>NC_042621.1:62680666-63280666 GCF_901001135.1 Rhinatrema bivittatum
CTAGTTAAGAGATCATGAAGTAGTGCAACTTAGGCCCATGATTACTATCGATAATATGGCATGAATCTATACATTAGATGTGATGAAAAGATTATGTGAAGAATTGGGTAATTCTATGTGATGGTTTTGATCAAGAAAAGAGTGGTACATTTATCTATATACCTTATATAGAGTATATAGGCTTGTTGATTGTCACCATCTGTATGTATCATTTTTCTTGGGCGACAGTATAATAGATATGAAAAAAATGTGGTTAGTTCTTGATCCTTGATGCAAAAGTTGTAATATTGTGCACTAACCTTTGTAAAGCTGTAGTATTTTGTTACAGTATAAGAACTTTATGTTATATGTTCCAACGGTTTCCAATCATTGATGGTACATGTATTAGACTAAAAGTTTTATTTTGTTTGGTGATGGATGCTTTTAAGGTATGAATGTAGTATGAATATGGAGTGGTGTATATAGAGTGTGGTATTTATTATACAGTATTGATGTTGTTATTTGAATTGTGTTAATAATACAGACTCTCATTAATTTCATTTGTGATTGATATTGCATTTGAGAGTCACGTGTAAACTCACCCATATTAAGTTTACCTTTCAGGTTACTGAAATGTCATGTCAACCAGTTGAGATTAAGGTGGGAAGGAGGGTGGGAAAATCAAACCAACTCATTTAGAAGAGGGAACCTTTGGACTGAGGAAAAACTACAAATGTTGGAGATAGAAAATTGTACAAAAAAACCAATGGAAATAGAGAAGTCAATGGGAAGGACCTCAGAACCTATTAATTACATTTAGAAGCACTACTGGAAGAATCTGAGGCCTTCACTATGGTTCAGGGTTCAGAGAATTTGAAATGGACTTGATAGAGGGTTGTTTGGAATTTAGTGGAGAAGAGCATGGTGTCCCCTTTAAGGAGCATAAAGATTGAACAGAGGAATTGATATGTGTCACGTGACTGAGGCAGGGAAAAGGGAATGGCAGAATGCTGAATTACTTGTCATGCTGATTGTTGCTGTTGAATGTTCCGTGAGCAGTAAATACAAGTCAGTTCTGTTAAAAACATGTCACCTTTGCTCTTTTCTTCAGGCTCTGGGCTGTTCCATAGTTTTACATGAGAACAAAATAAAGAGGAACTACCCAGTTAAAATTTTAGGGGTTTGTTTGTACATGGGTGTGGAGGATTGGGTAGATATGGTCCCAACAAAGTGTTTATGACCTTTTTCTTGGCAGAATATTACCGAGAAGTGCCACTGACTTCTGCAGTCCATAGCACCCTACCATCTCTGGTGGACATTAGCCAGGTCTAGCACTGCTTAGCTTCCAACAACTAACAAGTTCAGGCTCTTCCAGCATAATGTTGCTAAGGACTTTATGAGAAAGCTACAAAAACTTTGTTAACATTCTAAATCCTATAAACCTTGTAGATGCTAAGCAAGGACGGAAAAATCATCAGTCAAAATTTTAGAAAACAAACCAGTATATTTTTCTCTAATTGAGTCTGCACGCCTCCAAAGCCTCCAGTGCTCCTATTTTGTTCAACATAGCATTAATTTACATCAGAATTAAACAATATTTAATCCTAGAAACAGACATAGTTTTCAGAGGTATCTTTTAATTGTAAAGCTTGCACAAAATCCTGTGCAACTTCTATTCTGCTATACCTACAATTTTAAACTTTTTCTTTTGTATAAAGTTTGTGGTTGTATTAATTTTCTTCTCAATTTTCTTCTCATTAACACAATCTGAAATCAGCAGGTATTTGAGTAAGAATTCCAAAGGTTTATCAGAAAACTGGCTGCAGGGCCGATCCAAGATGGCGCCGACATAAGCACACGCAGAAACATCAGCTCCGTGGATAAAGCCTTTCAGAACTCTTTTCAACCTTTTCCTATATTTAATTTCCTGCTGCGATGCCACACACCAAAAGAAAGGCGTATTCGAGAAAATCTTACCTCCACGCCGACTTCTAATGACCGGCAGCCGCGGATTGAGGAGGTTTTTGCTAGACCCGTTTCTCAGAGACCGGAGGGAGGAGCCGCTGGCGGCAACGACGAGAAGCAGACGTCGACCGCTAGGCAGAGGAAATATCCCTCAGCCCGGGAGCACCTAGCACTCCTACCCCGCCGCAAGGACCTCCTAAAAGATCGGAGGGAATGTTGGGAGTCCAGCTGACCCAGTCACTCCGCAGACTCTGCCGACCCAGAGAGCCGGTGTTAAATTGTACGCCGACTCGGAGAGCCCAGAGCAGGGCTCCAGGGGTATAGGAGCAGAGGATCAGCCGGAGATGAGAGCAGAAGCGGGTGAAGGAGACTCCCTGGAGGTAGGAGTGGTAATACCAGATATGAGCGAGATGATGAATGTGTCTGGAAAAATAACTTTAGCGGAGGTGTGGAAGTTGTTAGGAATGGATAAAACTATCAAATATTTCTATAATGTTAAAAGAACAGACAAATAAAGTACAAATTATTGAAAATAAGACAAGTCACATGGAACAAGAAATTGTGAAGATTAAAGAGATTCAAATTAATCTGATTAAGTCTGAAAGTATACAATCGAACAAAATGGAGGTACTAGAGAATATAATCAGAAGACCAAACTTGAGATTCGTGAATTTCCCTAAATCCGAATTATACCACCTAAAGAAATGTTGAAGAACTATTTCTTAAAGATTTTGAAGTTTCAAGAGACTGATATACCACCAGTTTCAAGAGTATTTTATCTACCAGCCTCTAAAGATCAGGAAGGAAAAGATAATAATGGCTACAAGCAACAAGGGAAACTTCGTCCTTGAATTTAACGGAGTTGTTGGAAAAATCCACTGAAACCCCTATTATATCCAGAGCAACTTTAGTAGTGACGTTTTTACATATTTCAGATAGAGATTCTGTATTGAGACTTTTTTTCGTAATTTGGATCAGTTATTTCATGGTCAGCAAGTCCGAGTTTTCCCGGACATTGTGAGAACAACCCAGGAGAAGAGAAAAAAATTTCTTTCTATGAGAAATGAAGTGGTTAATAGAGGGGCAAAGTTTAATTTACGTTTTCCCTGTAAATGCATACTTCTTTTTCAGAATAGTAAATATATTTTCACAGATCCATCACATCTACGGGAATATCTGGATACCCACTCTTAAGTTTTGTCTCCAGGAGAGGTTAAGTGAAAAGTAATATAGAAACGGGGGTATTATGTCATGACTTATGATATTGTTTATTTCTTGTTATCTGCTTTTAAACATCTTGGATCTCCCCATGTTGCCTATGATATTTGAAAGGGTAAAGGTATATTTAATTTCTTTGGTGTGTAGAAACACCAATAGTTAAGTCACAATATTGTTTTTTTTCTATTTCTTCCTTTCTCCTTTCTGTATTTTCTGGAGACATTGAATAAATGTAATCATTTGTTGAAAATTCAATAAAAATAAAATTAAAAAAAAAAAAAAAGAAAACTGGCTGCAAACATTTCAAAATGAGCAGGATCTTGATCAAACAAGGAAAAGTACCTTGATCCTCAAACCAGGCCTCAAACATTCGCCAAACCCGCATATATGCCAAGGAAGTAAAGAACTTTCTAGCTCTTAGCAAGGTGAAAATCCCTGCCACAGAGTATCCACTTTTCAGCAAGTGAGCCCTTTCAAGGGCACTACCATAAGACAAAATTGAGTCAGATCTTCGTGAAGAATAGGACCCTGCCACAACAGATCCCAGGAGCCACCGCAGATCTGCATACCACGATCTCCTGGGCCAATCTGGAACAACCAAGAGGACCATCCCTCTGTGGTGCTCGATCTTTCAGACTAATCTGTCCAACATGGGCCATGGAGGAAATGCGTACAGCAGCTTGTCTTACAGCCACTCCTGCACCAAGGCATCGATCCACAATGACTTCAGATCTTTCCTGCGACTGAAGAATTGCAGAACCTTTGCATTGTGAGAAGTTGCCAGCAGCTCTAGAAATGGGAGACCTCAGTGATCCAGAATCAGCTGAAATGCATTTGATACCGCCCATTCTTCTGTATCCAGTCTGTTCCTGCTGAAAAGTCTGCTCTTGCATTGTCTTTTCCTGTTATATGCGAGGCTGAGATCATCTAGAGATGTAGTTTGGCCCATTCCATAAGTTGATCTATCTCCTACGAGACTTGTTGGCTCTTGGTTCCTCCCTGACAAATTTATGTAAGCCACAAATCTGCTTCACTTTTTTGAATGAGTTAATAAACATGTGGATAAAGGTGAAGCGGTAGATGTAGTGGACTTGGATTTTCAGAAGGCATTTGATAAAGTTCCTCATGAGAGGCTTCTAGGAAAAATAAAAAAGTCATGGGATAGGTGGCGATGTCCTTTTGTGATTACAACTGGTTAAAAGACAGGAAACAGAGAGTAATATTAAATGGACAATTTTCTCAGTGGAAAGGAGTGGGCAGTGGAGTGCCTCAGGGATCTGTATTGGGACCCTTACTTTTCAATATATTTATAAATGATCTGGAAAGAAATACGACGTGAGGTAATCAAATTTGCGGATGATACAAAACTGTTCAG
Organism: Rhinatrema bivittatum; assembly: GCF_901001135.1. Taxonomy (NCBI): domain Eukaryota; kingdom Metazoa; phylum Chordata; class Amphibia; order Gymnophiona; family Rhinatrematidae; genus Rhinatrema; species Rhinatrema bivittatum. The sequence goes on from NC_042621.1 coordinate 62,685,204, forward strand.
AGTAGTTAAATCAAGAGCAGATTGTGATAAATTGCAGGAAGACCTTGTGAGGCTGGAAAATTGGGCAACAAAATGGCAGATGAAATTAATGTGGATAAGGGCAAGGTGATGCATATTGGGAAAAATAACCCATGCTATAGTTCCACAATGTTAGGTTCCATATTAGGTGCAACTACCCAAGAAAGAGATCTAGGCGTCATAGTGGATAACACATTGAAATCATCAGTTCAGTGTGCTGTGGCAGTCAAAAAAGCAAACAGAATGTTGGGAATTATTAGAAAGGGAATGGTGAATAAAACGGAAAATGTCATAATGCCTCTGTACTGCTTCATGGTGAGACCGCACCTTGAATACTGTGTACAATTCTGGTCACCACATCACAAAAAAGATATAATTGCAATGGAGAAGTTACAGAGAAGGGCTACCAAAATGATAAAGGGAATGGAACAGCTCCCCTATGAGGAAAGTAAAGAGGTTAGGACTTTTCAGCTTGGAGAAGAGACGGCTGAGGGGGGATATGATAGAGGTGTTTAAAATCATGAGAGGTCTAGAATGGGTAGACGTGAATCGGTTTTTTACTCTTTCGGATAATAGACTAGGGGGGCACTCCATGAAGTTAGCATGGGGCACATTTAAAACTAATCGGAGAAAGTTCTTTTTTACTCAACGCACAATTAAACTCTGGAATTGTTGCCAGAGGATGTGGTTAGTGCAGTTAGTATAGCTGTGTTTAAAAAAGGATTGGATAAGTTCTTGGAGGAGAAGTCCATTACCTGCTATTAAGTTCACTTAGAAAATAGCCACTGCCATTAGCAATGGTAACATGGAATAGACTTAGTTTTTGGGTACTTGCCAGGTTCTTGTGGCCTGGTTTTGGCCTCTGTTGGAAACAGGATGCTGGGCTTGATGGACCCTTGGTCTGACCCAGTATGGCATGTTCTTATGTTCTTAGGTGTCTCATACTAGGCATCCCAATGCCTAGGTGTCCCTAGGATAGGTGCAGTAAAAAATTAAATGCATAGCAATGCTCAACTTGTATGTACAGGTAAGTGGACAGCCACTTAAATTGTTGCTTAACTCGGACACACAGACTACTAGGCCTGCCTAAGTATCTGAAAACTGGATGCACAACTTGGACGCTTTGCTAGACGTAGACACTGAACCAACAATCCTGTAGAGGGCAGCCTTAAGAAGGTGCGTGGAACGCCACGGATGCCCACCATGTGGTGTGCAACAAAATGCCTCAAAGCGGGGCCTAGCCTACAGAGGCTGCTGAACCCACTGCCATGTCCCTCGACCTCCTATGGAGTGTGATAAACGTCAAAATGGTATACTAAGCACGGAGACCAAGGAAGGTGGAAGCCCTACAGCAAAAAATCCTCCTTCTCTGTATCTGTATTTTCAATTTTTTCAATTTTTTATTTTCTTTTTTTTTTTTTTTTAATTTACCTGAGCTTAGCCCTACCTGGTTGAGTACAGAGATGGTCTCCAGCTGCTGGGCGAGAGGCCAAGTGTCATCACTGCCATGCTCAGCTTCTTGCACACACTGGCTTTCAGATGCTTAACAACTAAGTCCACACCAGCTGAAAAACCAGCTACCACACCAAGGCACTCATCTGAGGGACAACAGAAATCACCTCAGGAATTCCCAATTGGGGGAGGGACCTTTTGGTATCACTGCAGGAGAGTGGGGTAAATTTATTTTCCTTATTTCTCCTTTTTCAAATCGAAGCAATCCCTGGTAGGGAGATGCATGTCCACCATCTGCTGGAGACGGAGAATACTGGCAAGCTGATGTCACAGCAGGGGTATATATACTGTGACATTGGTTGCTCTATCTCCATCTGCTGGTAGAGGTGCATAACCCACTTGCTCTGAATTCATCTGACTGGACACTAAGAAATGTTTCATTGAATTAATTTATTATATTTATTTTTATTTGGTACATTGCTTTGAACAATTTTTCATCAGTAAAGTGATTGATAAATACTGTAAAATAAATATCCAAAGAAGTAAAACAGTTTTTAATTGGAAAGCTAATGCCATTTCTACTGTTATTGGTATTATATAAGAAGTTCACCTAAATCTTATAAATTTCAACTTATTCATGTGCCCCAAAGCATAGGATTAGAGAGTAGGGATGTGAATCGTTTTAGGACGATTAAAATTATCGTCCGATAATTTTAATATCGTCTTAAACCGTTATGGAACACAATACAATACAGATTCTAACGATTTATCGTTATAAATCGTTAGAATCGTGAGCCGGCACACTAAAACCCCCTAAAACCCACCCCCGACCCTTTAAATTAAATCCCCCACCCTCCCGAACCCCCCCCCAAATAACTTAAATAACCTGCGGGTCCAGCGGCGGTCCGGAACGGCAGCAGTCCGGAACGGGCTCCTGCTCTGAATCTTGTCATCTTCAGCCGGCGCCATTTTCCAAAATGGCGCCGAAAAATGGCGGCGGCCATAGACGAAAAAGATTGGACGGCAGGAGGTCCTTCCGGACCCCCGCTGGACTTTTGGCAAGTCTCGTGGGGGTCAGGAGGCCCCCCACAAGCTGGCCAAAAGTTCCTGGAGGTCCAGCGGGGGTCAGGGAGCGATTTCCCGCCGCGAATCGTTTTCGTACGGAAAATGGCGCCGGCAGGAGATCGACTGCAGGAGGTCGTTCAGCGAGGGTTCCGGCGCCTCGCTGAACGACCTCCTGCAGTCGATCTCCTGCCGGCGCCATTTTCCGTACGAAAACGATTCGCGGCGGGAAATCGCTCCCTGACCCCCGCTGGACCTCCAGGAACTTTTGGCCAGCTTGTGGGGGGCCTCCTGACCCCCACGAGACTTGCCAAAAGTCCAGCGGGGGTCCGGAAGGACCTCCTGCCGTCCAATCTTTTTCGTCTATGGCCGCCGCCATTTTTCGGCGCCATTTTGGAAAATGGCGCCGGCTGAAGACGACAAGATTCAGAGCAGGAGCCCGTTCCGGACCGCTGCCGTTCCGGACCGCCGCTGGACCCGCAGGTTATTTAAGTTATTTGGGGGGGGGTTGGGGGGGGGGGGGGATTTTATTTTAAAGGGTCGGGGGTGGGTTTTAGGGGGTTTTAATGTGCCGGTTTTTCGATTTTTCGATTTTTAACGATTTTTAACGATTTTTCACGATATTTTACCCCCCCAAACGGCAACAATACGATTCCCTCCCCTCCCAGCCGAAATCGATCGTTAAGACGATCGAGGACACGATTCACATCCCTATTAGAGAGACCATCATAACACCCAACAGTGAAAGCTCTTATTTTCATCTGATAAATAAACATGGGTCATTTATAATCATAGGTGTCATAGCATGGCAGTTCAAATAATTTTTTATAATTGTGTTATGCATATAAAAACAAGAAGGTTACTTTCCTCAGATGGAGTTTTTCTTCATTATCCCAAAGAAGAGGGATGTGTGAATCTTCAACTGCAGAATTTACACAAAGTTCTTCAACTACAGTGCTTAATCAGAACCCGACATAACGCTATGTTTCGAATGATTCTCCTTCAGGAGTAATACATATGCTCAGCAATCTCCAAATTTCAGTGGCTCATTAAATTGCAAAAAAACATACAGGAATAACTTCATAGGCAACAATATATTGTCAAAAATTCAAAACTCACCCACATCAGAACAAATTCTTACTGGCAAAATAATTTTCTTCTTCAGTCAGCTCGAACCATGTATGTTTGACCACCATTTTGGCCTGTTGCTTTTAAGTAGAAAGATGACATGTGTACGTACAAGTGATGAAACGTCATTTGTTACATCAGCGCACCTGAATTGTCAACAGTAATGGAAGTGAAACCCGATCAATATGTATGATCTTGTAGTACATTATAGCCACTTGTTTCAAGCCAGATTTGAATTTAATGGATGAGCAATCCAAAAAATCCACACAAGTACAAATCAGCACATTGAAATGAAGCAATCTATTCCTCGAACAAGCATTTAACATACTTGCTGTCAAAAGGAAGACATTTCTTATGTAATTTGTATCTAATCCATGAGTCTTAAATACAAGAATACCACCCAATTTCAGCATTGAGACCCTGAGGGAACATTGAACTCATATTAAAAATCCATCTTTATTCCCTTTCTAGCAAAGATTTAGCCTGGTTGTCCCCCCTCCAATGTCCTAAATATACCATTTAATATCGTCAAACCAATGTACAAACTGATGATACAATGCTGCTGGTTACATTCAATATCTACACATAAGGTGCTAGTCTACATACTGTTATCAGAGAACCTGCGTTAAAACTACTCTGATGCATCAAATGTGGGAAGAGTTGAACAATGACCTGTATGGGAGAATGCTAAAAATGGATGACTTCACCATGAGTAAACTGCATGCTTTCAATGTCATATAAATTAATGAATACAAGAGATAAAATATCTTTGGGGCCCAAAATATAAAGGAAAGGAGACCTTCGAAAATGGCCAATAGAAATTGGCTAGTTGATGTTTTGAGGACTGTAGGTAGTACTGCGGATTTCAAATGCCATTTAAGAATATAAAACTAAGCAAAAGAGATGGAAGTGATACAATAGCAGCAAAGACAATAACGGGAACAGAGAGACGAGCCTTTAGCATAAACAATATCACTGTTGTAATACCTAGAGATCAGGGGCCTGAGCTAACAAAAGAATCTCATTATGCTATTTAGTTAGAAGAACACTAGAAGAGCTGTAAGACAGAAAGTCGGCAAAAGTAATACCATCAAGTAAAAAGAGATATCACAACCTTCAAGAAATTGAAAGATCGGTCATATCCAGATTATTACTTTCAAATTTGAATTTGATACAACTGATGACTCATCCCTTGGGACCGTCATTTTCAGTTTTTATTTTATTTGCCTGGGAATTTCAACGTTAGAACAAAAAAAAGAAATCGGTAGAAAAATGACTTTTCCACTGATTTTTATCTTGCGTGTAATACCAAAGTCATTGCTCCACTGACTTTTTTTTTTGTTAAAACAGTGAAAATCCCAGGGTAAATAAAATAAAAACTGAAAACAAAGGTCCTTACTCATCCCCTATGATGTTCAATGTCACCATTTTATAATAGTCCAGGTATGGAATGTTTATTAATCTTATAAAAAGATCCTCAATAAAAAAAAATTGTTCTTAGTTAAAAATAAAACAAAGACTAATCATTTTAGGATTAGAGGGGCTGATAACTGTGACTGTAAATTGTTGACTGTTTGCCAAATTGCCAATGCTCTACTTGGTCTTCAGATTTCTCTCTAATCTGTCTTTAATATGGGCAGTATTCCATTTGTTTAGAAATGTGCCACCTTCTCTCCTATTGACAGATAGGATGATCCTTAAGAAGCTGGCAGCAACTTCTAATATCTGTTCTTTGTCATCCTGAGTAAAATTTGAAAGAATAACAGTGATCATGACAGGAGCCAGCGACTTACATTTTTTCAAGGCACACTGCTTTACCATTAATCCAAAGGAAAAGATTTTCAGGGTGCATCACTTTGCTTTCCTGGTTCTAAACTATTTTAATAAATTGCTCTGGAAAAAACACTAGGAATATTCAGACAAAATAATTGTGTTTGTTTGTTTTTCTTTTCCAGGAAAGGAGGATTCAGGGTTTTTGTTTTGTTTAATGTTTATTTTGGCTAAGTTTGTGCTAGATTTTCTAATGTCGCGCACCTCTCTGAATCCCGTGGTAACGGGGGGCGGGGGGGGGGGATGAAGCGAGGGGGGGCGGGCCTGCGAAAGTCGGCAGCGATCGCACCACCGTGGTGTTATCGCTGCCAGCTTTTGCACCCAATAGCACCACCGTGAAAGGTGGTGCTATTGCACATGCCACGGGCGGCGATAAGGGATCTTACCTTTTCGCTGCCAGCGGTTTCCGCCGCGTCTGCCCCGACGACGCTCCGATTCCTCCTCTTCCGGTGCCGATTCCACCCCGACTCCGCCTCTATATAGCTATTGCAATCAAAAATTCCCTTTTCACGTGCGATAGGAATAGAAAATGGCCTCCTTTGTTTGCTAAACCGAAACAAACATTAAGAAAAATATCCAAAACCAAAAAAATAAAATTGAAATAGGCCTTCCTCAGGCCCTCACTTCAACTTCCCAGAGTATTCTTGGGGGCTTCTGAAGGTTCCTTCAATCTCCCGCCAAGGTTTAGGGGCCTTCCCCTCTGGCCATCCCCTCCCACCACAAAGAAATCTGCCAGGATTGAGGACCATCCCACCTCTCATTAATTCCTGCAACTTTTTAAAAATGGCATTTTGGATGCTAAGCTGGATAACTTTAGAACTCTCTGAAAGCAGTCCTAGGGTTACCCAAATAAACTTAAGCAGCTAACTTCCCAATAGCTGGGAATATTCAGCAGTGTGTCTCCACATTTGAATATCTGGTATAAATTAGCCAGATGAGTTTTTCTGGCTAACGCTTTTGCTCTCTGTCCAACTAAATATCAGCATTGTTGTTTTGATGGGACTTAGCAGTAAGGGTGTTAATGATGCCAAAATATGCAAACAGACTTGCAATTAAAACAAACAATATTAGAGATCAATTTGTTATCCAAATAGGCTAATAATTTATTATAAGGATTACAAATACTACAAATTACAGCACTGATCAAATTATTGCATATGAGTATATAGACATTTAGATATTTTGTATTCACTAGGGTTTGTTAGAGAGAAATATGCAAACAGAAAGCAAGGTTTTGTTGATTATCATATTTGCAAGCAATACAATATAAATTACTGGAAGTTGGCTGCTTCTTGTAGATCAGATGGGCAGAAAGGTCAGCTGATCAGTCTACACTCATACTTGCTTCATTCATGATGGTGGTGATGGCAAGGCTTGTGTATTCTTTTGAAACAAATGGGTAAAATGCAATGAATGCCTCCATTTTTGTTTAACTCATGGACATCTGAAATGAATGGCATAATCCCACAAATTTAATAAAAATGTTTGTATCATTTATTTATTTATTTTTTTGTTTAATGTCTTATATTCCACTGACTTCCATACAAGAGTATGTTCAGTGCATTGGGGTAGATTGTCAAAGGGTTACACGCGTAACTGCGAAAACCTGCTCCTGCACGCGCCGAGTCTATTTTGCATAGGCTCGGCAACGCGCGCATGTCCCGGGACTTTGTAAAAAGGGCGGGAAGGGGGTGGGGCGCCGGTCCGGGGGTGGTCCTGAGTCCTCCAGCACAGCGGCCGTGCTGGGGCATAGGGATGTGAATCGTTTTTTGACGATTTAAAATATCGTCCGATATATTTTAAATCGTCAAAAATCGTTAGGGCCACGATACAATACCAATTCCCCCGATTTATCGTCAAAAAATCATAAATCGGGGGAAGGGGGAGGGCAGGAAAACCGGCACACTAAAACACCCTAAAACCCACCCCCGACCCTTTAAATTAAATCCCCCACCCTCCCGAACCCCCCCCCCCAAATGCCTTAAATTACCTGGGGGTCCAGCAGCACACTAAAACACGGCACACTAAAACCCCCTAAAACCCACCCCGACCCTTTAAATTAAATCCCCCACCCTCCCGAACCCCCCCCCAAATGCCTTAAATTACCTGGGGGTCCGGAGCCTTAAATTACCTCCATAGCAGCGGTCCGTAGCTAAATCGGGGGAAGGGGGAGAGCAGGAAAAGCGGCACACTAAATCGTGTAGTCTTCAGCCGGCGCCATTTTGCAAAATGGCTGCCGCAAAATGGCGGCGGCCATAGACCAAAACGATTCGACGCAGGAGGTCGTTCCGGACCCCGCTGGACTTTTGGCAAGTCTTGTGGGGGTCAGGAGGCCCCCCCAAGCTGGCCAAAGGTTCCTGGGGGTCCAGTGGGGGTCCGTGAGCGATTTCCTGCCGCGAATCGTTTTCCGTACGGAAAATGGCGCCGGTAGGAGATCGACTGCAGGAGGTCGTTCAGCCGGGGTCCGGAACGACCTCCTGCGTCAAATCGTTTTGGTCTATGGCCGCCGCCATTTTGCGGCGGCCATTTTGCAAAATGGCGCCGGCTGAAGACTACACAATTTAGTGTGCCGCTTTTCCTGCTCTCCCCCTTCCCCCGATTTAGCTACGGACCGCCGCTACGGAGGTAATTTAAGGCTACGGACCCCAGGTAATTTAAGGCATTTGGGGGGGGGGTGGGGGGGGGGGGGGGATTTAATTTAAAGGGTCGGGGGTGTGTTTTAGGGGGTTTTAGTGTGCCGGCTCACGATTTTAACGATATTCACGATACTTTACACACCCAAATGGCAACAATACGATTCCCTCCCCCTCCCAGCCGAAATCGATCGTTAAGACAATCGAGGACACGATTCACATCTCTACTGGGGCATAGCACACCGGTAGCTGGCCGGCGCACTAAAGTTACACCTGCCCTACGGAGGGGTGGGAGCGAAGGGGGGCGGTCCTGCGAAAGCCAGCAGCCATCACACCACCGCGGTGTTATCGCTGCTGGCTTTCGCACCCAATAGCGCCATCGTGAAAGGTGGTGCTATTGGGCGCGCTACTGGCGACGATAATGGTGCTTACCTTATCGCCGCCAGCAAAGACATCGCAGCGTCTGCCTCCTCGCCGCCCTGACTCCTCCCCTCGCTGCCCCAACTTCGCCCAGACTCTGCCCCCGGCAAACTATTGCACGCGAAAAGGGACTTTTCACGTACGATAGCCACTTATCACATGCGATATGCAATAGAAAATGACCCCTAAGTTGGAGGAAGTACAGAAAAGCAGTATTTTTTGCTTTTCTGTACACTGTTTTGGATCCTCAAAAATTAATGCCTGCTCTGGGGCATGCAGTAGTTTTTGAGAGTAACAATGTACGCGTTGGTTGCACATTTTTTTTTTTTTTGCATGGGGGGGAAATAGTTAATAGCCTCATCAACATGAATTTGCATGTGATGAACACTATTAGCTACGTGCTCTTCTGGATGTTCATTTTGGATGCGCTAAGCCCCATTTTGCATCGGAGTTATTGACGTGCATCTGAAGCATATGTCCAGTTGTTGAGGCATGTACTGCGGCCAGTGCATGGTATTGCATTGGCCTGATAGTGTCTTGGAGTTCTCATGCCACTCTTTGTGCTGCTTTGTTCCTGCATCAATGCCTAAGTTATGTTTCTGCCACCTTTGCAGATTTGTTCCTTCTTTATGGTGCCTCAGGATGTTCGTGCCACTCTTGCTGCCATGTTACCCCTTTTATCCTGCTTTTGGGGGTTCATACCACTGTTACTGATGCCCTCTCTTAAAGCCTTGGGGTGTTCCTAACACTCTTGATGCTGCTTTGCTCTTCTGATGGTACCTTGGAGAGCTCCTGCCACTGCTGGCTCTCTTTTGCCCCTTTAGGCTGTTCATTCCACTTTTGGTGCCACAGTCTATTTCCCCTTCTGATGTTGTCTACCCAAAGGTTTCATTACAATTCATTAGAAACCCCAATGTCGAAGCTCGAAATAGCCTGCATTGCTTCCCCTATTGATTTTAATGGGAAATGAAAAAAACAAATGAAAGACATCCATTTTTTTTTTCATGTAAAACTAATGAAACAGATGGAGGTGATCTACACAATGAATAAATGAACCGAAACAAAAATGTTTCTTTGCACATTCCTAATGATGGTGGCTCCTCAAATGTTCCCTTGTCTTGTTTCAAGTCTTATAACTTTTTGGAAGTAATTTTTCAGCGAGTTATTAGAATACTTTTGACATCTCCTTCCTTTCCATAAAGTGAACTGTTTGCCAAAAACCATTCTAACTTAGCTATTAATTTATCACATTTTCCACTGCCTTGCTTAATATGGTTGTGAAACATAAGTGGTTTGTAGTTTCCACAAGATTTCAACGTACCTTTTCAGTACGATGGTGTCTCATTTCCTTATTTCTACTCTTTTGATTCTCGCCTTACCTATAATAATTCATTATACATTAAGGTAAGATTTGTTAATTGAAATGACAGCTCTTTTAGCAGCCAGAGAGGTAGCTCATCCGGTCCCTGTGATTTAGCTGGTGTAATTTCATGTCGAATTTTCATACAAAATAAGCGTTAGTAATTTCAGGAAGTGCTAATAATTGAATGTGGCTTTGAAAATGCTGCCAATTAATTTTATCAGGTGCTATAAAGTTAGGAACCAAGTTTAGCAATGGGAAATAATATTTGCAGAAGAAATGGGAAGTATAAGGTTCCAGAGACAGATTTAAATTTAAGAAAAGAGTAACTCCGCATGTTTCAAACATATTGTATGTGAAGTGGACGGCTATTGTGCTGGAGTGTGCAGACACTGTCTGTAATGGTGTATCCTTGCTTCTGACCCAGAGCTGCCGGGGGGGAGGGATCCTTGCTATGCCCATAATGGCACTGGCTGCATAGCCCAGAGATCGGTACCGAAACCTCACAGAATGCCATCACATCCCAGTGATGTGTCAACCATACTTGTTGTGATGCAGACATCAGCGTGCCCAGTAATTGGCTCGAATGAGGTGTGATGACACCAGTGCCCTCATTGATGCATTGGGTAAGCTGATGTGGAGGCAGTGTCAGTGCTCCCCATTGGCTACCACAGGATGCCCTGACATTAGCAGAGGAGGTGGGGCCAATAGCACATTTAAAATGGAGCTGGCCCTGGACCTTGCCATCTTGCATCTGCTATTCCCGGGACCTATAAAGAATTTATAATTTATTGTTTTTTTATCTGCCAACAGCGGTTTACAGTTTAAAAACAATAACGAAATACAATAAATACATTCAATAATAAGAGATAACAGCTAAAAGTTTAAAAGCACAATAATAAAGTTTAGCTGTTAAAAGATAAGAGCTTAAAATTTGAGATAAAACTATTCCTCAAGGTATTGGAAATAACTAAAATCAAACAGGCTAATAAATAGTAAAAACATAAGTATTAAACAGTACTAAACATTAGACAATTCGACATCTGCCTGTGGCCAAAAATCTGTATACACGCATTTAAACCTGTGGTCCATTTTCTGTGTATGCGCATTTAAAAAGCCAGGTTTTAAGGTCGGCCTTAAATTTTTTCTTATCTGTTGTTAATCTCAACTCTGTTGGTAAATTGTTCCAGAGTTTGGTTCCCGCTATCGACACTGCGCGCTCTCTCACTTGGCTCAATCTTGCTGATCTTATCGTTGGTATTGTTAGCAAGCCCTTGTTGGAAGATCGTAAGTTCTTCTGTGGTACAGGTAGCTTTAAAGAGAAATTCAGCCATTCAGTTTGATCTCCATAAATCAAGTTGTGTATTTTGCAGGCAGCTTTGTATTGTATTCGGTAACTTACTGGTAGCCAGTGAAGAGAAACCAACACTGGGGTAATATGATCAAATTTATTTTTTCCTGTCAGGATTCTAGCTGCGGAGTTCTATAGTACCTGAAGTGCTCTAATGGTAGAGGCAGGTAAACCGAGGAGGAGAGTGTTACAATAGTCTAAGTTCGTGAATATGAGGGATTGAAGAACAGTTCTATGATTTTGATGTTCCAGAAGTGGTTTTAGTCTTCTCAACGTTAATGATTTGAAATATCCATCTCTCAATTTTATAGCGATATGCTTTCTCATATTTACCCAACCAGCCCAAGAATTTACCCACCTATGTCCAGTTAACAAGGACAAGCGGGCCCTCCCCCTCAGCCCAGGGCTTGGGCCTCATAATAGTTTTTAACAGGGCTAGAAAACTTGTTTTTTTTTCTTTGTGACCTCTGTTACGCCAAGATTCTCGAGCCTAGTTCTGGAGGGAGGCAAAGTAGGGGAGGAGCCAGAGGGTTCATGCAAAAGGCCCAACTAGGGTTTAGCCTTAGTATAATCCAGCAGAAAATCCTGAGGTGCTGAAGCAACAGGCCCAGCTGGTAGGGCAAAGGAAGGCACTTGGAGGGCCAGAAACCACAGATAATGGAAGGGAGCCAGCAGACTTGCTGTGTGAGGTAGCCAGCCTGGGATGGCCATCTCCTTGAGGGGATTCAGTGTCAAGAATGCAAGCTGACTAGAGGCAGGCCTTGGAAGACTGCTGAGCAGCAGTCATGTGGGGGCCCAAGACCTTCTCTCAAGAAAGAGTTAAGCGGGAGGGAGGTTCCAGCACCTAATGTTGGATTCCACTGTTAGATATCCAATAAAGGCCAATGTCATCCAGCATGACCCTATTTTGGTTTCGATTGCGGTTGTGTAATCTCTATTAAAAGGAAAAGGCCAGATGGTATCATGACCGCGCCAACTACTATCTCAATGAACTTCTGGCTAAAGTCTTGCACTGCTCTATAGGAGACCTACTCTGATTCCCAATTCATACTTCTTGTGGGGCTGGCAACATTTTGACTTCCTTAAGAAAAGCAGGACTGCAAGACCATGCATGCAGTGGGCTACAACCAGGACCAGATCAGTCTGTCCTGAAAAAAAAAAATGGAGCCAGCTGGCAATTGCCCAATAGTGTGCTGAAAACATAGCGGATTGCATGGCTTTTGTGTTATAAATTCCACATTTTTACCTCATTAGCGGCTCTCACCTCTTGCATTTGTCTAACTGTTCAAGCATCTTGTTAGGAACTGCAAACCATGTTCAATTAACAGCGTTTAAAGCACAGAGGATTCTTAAAACCCAGAAGGGTTTGTGAGAGAGAAACAGCATACTTGCTAATATAGTCACATCTCTATTATAAGCACACTGTAGCATTTCTTACTGTGAAAAAGCAACATAGAGAAATCTTTTTCTTCCATTAGCACATACCCTAGTTAATACTGTACAGCATATGTTTTCTATTTCTTGCTCAGAATTCCAGTAACTTAGGCTCAGACTTAACTAGGACAAAATTAGGGTAATAAAGTGCAAATCACAAGCAGGACTTAATTTATAGACAAAAAGAAAGTGGGGCAAGAGTGGGGAGGGGAGTTGGACTGGGGGAAGCAGGGCTAGGGCCAGGTGTGAACTCTCTCCTAAACAAACACTGTCTTCCTTATCCCTGCGATCCTCCATTCCCAGTCCTCAGCAGTGCTCAATCCCCATCCATTCTTCACCCAGCAGTTCTCAACCAGAGGGGTGAAGGACAACCTGGGGCTTGAACATTTAGTGGCAGCTGCTCTCACTTGCGTAAGGAAGAAGAAGAGGAGGTTTAGAGACAATGTGTCTATTGTCCTCTCTGCTCTGGTGATCCTGGTTCTCCATCTGAAGCCTTCCTCCTCCCATGATTCTCCCAATGGTTCTAGAGCCCCCCAATTCTCACCCTCCTATATCCCTGGTGGTCCTCAGCCACCTTCCCCCCATTGATGGTCACTAATTTCCCCCACTCTGGGCAATTATCCACTCCAGAAACTCTCCTCCTCCTCTCCTTCCTTGTCCAGTAAAGGACAGACCTCTCTGCCATGGCAGGCGGGGATCAGACCCTTTCTTTTCAATCGGGATGGGGAAGGTTCTGGAATTCAAAAACATATCCTGTTCTTTGTCTTCTTGGGGGAGAAAGGGGGCAGCACCGCCTTCACTTACTCTCTCCTTTCTCCCTCTCCTCATCACATCCCCTTCTATTCCCACCCTCTTGACTGCCTCACTCACCAACTGCTCTCTGATCATCTCACTCACACCTCAGTCCCTCTGCTCCTCTCACTCACACCTCACAATACCTTCAATCCTCACTCACTCTCCCCCACACAAAATCCACAGCTCCTCTCATTCCTTTACTCACCTTTTTTGCACTCCACATCCACTCACTCACTTGTTCTCCCCTCCCCTCACTTCTGAAATCCTTATTCACTGTCTTGACCCCCATATCCCCTCACTCGTTTTTGTGTCTCTTCTCCATCCCCCAATGTGGTCACCAGTAATAGAGGTGGCAGAGCCTAGGAAGCCAACATGGTAAGCAGCAACTGGGCCAGGTTGCTGATACACCCATTAGCACCCATTAGGAACTGACAGGCATTCAACTCATATCTCTTCATTCTTTGGATTCTCTCTCATGGCCTGCTCAGTTGTGCTAAGAAATTGCACAAAATTCAAGGCCATGTAGCTGCTTTCTCCTCAAGGTAAATAGCTCCAACACTCCTCATGCGGCTTCCTCTAAGGTGTTGAGGGGTGGGCCCAAAAAGGCTCCCTACCACCAATGGTTCTGTTGCATTTCTGCATGGAGCTGGAACCAATTTGCACCACCAGCTCTGCTCTGCCCTCTTGGGTCCTGGAAAAAAGGTGGTTGAATGCCATTCTGAGTTGTTCTGAAAGAAACCAAATGAATCATTAAGCCTGGATGAGTGGCAATATTCCTCATATATTTCAAAGTGCTAATTCAATATGGGTTTATGTCTGTTCTTTGCTGTGCAGGGTCTGCTTCAGTATCACCCCCCTTCCCCTTCTTTTTGGAGCAGAAGGGAAGGGAGAACACCAAGAGGGGAGGGAGCTGGAATAGGGCGCAGAATGGCGGTTCTCTGCTCTGTCTGGTTGACTTACCCCTCTCCCCTCTTTTTCACTGCAGGTTGCCTGGATAGGAGGGTCTGGAGCAGAACATCCCTGCTGTTCAGCCTCTTAAGTTTGAAAAGTAGTGGGGGAACTGCATTCCAGGCTGTTCCTCCACCAATTAAGCACTGCTTGCAAGACAGTTTGCTTGCACAATTTTGGAATAATGCAGGGGTGGCCAACTCCAGTCCTTGAGAACAACAAACAGGCCAGGATACCATAACGAATATGCATGGAATAGATCTGCATACAATGGAGGGCAGTGCATGCAAATCTATTTCATGCATATCCAATGTGGATATCCTGAAAACTAGGCATGTTTATAACTCTCGAGGGCCGGAGGTGGCTGCCCCTAAAATAATGCATCTTTTGGCCAATTCATTTTTTGTCTTCTAGAAGTTGCAGAAAACTAAAACTCCACATAAAAAAAAAATAATATTGAAAGCAAATATTGTACAAAGTGAAGCAAAGCATTTAGCTCCCTCCCCTCTTAAAAAAAAAGGCTAAATTTAAAAATCAGGCAAAGTCTTAGTGCTTTTTGCAAGGTTTTTCTTATGCAACTTTTTCCCTTTCACAAACTGCAAAAAGTTAAAATCTGAAGGAAAACAATAAACTGCTTCAAAATGGTGATAGAACACAAAAAAATGACTGATTTACAGAGCCGTAGCGGTAGCGCCTATGGCCAATATGGCTGCGACCATAGGCACTACTGCTCAAGGGCGCCACTGGTCCACCGTGTGAACGATCAATCCATCGTGGGGCTGGCGGTGCAAGAGAAGCCTTGTGCTTTCCTTCTCCTACACCAATCATGGCAGCCAGAGCCTCTTCCACTCCTGAAGTTCAAACCACATGGGGCTCCATAAAGACTGTGCCCCCTGGTTCAAATAACGGGGCTGAGATTTCAACTGCAAGCTGGGAAGAAGCATCATTGTATCAAAAGTAGAAGGAGCCTTCCAAAACAGGATGTGGGGATTTGTTAGAAGATAAGGTTTAGTAGGGATTCTGGGAGAGCAGGGGACTGGGAAACTGGGGAGTGAGAGAGCAGGGGAAGTATGAGGTCTGAGGGGATTGGGGGGGACTAGGACACTGGGGGGGGGGGGGGGTTGGGAAGACAAGGGAAGAATGGAAGCCAAGGACCTGGAGAATGAGAGAGCAGGGGGGGAAATGGGGTCTGGGGAACAGATCAGGAGGGGACTGAGGCACTGGGGGGTCGGAAAGCAAGATAGGAACGGGGACTATGGGAGAGTTCAGGTGGGGGCTGGAGCACTCTAATGTGGGAGAAATCAGAGGAAAATGGACTGGGCAGGTGAGAGGGTAGGGGGAGAACTGGACTGGGGAGTGGGAGAGTAGGGGATGATAGGGCTGTCATTTGGAGCTAGGGAGCAAGAGCAGGTGAAGAAGGTGGACTTAGATATTGGGTGGTGGGAGAGCAGTGAAGAACGGAGACTGGGGAAGGAGCAGAGGAAGAAAGGGGACTGTGTGACCAGGGGGGTAAGAGCAGGAACTCAGTGACTGGGAATCTGGGGACTTGGGAGGGCAGGGAATCTGAGACAGAGGGGGGGAGTAAAACAAGGACTTGGAGATGTCAAGAGCAGGGACACAGAAATTAGGAACTTGGCAGCTGGGTGAGTATGAATAGGGGTGTATTAGAAGAGCTGGGAAAGGTGTGAATGAGGATGTGAATGACCTGGAGTACTGGAGAGAGTACGAGAGGCAGTAGAAAAGGAGTTGGATGTTGTGAAGATGAGAGAGGGTGGGAAAGGGGTTCAGAAGGCAGTGAAAGAGGAGCAATAGAAGGCTCTTCTGATTTGCATACATACAGGAATAATGAGCTTATATAACAATGAAAATGCCTGAAAAAGGGACCTTATTATCCCTAAAAGCTTGCAACATAAAGCATTTCTTAGCATTACATTAGACATTATCTCTACCCAACTTACTGGTTTTAATCTTTCTTAGCTATCAAGTTTAAAAGCGGCTGCTCAGAATCCATTTCTATAAAAAGTTCATGCCGATGACATCAAGAAAGTAGGGTATGGAGATCTCCATGAGAAATCAGCCTTAAATATCAAGCAACAAAAGTTGCCCATGTATTGTAGAAGACATAACTCCATTTCGAAATCAATTTATTTCATCTTCCCCTTTAGCTTCTGATGTGTATCTAAAACTGAATTCCTTAATCTAGACCGATCAGTGGTCTGTGGGCTGTCCAGCAGACGGCCGCTCTTACCTCCAGCTCTGGGATGGCTGCCGATGCCGCGATCTTCCACTGCCTCTCTGCATGCCGGGTTGCGGCCCTTGGATGCGGCAAGGGGCCGCTGGGTCCTTCCCATCAACCCTAGCACACACTTGCCTGATTTTAAAGGACTGTGGCTGGAAAGCCTCCGCAGCCCCTGCTGATGATGTCAGCTACGCTGACCTTTAAAAGGGCTAACCTCCAGCAGCAAAATGCCTCGGCAATAAGTCCACTACTGTAAGTGGAGCGAGTTGCCTCAGCACCCCTGTCTGCATTCTTGGTCTTCGTCGCTTCAGTTCCTGGTCTTCGATTCTTCAGTACCTGAACTTCATGTCTTCAGTTCCTGGAATCCTTCTTTGTTGTGGTCTATCTTCAGTTCTTCTGTCTCCTTGCCAGCCCGTCTGTGATGTTCCTTGCATCCCTGCCTGCCTATCCATCCCACCTTCCCTTGGCCATATGTCCGGTACGGACTTCGGTCTGCCTTGGACTTCACGATTTCTGCCTGCCACTGACCATTGCCTGCTCCTCAACTTCATTTGTACTCTGCCACTGACCACTGCCTGCTCTCCAACTACGTATGAACTCCGCCTGCCACTGACCACTGCCTGACTAAGCCTGTGCTCCGCCAGCCCCAGACTCTGGCCTGCTGCCCAACTATCTCTTCGGATCTACAGTTTATCAGCGGAGGGCCCCCGCCTAAGACCTGCCGGCCCCAGCACCTGAGGGCTCAACCTAAAGGGAACAAGGGCCTCTTCCATTTCCACAGGCTGATGGTGGGGACCACAGAGCTCCACCCTGCAGGCTGCAGCAACTCCATCTCGGTCTAATAGTCCACACCTGCAACACCAAGGATCCCCCATTTGGCCCATGGTTGAATTTCAGCCAGCCCAATGGTGGCAGGAAGAGCAGCAGTAACTCGTTTCACCCTGCCAATTGTCCAGCTAACTTTAGGACTGCTCTCTAATTGCCAGCACAACCAGACAGATAGTTAGCTAATAATTTATCTGACTAATATAACTCCACCCTGGAATGCCTCTCACTTATCCAGTTAATTTTTATCCAGCTAAACAGTTGGCCAGTCATATTGGTGCTGTTCAGAGAGGCGGGACATTTTAAACCCATAGGTTGTCTGGATAAGTCCTCACCTTGGCAGGCAAACCATCTGAATATTGACTTCATTTGTTTTGTAGCCCTGCTTCCCTTTTGAGGTCTTACCCTTGGCAGAAATAATAAGTTATTTGATTACATGTTGGTTTTGGTTTTTAGATATCTGTATTTCTTTTGCATGACCTGCTTGTTTGCATTCAACATCTTTAATATCTTGTTTAAAAATATAAAAAACCCAGATTGCACGTAACTATACTATATCTAAGAAGGCAAGCGTCAGGAAGATGCAGCCTGATTCACCAGGAACGTTTTCACAATTCTCAGAATTTTGCTGCCTAGGTCACAGGTGTACTAGGCCTATTTGGAAATTCAGGCTGTTTTTAAAAATCTGCTTTCTAGTAGTCCATACTGTACATATTAATGCCTGCATGACATTTTGCTAAGAATCATTGCAGCGGCACTGATTTTTTTTTTTTTAGAAGTGACTAAAAGAGAGGAGCCGTTAAAATCTTTAAATACTAATATCTCGTTTGGCAGGAAAATTAGAAGAAGTATCTTCCTGCTTTTGTTTGTCTTGCCAGCTGAGTCATCCAAAACTCTTTTGTAAGCATTGCTGCATTTATGATAAAGCCATAGATAAAGCCCAGCACACTGGACTGAAGAAAACCCTAAGTGACTAATAGAGTGCCTTGGTCATTCCTTAATGGCTCTGCCAACATCACGCAGGCCCTGCCACAGGTCAACTGTTTCTGATGCAAAGCGAACTCTTCAGCTGATTAGGCTGTTGTGCAAATGTCTGCCTTCTTCATACTCTTCACTACCATCTCGCTCACCTGACCCCTAAAATCATAGACAATTTCCCTATGTTTCCTACAATCTTTGTGCTGTTGCAGCTGCCTGCATTCAGAAACTGCTCTAGTGTTAAATTGACTGCTAAGAAAAAAAAGAAAGTGCATTTTATAGCATTTAAAAGTAAAGTGATGAGACAGTTTTTCAACGGCTCCGCTCTATCCTTCCTCTCATCTTGCTGTAGAAAATGCATACATTATTAAAGCAACATGGACTCTCCTCATATCATATATTGGGATTTCATGGAGATGAGACATTTGTATAAAATCACTTAAGTGCTATAAGGCGCATTGCATTGTGATGACACACACTTGCCCTTGAAAATGTCAATAACTCAAATCCCAATCGTACAGATCAACCTGCTGCATTTAAGCTGTACAGCAGTGACTTAGAATAGAAAAAAGGTTCTGTTTACAGTATCACATGGTGTCTGTCCTCTGCCTAGAGCAGAGAGAATGTACTTGTTGTTTTATTAAGACACAGGAAGCAGAATTTCTGGCAATGTGCTATAAATGGCTAAACAAGTTCAGTTATGCAAAGAACTAGGAATGCCTACTCAAATAGTGCGGAAATAAGAAGTTACCCTATGCTCCAAAGGGAGCAGAGCGAGTACTTGAACAACTGGATGAGCTGCACTCTTGTTTGATTGCTGAGTGCAGTTTTATTAGCAGAAATACTTGGTTACACTTAGAAACTGTGCTCTCCTCAAAAAATAAAAAAAAACAA
Organism: Rhinatrema bivittatum; assembly: GCF_901001135.1. Classification (NCBI taxonomy): domain Eukaryota; kingdom Metazoa; phylum Chordata; class Amphibia; order Gymnophiona; family Rhinatrematidae; genus Rhinatrema; species Rhinatrema bivittatum. The sequence continues at coordinate 62,704,571 of NC_042621.1, forward strand.
GTAAAAAAAATAAGTGAGCTGCTGAGTCAGCTACCTTTGTACACCAAATTGTGAGCAGTAAAACTGAAGCCGCATCCTTGCACTATCACAACAGAATTGCATTGATGTACCTGGGGGTCCCTGAGACCAACACGGGAAGGGGTCTGCCAGAAGGGAAGCAGCCGAAATGCACCTGCTGAGAAATAGAGCCCAATGACCTCATCAGTGAGGAGCTCTGACTTCATGCTGAGGAGAGGAGGATCACAGCCTTAAGAAGCCCAGACTGGTATGGCGAGGAGGCAGAGAGGAGTGTGTGTGTGGTTGACTGCCACCACAATAATCCTGAAGCTTCACCGAGAGGAGGAGGAGGAGGAGAAGTGCACTGCCAACAGCACCTTCAGCAGCAACTGCTCCACATGACCAGAGGCGGCAGTAAGCAGGGTGATGGTGGCCCTGAGCAGTATTCCTGGCCATTGCAACATGTGCTCTGGCTTTCCTGTTGTCCTGACAGTGAGGGTAAAAAGAAGCTATACTCAGTATGGCTAAGGTGGGGGTCAGAGGGAAGGCAGGAGCCATAGTAGAATCAGAAAGGGGCAGAGAAGGGAGTCACAGAGAGGAGAGTGTAGGCGTGAAAGCACATGGAAGAGACCTTAAGAGAGCGAAGGGCAGAAGGCTCTGCTATAAACTACTTGGCACCTTACAGGGATGCCTTAAACGTGCTGCGGCAGCCTATTGTTTTACTGAGATCTTTGTATTTGCATGAGTGCCTTGAAAATGTTGTTTTACTCAGATGTTTGTATTCTTATGTAATTTTAGTCCTGTGCTTATTTAAGTGGGACGTGTTGTATTCTTAGTCCTGTGTTTGACTTTTCAATGCTAGTCCTGTTCTGTATCTTACCTAGTTTAGTTCTGACATTGAAGGATATAAAGTTTAGCCTTACTATAAAGTCTTTCAGATGAACTGTTAGGTCTCCTACAGCCTGTGAATTTCTTATTTAAAAATATTGGGTAATAAATCCAAATAAAGAACATTGGGAAGAAGGAGGGAGAGGACCCAGGGAAGGGGCGACAAGGGGGGGGGGGGGGGAGGGAGAGGAGGGGACACAAGACATTCAGGGAGAAGGCAGGAGGGGCGGCACTTAGGAAGGGGCCACGGTGGAGGTGGGGAGTAGCACTCCTGAAGGGCAGGAGGGAGAAGAGAAACCGTTCTCGATTTAACGCTAGGTTTTATGCATATTATTTGCTATTACATTAATCCGTTTTCCCTATGGCATTTAACTATATGTAAAAGAGATGCATGTGGGGGATCCATGAAAGTTTTGAAGGTTGAAAAGGGTTCCACACTCCCCGAAAGGTTGGGAGCCCCTGCTCTAAAAACTGCAGATACTTGTTTTTTTTTCGGATGGGCTTCTTAGTTTAAGGAGGAGGTCCCTTTCATAGAGCCCTCCCATTTTGCTTCAGAAGGCAGCGGGATCTGTAAAAAAAAAAAAGCCTCCTGCCTGGATGGTAAAGTCCACGCTGCTTTCTGGAGCTTTTTTTTTCCTTTCGCATAATGGGCCCGAGCGATGTACGGCTTTGAAAGTCAATGACAGCTTTTTAAAAAAAAAAAAAATATCGATCGGTCCGCGCAGTCTTTCCTTAGACAGGCAAAATATGATATCTCAAGTCTGATCCTGAAAGGAGGCCCTGCTGCTGCCACACTCTGAACTAACTGCAACCTTTTCAGCTCCTCCCGGGCAAACCTACGAACCGCAGGAAGAGCTGTGGAAGTCCAAAGCAGGAGCATTAGCTGCCAGATCCTCTTTTCATAGGCAAGGACTCAGTGGCTGAATCTGGCAGAGTTGGGAAAAGGCACTGGTAACGTTTAATGAAATATTTAGCTCAGCGCCAACAACAAAACACCAAGCTACACGGTACATGCCCGATTGGCAGGGGCTCCCCATCTGCAACCACACCTGGCTCCCCTCTGACGTTACAAGCTGCTTATTTATTTATTTATTTTTTTGTATTATTAGATTTGTTTTTATAGCACGGCACCCTAGATGAGGTAGTTCTTAAGGTTTTTCTAAAACTATTGGTGTGCCAGCCACTCCGGTTAAGGGTTCACTACAATTTTTCACGTTGTAAACGAATTATAAGTCATATGGGAGATATGTTGCCAATTATATTTTGAAAAAAAACAAACAAAAAACCTCATATGATGTCTCCTTTGATATTTTTTTCTCTACCATTCATTTTTGAAGCTGCAGTGTAGCACGGAGAAAAACACAACCATCCACCTGAGCTGACTACAAGAATTCCTGTAGAATCCTTTTTTTTTTTGACATGTCACTTATATGAAGCCGAATTATTGTCAATATCATTGCTGCGATTCTTAATACTGAGAATGTAATAACATTGTGATAAAAAAGAACAGGAATAGAAGCACAGCAAATTTAAAAATACAGAATACAAAGTACTTTCCTCTTTATTTTTTTTTTTTGCAGCAATACATAATTAATATGTCTGACATGAAATATCAGTGAGATTGTAAGAACATAACTCTCCTTTTATATGAATCTTGTACTATCGTAGCACTCTTAGAAAATATTGCCTCTCTTCCTTTGTATTTTATATCACTTTAATGCATGGAAATCCATACTAAGAATGCCAGTTTATATGTCCTCTCTTTTCTAAGGCAATACTATTTGGCATTTTTTCTCCCTTACTACAGACAATTATTTCAGGGCACCAACTTTAACATTAATTGTGCAAATCATTAGTTATCTCTGCTCAGATCTGACAAATTAAATTGCTAGGAATTAAATATGTTGTAGATCAATACTATTTGAGTGATCCATTAATCATCCCTTGTAATTAAAACTACCAAATCCCAGTACATATCGTCTATACTTTATTACACAATTTCCAATTTGAAAGTTCGAAGCAATTGTATTGATTGCAGCCATACTTATCATACCTAATAATCAATGTATTAATCACTCACAACCCTATATGGTTATCTTTTTTTAATTATCTTAGTCTTACAGGCTGATGAAACATTTAACTCAGTTTATAGCTCTTTGAGACAATAGTAAAACAAATTCCTGTATGTTTTTGCGGTCCATGACTATATATAATCTCCCTAATCTGAAAAGAGTGGAAATAAATACATAGATGTGACTAAGTGCCAAACTGAGAGCACTTCATTGAATTACTGTTAACATTTCGATAAAGAAATGAAAACCAATCACAATGTAAAGCATTGTAAATCAGATGTCACAGCGCTAGGCTTCACTCAAATAGTTAATAAACCCACCCACAAAGCCGGCCACACGTTAGACCTGATCTTCGTTAACGCTGCAATCAAGTCAGTTTCTACACCTAATTGCACAAAGGTCCCGTGGTCAGATCACTATCTCATAACTACTTCATTCTCTATAAAAGATACCAACCCGGCTTGCATTCCTTTGCCCTCCTTCAAATACAGGAAAACTTGCTCCCCTGAAGACCTTAATAATCACCTATCTCCACTACTCCACCAACTGGACCTTACTGATCCGAACGCAGCACTTCAATCATGGAACACAATCACCGAAACTATAGCCAACAAGCTATGCCCGCTTATTACAAAAAAACCACACCAGAATTCCTCCAAAAGACAGCCATGGTTCTCAGCAGAATTAAGAAAGCTCAAACTCCAACTAAGACAAAATGAGGCTAAATGGCGCAAAAACCCAGGAACCATCACCCTTTCAATCTACAAATCATCTCTGCATCAATACAAATCAAGCACCCTAAGATCCAAGAGGGACTACTACGCCTCGAAGATACACGACCTTATTTTCGATGCCAAAGCCCTCTTCAGCTATGTAGCCAACCTCACACAAGTAAACCAACCTGAGATTACACATGACCAAGCTCAATCAAAAGCAGAAGAACTAGCTCTTTTCTTCAACAACAAAATCAATACTCTCCTATCGCAGCTCCCCACGAACCCCACTGTTCCATTAACTACTCCTCAACCCTCAAGCAACTACACTCGGTTAGAAGAACTTGACACAATTTCATCCGCTGAGATCCAAGGAATTCTTAGGAAAATGAAACCATCCTCTCATCCCTCGGATCACATCCCAACCAAACTACTACTAGCAATTCCAGAATCTATCTCCAAATCCCTGGCAGACATCATAAATTGCTCCCTCACACAAGGACTCTACCCGGACAACCTCAAACTTGCCTCACTCAAACCCCTTCTCAAAAAACCAAATCTCGACCCAAACGATCCTAACAATTTCAGACCGATAGCTAACCTCCCATTCATAGCCAAGATAATGGAAAACTGGTAAACTCACAACTCTCAAACCACATTGAAGACAACAACCTTCTATTTCCATCACAATACGGATTCCGTAAAACCTTAAGCACGGAAGCCCTCCTCATCTCTATGACTGACCACATCATCCTAGGATTAGACAAAGGACAAGCCTTCCTTCTGATACTACTCGACCTCTCGTCTGCATTTGATACGGTCAATCACTCCCTTCTCATCAACCAATTATCAGCCATAGGTATTTCAGGCACTGCCCTATCATGGTTCAGAACCTTCCTCAGCAACAGAGGTTATAAGGTCAAGATTCATAATAAAGAATCCTCTCTACACCCCGCAGCCGTAGGAGTCCCTCAGGGCTCATCCCTGTCTCCTACCTTGTTTAACATTTATCTGTTACCCTTATGTAAACTTCTCACTGACCTCAATCTCAAACATTTTCTCTACGCTGACGATATTCAGATTCTGATCCCCATCGAAGAATCGCTCGCAAAAACAATGTTGCACTGGGAATCCTGCCTCCAAAACATCAAACAACTTCTTACAAGTCTCAACCTGATACTAAATTCATCAAAAACGGAACTTCTACTCATCACTCCAGAAAACAGCTCCATCACATACACTCATCCTACCGTACCAAGCACTACACAAGTGAGAGATCTAGGAGTTCAAATTGACAATCACCTAAATCTGAAAGCTAACATCAACAAAACCACCAGAGACTGCTTTTACAAGCTCCAAGTGCTGAAAAGAATACGACCTCTCTTCCACACACATGACTTCAGAACAATCCTACAATCAATCATTTTCGCAAAGCTGGACTATTGCAACACCATCTTGCTTGGTCTCCCTTCATCACACACCAAACCATTACAAATGGTACAAAATGCCTCCGCCCGTATACTCACCAACACCAGGAGAAGAGAACACATAACACCTATCTTGATGGACCTCCATTGGCTGCCCATCCACTTCAGAATAATCTACAAGGCCATTCTCACCATTTTCAAAAACATCCATCAATTAGCCCCAATCGATCTCCATATTCCCCTCCGATTACACCATTCCACAAGACCGACAAGAGATGCTTACAAAGGATCACTTCAAGTACCTCCAGCCAAGACTACCAGACACATCACGCTTAGAGATCGGGCATTCTCCACAGCCGGTCCAACATTATGGAACTCCATTCCCCCGGATCTTAGAATGGAACCCAACATCTCAACATTCAAGATAAGACTCAAAACGTGGCTGTTCACGCAGGCCTTTCCTAACTCCAACCCCATCTAATCTCCCTTCACACAACAAGCTCCGCTAGTATTAGCGTTAACAGCCACCTTTCAAAATGTTATTTATACTTATATTTTACTATCTAATCTTCATTTCCCTTCTCATTCCAAGTTATTGTTTTCCCTTGTTTTATGTAACTGCTTTTCTGCACTTTTGTTAAATGGTAAAGTTTCACCCCTGTTTCTTGTGAACCAGCATGATGGGACCACCGTCTTGAATGTTGGTATATAAAAAACTTAAATAAATAAATAAATAAATAAATGTTGGTGGAAGCAGAAGAATGTGCTAGTTATATAGAAACACGACTGCAGAAAAAGATCGTATGGCACATCCAGTCTGCCCATCCGCCCAACTAATTTAGCTTTATAATTTCCATCACTCCCTTCTTGAATTCAGGTATTAACGTCTTCGTAGAAAGATCATTTACAATGACCCAGTTTGATCTAACCTTGCAGTGCTATGCACTGATGTGCAGGTCGATGTAAATCTGTAGTTCAGGTTTCTGGGGCTACAAGTGCTGCAGTGTAGGACAAAGGTCAAAGTAGCTAAAAGAAAGAGCACTAGTGGTGACACCAAGTGGATGGCCACGGTGGAGTAAGACTAGGCAAAAGCTAAAAAGAAGTTGCAACATGACTTCGCTTCACTGCACATTGCTGCAGTACTTCGTCCGTAACAGAACAGGTGGAGGGAATTAAGTTATAGGGCAAACACCTGGATGTCACATATGGATATTCTATGGCATTCCGTTTATCTCCCTCCCTTCCATATGACAACTGGGTGCTAACAGATCCTTCGTGGTAGTGTTCAGAATTGCAGTAAATGCCAGGTGCAGCTGGAGGACAAAGAGTGGATGAGAATCTTTCCTTAGATAGAAAAAGCTCTGAAGGTCCGTATCAAGCACCACTTTCCTTTCTGGACACAATTACTGGAAGGAAATTACACTTTGCTCTCTCAGTCTGCGCATGTGCGCATACATAAATGAGAGGGAATGAGAACAGGGGTGCACTAGGAAATATTTATGTTTGTCAACCCTGAACTATCTCTAGCTCTCTATCAACCTGCAGTAATCGAAGACCTGGTGTCATAGGGTAGCAGTGTCCTCGTGAGCACTTAGTATACGATGCGGAAATTGAGCTCAGTTTTCTGTGCTCAGAATTTCATATGAGACGCAGCAGGACGGAGATGTTTGGGTTTTATATTGGCAGCCTTTTTGTTATATTTTTAAGCACAAGGTCTAATCCTGCTGGTCTGGCAACGGTGGTTACCATCATTGTGTCCTCAATGGGGCTGAACGGCAAAGACTCCTCAGATCATTGCGGAAACCCTACATTTGGATGTTAACCTAGCAAAAGACATTTATTATCTTTCAATAATTGTATGCTCTTCCCAAGCTGAAGAGCCAGAGATGCATTGGTGAATGGAAAATGAATATTCTCGTAGAGCTTCCATGCTACTTCTTGAATTGCACTTAGTAATGGAAGTGAGTACTACCTTCCAGACTCTGTTCCCCTCTACTACAGAAGGTTTTAGTTGTCCTCAATGGATTTCTTAAAGAAAATTAAAGAGGCTCAGTCACCACACATATGGAAAGAGAGAGAAAAAAGTGGCAGTAAAAAAGCAAACCTGTTAAAAAAAAAACCAAACAACAAACCAAGCCACATAAAAAAAAGAATGCATATAATTTATAAAACTGTCAAACTTCAATATAATCAATGCAACAGTACTACCTTGATATCCTTTTAAGACATTCTTATTAAGGAAACTAATAATCATCTGTCTATTGCTATATATCACAAACCAAATGACAGAAATACTATTTTATATTTTGCCATCCTAGACATTGAAAGATAATTTGCCAACAGCCAATTCCTTGGACTGAGAAGGCTTCTGTGCCACTATCACAGAGCAATAAGTGCAGGCAAAGATGGCAGAGAATAGGTTTCTGAGGAGAGGACATCCAAAGAAATGTTTGAGAGATGCTGATGAATGTGCTAAATACACCAACAGAAATGTACACGTACAGAGATCATCTCAGTTGAAAGACTCTCTACCTGCTTGTGCCCTTCAATTTTCTCCTGTAGCTACCAGTATTAAAAACATTGGGGCGGATTTTAAGAGCCCTGCTCACCTAAATCCGCCCAAATTCGGGCGGATTTAGGCGAGCAGGGCCCTGCGCGCCGGTGAGCCTATTTTACATAGGCCTACCGGCGCGCGCAGAGCCCCTGGACTCGCGTAAGTCACGGGGTTTTCGGAGGGGGCGTGTCGGGGGGCATGTCGGGGGGCGGGACCGAGCGCAGCGCCGTTTTGGGGGCGTGTCGGGAGCGTTTCGGGGGCGGGTCCGGGGGCGTGGTTACGGCCCGGGGGCGTGGCCGCGCCCTCCGGACCTGCCCCCAGGTCGCGTCCCGGCGCGCTAGCGGCCCGCTGGCGCGCAGGGATTTACGCCTCCCAACAAAGGTAAGGATGGGGTTTAGACAGGGCCGGGCGGGTGGGTTAGGTAGGGGAAGGGAGGGGAAGGTGAGGGGAAGGTGAGGGGAGGGCAAAAGAAAGTTCCCTCCGAGGCCGCTCCGATTTCGGAGCGGCCTCGGAGGGAACGGAGGTAGGCTGCGCGGCTCGGCGCGCGCCGGCTATACGGAATTGATAGCCTTGCGCGCGCCGATCCAGGATTTTAGTGGATACGCGCGGCTTCGCGCGTATCTACTAAAATCCCGCGTACTTTTGCTTGCGCCTGATGCGCCAGCAAAAGTACGCCTATTCGCGCGGTCTGAAAATCTACCCCATTATGAGAAGACACCGGCATATAGTACAAACTCCTAAAGAGTGGGGTGTACGTGCCCAGGTACACGCCAAGCTCCCCTGCCACTTAACTTTACGTTTGATAAGGATGACGTGTAAGAAAATAAAGAAAATAGGCAGATCTGTGGGGTTTTAAGGTTCGGGGCTAACTTGGGGGAGTGAAGGCTATTAAACTAGGGGGGGTTTGGAGGACCTCTCTCTTAACTGGGCCAACTGGGGTTGAACTGGTAAAAGTGGGAATGGTGGCAGCAAGTGCCCCTTTTAAAATCCCCTGATTCATACGGTAGAAGTGGGATTTGGGCGAGCCTGCGCCCGCCCATTTAAAATTTGGCACACACGCGCGAGCAGCCAGGCTGTTTTATAACGTGCGCATACATCCGCGAAGATGTTATAAAATGGCTGCGTCCCTGGGTGTGCGTCCCATGTGTGTGCAAATGTGAGCATGCGCGCCGGTTTGAAAGTTATTGTCCCTGCGTGTAAAACTTAGCATATATGTGTGCAAAAGCAGCCAGTACTTGTGTACTCCATATTTTAATAAAGTGGAAAATACACACCTAGTTTCATTTTCATGCACACATATTAGAGATGTGAATTGGTTCCGGAATCGTTTCCGGTATCGTGTTCGTAGAACCACGGGAAATCGTTTCCCGCGGGTCTGCTTATATTTTTGGCTGTCCTGAGCCGAAAAAAAAAACAAACACCTAGACCCTTTAAATCTAATTATTTAGAATCCCCCCCCCCAAAACGTTTGTAAAGTACATGGTGGTCCAGGGGGTGTCCCAGGAGCGATCTCCTGCTCTCGGGCAGTCATCTGCCACTAATCAAAATGGTGCCGATGGCCCTTTGCCCTTACCATGTGACAGGAGCAATGGATGACCCGCGCCATTTTTTAAGATGGCGCTGGCCGTCCATTGCTCCTACCATGTGACAGGGGCCGACCAATGGCTCCGATAGCCCCTGTCACATGGTAAGGGAAAAGGGCCATTGCCATTTTGATTAGTGGCAGCTGACGGCCCAAGAGCGGGAGATCGCTCCCGGGACCCCCGCTGGACCATCAGGTACTTTAGGAAAGTTTTGGGGGGGTTGGGAGGGTAGGGGATTCTAAATAATTAGATTTAAAGGGTCAGGTGGGTTTGGGGGTTTTTTTTTCTGTGTGCCCTTTCTTCCCCCCCCCCCCAAATGATAAGAAAACCTTTCGGGGACCCCCCCAATACTTGTACGATATTTTCATCCATCAGAAAAATGATGCACATCCCTAACACATATACGTGTATAAAAAAGGGGCTTTCTAGGGGCATTTCAGGGCAGGGCCAACACTTACACACGTAAGTTGCTATTTCAAAAGACAATTACACGTGTACATTTCCCAAATTACTCGCATGTTTTTACACTTGCTAATAATCTGGCATAAGTGATATTAAATGTGTTTATTTTGCACTGTTGGTCAGGTGGGAGGTCTGGATGAACGGGGGGGGGGGGGGGGGGGGGGGGGGGATTTCAGGCTGAAGAACCAGGAAGGCCTCAACGACCTGGAGAAGGACTGGGGGGAACTGGGGGACTAATTGGGAAAACTGGTTAATTTCATTTCCGTGAGCAATGGTTAACAATTTTCCAACTTACGCGTGCAATTTCGGACTTATATGCAAGTAAGTTTACTTTACTTTCGTATGTACAAAAATGTGTGCATACTTCAAAAATAGATAGGAAAAGTACACATGTTCAGTGCATTGACATACGTGGTGTCAATGCGTTGCTTGTATTCACAAGTAAGCCTACATATGTGCTTATGTTACGAGGCAGAGCTACGCACATTTTATAAAACGAGCTTAAATCACCCGTGTGGGTTATAAAATACTATAGTAAAACTACACATGGCCATATGCGTGCACATGCCACCGTGTATATGCATGGTTGCTTGAAAGTTATCCTCCCAGTTAGCTACGTAGTTAGATTTCTCTGAACATGAACCTCTTGGTACACGCACATGGTAACAGCTTAGTGTATCATTCTCCCTTAGGAGAACAAGTTAAAACAAGCCACGTAAAACTAGTAAATTAAAGAGGAGAAAACCTGGACCTGCTAGAGTTACATCTGTTTAAAAGAAATATGTGCTGAAAAGTCAGAGCCTATTTTAAACTAAGTGATAATGTAGGAAGAAAAGAAGAAAAATTAGTAAAATTAGAATCCATTAAAAAATAATCATTGACAAAGAAGTACATTGTGGGTTGTAAGCCACCAAGCTATATAGCCATTCTTCCAAAGGAATGCAAATGGATACTAATTGGATGGATTATGCTTATGTAATGATGCTGTAATTCATTGAGGCTAGGGATGTGAATCATTTTTCTGAAGGATGAAAATATTGTACAATATTTTCTCATCCGTCAGGTATCGAGGGGGGGGGGGGGGGGGGTTGTCCATGAAAGCAATAGGAAAACCCCCACGACATTTTTATGTGGTTTTCTTATCGTTTGGGGGGGGGGGGGGGGGGGAAGAAAGGGCACACAGAAAAAAAACCTCAAACCCACCCCGACCCTTTAAATCTAAATTATTTAGAATCCCCCCACTCTCGACCCCCCACCCCAAAAACTTTCCTAAAGTGCCTGGTGGTCCAGAGGGGGTCGCAGGAGTGATCTCCCGCTCTCGGGCCATCGGCTGCCACAAATCAAAATGGCGCTGATGGCCCTTTGCCCTTACCATGTGACAGGGACTATCGGTGCCATTGGCCGGCCCCTATCACATGGTAGGAGCAATGGATGGCCCGCACCATTTTTTAAGATAATACCCGTCTCGATCTCTGTCAAGATTTGGGTTCCAGATCTCACCATTAACATGTCCTAGTTTCAAAACGTGGTTTTATTTGTATTTATTTATGATTGCCAAAAAAGAAATTGCTGAAAGCGGAGAACATCATATAATAAAATACACAATAATAGAAATAGAAAAAATAAACAGACATTCGCCTATTTCTATTTAGTGCCATTTAAAAAGCCTTGTTTCAGATTAGAGCTTCTTGTGCTGAGGCTGTCACTGGAAGCATTTTAAATGATAATACAAATAATGCTCCCGGTATTACCAGTTTCGATAGATGGTCTTCTGCAGATCATACAAAAAAAAAAAAATTTGGTGTTTGCTTTTTCCACAAAGCATCAAATAAACTTACTTTAAAGCACCTGCTGGATGTTAATTTGTTCCTTTCTGAAAAAAAAAAAGAAGCTTAAATGAATGAATAATGCTAATAATGACACATTCTACACAATAGCAATAATATAAGGTATTCTCCACCTCAGTGCTAGACTTACTCGAGCAAATGCAGCTGTTTCAACAGGCATCTGTTCTATTGTCAAGCACGATGTATGTTTTATTCTCAGCTTACATGTTTGAAAATATAAAAACTATGGGAAGCTCTTCTCTAATCCTCTCATAACTTATGTTGCAGGCATGGCATATTACCTCTGTATTGTTAACATATCACTACAATTAAGATGAGAATTCATTCTGTTGAGCTTCCTGTCTCAAAGTCAGGATGTGAATCATTAGTCTGCAGAGCACAGAATAGCATTAAGCATGGCCATTAAAATATTCAGCATTTACAATGCCTATTATTTTTAACCTGTGAATATTCAAGCTCACTGATTAGGGATAAAATCATATTGATGCTGAGCAGCCGGCACATATTAGGAGAGCGGGTCTCCATCCAACATAACTCACAGGCATTTCTTTGCCCATTATGAGCGCTGCCAGATACCTTTTTCTTTTTTTTTTCATTAAATGCAAGGAATGATGAAAGTTGAGACTGAAAAGCTGTAAGATAATGTCAGGCTTTAAAAGCGACTTGCATCAGGTTATTTACATCACTGCACTTTTCTAGGTAGTGTAGAGTACTGGGAGGTCACACTAGCATTCATTGCCCTCTAAGCAAAAGGGTTTTTATTCTCTTCTCCAGACTTGGAATCTAAGGGGCCGACGTACTAAACAGGGGGTGAAGGGAAGTGGATGAAACATGGACAGGAGTTAGATGAGTAGACATGCATAAGAAAGGACATAGGCAGTGGATGAGGATCAGCACTGTGTGTATATGAGAGACAGTGTGTGTATGAGAGAGAGAGAGAGTGTGTGTGTGTGAGAGTGTGTGTGTTTGTGTGTTAGAGAGAGAGAGTGTGCGTGTGTGTGTGTTTGGGTGGTGAACTGGGGTGTAAGGCAGAGAGGGAGAGAATCTTTCTTCCTCGACTGTCCTAAATCCCACCCTCTCATCCCATCCTTTTTCCATTCCTGATTCTCCTTCCTTCTCCTTCCCAACATCCCTGATTCTTTCCCTTCTCCTCCATCTCCAATCCTTCCACCCACCTTCCCAACTCCCAATCTCCAAACCTTCTTCCTTCCCCATCCTTTCTTTCTCCCCTAATCACCCCCACATCTCCAATCCTTCCTCCCTCCCCTCCCTCCCCTCTCTTCCCATTTTCCCTCTACTCCATGTCCTCAAGATCATATTCTCATGTTGATCCCTCTTTCTTCCCTGTACTGATCACTACAATCCCTTTTCACCCATCCAAAACCAACAAAATAAATAAACCAGACAAATGAGAGAGGGTGAAAAACTATTTTTATAAAGTAAATAACCTTTAGATTAATATGCAACTATATGCAAATATGCCACTGAATTGCTAGTCGTTCACAAATTTTACTGCAGAATCTAACTCCTGCTACTGAACTTTCCTGAAGGAAAATGTGTTTATCCCGGTGTTTTCCTTCCATCTGCCATCTTTCTCATCTAGTTTATGTATTTATTTATTTATTTACAACTTTTTTATACCGACATTCGTTTGCACATCACATAGGTTTACATAGAACGGGTATAAAATAACTTTAGAAAGGTTACATGGAACAGGAAGTCAAAAAGAAATCTTGATAGTAAAAGGAAAATGGAGAAGCAACATCTTGAAAAAAGGGTGTTACAAATTTAAACTCAAGGAATAAATAAGCATAGTAATTAAATCAAAAGGGAGAGGAAAAGGACCGGGGCGGGGGGGGGGGGGGGGGGGAAGGATGAACGATAATTAAGGGATGATTAAGGTAAGGGGAATAGTACTGTGGCAAGAACAATGGGAGGGGAATGGGATTATGTAAAGGCCTGTTTGAATAGCCAAGTTTTTAGGTTTTTTTTAATGTCTGGGTGCAGTGTTCTTGATGAAGGTCGGAGGGCATAGAGTTCCAGATTGAAGGTCCGGCTATAGATAGTGCATGTTCTTTTGTAGAGGTGAGATGCGTGAGGGTGTGTATATGGATCATTTGTAGGCTGATCTGGTGGGTCTATTAGAAGTATGGTAGGGAGTCATTTAGCCAATGAACATTCTGGTTGTCTAGTGTCTTGTGTATGATTGTGAGACACTTACGGAGAGTTCTGAAGGGGATTGGGAGCCAGTGGAGATCTTTAAGGATAGGCGTGATATGATCTTTTCTGCGAGTTTTCTGAAGAGGATGTTGGGGAGGTACCCATAATGGAGAAGGTTTTCATAGGTAATGATTCAGATGGAATGAATCAAATCATGGTCAACCTAGAAGATGTGGTAGACTGATTGACAAACTGAAGAGTAGTAAATCACCTGGACCAGATGGTATACACCCCAGAGTTCTGAAGAAACTAAAAAATGAAATTTCAGATCTATTAGTAAAAATTTGTAACCTATCATTAAAATCATCCATTGTACCTGAAGACTGAAGGATAGCAAATTTAACCCCAATATTTAAAAAGGGCTCCAGGGGCAATCCGGGAAACTACAGACCAGTTAGCCTGACTTCAGTGCCAGGAAAAATAGTGGAAAGTGTTCTAAACATCAAAATCACAGAACATATAGAAAGACATGGTTTAATGGAACAAAGTCAGCATGGCTTTACCCAAGGCAAGTCTTGGCTCACAAATCTGCTTCACTTTTTTGAAGGAGTTAATAAACATGTGGATAAAGGTGAACCGGTAGATGTAGTATACTTGGATTTTCAGAAGGCGTTTGACAAAGTTCCTCATGAGAGGCTTCTAGGTGTTATAAAACCCAGCCGTGGCAAGCCGCGAACGGCACTTACCCCCGTCCCTAGGGGCCGGTCGGACCGCCGGCACTAGGCATATCCGCGGGACTTCTCAGCGGCAGCATTCGCTGCAAATCCAAGATGGCTGCGGTCTCTCTCCCCGCGCGGCTTAGCTCCGCCCCCTGACTTCAGCTAGGGCCGCGCGGGCGGCTCTGGTCCCCGATTTAAAGGTACACTCACCGGATATGAGCTGGTTCCTTCCTGCGGTTCCCTATTGGCTGGGGACTATTTAAGCAAGGTCTGGACCTCCAGTCCTTGCCTTGTCTTCTTGGCTCCTGCGTTTGTTTTGTTCCTGGTTCCTGTTTGTCCTCCTGAGCTGTTTCCTGGTCCGGCTGACGTTCCTTCTGGTTCCTTGATTCCTGGCGTGGCTGCGGACTTCTCTGGCTTCTGACCCCTGGACTGGCTGCGGACTTCTCTGGCTTCTGACCCCTGGATTGGCTGCGGACCCTCTCTGGCTTTTGACCCCTGGACTGGCTGCGGATCACCCTGGTTCACGACTTCTGGATTGGACTTCTTCGCGAGATCCGCGGGGTTTGCTCCTCGACCTGCTGGAGGCGCCAGCATCTGGATTACACGACCTGCAGGAGGCGCCTGCGTCCAGATTTTACTCTTTCCATCTGCAACCCCGAGAATCAGCCTCACCTAACGACGGTGGTCTACTCGATCATCATCGAACCAAGGGTCCACCACTCGGTTCACAACAGTAAGACAAGGCCATGGACCCGGCGGAGGCCTCTGCTCTGCGGGCCATTCCCGGCCTGGCTCAGAAGATCATGGAGCAACAGGGTATGCTCGAAGCCATGGCCGCCTCCATGGAGCGGCTCAATGCTCGACTAGATGCGGTGGTAGCCAGCCAGCCCAGTGCATCAACCATGGCTCCACCAGTTGCTCCTGCTCCACTTTCAACGTCCAGCAGCCTTCGTCCAGTCCTTCCACTTCCAGCACCACCACGATACGCCGGAGATCCCCGTCTCTGCCTGGGATTTTTGGACCAATGTACTATGCATTTCCGGCTACAATCACCCTTCTTTCCAGATGACGCCACTAAAATTACCTACATTCTATCCCTGTTGGAAGGCAAAGCCCTCACATGGGCCTCTCCGTTATGGCAACGTTCTGACCCGGTATTACAGAACTACCTCCAATTTATTGAACTATTCCGCACTACTTTCGAAGAACCCGGAAAACAAGCCGCTGCCGCCACGGATTTACTACACCTCCGTCAAGGCGGACGTTCCCTCACGGATTACAACATTGATTTTCGCACTCTAGCCAATGAACTCCACTGGGAAGAGAGAGTTCTTCGGACCATATATCTTGAAGGACTTACTGCCAAGATCAAGGACGAACTGGCTGCCCGAGAACTCCCGTCCTCCTTAAATGGCACCATCGAACTGGCCACCAGGATCGATCGCAGATTACAAGAACGAGCACGAGAGGGCGGCAACTGGAGGAGACGGTCTACTTTTTCTCAGATCTCTCCAACCCCCAATCCTCCGCCTCAAGGAGCCCATCCCAGTGAGGGTTCCAGGGACGAACCCATGCAGCTCGGAAGAGGCCCGCTGTCTACAGAGGAACGCTTGAGACGGCGCAGATCGGGGCTTTGCTTGTACTGTGGAGGCTCTGGACATCGTTTAGCTAACTGTCCTATTCGTCCGGGAAACTTCAAAGCCTAGGGACTTTGGGGGGTGTTTCCCTGGGTCAGTTTTCTCCACAACCCCCACTCACTTTACCAATCACTCTCCATATGAACGAACATGAATTCTCCACGCTGGCACTAGTAGACTCAGGAGCCGGAGGAAATTTCATTTTACAAGCACTAGTGGATAAGCTCCACGTTCCAGTTCGACTTTGCCTGCAACCTCTAATCATTTCTTCCATCCACGGGGAACCGTTACCCGGCAGAATCACGCATCAGACGGAACCCCTGAATTGTTTTATTGCACCAGACCATTCTGAACAAATTACTTTCTATGTCATCAACAAAGCCATTCACCCTGTGGTACTGGGCATACCTTGGCTGCAGCGCCATAACCCCCAGTTTGATTGGACTTCCTTACGACTGACACAGTGGGGTCCCGAATGTTCTGGGACCTGTTTCAAGGACTCCGGTTCCGCTTCCAATTATGTCTGCACCTCGCTTTTGAGAGAATTACCCTCTTCATACCACCAATTTGCAGATGTTTTCTCTAAGAAGGCGGCTGATGCTTTGCCGCCTCATCGGGCGTTTGACTGCGCTATCAAGTTGATTCCAGGTGCTATACCCCCGCGAGGACGAGTCTACCCTTTATCTGCTACTGAGACTCGAGCTATGACCGAATATATTCGGGACAATCTGCAAAAAGGATTTATTCGACGATCCACGTCGCCCGCGGGGGCTGGATTTTTTTTTGTGGAAAAGAAAAGATGGGACATTACGCCCTTGCATCGACTACCGAGGACTTAATGCTATTACTATCAAGGATCGTTATCCTTTGCCTCTTATTGCTGAATTGTTTGATCGTCTGCAAGGAGCTCAAATCTTTTCTAAACTTGATCTGCGTGGTGCATACAATTTAGTACGTATTCAAGAAGGGGATGAGTGGAAGACTGCGTTCAACACTAGAGATGGACATTATGAGTACTTGGTAATGCCGTTTGGTTTAACTAACGCACCTGCAGTTTTTCAGAATTTTATTAACGAAATCTTTAGGGACCTGTTATATACTTGCGTTGTGGTGTATCTTGATGATATTTTGATTTTTTCTAAGGACTTACTTACTCATCGTCAACACGTGCTACAAGTACTACAAAGACTCCGGGACCATCAGTTGTACGCTAAACTGGAGAAATGTATTTTCGAAACAGAGTCTTTGCCGTTCCTGGGATACGTTATTTCTAAACACGGGTTTCAAATGGATCCAACTAAACTAAAAAGTATACAAGAATGGACTCAACCGAAGGGGCTAAAAGCCCTGCAGAGATTTCTTGGTTTTGCGAACTACTACCGACATTTTATTAAGGACTTTTCCAAGTTATCTGCGCCCCTCACTGCACTCACTCGTAAAGGGGCTAATATCACTACTTGGCCCACGGCGGCCGAAGAAGCATTTCAGGCCCTTAAGGACTCCTTTTTACGACAGCCCTGTCTTCGCCACCCGGACCCAAGTCGCGCATTTACAGTTGAAGTTGATGCATCCACCGAAGGTGTAGGAGCAGTATTAAGTCAGACCACTGTCAAGGGTACGTCTCATCCCTGCTCCTATTTTTCAAAGAAGTTCTCTCCCGCGGAGCGCAACTATGCTATTGGCGACAAAGAATTATTAGCCATTAAACTCGCATTGGAAGAATGGCGACAGTGGCTGGAGGGGGCCCAGCATAAAATCACCATCTTCACTGATCATAAGAATCTGATTTACCTACAACAAGCCCAGCGACTTAACCCACGGCAAGCCCGCTGGGCTTTATTTTTTTCCCGTTTTGATTTTGAACTCCGGTATCGACCTGCCAGTAAGAATATCAAAGCCGATGCACTATCCCGGTCCTTTGTCTGTGAGGATGGCGAAGAGGTGTTACAGACCGTCATTGATCCTGCCCGTATCATTCTGGCACCTACTGTTCCGGTTCCGATAGGAAAGACGGTGGTTCCCAGCCGACTCCGTAACAGGGTTTTGAAGTGGGGACATGATTCCCAATTCGCTGGACATCCTGGACGCAAGAGGACACAGGACCTCCTTCAGCGCTTCTATTGGTGGCCAGGGATGTACAAAGACATTCGGGCATACGTGGACTCGTGTCCCGTTTGTGCCCAACATAAGACTCCAGTGGGAAGGCCGTGGGGACGGCTACAACCCTTGCCGGCACCATCCAAGCCTTGGACGCATATCTCTACCGATTTTGTGGTTGATTTACCTGCTTCTGAAGGACACACAGTGATTTGGGTAGTAATTGACCGCTTCTCTAAAATGGCTCATTTTACGCCCCTGCCCGCTCTTCCCTCTGCTCCTCGGTTGGCTCAACTGTTTATGTCCAATATCTTCCGCCTTCATGGACTGCCGTCCCACATTTCCTCCGATAGAGGTTCCCAGTTCACTGCCCGGTATTGGCGGAGCCTTTGTGCCAAATTTCAGGTTTCCTTGGACTTCACGACCGCCTTCCATCCGCAAGCCAATGGCCAAGTTGAGCGGACTAATCGTACTCTCAAGCAGTTTCTGCGTGCGTATGTCAATTCTCGGCAGGATGACTGGGCGGCTTTGCTGCCCTGGGCGGAGTTTTCCCATAACTACCATCGGTGTACCTCAACCGGCTCCTCCCCGTTTCAAGTTGTGTTTGGCTACCAACCTACTCCTCCGGTGCCTCTCCCTCTGGCAGTACCCTCGCCGGCGGCTCAGCTTACTGCCACTCAGTTCCAGCAATTATGGGTGCACACTCGCCGCATGCTCCGCAAAGCGGCTCTTCTGGCTAAGAAGTTTGCTGACCGGCATCGGAGGCCGGCGCCTCAGTTTCATCCGGGCGACAGGGTGTGGTTGAGCACCAGGAACATTCGTTTGCGAGTTCCTTCGATGAGATTGGCTCCCCGGTATATTGGTCCTTTTTCCGTGGCCAAGCAGATCGGTCCCGTCACTTATCGACTTCACCTGCCCACCTCTCTGCGCATTCACAACGTTTTCCATGTCTCTTTACTGAAACCTCTGCTCCTCAACTGGCCATCTCGGAAGGCTCCTGTCTCTTCGCCCGTTCAGCTGGAGGACGACCCTACCTATCAAGTCCGTGAGGTTCTCGATGTTCGGCGACGAGGACGTCGTTGGGAGTATCTCTTGGCATGGGAAGGTTTTGGGCCTGAGGAGAACTCCTGGGAGCCCGCTACTAATATTCTTGACAAGGGTCTTCTCCAGACTTTTCACACCAACCATCCGGAGAGACCCAAGCCTTCTCGGGGGAGGCCTAAAGGAGGGGGTACTGTTATAAAACCCAGCCGTGGCAAGCCGCGAACGGCACTTACCCCCGTCCCTAGGGGCCGGTCGGACCGCCGGCACTAGGCATATCCGCGGGACTTCTCAGCGGCAGCATTCGCTGCAAATCCAAGATGGCTGCGGTCTCTCTCCCCGCGCGGCTTAGCTCCGCCCCCTGACTTCAGCTAGGGCCGCGCGGGCGGCTCTGGTCCCCGATTTAAAGGTACACTCACCGGATATGAGCTGGTTCCTTCCTGCGGTTCCCTATTGGCTGGGGACTATTTAAGCAAGGTCTGGACCTCCAGTCCTTGCCTTGTCTTCTTGGCTCCTGCGTTTGTTTTGTTCCTGGTTCCTGTTTGTCCTCCTGAGCTGTTTCCTGGTCCGGCTGACGTTCCTTCTGGTTCCTTGATTCCTGGCGTGGCTGCGGACTTCTCTGGCTTCTGACCCCTGGACTGGCTGCGGACTTCTCTGGCTTCTGACCCCTGGATTGGCTGCGGACCTCTCTGGCTTTTGACCCCTGGACTGGCTGCGGATCACCCTGGTTCACGACTTCTGGATTGGACTTCTTCGCGAGATCCGCGGGGTTTGCTCCTCGACCTGCTGGAGGCGCCAGCATCTGGATTACACGACCTGCAGGAGGCGCCTGCGTCCAGATTTTACTCTTTCCATCTGCAACCCCGAGAATCAGCCTCACCTAACGACGGTGGTCTACTCGATCATCATCGAACCAAGGGTCCACCACTCGGTTCACAACACTAGGAAAAGTAAAAACGTCATGGGATAGGTGGCAATGTCCTTTCGTGGATTGCAAACTGGCTAAAAGACAGGAAACAGAGAGTAGGATTAAATGGACAATTTTCTCAGTGGAAGGGAGTGGAGAGTGGAGTGCCTCAGGGATCTGTATTGGGACCCTTACTTTTCAATATATTTATAAATGATCTGGAAAGAAAATATGATGAGTGAGATAATCAAATTTGCAGATGACACAAAATTGTTCAGAGTAGTTAAATCACAAGTAGATTGTGATAAATTGCAGGAAGACCTTGTGAGACTGGAAAATTGGGCATCAAAATGGCAGATGAAATTTAATGTGGATAAGTGCAAAGTGATGCATATAGGGAAAAATAACCCATGCTATAGTTACACAATGTTAGGTTCCATATTAGGTGCTATAACACAAGAAAGAGATCTAGGCATCATAGTGGATAACACATTGAAATCGTCGGTTCAGTGTGCTGCGGCAGTCAAAAAAGCAAACAGAATGTTGGGAATTATTATAAAAGGAATGGTGAATAAAACGGAAAATGTCATAATGCCTCTGTATCGCTCCATGGTGAGACCGCACCTTGAATACTGTGTACAATTCTGGTCGCCGCATCTCAAAAAAGATATAAATACAATGGAGAAGGTACAGAGAAGGGCTACCAAAATGATAAGGGGAATGAAACAGCTCCCCTATGTGGAAAGACTAAAGAGGTTAGGACTTTTCAGCTTGGAGAAGAGACGGCTGAGGGGGGATATGATAGAGGTGTTTAAAATAATGAGAGGTCTAGAACGGGTAGATGTGAATAGGTTATTTACTCTTTCGGATAATAGAAAGACTAGGGGGCACTCCATGAAGTTAGCATGTGACACATTTAAAACTAATCGGAGAAAGTTCTTTTTTACTCAATACACAATTAAACTCTGGAATTTGTTGCCAGAGATGTGGTTAGTGCAGTTAGTATAGCTGTGTTTAAAAAAGGATTGGATAAGTTCTTGGAGGAGAAGTCTATTACCTGCTACTAATTAAGTTGACTTAGAAAATAGCCACTGTTATTACTAGCAATGGTAACATGGAATAGACTTAGTTTTTGGGTAATTGCCAGGTTCTTATGGCCTGAATTGGCCACTGTTGGAAACAGGATGCTGGGCTTGATGGACCCTTGGTCTGACCCAGTATGGCATTTTCTCATGTTCTTATAGCAGTCTGGTTTGTTCTATTTTCCTAATATGAGGTGTACTGGTATTTTAGGGCCTGATGTAATATTAGTGCTTCTACCTTTTCATAAGTAGGGTTGTTACTGTTTGAGTGCTCGCAATTAGTGCTGTTTTAGTACGGTGGTTTTACTATATTGTTGTTATCATTCTTTCACTTGTGAGTTTCTGAGTGCTATGCCCATACTGAACAAGTTACAATAGGCCTAATGCCATATGGGTTCCAAGTTTCTTTTTTAATGTCAGTTTTCATATAAAATCTATTATAAAGGCATAATTTTTAATTGTGTGAGAAGGGAGAGTGCGCAAGGCTATACGGTTCACAAGGTAGACTTCTTCACCCACTGGGCCCAGTAGGACACAGCTCTTGTCCACCACTCCTGCTGGAGCACTGCGCAAAATGGCAATTCTCTTTCTCTTCCGAGCTAGTGATAACTGATTCTATCTTCCCCTGCTGGGCCTGAAAGTGACAGCAGAAGAAAAAAGGTTGGTGGCTCCACGGGGGACAGAGAATGCAGCTTGTACAAAGATTTGATATTTCTGTTCAGAGAGAGTACTTTTATCTTTCTCTTGTGTCATTCTTAACAATAACATTAATACTGACACTGTTTTTTTAAGTTTAGCTGTGGATTGCTGTGAGTGGTGTGTCACACATGGGAGCCTGGTCCATCAGGCATGTCACGATGGGAAAAAGGTTGAGAACCACTAGTCTAATGCCCCAGCTGATGCTCTTAGAACACTCCTTACCCCAACAGTTATCTAACTTGGGATAACTAGCCCCACTTCTAGCCCCCATGCACACCCTCCCTCCCCACAGATCCCTCACCAAAGCACATTCCTCCTCTTCCAGCCCCTGGTAGCCCTGTCTCAAACCACACCCTCCAGTTACCTTTTGAGGGAGTTGAGTGACAACCCCTTCATACCATCCTGTAGAAACTCCAGAATCATGGGAATCTTGGCCGAATGCGGGGATATCCCTCGGTCCTTGCACCAGGCTTCGAATATTCTCCAGATCCGTATGTATGCCGGAGATGTTGAGAACGTGTGCGCACGGAGCAGGGTGTCAATCACGGCCTTTGAGTAACCGAGCTTCTTCAGGCAAGTCCTCTCAAGGGCCAGACCGGAAGAGAGAATCGAGATTTATTTATTTATTTATTTTTAATTTGTATATACCGATGTTCTTGTAAGAAATACAAATCACTCCGGTTTACATAAAACAATGAAATGCCCAAAATAGAGGAAGAGGCTTTACATGGAACAATAGAACAGAGTGCCAATTGAACATAGTAATATTATAATATAGTGTAGATACAGTATAAATACAGTATAAATACAAGAAATGTTTGAACTCAAAATATAGTACAGTTAAAAAATCATAATAGTAAAACTCAGTGAGGTATCCCATAATTTGGGTGGATCTTCATGAAGAATTGGGCCCTGCTGGAGAAGGTCCCTGTGTGGAGGTAGGCACAGAGGGCTCCCCGCCGGGAGTCTTTGCATTCTGCATACTATGGGCATCTTGGCCAATCCGGGGCCACTAGTAGAACTAGTCCTCTGTGGTGTTCTATCTTGCAGATGATCTTGCCCAGTAGTGGCCAGGGGGGGGGGAAGGCCTACAGTAAGTCTTCCTTTGGCCAGGTCTGGACAAGAGCGTTGATCCCTTGGGAGTGTGGCTCTCGTCAGCGGCTGAAGAACCTGGGGTCTTGGGCACTGAGAGAGGTGGCCACTAGGTCCATGGCTGGAGGGCCCCAGTGATTTACTATCAGTTGGAAGGCTGTGGTCAACATCTATTCTCTCGGGTCCAGGCTCTCTCTGCTGAGGAAGTCTGCTGAGACGTTGTCTTTTCCTGCGATGTGGGAGGCCAAGATCCCTTGTAGGTTTACCTCCGCCCATGCCATGAGAGGATCTATCTCCAGACTCCTAACGTCTCCTGGTTCCTCCCTGGCGGTTGATGTAGGCAACTGTTGCAGCGTTGTCCAACATTACTCGAAACGCTTTGCCTCGGAGTCTGTGGCTGAATTGCAGGTACACTAGTCTGACTGCTCGAACTTCCAGGCAGTTTATATTCCATCCCGCCTCTTCCTTGCTCCATTGTCCCTGGGCCATCAGTTCCTGACAGTGGGCTCCCCACCCTCGTAAGCTAGCATCCGTGGTGAGCACGATCCAGTTTGGTGGGGATAGGCTTACTCCTCTGCTTAGGTGGTCTTCCTGTAGCCACCATTGAAGCTGAAAAAGTACCTCTGCTGGTAGTTGGAGGCGAATTGAGTAGTCCTGGGACAGTGAGTTCCAGCATGACAGTAAGGTGCACTGGAATGGTCGCATGTGAGCCCTTGCCCAGGGAACGACCTCCAGGGTTGATGCCATGAGCCCGAGGACTTAAATATAGTCCCCTACCTTGGGACATGCATTGGTCATCAATCGTCATAATTGTTCCATCAGCTTCCTTCTCCTCGGGGGAGGGAGGAAGACTTTGTTCTGTTTGGTGTCGAAACAGGCCCCCAGGTACTCTAGAGACTGAGAGGGCTGCAGACTGCTCTTGACCGTGTTCACAACCCAACCGAGCTCCTGCAGTAGGTTCTTGACTCTGCTGGTCACCTGCTGGCTCTCTTCCGAAGACTTTGCCCTGATCAGCCAGTCGTACAAGTAAGGGTGTACCAAGATCCCTTCTTTCCTTAGTGTTGCCGCCACCACCACCATAATTTTGGAGAATTTTCTGGGGTCGGTTGCTAGGCCGAAGGGTAGTGCTTGGAACTGGTAATGGGGTCCCAGTACTGCAAACCATAGAAAACACTGGTGATCTTGATGGACTGGGATGTGAAGGTAGGCTTCGGAGAGGTCCAGGGAGGTTAGGAACTCTCCCGGTTGTTCTGCCATTACGGAGCGGAGAATTTCCATGCGAAAGTGTAGTACCCGCAGATGACAGTTGACGTCCTTGAGGTCCAAGATAGGTCAGAATGATCTTTCTTTCTTGGGAATGATAAAATAGATGGAATAACGCCCCGTATTTTCCTGGGGCATAGGTACCGGAGTTATAGCCTTCAGACTGAGTAGTCTTGCCAGAGTGGATTCCACTGCCATTCTCTTGGTGTGGAGTGGCAGGGTGATATAAATTTGTCCCGAGGGATACTGTGAAACCTTCTCGAATGATGTTTAGTACCCATTTGTCCGAAGTGATTTCGACCCATTGTTGGTAGAAGAGGGAAAGCCGACCCCCAATTTCTTCTTCCTGTGGATGGGTCAGCCCATTCTCTTTGGGAAGCACTGTTCGAGTCTGCTCCCAGGCCTGTTCCTTTCTTGGTTTGTTGGTTCCAAAAGGGCTGGGACCTTCCGGAGGGGTACATGGTACATGGAATGATGAGTTCATGGAATGATGAGTTCCTGTAGGGTCAAAAACGTTGGGAGCCTCTGCCCCTAGTTCTTCTGGGGAGGGGCATTGGGGTCTTTTACCCCTGTCTTCCGGTAGCCGAGGCACTGGGGATTCGCCCCACGTTCTGGCTAAGTTCTCTAATTCGCTTCCGAATAGGAGAGATCCATTAAAGGGCATTCTTGTGAGATTCGCTTTAGAAGTTGCATCTGCTGACCAGTTCCGCAACCATAACTGCCTTCTGGCCGCCAATACCAAGGCTACTCTTCTGGCCGAGGTATGCACCAGGTCTAAGCTTGCGTTCTTCAGGAAGGCTGCTGCAGGTTCGATCGTTTCACCGGCATACGTTCTGAAATTATCCGCCTCTCTCGATAGGAGCAAGCAGGAAAGTGCCACCAGCACGCAGCAGGAAGCTATCTGTAGTGTCATAGCTGTTGCGTCGAATGCTTCCTTAAGGATGAATTCTAATCATCTATCCTGAGTTTCCTTCAATGCCGCCCTCCCTCCACAGGAATGGTTGTTCACTTTGAGATGGCGCAGACCATGGCATCCAATTTTGGGAAACGCAGGCGTTCCTTGATCGCTGGTTCCAGAGGGTACAAGGCTTCCAAGGCCCGACCTCTTTTAAAGCTTGCCTCCGGGGCATCCCATTCCAGGTCAATCAGTTCCTGGATGGCTTCCATCATTGGGAAATAGCATGAGGCCTTACAAAGGGACACCAAGATGGGGGTTCTTCTTTGGTTCCGCCATAGGGTCCGTGCCTGGGATCCCCAGAGTCTTCAGGTCTGTGAAACAAGGGCTGGTAATTCATCCCTGTGGAAGATGCGAAGCATTGTTCTGTATGGTTCCAGACCTGGAGGGATTTCCCCTTCTTCCAGTGAGGCACCATCGTCGTCTGAGGTGACCGGATCCTTGTCAGTAAAATTCTTGGTGAGGCGAAACATGTCTCGTGGTACCCGAGCAGGGCCGAGAGGATCAGGTGCTCCTGGCTGGGGTTGGACCTGGGTTGCAGCCAGGGCTGATTGCGCCTGAACGAAGGCTTGCAGTCCCTGGAAAGAGTCTAACCAGGAGAAGGCCCCTGAGTCCATGTTAGCCCCAGGGGAGTCAGAGCAGGAGTCCCTGAAATGCCCTCTTGTGGGGATGCCATTTCGGAGTTACATAGCTCCGGGGTGCTATCGTCTGTAGTAGTTCCGGACCCATCCTCAGACTGTGAGGGACCAGGCTTTGGTACCCCTTGGGCTTCTTCGCAATGATGACACAGACAGGTCTCTAGTTCAGGCTGTACGGCTCTGATGTGGCAGGCTGTGCAAAGAGAATGCCTTCTGAGCTTCTTGGATGCCAGTGTCATTGCCTCTGTATATAGACGCACAGGTAATGTGTTTCAATATGCGCGCAGTTATGCGCGCGAGCACTGAACACGCGTGAAGTTATGCATGCGGCTGTATGTGTGGTTATGCATGTGGTAGTGCGTGCAATTGTGCGCGCGCGTGTGTGCTCAGTTATGCGTGCAGCTGTGCGCACGTCTATATTGGATGAGCACAAGTTGGGCGCATCGGCCATCTGGCCTGCCCCGTGCGTACCCCCGGTCTGGAAGGGAAGATGGCACTGATACCCCTCCTGCATAAGATGGCGCCCCCCGAGAGTCTCCACATGTCTGGACCCCTGCACCGGATCGGGGCCTAGCCCAACCAAGGCTGCTCAACCCTATCGGTGTTCCCTTTTTTTTACCTCGCCAGAAGAAGAACGGAATTGTACGGCAATCCGAGCCCCAGAGACCGGAGTCCTTAATTTAAAGTTTTCTGCTTACCTGGTCTCGGCGATTACCGATTGCGTGCCAGGATGGTCTCCAGCTGTGGGGTGTTACGCATGCAGTCCATGGCAGACCCATGGTACGGCCCTCTCAACCTTCTTACATGGATTCCAGCTCCTGGTTCCTCCTCGCTAGCAGCGGTGGGCTGCCGGCTCCGACCTCGGACCGCCTCCGGTGCCTCTGGTTCTGCCATGGTCGAGATACCTTTGCTCGTCGGGCCTCTCCGCATGGTCCACAAAGAGATGCCGCCACCTGCGCCACGCCCCTCCCTAGGTGCTTGCGCGCACATCGCTAATCCTTTTGAAGGGCCCGTGACGGGAACCTGGCCGCAGCCTCGGATGATCACGTCAGACTCTCCAGTGTATTTAAGCTCAGGCCTCGCTCCATAGCGTTGCCTTTGCAACAGGTCTCCTCGTACTCCGAGTACTCGTTGCTGATAGAGAATCCTCTCTATTCCTTGTTCCTGACCTTCCCGGTTCCTGTCTTCATCATTCCTGCCCTTTCTATGTTTTGGACTGACTCTACGGATATCGACTTCACTTTGTTTGACTACACTACAGCCTATCTCCAGACCCAGACCTCCGCTTCGCCTGACTACTCTACTGCCTATCTTCAGACCCAGACCTCTGCTATGCCTGACTACTCTACTACCTAGCTCCATACCCAGACCTCTGCTACGCCTGACTACACCAGACTTCTTCGTAATCAGACCATCGCCTTGATTGACTACGCTATAGACTTCTCCTTGTTCAGAACTCTCCATTGTTTGCCACTACCTCCACTTGCCACCGGTCCTGATCCAAGCCTGTCATTGACGCCTCTCCTAGTTTATTCCCTGGATGTGGACTTATCAGGCTTCGGCCTATCTTTGCTCGAGCGCCTCCAGCTACTCTCCGTTCCATTGGCACCCGAGTTCCAGTATCGTACCCAGTCCAGGGTAGGAATACACCATCTTTCGACTGCTGCCTCTGGGATGAACCAACTTTTCTCGCAAACCAACCTCGAGGCCCACTTAAGTCCTGCCGGCCCCGGCATCCAAAGGGTCAACCCGCGGGGAACAAGGGCTGGTATAGGTGAAGCTCCAGTGGCCTCTACCTTCAGCCCACTCCACCTGCCAATGGTGGGGACCCATAGGTTCTCACCTATGAGTTGCGTCAACCCCACCTCGGCCCAAGGGTCCACCTCCGATGCAACACGGGGGAAAGGGCTTTTCCTTTACTGCCGCGCTCGGTTATGCATCCGCTGCCTTTCAGCCACTCTGGGAGCTAAGTCTATGCCGGAAACCGGCTACTGGACTAAGGCATACCTCTGAGGGATATCGAAAATCACCTCAGGAATTCTCAACTGGGGGAGGGACCCTTAGGTATCACCACAGGAAAACGGGGCTTGATCTTCTTAAGGTAAAAAACAAATCTTTCTTCTTTGCTGTAATTCTTAACACTGTTCTAATGTGTGGGATAGTGTCTGCATCTGCTAGGAGACGGAGAGATACTGGAGAGCTGAGGTCACTGCAGGGGTATATCTAGGGTGATGTCAGCTTTGAAATCTGACTCCATCTCCCATCTGCTAGCAGAAGAGCACATAACCCACTGGTCCTGAGTCCATCTGGCTACACGCTAGGAAATAAAATATTTCAAAATAAGACATCACATCTAATAATCTATATAAATAAAAATGTAAATGTTCATTTGTTCAAAATCTTAAATCTCCGAAAGTTCTTCACCGATTGCTTTGAAATTTTGACACAACGTTGCATTCGAATACGCGCGTGTTTTTATATACCTATATTATATAGATGTCACACCTGTGACGGGTAAAAAACATGCTTTTTTGGAAAAACAACGCCATCTGTTGGACATAAAAGCAACACACGCTATCTACAATATAAATGGGCTCTGACCGACGGACCGCAAATGCGCAGTAGAGAGCAGCTCTACCGCGCATGTGCTGGGTGTCACAGAGGGGAGAAGGAAAGGGCAGACGAGTCGCTGCTCCGAGAAACGGCTCAGCCCGTTCCAACGCAGGTGGGGAAGGGGGGAGGGAGTAGGGACTGCCGGACAGTTACACACAGGAGGAGGAAAGGGTAGATGAGTCGCCGAGCCAGTCTGTCCACCGCCGGGGAAGGGGGGGAGGGAGTTGGGACGGCCGGAGCAGAGCAAATGCAGTAGAAAGCAGCTGTGAAGAGATCACAAGCAGCTGCAGCAGCCAAAGCACAAAGAGCTGAACAGAGAACAGCTCGCCCTCCTCCCCCACACCCTGAGTCCCGCAGATAAGAAGCCAAGTAAATATCCCTCAACTGCGGGAGGGGGGGGGAGGGGGAAGGCAGTGCTGTTAAGCCGCCCGTGGGTCTCAGCCACCTCGGGAACAGTTTACATGGGCATCGCTCCACCCCCACTCCCAGCAAAGCACCATGACGAAAGTGAAAGCCAGAGCCCTGCTCCCTCCTCCCTCTCAAGCCCCCGATCGGATTTCTTAAAGGCACAGGTCTCCCAGAAAGAGCAAAGTAAGCTAGGCAACGTGTCCCAAATCTGTTGCAGTGCCTGCCGCCTGCCCTTTGCGAGGGGGGGGGGGGACAGAGTTTTTTCCCCCCTCTCCCAGACACAACAGGCGTGGGAACTTTGCAAGCTCTTGCGAGTGCAAAGACTTAGGTGAAGAGGGGACAAAAATATCGCCCGTTTTAACTGTGTGAGAGAGAAGTGTGTTAATGTGCGCTGAAGGCGAGTGTGAGTGCCAGAGAAGGAGACTACGTGAGGGATTGTGTATGTGTGTGAGAGGGATTGGGCGTACGTGTGTGAGGGACAGAGGGAGAGTGTATGTGCAAGAGAGAGAGAGGAAGCCTATGTAGGGGGCTGTATGAGAGAGAGATTCTCTACTCCCCCCAGCTCTCCACATAGGTTACAGTGGAAGGGGTTGAGAGTAGAGGGGAATGGGAGAGCAAAGGAGTTGGGGCCTGTAAGGATAGAGTGAAAGGGGTCTGAGCCTGTCCCTCCACCACCGGGAAAGGGGGGAGGGAGTTGGGATGGCAGAACCATTACGCCTCGTGAGATCCCCCTCGGCCACCGCTGCAGCTCCTACCACCGCTGCCACCTCTGGCCCTTCGTGGTGCTGGGGGGGGGGAGGAGTGGAGCAGAGTAAAGAGGAGGAGAGGGGACAAAAATCTCGCCCGTTTTAACGGGCTTAACGGCTTGTACTAAATATTTAACGATTCCATTTCAATGTTTCCGATTGCATTGTTAAATTGAATTTTCATAGATTTCGATTTATTTTCATTTTGATTTAATTATTTTGTGTGACATTGCGTTGGAACTGAGCTGTTTCGTTTACCATACCGTTCATTTAGTGAGTATAGTTTAGTTTTTTTCTTTTTTCATTTCTAGAATTATGCGGTTTACATCTAGACACGGATTGCTTCTCACATGGATAATTATATGTTGCGTGTTCTACAGTCGGCAAACCAGACAATCTCTATATCTGCACAGACAATGGAACAACAAAAAATACTGTATACCCACAAGCATTGTGAAATTAAACATATTAGAAATGTGCGCTTTCTCCTTTCTTTCTTTTCCATTTAACCAGATTGAGCCACAGCAACGCGTGGCCAGGTACAGCTAGTTAAAACTAATAAGGATAAAAAAAAAATCTCTCGCTCTCTCTACCTGGGAACTTTAGATTTCTAGTCATCCTGAGATTATCCTGGATTGGAGGAGAGCACACAAACTTTAACCCCTTTCACACACATATATAAGGCACACATACACAGGCACTCTCTCACAGATACCGGCGCAGGCACAAGCACACTTTCTCACAGAAACCCACACCGACATCTTCACACACACAGACACCAACACTCTCACTACCCACACCCAGACACACACAAAGGTACCCCTCTCACATACAGGCCCACACACACTCACAGGCACCCTCTCATACACACACACGCATGCACACCCTCTCATACACAGGCACATAACTCTCACAGGGCCAATCTCTCACACACATTTTGGACCTTTTCATCGGTAGCTGGCTGCACAGCAGGACTTCTGTTGCAGCTCCGGGGATATGCCAGCGGCACCACAGGGCCTCTTCTTCTGCCACAGGACTCACATTTTCTGGTGAGAAGTAGGAACCCCGCTAGCACGTTACTTCTCCATGCCGCTGCTGAACCACGGTAATGACACCCTTCATTTTTTATCACCCAGGGCAGACCGCCCCCCTCCCCCCCCTTCGTACGCCACTACTAAGCTCAGTTGGGTTTAAAAGGGGATTGACAAGCAGCTGGAGGAAAAGTTCATAAACAGTTATTATTAGTCAGAAAGATCTGGGTAAACCAGAGCTTATTCCTGTGAGTGAGCATAAAGAAATGGACCTATGCTTTGGGAGTTGCCCAGTACTTGCAACCTGGATTGGCAACCACTGTCGGGAGAGAGGATGCTGGACCTCAATGCACCTCTGCTCTGAATCGGCATGGCACGACTTATGTTATAAGGCGCAAAATTCTGCATAGCAGTCAGTATGGTTAACAATATACAAATCATTACAAATACAATCCAAAAATATATTTAAATTACAAAATAAAAAACATTGAAAGAAACTCTCGTTCTGTACTTCACCATGCACTCTAATAAGAAAATTGTTCAATAAAAGTAAGATCTAAACTGATTTAGATTTTTTTTTAATTTTTGGAACTGCTACATTTCAGGGAGAAAAAAAAAATCTCGAGTGCACCTTATGAAACAAAGCACTGCCGTATTACTATCACATACGAGCTATTTAAGCCTCGAGAGGCCGGGATGTAACCCCGCCGCCGGGTGACGTCATCACCGCGCGTCACGTACCTACGTCAGCCGTCCTCTGCGGCCTTCTCCTTTACCCGCGCCTGGAAGGTCGCCGTGACCGGTGCCGGAAGGTTCTGTTCCCAGCGGCCTCCATGTTGTCGTTGGCTCCTCGCGCGGGCGTTTTCGCCCCGTATCTGTCGGCCAGCTGGTACACCGTGGCCGGGCAGCTGAAGCCGCTGGCGCCCGGGGTGGCGGTGAGCGCCGAGAAGGTGCTGCTGGACGTGAAGAAGAAGTTCCTGTGCCAGGAGTCTCTGAGCGGGCAGGCGCCGCACGGGGGCTTCGCCGTTACCGTCGGCTTCAAGGGTAAGGTGTGGTGGGAGGCCTGCGCTGTCTGGGGGCCGCCGCCCGATTTTGCGATGGAAGGAAGAGTCGGTGCTTTCTCCGAGGGGCCTGCTGTCCGCTAGGGCACGTTCAGCCCCTGTCCCACCCGGAACTCCCGGTAGCAGAAGCAAACTGTACCGATATCAGCAACCAAAACGTCCACTCTTTTTCTGCCACTGTGAATTGCCAGGAAATTAACTCTGTTATGTATAGGAGGAACTAGACTGTTCTAAAGATGTAATTGGGAATCGGTTATTTACTCTTTCGGATAATAGGACTAGGGTGGCATTCCGTGAAGTTAGCATGGGGCACATTTAAAACTAATCGGAGAAAGTTCTTTTTCACTCAACGCACAATTAAACTCTTGAATTTTATTGCCAGAGGATGTGGTTAGTGCAGTTTGTGTAGTTGTGTTTAAAAAAGGATTGGATAAGTTATTGGAGAAGTCCATTACCTGCTATTAATTAAGTTGACTTATAAATAGCCACTGCTATTACTAACTGGTAACATGGACTAGACTTAGTTTTTGCGTACTTGCCAGGTTCTTATGGCCTGGATTGGCCACTGTTGGAAACAGGATGCTGGGCTTGATGGACCCTTGGTCTGACCCAGTATGGCATGTTCTTATGTTCATGAAAGTGAGAATTTACGTGCTTACACTTCCACCAATGCCAAAGTTTAATTCAGTTTGTCAGTTTAGGGTCTGAGTATGAGATTACTCGCACGTCTTAAATTCGTAGACTTACACCTATCTATCCTGAAGGGTTTTATTTTTTCTTATATAAACTCCAACAAAGTGTAAATGTTTATAATTTAACTCAATTCAAATTATACCTTTTACAATTATTCCCATTTATAATCTACCCAGTTTAGTTTCTTCCCAATCCTGGCTGCCTTGTTGACTCAAAGCCTCTTGTTTTGTGTTTTGTTTTTTCCACTGTCTTGGATTGTTAGCTCTAAAGAAAAGCTGCTATCTCTTCTTATTTATTTTCTTTATTTAAAGTCTTTTCTATACTGTCGCTAAGTTATATACCATTCTAATGGGTGCAGAGAAGTTTCGGTTACATTAAATCATAAAAAGACTCACAATTGTTTAGTAATGTAGGTCCTGGCCAAGTGTACCTGTAAGGTACTTTTACAGGTAAAAATCACATTCTCTGTTTTACTGTACATTGTGTAATAAAATTTGTTAAAATCTTATAATGCACATTTTGAGAATGGTGCTCTTGTTTATTCCTGTATATTTTTTATTCTCCGGTCTCTTTATAAAAGGCTTGTTTAAAAAGCCATGTCTTTAAACTTTTAAATGTTTTGAGGGGTCTCTGTAATCTGGTCTCTAGAGGCATTGTGTTCCAAAGTGTCTATGTAAAGCACTGTGCATGTCTGTTGATGCTATACTACTACTACTAATACTAACAATCTTATTGCTATTTTATGAAGTTAGTGTTGGGCGGGGTCCCCAAACTGGGATGTGGCCCTTGACTGAATTTTTTCCGGCTCCTGGAAGCAGAGATGAGTTTGATCTGGCCTGCAGCAGCAGTGACAGAGGGAGCTTGATCTGACCTGCAATGATGGTGGCAGGAGTGTATTCCACTAATAGTGCTAGCTCATACTTGAAGTCAGATGTGCAAGTGGCAGTGCATCAAAGTGGCGTGAGTGGGGCATGCCAGTGCAAAGCCACCACTGATTGGCTGCATTATTCATTGCTGATATTAGTGCTTCTTGTGCAAGTGGAGTCACCTAGACCAAAAACAGGGCAAAAAGACTGTTGCACAGCCATAAGGAGTTTTCAGTTGCTGTGGAGGGCAGTGTAGGCTGGGGGAGGAAGGCGGTACGAAACTGGGTTCTGCGGGGCTGCCAGGGATAGCTAAGTAAGGATGTTTTTTCTAGGAGCTCCCCGCCATGCAGCCATCTCTTCAGAGTTGTGGAGAAAGGGGCATGGACATTGTTCCCTAAGGATGCAGACTTTGAGGTCCAGAGATTCTCCTTATTACCCAAATACAAAGCCTGAATATTTGTACCAGTATTAGACTCTCCAGAAGGGAGATGATTTTTCTCATAAGAGAGGGGGGATTAAATGGAGGGAGAAAGAAATGAGAAAAGGGAAGGAAATAGAGAGGGAGCAAGAGTACATAGAAGTTCTGAGTGAGAGAACCATGCATGCACAAACACCCCCAACTTATCATCAATGTACCCACTACCCCTCCTTGCCTCCTATTTACCCTGGAGGGCAGATATTGGGTAAGGGGGAAAGGCAGGGTCAAGGCTGTTGAGGATGTGCCAGGGTTGCCAACTTTGCAGAAATGTATTTTTATCCTGTATGTAGCTCATACCTTTTCAGTGGTAGATCAAGGCATGTTGTTCAGTCACAGTAAGTATTTTACTGTACCCAGAGGGCTCATATTTATTTATTTATTTATTTATTTAACACTTTTTTATACCGACCTTCATAGTAATAACCATATCGGATCAGTTTACATTTAACAGGGGAATAACTGAAGCGTAACTAAAGTAAAATTGAACAAAAGAGGTGAATAAGGTAAAGTTACATTCAACAAGGAGTAAGAACTTGGAAGCTTAAGTAGCTGGAAAGAAAGTAAAGGCAAGTAATAATTACGAAATACAGTAGAGAATACGGGTTAAAGCATAAGGTGCTTTAACCTAGCAGTGCATATCATAATCGAAGGGAATCATTTACTAAACTATAATATTGTGGGAGGAGCTAAATATCAAAAAGGAGAGCATTCCTGTGATATTTGGCCCATCCCTGGAAAATATTGTAGCAATTTCTCCACAGTATTTTTTTTCTGGCGGAAAAACTGCGAGAAAATATCACAGGGACTGGGGCAAAAACGCACGATGATGGCCCACTTTGCAAGGGGCTGCCATTGTTTTAAAGGGCCAAAAATACCTTCCATGTGGCAAAGTCCGCAGAGGTCTGTTTAGACCCCTGCCCAGCCACTGCCTGTAGAAGAGGCCTAGAAGTAAAAAAAAAAAAAAAATAAAGCTTTAATAGTGGTTTGGCAATACCCTTCTGGCTCTTCCAAAGCTTCTCCCTTTACTCAAAACTCACCCTCTCAAACAAAGACACCCTCCCCCCGCCTCGGTAGCAAGCCACCCTATTCCCTGATAGTCTTGTGGACCCCCATCTATAGTGTTCTAGTTGGGCCCTCCAGATTGTTTTCCCTCCTTCCCCCCATGGACTCCACCTTAAGAAATTCAGTCCCTGGTGATCCATTTTGCAAAATGGCGTTGACCAGTCCAGCGCTTAAGGGGTACTTTAGGCCGCTGTTGGATCACCAGGGCTTTGAATTTCTTAGGTGTGTGGGGCCCAAATAAACCACCAGGGTCAGTTTTCTATGTATGAAGAGGAGTGGAGTGCCAAGGAATATTGTGTATGTTAGGAGAGGCAGGCTGCTGGGGGGGGGGGGAGTAGCCTTTGGTTGGGGGATTGGATCTGGGAGATGGGGTCTTTGGTTGGGGGGGGGCGTTTTGACTAAAGGAAAGGATTTTGGAAGGGTGGCAGGGTGTCACACGACTATTAAAGATATTTTTCTTTAAAACACTTTTGTACTTCTAGACTGCCTCTAAGCGTTGGGGTGAGTGGAGATCTAAACAGACCCCCTGGTAGTTGTTTGGGGAGAGGCTGATTTAAGCTTGCTACAGTGTGCCTTTAAGAAACATCTCGAAGACATTGGGATATGCTTTTACTGTCCCAATACCCCCAGGATCATTTAGAACTCCTGGGTGGTGTAGTTGGGGGGGGTTGGGGGGGGGGCGCCCTACATCTAAGAAATTTAGTTCCTGGTGATTCAGCAGTGTCCCAGGGCACCCTTGAATCCTCGGATCAGTCAACACCATTTTTGAAAATGGTGTTGACCAGTTCAGGACCTAAGGAAAGCTTCAGGCTGCTGCTGGATCACCAAGAAATGAATATTTTAGGTAAGGAGGAATTAATTCATGGGGGGAGTTCTTGCTAAAATAATGCAGCTTGCTTTTTTTTTTTTTTTTTGACAAGTCATTTTGTTTGCATAGGATTGCCTATGCATTAGCTGCTTTGCATGCATTTCTACATTTTTATGCATGCAAATACATGAACAGCAGCTGATTTCAATAGGGGTCATGTTTTTGGTTTGTTTTTTTAAATCATGATGTTGCCATGATACGCGATTATCATGCAATATATGCTGTTTTTCACACATTTAATCGCTTATCACAGCTTATTAAATGAACCTGAGGCATTGGTGGATGAAGTCACTTGCCCAAGGTTACCAAGAGTGGTGGCAGGATTTGAACCTTGGCTAACCACTATGCTATTCTTCACCCTGGAAATATTTAAATTTAGAAATAATATTATTAACACTCTATTACACCCCTCAGATCTCTTCCCTTTCCCAGCCTTTCAAATCACTGAAAGGGCCAGACCTGCCCCCCTCCCCCCCCCCCCAAACCCTTCTCAACAAACAACTCCATGGGGTGCTCTTCCCTCCTCTGGTTCAGCAAACTGAGAAAGGACTTTCCTTTTGCTCCCCCCCCTTTCTCGTTGATCTGAAATGTCCTATGTGGCCCTTCCCTTGAAAGGTGGAGGACCCCTGGTCTAGAGTGTTAGTTTATATAGGTAGTAAACTAGACTGTCCCTTTTATGAGCAACCTGATATGAGCATAGGGTGTTAATCCCATAGAGATGCCTGATTTAAAAGTCCTAGCAATTGCTGTTCAAAAAATACTATTAAGCTTATGGAAGTTCTAAATGAATGAATACATTAATACTACAATTTATAATTTGCATTTAACAATAATCACCGGTTATCAGGTATGTAGTGCTATTTCATAGATATTTGAAAATAATTGTATAATTAAGATAAGTTCATCTTCCTTACATATTTGTATTCTTGCTCTTGGTGAATAATGTACTTCTATTTTTCAGTGGTTAGGCCCAGTTAATCATCAGATTGGTGTCATGCGTTTGCATGTGAGCATTCTTATGCTTGCAACAGTACTTTGTATATGGGAACAAAGATCCTAATATCTTAAGTTCATTTGAGTTTTCCAATCTAGTTTTGAATGTGCATTAAGCAAGCAAAAAAATGAATTATACAGATTTCACAACTGTAGGCCAGAGACTATTTTCTGAACAGTGTTCATTATTTTATTTTGTTTTTTAAAGGCTGCTGATCCTCTTTCAAGTCTTCCAAAATCTCTTGCCAGCCTTATGCTACTACCTGGCTTTAGAGGAAGATGGCTAACCTTTTTATATATTTTTTTAAAGGTTTTGTAGTTTCTATGAAATATCACTATACTATTACTTCTCTATCTCACTTTGATTTCGCTCGCTGCTTCAAAGTTCTCAGCATGAATGTTGCAGCTCTGATTGAAATGTGAAAGCTGATTGGCAGCTTGCAATCTGCCTTCACGGCTTTATAGGAACTATATATTTATTCTTAGTACATACCTGGAAACTATAGGGGGGGCATATAGGACTGGGTTTGCTATATTGAACAATTGCAATAGTGTTAAAATAAGTTAGTCTTTCTTTAACCCATTGAGTCCCCGTGTCCTATTTAGAGGACAGATTATTAAAAACATTTGGGACATAATGGGTTAAACACAGTGTCCCTTTCTAAAGTGTATTTTGGGGAAATAGGGGTCACTATGAAAAAACAAGATTAGATGACTGCTCATCACTTTTTATAGTTATTGCTGTGCACCCACCTCAACCTGATCGTATCTGTTCTCAGTCTCAAGGTAGCAAAACTGTGATAAGGTGGTGGCCAGAGTCAAGAGGGATGTTACAATGCATGGAAAGAAGCATAAGTAGGAAAAAAAGAGGTGAGGTTATTGGTGAGCCCTTAACTAGAATATTGTGACAGATTCTGGAGGCTTTACCTCCAACA
Organism: Rhinatrema bivittatum; assembly: GCF_901001135.1. Lineage (NCBI taxonomy): Eukaryota > Metazoa > Chordata > Amphibia > Gymnophiona > Rhinatrematidae > Rhinatrema > Rhinatrema bivittatum. Next base: position 62,742,158 of record NC_042621.1, read on the forward strand.
TGAAAGTGTGTGGGACTGGTCCAGAGAAAGTCTATTAAAATACTGCAGCATTTACATCAAAAGCCTTATGAGATGAGACTTAAGAACCTAAATAGACCTATTTTAGAGGAAGTATGGGAGATAAGATATATAAATGCACGAGAAGGAAATGCTTTTCAGAGCAAAGAAAAGCAAGTTTGCTTACCGTAAACGGTGTTTCCGTAGATAGCAGGATGAATTAGCCATGCTGTCTGGGAGAGCGCCGTGATCCTGAGTAGGCGGAGTTTCCTCAGCTGAGCACAGAGTTTTGACTGTGTCTGCGCGGTAGTGTTCCTGCATGGTTCCCTCACCTCTTCAGTTTCTTTGTAGCCAAACGAGAGAGGTAAGTTAGGTAAATATGTATGTCTCTTTGTGACAGTCGAGGGAGGGAACGCATGGCTAATTCATCCTGCTATCTACGGAAACATCATTTATGGTAAGCAAACTTGCTTTTTCCCGTCGATAGCAGGGCTGAAATAGCCATGCTGTCTGGGAGTCCCAAGCTCCTGGGTTGTCCATGTATTTTTTTTTCTTGGAGGTTTGTACAGCAACCCCTGAAGTGGTAAAGTCTCATCTTTTTGAGTGATAAGACTGCTGTGCCTAGTGCTGCATCAGAGGTCGTCTGTTGTTGGAGGCAATAATGCGATGTGAAGGTATGAATGGACGACCATGTTGCCGCTTTGCAGATATTAATTAAGGGAACTTTGTTCAAGTGGGCAACTGATGCTGCAGTGGTGTGGATTTGGTGTGCCTGAGGCTTTGTGAGTAGTTTATTGGAACATTTATTGTAGCAAAAAAGTATGCAATGGTCTATGCAAAGGCTATGGTCCTTTTTGAGACTGGTTGTCCAGGATCATTTAGGTTAAAAGAAGGAATAGTGGAGAAGGCCTCAAAGTTGATTGAGTCCGTTTCTTATAGTAAGCTAACACTCTTTTACAGTCCGTGTGCAAAAGCTTTTCACATTCGTTAGTATGTGGTTTTGGCATAAAAATAGGTAGAGTTATGGTTTGATTAAGATGAAAAAATGTTACCATCTTAGGTAGAAAGGAAGGGTGAGGACGAAGGGTCACCTTGTCATGGTAGAATTCTAAATAAGGGGATTAGTGAACCAAGGCTTGTAGTTCGCTGACTCTCCTTGCGGAAGTTATGGCAATGAGAAAAATTGTCTTCCATGTCATATATTTGATGTGGCTAGAGTCTAATGGTTCGAAAGGTGGAAGCAGTTGTTCCAGTACTACATTTAAATCCCATGGAATTGGAGTTTTAGTCACTGGTGGGTGAAGTCGTATCATTCCCTTCATGAATCTGGAAATTAACGGACGGTTAGAAATTGGAAGGTTATTAAAAGGTCCCTGAAAAGCTGCTATAGCATTGATATGAACTCGTACCGAAGTGGTGGCTAATCCTGCATCATAAAGTGTGTGCAGGTATTGTAGTAGTTGAGTGGAAGTGGACGAAAAGGGGTTTGTTTTTTGGACTACACCAGTTCAAGTACCACTGCCACTTTCCCTTGTAATTGCGTCTGGTTGAAGGTTTTCTTGAAGCAATAAGAATATCCTCCAGTTGAGAAGATAAACCTAAGGGAGTTAGTATTTGCCTTTCAGTCTCCACGCTGTGAGATGAAGGGATTGATTCATGGGGTGAAGTAAAGAGCCCCCTTCCTGTGTCAGATGTGGAAGATTTTGTAGCGTTATTGGTGGATGAATGGAGAGTCTCATGAGGTACGCATACTAAGGCTGTCTCGGTCACGCCGTGGCGATTAAAATCATGTCTAATACGTCCTGGATGCATTTCTGAATCGTTCGAGATACGAATGGAATGGGAGGGTAGGCATACATCAAACCTGGTGTCCATGGAATGAGAAAATCATCGGGAGCAAGCCTTTGATTGCTGGGGTAAATTGAGCAAAAGGTCTGGATTTGTCTGTTTGCTTCTGTAGCAAAGAGGTCTATTATGGGGAAACCCCCACTGTTTGAAGATGTTTTCTGCCACCTCTGAATTTAAGGTCCATTCGTGCGGATGAAAAATCCGACAGACGATCTGCTGTTACATTGTCCAGACCTGGAAGATAAGTTGCCTGAATTACTTGGGCTTTTATTGTCCAATGTAGAATTTGTGTTGCTTCCTGACACAGAGTCCAGGAACCGGACCCTCCTTCCTTGTTTATGTAAAACATGGCTACCTTGTTGTCTGTATATACCATGAGGCTTGATCCCCGTATCTGAGCCGAGAACGTTTGAAGTACCATCCAAATGGTTCGCAGTTCTAAGAGATTGATCTGGTATGTAGATTCCCTGAGTTTTCAGGTCACCAAGATGGGCTGCCCAACCTTTGTTGGAGGCATCTGTGGTCAGAGTGATCTGATGAGGAGGTAAACGGAATGGGGCTCCCGAAAGGTTTTTGGGAAGGAGCCACCATCGAATGTCCTCTTTCATTGCGTTCGTAATTTGAATTCTGGAGCTGAGTGGCTGTATGAATTGAGACCACTAAGCCTTTAAACCCCATTGTAAGCGGCGCATGTGAAGTCTAGTGTGAGGAACCACGTAGATTGCTGCTGCCATATGACCCAGAAGTTGGAGAACCTGGTGTGCTAATGCCTGGTTTCTGTAAAGAAGACTGTGGGTCAACGATTGTATGTTCTGAAGAGCGCCTATGAACTGAAGTAGTTGAGTAGGTTGTAGGTGAGACGTCTCGAAATTGATAAGAAATCCCAACCTTTGAAGGCATTAGATCGTGCGTAATGTATGATCTTTCAGTGTAGACTGATCCGATGCTACTATTAACCAGTCGTCCAGATAAGGAAAAATTTGGATCGAAAGTTTCCTGAGGTGAGCCACCACCACTGAATACTCTTGGGGCTGAAGATAGGCCAAATGGGGAACCTTGTATTGGTAATTTATATTCTGAACTTGGAAATATAGGTAAGGCCAAGAAGACGGGTGAATTGGAATATGGGAATATGCATCCTTCAGGTCGATGGAACATAGCCAATCGTTGGGCTGAATCAGTGGTAGGATATTTTTGAGAGAAGTCATTTTGAATTTCTCTCTGTATGTGTTTGAGTAGTCGTAAAACCAGAATGGGACCTAGACCCCCCTGACTACTTTGGAATAAGGAAGTATTGATGAAGACGGATGATCTGTATAGATTGTTGAATTTGTAGGTTGTTCAATTCCGCTGTGAGGGATGTGGAGTGGGATTGTATCATCCTCTTCGGAGGAAGGAGTGGATTGAAAGTTTAGAGAGTAACCTTTTTTTTTTTTAATGTTTAGTACCCACTGGTCTGATGTGATGGATTCCCAATTGTGGAGAAAAAATTGAAGGCGTCCTCCTATGGATACTGGTAGTGGTGGTGGCTGTATTAATTTCAAAAAGAGGAAGCTTGTTTTTGTTGAGGGGCCGGTGTTTGCTTTAATTGCCTTTGTTGTCTGGCAAGACCCCTAGAAACAGGTGGAGCTGTGTTCCTCAGTGGGACATATGGTTGAGGTCTGTACTGGGAATATGGTCTATTGCATGGTCTCAAATAATACCGACGACGGTAAGGATAAAATCGATGTTGAGATTTGTGAGGCTCTGCCAGTGTTGTAAGCAAAAGTATAGCAGCACTTTGTTCCTTCAAATGGGAGACTGTCACCAAATTTATCTCCAAAGAGATTGTCTCCTATGCATGGAATATCAGTGAGTTTCTCATGAACATCAGGGCGGATTGCGCTGGCTCTGAGCCAAGCGATCCGTCTGGCTGCTATAGCCGAAGCGGACGCTCTTGCTGAAGATTCGAATGACTCGTAAATGGACTGTAGTAAATGTCTGAGACCTTCTTCAATATCCAAGAAAGACTGTGGAAGCGTGTTGTCCTCCGTTAGACATATTGGACGCAGCTTTTGGAGTGATTCAAAGAGGTACTGCGTAGTGTAAAACTGATGATGTTGTATTCTGTTTGTGAGCATGGAGGAGTGATACACCTTCTTTCCAAAGTCATCCAGACCTTTATTCTCTCGGCCCGGTGGTGTGTTCAAATGCAACTTAGTACGCTTAGCTTTGGATAAGGCTGATTCGACTACAATAGACTGATGGGGAAGTTGGTCAGACTCATAAATTGTAAAATTACGCATCTTTTACATAATATCAATTTTTCTGGAAGTAGCAGTTGTCGAGAATGGAGTTTTCCAACACGGAGTGTGGAGGTAGAGAAGTGGGCTCGGGAGGAGATTCAAATAGTTTTAAGATCCCTAGCATTTCAGCCCTGGGATCAGGTACTCTTCCGGTTTCTACCTGGTGAAGACTGCCTACTTTCTCAATGAATTTTGCATAAGTCAAGTCCTCCGGAGGAGAATAAGGTTCAGGGAGACCTTCCAGAGGATCAGATGGCATTCCCGTTGAAGAATTCAAAAAGTGAACTGATTCCGGAGAACCCGGGCTAAGTGGTTGGATTGGTGTATGTTCCTTGTCCGGCTCCAGAGGTTCAACATATGAAGGCGCAGCAGGAGAACCATCAGGTGAATCCTGTGGTGGAATTTGTTGAGCTTTTTCCAGTTCTTGGAAAAAAGAGCTGAGAATATCTGAGATTTTTGTCGTCATAGATGCCGCCAGAGTACCTTGTGGAGGAATAATGTAATCTTTGCTTTGGGGCTTTTGTCGGAATTGCTGCAAGCAAAGTGTCCTCAGACGATTCTCCTTTTTGTTGGTCCTGAGTAGGAATAATTGGAGAAGGGCGAATACGTTTTGATAACGGAATTTGCAAAGTAGGAGAGAGTCTCTTAGCTCTAGATACAGATGAGAGACTGGCCAAGGAACTTTCACTGAGTGGAGTGTGACCTGATGATGGAAAATCAGATATAGATAGACCTTCAACATCCACATCAGAACTTATAGTGGAGATTGTGAATCTCGAGAGTGCTGTCTCCTTGCTGTAGTCTCTTTTTTGTCTATTGCTTTGATGAACCTGTATGGTGCAATTTATGATGATGTTCATCTGATCTACTGTGGTCTGGTGACTCCACCTGCATTCTTTTTGCACCATGTACCTTAGGTATGTCGTGCAATGGTCTGTGCGCCGTAGATGCGCTGTGTGATTGGCCATGCGCCGTAGATGCTCCGTGCGCCGTAGGGCGCGTCGAGGATGCGTCGTCACGGTCATGCGTCGTAGATGCAGCGTGCAATTTGAATGAGCCGTGCGTCGTTGGAGCGTCATCTGTTTTTGTTGCATCGTGCCTCCTTTTCAACGACGCTGACGGCGCAGTTTCTAACTACGCATTCCCCGGATCTTTTTGCCAAAGTACCGCTGCCGGATCCCTGGCTTTACTATGAGGCCTTGAGGGTGTGTGAGACCCTGGCCTGGTACTTGGGACGGCTCTTTTCAATCCTGCTGGTCTCAGCGAGGACGCCTGCTTCGAGTGGGCCTTACCAGACTTCGCCAGTCCCGGCGAAGAATGTACCGAGGATGGTGGGGCCGAAGTGCCCTTCTGTAGTCTTTCCATCCTTGCGGCCCAGTGCCGCTGGGCTCGCAGAGACATCCTTCCGCAGTCCCGACACGACTTTTGGTCGTGGTCCAGGCCTAAGCAGATGTAGCAATAATTATTGCCATCCGTGATGGACATAGTTTTGCCCACACTGACAATATTTAAACCCAGAGGGCTTCGGAGCCATCTGGAAGAGAAATCCTGAGAAAAACCCGAAAAATTTGACGAAAAAATGTCCTGTCAGAAAAAGAAACAGCTAGAGGAAAAAATCCCACGGGCAAATGGCTCGCGGAATAAAAGAAACTGAAGAGGTGAGGGAACCGCGCGGGAACACTACCGCGCAGATGCACAGAGTCAAAACTCTGTGCTCAGCTGAGGAAACGCCGCCTACTCGGGATCGCGGCGCTTTCCCAGACAGCATGGCTAATTCAGCCCTGCTATCGACGGGAAATGCGCTTGAATTGTGGTTGCCATATCTGTCTGGCAGTGAGATGGGAGGCTGGGGAGACCCCCCTGATATCAGGTTTTCAGAGTATCTACAATAAATATGCATGGGAGACATTGCATGCACTACCCCCCATTGTATGCAATTTCCCTCATGCATATTTGTTGGTGATATTCTGAAAATCCAACTGGCTGAGGGTCCTCTAGGACAAGTTTAGGACCCATGGCTCTAGAACAGTGGTTCTCAAACCCTGTCCTGGGGACCCCACCAGCCAGTCGGGTTTTCATGGATATCCCACAATGAATATGCATGAGAGAAAATTTGCATGTTATGGAGGCAGTGTATGCAAATTGTCTCTCATGCATATTCATTGTGGGTATCCTGAAAACCCAACTGGCTGGGGGGGTCCCCAGGACAGGGTTGAGAACCACTGCTCTAGAACAAAAAAAAATTCAGTTGGTGCCCCTAAGCTCCCCATGATTTTATTGCCTTGGGAGAAACACTCTCTCTCCCCTCCACTCTGTCTGCAGGGAACCCTCTCCTTTGTTGTTCCCCACCCTCCTTCTTCCTGTCCTGAAGTGAAAAGGAAGGGGCTAGGTGGACAGAAATCAAATCGGCTATAAAGTCCTGGAATCATTTTTGGAAGTCTACAACTGCTGGTGTCCCACACCTTGCAAAGAGTCACCCATTTCTATCTGTCAAACTTCCCCCACCCCTCTTTCATTCAGCCTCCACTGGGCTGCCACTTCTTTCTTTGGTTTAAGGAAACAGCTTGTCCATTCTGTTTCCATTAGTCTAGATAGTATACTATAAGTTCAATGAAAAGTGATACTTCATATATTCCTCCAATTCTTTGAGTATTGTTAGTTTGTAGAAAATAGAACACTATAAAGTCCATTTTCAATGGGCTGCTGAATGGTAAAATTAGCCGAGTAACTTTATACAGATATTCAGCAGCACTATCACCAGATAAGGTTGCCACTGAATATACCCACTGAAAGTTACCTAAATAATTTTAGCACATTGATTTCTTTGACCAGACTTGCCTATCTAAATTTATCTGGGAGTGCTGAATATCAGTGCTGCTCAAATTTTAGCCACTCCCCCAAGAATGATCCCAGCCTTGTCTATTTTAATCTAGCTAAATTTTATCCAGATAATGATTTTCTGGGGTAAAATGTACCTACTCAGCAGGGAGAGAAATTTAAACTGTGGGTCATTCAGTCGCCTGCAGAGAATATCTACCGCTATAGCTATATTCAGTTTTAAATTACTCCTTGTGCAGCATTAAACATAAGTGTTATGGTCCATGTTACCTCTAATTTATTTGGTGCAGGTGTGCACTGTTGTGCACATAACGTTTGGAAAGGGGGGGGGGGGATGTCTCATCTTGTTAATTTCATAGCCTGCACTTTATCCTTTTCAGTATTTCTAGGACTAAATAGCCACTCCCTGTTACTTGTTTCACACCTCCCTCATGATTTTTATGAGCCTATATCTCGGGTCTTGACAGATTGTCTCTGGATCTAGGCACTAACTCATAAAGCTAGGAGCAAATGGCTGGAGATATGAGGTTTTAGTTCTTGATTTGATAAGGCTTTTTTTCCCATTCTGTGTCTAGGGAAAACGTTGAGTAAATCAGTCCATTCATTTCAACTTCATGTGGATCCCCACCAGTATCCCACTGAACCCCATCCCACATGTTATACAAACTCTTTTGCTCTCTCGCTTTCTCTCCACACACCCAGCCAATCATCCCGTGCCCTCCTCCCACTCCCTCCCCCCAGCCAGCTTCATAAAGCAGCATCCTGACTTCAGGTGCTTACTCCTCTTGTCTTATTTTCTTGTTGCAGCTACTGCTGTTGGGGAAACAGCTGGTCCCTTTGGTCTGCACTGCATGGCTGTTAGTGAGTTTGAGCTGCCTAGTGCTTGAACTCCTCCTCTGGCATTGCAAGACTAGAGACTGTGAAATCAGCCTTGCAGTTTGGGCACTGTATGGCTCAGACTTCGAGTGTAGACCCTAATTGGAAGAAAAGAGCTGGAAAGGGACTCAAAAATTCTGGGTGCCATGGTGACCTTGTCAAGTCCTGTTCTATCTTATCTCATCTGCTCTCCAAGCAGAAGGGCACCAGTCTACATCCTGTACCACATTTATTGCCACCCTCTGTATTTCTTCCAATTCTGTCTTACCTATTCTTCCATTGTATTTTTCTGTCTTAACTTTCCATTTCGTTCTCTTATTCTTCTATATATCATCCCTTATTGATATAACACACCCTTTTTCATTTTAATCCTTTTTGCCACCAATTCGCAATTTCTCTTTTCCTCCCTTCCCCAGCAACTGCCCTGCCTTCTGCCTCTCTCAGGTAATCTGAGTGGTAGGAGCCTATCCCATGACTGCTGACCATTCTGCATGTTACATTGGCACTGAAAGCATGTTGAAAACACATCCGGTATATCCTTCCTGCTGATCCTATATGCTGCTCTCATGCATTGTGAGAAGTGTCGGTGCACAAATTTTCAACATGCTCATGATACAGAGAGCAGTCATTAGCTATGGGACAGGCTCCCATCGCTGGATTATCCCCTTGTACAGGTCCTTGGTGAGACCTCACCTGGAGTATTGTGTTCAGTTCTGGAGACCGTATCTCCGAAGAGACAGAGACAAGATGGAGGCGGTCCAGAGAAGGGCGACCAAAAAGGTGGAAGGTCTTCATCAAATGACTTGAGGAGAGATTGAAGAATCTAAATATGTACACCCTGGAGGAAAGGAGGAGCAGAGGTGATATGATACAGACTTTCAGATACTTGAAAGGTTTTAATGATCCAAAGACAACGACAAACCTTTTCCGTAGGAAAAAAATCAGCAGAATCAGGGGTCACGATTTGAAGCTCCAGGGAGGAAGATTCAGAACCAATGTCAGGAAGTATTTCTTCACTGAGAGGGTGGTAGATGCCTGGAATGCCCTTCCGGAGGAAGTAGTGAAGACCAGAACTGTGAAGGACTTCAAAGGGGCGTGGGATAAACACTGTGGATCCATAAAGTCAAAAGGCCGTCAATGAAGAGTGGGTGGCTCGCCAGAATGACGGCTACTGCCTGGAGATAATACCCTTATTCAATAAACATACACATGGTTACTGTGACTCCAACAGCAAGAGGAAATGTGGAAAAAAGGATTTGCACTCACAAAGCGGGGAGTAGCTGGCTTGTTACGGCGGTTACTACCCCAAACCAAATAAGCCTGATACTTCACTTTCAATGCATATCCAGCATAGCTCTCTGCTTCAACGGTAGGGGAGAAGAAAAACTGATACTTCACGCATATCCAGCATAGCTCTCTGCTTCAACGGCAGGGGAGAAGAAAAACAACCAATAAGGGCTGAATAACATAGTCTGGGTAAAACAAATAAGCATGGGTGTAGCTTGCTTATTGCGGCAGTTACTACCCCTACTACCCCTAACTAATCAAGCTTGATATTTCACTCGGATGCAGCTCCATCACTGCTCTCTACATTAATGGCGGGGGTGGAAGGGAAATAGAACCAAAGAGCTAAGAGAAACAGATAAGTATGAGAAAAAAATGTGTGAAGCTTGCTGGGCAGACTGGATGGGCCGTTTGGTCTTCTTCTGCCGTCATTTCTATGTTTCTATGTCATTTCATCATTTCTATGTATGTGCACAGCTACTGGAAGAATGCTGTGCAACCACAAATGCATTTATTTTAGAGGGATTAACAATAGAACCTTCATATTATGTGGTGATAAATCATACAAAGAAAACCCCTTCACATCCAACATATTCATTTAAATTCAGTTATCTTAGTGAGACCATCATATTTCCAAGCTTAAAGTATATCACTTAGAAGTAGTTAATAGTATCAGTACTTTGCACCAAAAGTACATATGTAGTGTAGCCCATCAGTTTTAATCATTGGTCTCCTAAAAGAGTCACTTTTTTTTTAAAGGCTTTTTGTTGCATTTAAAAATTTGAGAAATGAAGTACATTGATACTTAATGCAGTACATTACATACCTTTATTTTATTTGTTTTATTGTGTCTATGTACTGCTTATCAGGAAATCTCTACATGGTGTACAAGTCCAAGCCCGACACGGTCATTTATCGATATCCTTCTTAGGGGTAATTTTGCAGTGGGAAAAACTCAGGAAAATTATAAACTGGTTTCTGAGTTGGTCTGAAGAAATGGGTAATTACCTGAGTCCTGTTTATGGAGCTTTCTTCTGTTTCTGCTATTCTGTCTTCTGGGGAGGAAAACATTTGAGAACCAAGAGCTCACAGAAGGCCAATGACTAATACTGCACAAGTCCAGGGTCACTCCTGTAAGAGGATGCGGTCTCGACACCACGAGATAATCCAGCAGAGCCCATTTTGTTAGATGATAAATCCAAAAAGTGTCTGTGAGAGATGATGATAGAAAAAGGATAAGGTATACTAATTGGCTAAAAGTCTTTCAAGGTTTGATCCATAATGGCAGCTTCTTAGGTTCCTAAGGGAATAATTGGCAAGACACTTGCATTCACATTACAGAACAACTGTTCTGAGTAAGAACTCGATGTTAGCTTGCAGGTTTACTGCAATAAGTTCTGTTAGCAAAGCTCTCCTGGCAGAGTTTGGGGAGTCACCATGGGGAAAAGCTGTTTCAGGTAGTGTCCCCAGGATCATGTCCAACGTCAAAGTCCATCTGGGTAACTCCTTGAATATTCAGTTCCATAAGGTTCCAATGTTGATCTGGATTGGATATTGCCACCTCCTATAGACTCAGGATTGGTGGGATTCAAATGATTCTCATATGCTCATTAGAGTCCACCAGCAAAAGAAGTCAGAATAATGCCCATTTCATCACTAGTTTCAGGCTGGATACAAAGTTTTTACCAAGGACATGTTCTCAGTTCTAGTCCAAGGTTCTCCTCTCATTTGGGAGGTGATGAAAACTCTCTCTGATATGAAGAAACAAACAGTCTTTTCTCCTCTGTGTGGAAAATACTCTTAAAGATGCCAAAATCGTGGCTGTAAACTCCATGTCTGTGTTGTAAGCCTGCAATTTTTATTCAGTCTGTGTGCAAAGCAGTAGGCCTCATATTCATGATGCACATCCTGTTTAGGGTCTGTGGCCTTTACTTTACAGGACAGATTCCCAACTAGGGTAGGAAAAAAGCCCACTGGATGGGTGAGGGATAGAAGGGGAATTTTTTTTTTTTAATGATTTGATAGCTGAACTTTGCAGGGCAGGAGAAGAGGGATATTTTTATGGTGGTTGACTGAATGGAGGAGGGAAAGTGAGGAAGGGATTTTTTTTTTTTCTTTTGTGAAGGGAGAGGGGTGTGGGATGTGGGGTTTTTTTGTTTTAAGTAGAACATTTTCTTAAACTGACTAGTTACCTTCTTAAAATGACACAGACCAGCTAACAGGGCTGACACAAGAGTGGGGGAAGGGGGAGTATATTCCTTCCGCTCTTTAATTTTCTGAAGGGCCCATCTCCCCTTCTGATCAGTGCTGCAGCTGGTCCACGCAGTTTCTGGAAGAGAGCTAGCTGAGTCCTGGCATACAGAAGCTTGAGAAACACTTGTTGGAATCTTTCCTCCACTCCCTGTTTTTGTTTTTTTTTTTTGTTTTGTTTTGTTTCATTAGAGCAATAAATGGTGAGGCATTTTGGAAAGAATTTACTTAGCCACTCCTATTATGACTCAAAATAATTTGTGATGCTGTGCTACTTCTCATGTCAAACTTATGTTCATATAAACCCGATGCATGTAAATAACTGGCATTTCTTCAAAAGTGGAAATGTTTTAAAATATATATAATATAGCTAAATCTTGGGGCAAAACTGTAAAAAAAAAAAAAAAAAAAAGTTTAAAAAAAGTGAAGCATAATGAAAGAATACCTGTTGGAAGAAATGGTTTACAAAAAAAGATGGATAATGATTCTCCTTTAAATGAAAACCCTGACTTTCTCAAGAATTATCTGCACAAATGAGCTGTTGGTTTGTTTCTGCAATCTCTTTTCCTTTCAGCTTTTCAATCTGTTTTTGTTGTTTTATTTTGTTAGGAGCATCTAGTGTCCGGTTTGCTCACAGCGACGTTACAGTGCCAGATTTCTCAGATTATCGTCGACCAGATGTGTTGGACAGCACAAAGTCATCTCAAGACAGCAGTGATTCTAGAAAAGGATTTTCTTATTTGATAACGGGAGTAACAGCTGTTGCCACTGCATATACGGCAAAGAATATTGTCACCCAGTTTGTCTCGAGCATGAGTGCGTCTGCTGACGTGTTGGCAATGTCAAAGATTGAAGTCAAGTTGTCCGATATTCCAGAAGGCAAGAACATGGCATTTAAGTGGAGAGGAAAGCCTCTTTTTATTCGCCATAGAACCCAAGAAGAGATTGATCAGGAGGCCTCAGTCAACCTGGCTGAGCTAAGAGATCCACAACATGACTTGGACAGAGTGAAGAAACCTGAGTGGGCCATACTGATTGGTGTGTGCACTCACCTTGGCTGTGTGCCCATTGCAAATGCTGGAGATTACGGTGGCTATTACTGCCCCTGTCATGGGTCGCACTATGATGCATCAGGTAGAATCAGGAAAGGTCCTGCACCATATAACCTGGAGGTCCCATATTATGAATTTCCTTCAGATGACCTTGTGGTTGTTGGTTAATACGGTGGCGGTTAAATCACAGCCACTGTTTAGCCCATGGTGTGCACACTTTGGCTGGATATATTTAAGAAGTTCAGGTTCTTTAAAGCTAGTTAATCTTGAACACGTAAGCATTGATAATGTGGTGTCTCTTAAACATTGCTTTCAAGCAAGAGGCATTTGATGTTGAATGCATTTAATGCCCACTGGTGTTTAAGGTATTAATAAACAATTATCAAACACTGATGGTTTTGTCATTTTTTTTTATTGGTGCTTATAAGTAATCTTTTCTGCAGAAAATATCTCCTAGGGTTGGTAAATAATTTAGTGTGTGTAATTTGAATTACATAGAAAAACACAAAGCTGATCATAATTTTTGGCTTCAGTGCTTTCTGTACAAACCAATCAAGTTATTAAATTGTAATGCACAATTCAAACAGCTTTATTTTATAGTGTTCCATTCCAACCCTTAATGGCTGCAACATTTTATGAATTTTTACATAGTGGTTGACCTGGTGCCTGGTCTCTCATTTTGCATTGTGTTTGTGTGAGTTCCGAAAAGCTAAGCAGAAGCTGGCCTGGGCAATATTTGAATGTGAAATCTCATAGAAACATTGGGTACTGCTGGAAGTGGTGTTAATGGTTCAAGTAAGAGGCAGTATTCTCGAGTACTCCAGTCCTCGAGAGCCACAAACAGGATATCCACAATGAATATACATGAGAGAGATTTGCATACACTGCCTCCATTGTATGCAAATCAATCTGCATATTCATTGTGGGTATCCTGAAAACACCTGGCCTGTTTATGGCTGGAGGACTGGGGTTGGCCACCCTTGTTAATGGGGATGATATACTGCTGAGGGACCTTTTTTTCAAAGACACAGACTCTTGTTTGATTTGTGAATAGAAAAGACCTTTTGATACATTTAGGGATGTTAAAACCTGACTAAATTACAGCATAAAATGTATATTGTAATCTGACCTGCTAAAATCTCTGGAGAACCTAATTTGGTTCACTAAAATCTTTGCCCTCTCTTTGTAAAGTGTGGATTATGGTATTGCATCATGGGCCTTAGGTCACCAATAATGGAACTGTGACTAATTCACAGAAGTGTCCGTCTCCCCCCCCAAATTGTCTTCAGTTCTTGTTGGTTCCAAATTTCAGAAACCTCAATTAAATGATGTGAAATTGGTGAGGGCAAAAACATTAGTATTAATTAAAAAAAAAAATTGTCAAGAAGCTTTGTTGAAAATTAGATTTTATGCTTCTGTAAATCCTAAATTGTTGCTGTTTGTTAATTTCTAAAGTCCTAGCACAAAGAATTGTATGATTTACAAAATCATTGATTTGTATAATAAACACTGGAATTGTACATGTTTCAGTGTTAATGTATGTTTGAGTTCATATCTAGACCCTGCTAGAGAGAGAAGTTGCAGATAATTATCCTTAACCCATTACATGCCGAGGACGTTTACCTCCCTTGATATGGGTGGAGGATTGTAGGGCTGAGAGAGGTTCTCCAACCAGAGTAACATTGGATACCTGATTCTTTTCACTGCTGTGTAGAGTTAGCAAGATGGCAAATAATTCTTGCCATAGAACAGGGGGTGGCCAGTTCAGTCCTTGAAGTTTTTAGGATATCCACAATGAATACGCATGGACAACCTCCATTATATATAAATCTATCCTCATGCATGTTCATTGTGGATGTCCCGAAAACCTGGCCTGTTTGTGGCTTTCAAAGACTGGAGTTAGTGACCTCTGCTATACAAAGATAAGTGTCGTTCCCCCCCCCCCCCCCCCCCCCCCCCCCCTGTTAACAATATTCTTTACCCAGTCTATGAAGAAAATTAAGTAAATTAGGCCCTAAATACGTTAATCATGTTTGTATAATGTTGCCATGGACACATGTTGATGCAAATAACCACTTACTGAATGCAACAGTGTTGCAGGCACTAAGGAATGCAGAACTAGAACATGATAGTGGATTAAGACAGTGGTTCTCAAACTTTTTTTTTTGGGTTGGGACACACCTGCCAGGTGGTTCTCACATGCATGACATACTGAATGACTGTCACAAGGCAAAATGTAAACATACACTCTGCAGCCAGAGGAACCTGCCCCCTCCCCCCAACAGTGGGTGCAGAGCAAAACTAAGGCATCTCCTATACAATTCACCATAGAAAAAAGGTATTTCTATGGTCATCTCAGTAACAGCAACATCAACTATCCCTACTACCAGGCACAATGGTCCTTTTTATGAAAAGACAGCAATTTACCACCCATGCATGTCCTAATGAGGAAACATAAGAGTGATACAAATGCCTACATGCTAGTAAAATACTTCACCTTGGTCACATTCACAGAAGCAGCCTTCACCAAGTATAGAAACAAATTGGAAGGGAAACCCAAAAAAGCATGTAGTGCAACACTGGAGAAATGGAACAGAAATATAGCACCTACCATAGTCCCAGGATCTGCAATAATGCGCACAAACTAATCCACACACAAGTTTCATCTTTATTATGGAACACACTCAAATAGTAACAACTCTACCTATATAAAGGCAACACTATAAGCTGCTGTAGATCCCACACCAAATCTACAAGCTTGCAGAATACCCTTACCTGGGTCACAAGCAGAACACGGACCCTCACCAAATACAGATTTCCTAGCGTGTACCAGATGGACTCAGGACCGATGGATATAGTGTACTGATAGCAGTTGGAGACAGATCAGATTTCAATCTGACGTCAGCCCTAGTACATATACCCCTGCAGGAAGTGCAGCTCTTCAGTATTTTCCATCTCCATAGCAGTTAGGGACTCTATGCATGCTAGTATAGCGTTAAGAGTAAATTTTACCAATGAAATCCAAATTAAGAAGAAATCTTACCTCTACAGATGAGCCCCGCTCTCCTGCGGTGACACCCATTGGGTCCCTCCCCCAGTCGAGATTCCCGAGGTGATTTCCACTATCCCTCGGAGGTGAGCCTCGGTCCGGCTTCTATCTCCTAGGTGGAATTCTTCAAAGGTCTGCATACCTTTGTCCACATGCAAGCGGGGCCTCCTACAATGCGGTCACAGACACCACCAGAGGACCTCAACATGCCAGGACCCTCTATGCCCAAGGAAGTGATCCCACCACCCAGAAGCCCCACCTTCGGGGACACAGACATCTCAGATGAGGAGTCAGTACCCCTGGAGGAAGGGGAACTCCCCCCGGGGACAGAACCCCATCGAACCATGAGACGCTTCTTCACCAAGGATGAACTTCCAGACCTGGTCACGCACAGCTTAAAAGAGTTTGCCATCCCGGGCACAGGTGCCTCGGGGGAACCTAAGCCGAACACACTTTTGGAGAGACTTCATCAGACATCCCGCCATTTCCCACTTTTACAAGCCGTCCAGCAACTAATTGACCTGGAATGGGAGGCCCCAGAAACCACGTGCAAAGGGGGCCGGGCTCCAGCAGCCATGTACCCTCTGGACCCCGCCACCAAAGATCTCCTGGCATGTCCGAAAGTGGATGCCATGGTCTGCGCGGTCTCGAAGCGCACTACTATCTCAGTGGAGGGAGGAGCAGCGCTCAAGGATGCTCAAGACAGACGTCTGGAATCTATCCTCAAACAGTCCTTTGATGTCTCCGCTATGTCTTTACAGATCGCGGCCTGCTGTGCCATAGTGTCACGCGTCTGCTTAGCTCAGACAACATTCCTCATGGATGCCACTTCGGATCTGGTACACATGGCAGCTAGAGGATTCTCATCCGCCGTGGCAGCCAGAAGACTAATCTGGCTCCAAAACTGGTCAGCTGACATCCTCCAAAACAAGACTCACAAGGATGCCTTTCAAGGGAGCACTCCTGTTTGGAAGCGAACTAGAGAAACTAGCCAACAAGTGGGGCGAGTCCCCACTGCCGCAGCTACCGGAGGACAGGAATAAGAGAAACCAGCGATCCTTCCCCCGGACCTCCAGGGGCAGAGGATCACAGTGCTTCAACCCATATAGAAGCTCATATCAAGCAGGCCGGAGCCAGTCCTTTCGGAACAAGCACAATAAAAGGGGAGCCAGCTCCGGCCCAGGCCCCAGCCGCACCCTACAATGAAGATCAGCTGACCCATCCAAAGGAAGAAGCCATAGGGGGCAGACTGGCCCTATTCTTCCAAAGATGGGTCAAAAACTTCGGACAAGTGGGCTCTCTCCATCATTCGAGAGGGATATTACCTGGATTTCTACCATCTTCCTGAGGACAAGTTTGTGGAATCTCCCTGCCACGACCCTTCCAAGAGAATGGCAGTGGAAGCTACACTGACCAGGTTACTAGCCTTAAAGGCTTTAACACCGGTGCCTCCACAACAAATAAATACTGGCCATTATTCCATCTATTTTATCGTTCCCAAGAAGGAAGGAACGTTCAGACCTATCCTGGACCTCAAGGCGGTCAACCGTTACCTGAAGATTCTCTGCTTCCGCATGGAAACCTTATGCTCGGTAATAAGAGCGATACAACCGGGAGAGTTCCTTACCTCCCTGGATCTGTCGGAAGCCCAAAACACTCTCCACTGCAGCTCTCACATTCAAACCCATTTTTCCCTTACAAGCAGCTCTAGCCCGACCCTTTCCTTTGGAACCCTGGCCTGGGCCCTTGCCGCTTCTGGGCACATTCCTACCAATACCATCTGCTGCCGCTATCTCTTAGGAGCTATACACCACGGTCCTACTTTGCCTCCCTGGGTCTTCACTACCTGCCTGTCTCATACATGAGCCTGACTCTGACACACTCGCCCAAGAGGAAGACTCACTAGAAGGAGAAGGCTCTCAAACCAAAGATATCCCTACTGCCGACCTGGTCAATATGCCCGATTAAACATCTGTTTAATCGGGCATATTAAAGCTCAAAACCAATTGCAGAAATTATCAACTCATCCCTTTCTCAAGGTTTAGTTCCTAACCAGTTAAAATTGGCAATACTGAAACCATTACTAAAGAAACCAAACGCTTGCCCATCAGACCCAGCTAATTTTAGACCCATCGGAAACTTACCACTTATCGCCAAACTGATGGAAAAAATTGTCAACAAGCAACTGTCAGATTATTTGGAAGATCATAACATTCTACCCCCAGCTCAATATGGATTCCGAAAACGCCTAAACACCGAATCACTCTTACTATCTCTCACTGACACAATCCTCGTTAATCTGGAGAATAAACAATCTTACCTGCTCATTCTTCTGGATCTTTCCGCTGCATTTGATACGGTAAAGCACTCTACTCTAATAGACCAACTAGCCAACATAGGTATCAAAGGCACAGCCCTTAGATGGTTCCATTCCTTCTTAAGCAACAGATTCTACAAAGTAAGGATAAACAACAAAGAATCGCATCCAATCCTGACAGAGCAAGGAGTCCCACAAGGATCATCACTTTCACCCACCCTCTTCAATATCTACCTCCTCCCTCTCTGCCATCTACTCTCAAACCTTAAGCTTACCCATTACCTCTATGCAGACGACATACAAATCCTCCTTCCGATCACAGAATCCCTTCAAAAAACCATCACGTACTGGAATGAATGCCTACAGCCCATCAAAAACCTACTCTCAAGCCTCAACTTAGTATTGAATGCTAATAAAACCGAAATGCTCATTGTCTCCCAAGATCCACGCACAATCTCTTCCAGCCTTTCTCTACCAAACACAAACAACTCGTTCTCATCTGAAGTCAGAGACCTTGGAGCATGGCTAGATAATCATCTAAACCTAAAAAAGTTCGTAAACAATACCACAAAGGACTGCTTTTACAAACTGCAAGTCCTCAAAAAACTTAAACCCCTCCTTCACTTCTCCGACTTCAGGCTAGTACTACAATGCATCATTCTTTCCAAGCTCGACTACTGCAACTCCCTGCTACTAGGTATTCCCGCCAACACTATCAAACCATTACAGATGGTTCAGAATTCAGCGGCTAGAATTCTAACTAGCACTAACAAAAAAGATCATATCACCCCAATCCTTCGGAACTTACATTGGCTCCCCATTAAACAAAGGATACTCTATAAGGTACTCACTATCATCCACAAAGCGACAAACAAATTAGCCCCCATCACATTAAGCTCTCAACTCCAACCGCACACTTCCTCCAGACCAATCAGAAGCGCATACAGAGGAACACTGCATGCTCCACAAATAAAATCATCATTGAGCAAACGAGCGCTATCTTCAGCAGGCCCACATCAGTGGAACACGCTTCCCCCAGATCTTAGACTAGAACCCAGTCATCAAGAATTCAAAAAAAGACTGAAGACTTTTCTCTTCCAACAAGCTTTCCCAGACGCTTAATCTTACTGTGACTGACAGACTTCCTAATTACTGACAAACTTACTGTGACTGACAGACTTCCTAATTACCAGGTATCCCTTAACCATGGACGCTGTATCAAGTACTATTTTTAAGAATCTGCAACTGGACAATTATCTTTGAGCTCAAAAATTCACTTTATTTCATATATATATTAGGCACTGCTTATATTTATATTTATTGCTACGTTAAATAGTTATACTTCTTATATAAAATATTATATTTCTTTATTTATTACCAGTTAAAATATTATTACTTTATTTAGCACTATGTTAAATTGTCAACCAGTTATACTGTTCCATATGTTATACGGTTCCATGTAAAGCTCCGCTCTTTGTTGAGCAGTTCTTCGTTGTATGTAAACCGGAGTGATTTGTAGTCCCTACAAGAACTTCGGTATATAAAAATTAAAAATAAATAAAATAAAAATCTGCCTCTTCCCACGCCGACCATTAGCATCATCCTTGCCCTCCTCCACCCGCACCACTCCTTTTGAACCTGGTCACATGCTCCTACCTAGCGCTTATCTACGTTTTCTCCCTTCCAGATCTCCTGGAACTCCCAAGAAGGACATTGGATGAATCTCTCGCTGGCTGGAGGCCTCCAATTTCAGCCTCTCCCCCAATGGTCACATCTTCTCCTTCTGGCACTGGCTCTGAAAATGAATCTTGCTGCCTCATCTTTCAATCTCCTCCTCCTGCCCAGGATCTCACCATTACTTGAGACACCTGCAAAACAAAAGGCAGACAGAGGAAAATTAGGAAGTCGATAGAACAGAATAGACCAAGATCAGTGAGGAATGCCGAGCTAATATAAAGAGCATAGGAGTACTCCCGGACGCAATCAGGATTGTCGAAGCCCCTGCTACTTTTGAAATTCCCACAAGGATGCACAGGAGCCCTGGCAACCATTTCAATCAGGCAACAGGAAAAAAGTGGGGTGGGGGGGGGGGGGAAAGAAAGATGAACATGGTCTAATGTCTATCCAACACTTCCCCTCCCCACCTGCCAACCTAATCACGATTGGGCCAGTGTAGAAAGGGAGTGGGATGTATCTGCCCATTGCCGTATTACCGGCGGCAAACTGGGCAAACTCTGGGCAAACTCAAGACTTGGCTTTTCGTCCAAGCCTTCCCTTAAGCCTAACATTGCAACAATTCTTTCATTTAGCTCTACAGACTAAATGCCCGACCTAGCCATTGTATATTCATGCGTGTTCATTCTCTAGTTTTTTCTGTCCTTTATTTCCTGGCTACCCTAGCCCCCAAGTTCATTCTCACTGTTATTTGTATCTGCGCCTCGGCCTTCTTGTTATATGGTTTTGTTAAGTTTACCCCTAAGTTTGATGTAAACCGGCCTGATATGAAGCTTGTCATGAAGTTCGGTATAGAAAAATGTTAAATAAATAAATAAATAAATATTTTAATGCAAAAAGTGCCAGCAATCGGGAAATTAATACTTAGCCAGCTGAATTCTGGAATGTCTTTCCATCATGCCCATGACGGGTTTGTGTCATGCCCGACACAGCCCTGTGTTTAGAAATTGTTGTTCTGCCTCAGGGGTATGTATCATATGTCCAATCCAGCCAGACTTTGCTGAAATATTTTCTCCCTTACATGGTTCTGTGATATAGTATTATTACACATTTACCCTCGCGCTGTATCCATGCTCTCTAAAATCTGCTATAATGCCACTTTTAATTACTCAAGCTACGCTAGCCAGTTTATTCCTTCATGCACTGTTTCAATAGCTGCTAGATAATTTAATCATCTCAGATGCCTGCTTGCAATCTGTTTGCAATGTTCAACTTTCTCTCCCTACCTGCACCATCGGAGAAATAGTCAAAAGCACCCGGTTTGAAAACAGAATATCCAACACATAGGACATCAGCAACCAAATCAGAGCCAATAAACAAAAAAACCTTATTTATTTAAATAGGTTTCCATTCCATAAGATTTGCAGGGTAAAAATAAATAAATAAAAAATGCTTCCTGCATAACTTCTGGATATTAATCCATTTATGTGGCTCAGGAATTTATGGGATAAAAATTATTCCGCTGGCTAATAATGCAGAGCTTGTTTGAATTTTTCTGTTTGAACTATCCCATATTTTCCACCTGACTGATTTTACGGTTGGTAAAAGGATACACACACAACAGGCAAAGGGGACACAGACCGATTTCATACAGTGTCAGCTGACTGCATGTACTCTAAATTATCACAGCTAGAAAACATATATATATGTATTACCATGACTGATTAGCTAAACTGTATTTGGGTTCAGAGAAATGAGATCAGCTTTTCAAATTTTAATGACTCAGTGCGCGAGTTTGTCTTGGTAAGTTTGAATTAATCAGGTAATCTTTTATTTATTTGATTTATATTCTGCTTTTCAGGCACTTCAAAGCGGAGTGCATTCAGGTACTGAGATATTTAACAATGTAGGTATTTTGCAGCTGTAATAGAAAAGCAGGGCTCGGTAGAATATCCTTCCATAATTGGGGCTCGCCATACCTTTTTGCCATTATTGCCCCTCCCCTCCCCCTCCCTTGATTCACCAATAAAGCCACTTTTTCTTTTCTTTTCCAGAAATGCACCTTTATTGAGTGGATAAAAACACCCACACAGCTCTAACAACTTAAACAGAGAATTTGTAAACATATCAAAGCCAAGAGCATAATAACAGCACGCTCATAACACCATGTTAACCCGTGCCTCCACCGGCAACACCTATCACCTGCCTTACTTAAAGCTCAACTACCACTGACCTCTAGGTGAGATGGCTGCCCTCCAACTTTCTGCCACCAGCTGCATTCTGCTCCATGATGTCTGCCAGGACAGGAATGTGAATGCCGCTGCCTTGCCTTGCCTACCTCTGGCTGCCCTTGCAGCCTTGCAAGGCCACCTTTCTGAAGCCTGGGCAACCACTTGACCCAGCCTCCTTTAGGCCTCTCATGACCACTTGTACCATCGTCACGGGACCACATCTACCCCCCACCTTTTCAATGGACTGATGACTCCTGCCAACTACCAGATTCAAGCACCTCCTTTTCTGGCACCTGGGCCCCCAGTTACCAGACCCAGATACCCCTTTAATTGGCGCCTGGAGCCAACAAATGCCACCATCAGACTCAGGTGCCCCCTTTTCCACTGGTACCTGGGGCCCCCAGGATGCTAAATTCCCCCTTTTGAGTCAGTGATGGCCTTCCATAATAGGACCAGTATCTCTTTACATGGTCCCTAACCCTCACTCAACCTACTAAAGCTTCTGTGGCCATTTGCAATGAGAGGATAAAAAAAGTCCATTCCCACACTTGGACCTATAAAAACCAATGGGGCAGATTTTAAAAGCCCTATGCGCGGCGAGCCTATTGTGGGCCTGATTTTAAAAAGCATTTACTCGAGTAAAAACCAGGTTTACTGGAGTAAATTCACTTTACTTGAGTAAGTGGGTTTTTGAAAATTGCTACAATAGTAGCTACATTTACGCATGTAACTCCTTTTGAAAATTACCCCCTTTGCGCGTATGACCCGGGGCTTGAAAAAAAGGGGCGGGGCAGGGGCATAGCCAGAGGCAGGCGCAACTTGAAAAATAAAGGTCGGGGTTTTTTTTAAGTAGGGCTGGGTAGCAAGTTAGGGAGGGGAAGGGGGGGGGCGGAAGGAAAGTTCCCTCCAAGGCCGCTCCGATTTCGGAGCGGCCTCGTAGGGAACAGGGAAAGCCATTGGGCTCCCCTAGGGCTCTGCGCGTGCAAGGTGCATAAGTGTGCACCCCCTTGCGCGCGCCGACCCCGGATTTTATAACGTGCGCGCGGCTGCGCACGCATGTTATAAAATCAGGCGTAGGTACTAAAATCTGGCCCAATGTGCGCAGTGGAGATCTCTTCATGTGCAGTCACGCACCCTCCTAATGCTCCGATCTTTGTAAAGGAAGCCACTCCAATCTGGAATGAAAGAATGTTGAACACGCTCGGATCTTTGCCAATAGCAGCAAGCCCTTCATGTGATATATTTAGACCCATCTCAATAGCTAAGGAAGGGGCCTGCACGTTGGAGCCTAATTTTTACATATTCATTATTTACCTTAACGGGACAAATAGCAGCTACGTTAGCAGAATTTAAAGTAACCAATGTCGGTCGGTTTTTGACCTCCTGAGCAGAATTTGGACTATGCTGCAAGACCAGAGCTGTAGCCCAGTTTATAGCCTGAACTACCAATTCTCTAATTCTGAGCATACCAAAAAACATCAAACAGAATGTCGTTATCCGTAATTTTTCAAAATTATTCCAAACTAACGATGGAAATGCCTTGACTAGTGCTTTTAATATAGCGGACGTGACTGGCCTTCTTTTGTCTGCCACTACGGGCTGCTGCTTTCAACTAACTCACTAATAACTTTTTAATTAAAAAGGAATTGTGAATACATTTGTTGCCCCAAAGCCCGGCAAAAAAAGCCAATGCCAGACAGGTGCATCCCCACCTGTGACCTGCATATGCCTGTCTCCCTCAGTCGGATTAAAAACTTGGTTACTTCCCTTTCAGTGATTTGCAGGGAGTGTGAGATGCCACACGAAAGACAAAAGTCAAGGAACTGAGTCCAGACCTTCAAATAGCCTCTCCGTGCTCTCCGCCGGCAATGGTCTTGTTAGGGCAGCTATTCCAGGGACCCCCAAGTCCGATCCATGGCGGGATCTATGTGGCTTGATTCTCCACTTCTGGTGCCAGGAACCTGAAAGAAGATCACTGAAAGCACACTAGCGAATCAGTAATGCCATTTTCTATTCCAGGTACATGTAGAGCTTTGAAGACTAGGTTAATACATACAATACCAAATCACACAACAGTCGCAACGCCGTAGGGGAGCGTGTCACGAGTGACTTAATAGCCTGGACCCCACTGCCAGGTTATCTGACCAAAACACCATCTTCTTGCTCTGAAATTGAGGTACTTTCCACAGGTTTATGCAATTGACTGCAGCTATGGGAAATAACTCCAGAAAGGTGATGTCACTCTGATTGCCTAACTTACTCCAGGGTGCGGGCCAAGGCTTTGCACACCATTTGCTGGCTAACCCCTGGATGCACTAAGCCGCAATGATTTTTGCATGGGGGAGAGCCAGGACACCACAATTTTTTTTACTTTCGGAGGTGGGGGGGCATAGACCTTTTCTTTTTGCATCGGGGTGCTATTACTGACACTTGGGGGGGGGGGGGGGTGAAGGAGTTTTGAGTATCAGGGGATGGCACTGTCACTTGGGATGGGGGCTATGGCAATGGGGGACTTGGGGCCACATTGAATGTTTTGGCTTTGAGGTGGGGGGAAGGTGGCACTGGATCCATTATTTACATTATGGGGGAGTTGGGGGCTGCCTCGACTGGCCTCTCACCTCGTATCAAATGCGTTTCAAATAGGTGTTCTTATTTTATTGCAGCTGACCACCTTCTCGGTCGATTGTAATAAAATATTCACATAAAATTGACTAGTAATGTTCTTCTTTGCATTTATTTGCATTATTCATGCATGCGGATTGCATGCAAAGAAAGTCGTAACAGGGGAGGGTATCCTCGCGGGGAGATGCAAAATATCACGTATATCGCTCGATATACGTGATATAAAACGCGTTAGAGTTCTCACGCGGCTTGATGCATCACCCGGTAAGTAAGCCCCCAAATCTGTTTTCACCTGCTGCATCAATGAACAGCTGCATTTTGTGGATAAAAACCAGGAGGATCCTTTCACTTCGTTTTCCCGTTATAGCTGGTTAAAAAGTTCTGCCGTACCCACAGATCAAGTCTTATCCCTGAGTAATCCTAATGACGTGATGACTCTTCCAGATTGTGACAATCTCCTAAGGAAAGCCCTGCCCAATAGCATGATTTTTGCATGTAATATTGGGTTGCTTGTGAGGGTCTGCATTTTCCTAACCATGACTTTCTTAGCTGCTGAGGCAGCGCTGACAACCAGCCTTACACAGGTGTGGAAATCATGTCATCCTTTGCAAGGTGTTGAACTCTTATCCCCAGAAAGGACAAAACCTGTGCTGGGCCCTCACTCTTACGGTGAGGCAGTGGGATGCCAGGTTTTCTGGCTTTTCAGAAGAATGCTTGTAGCACCACATTCTTGGCC
The DNA here is from genome assembly GCF_901001135.1 of Rhinatrema bivittatum. Taxonomy (NCBI): domain Eukaryota; kingdom Metazoa; phylum Chordata; class Amphibia; order Gymnophiona; family Rhinatrematidae; genus Rhinatrema; species Rhinatrema bivittatum. The sequence continues at coordinate 62,767,217 of NC_042621.1, forward strand.
TGCGAACCCGTAAACAGAAAATTTTCTGAATGATGGATGGATCTTTCCCTTGCCAATGTCCTGTTCCACTGCTCATTGCACAAAGGTGCTGGATTTCTCAAAATAAGAGCCAGATATGGAGCAGCCCATCTCACAGACATTTATAGAAGTAGTGTTTCTCTTGGAATTGAGAGCCAAAAAGTTAAAAGCAGCTTGGGTCAACTGAGAGTAGCTGGAAGGCTAATTCGATGTCAGCTTTTGCTCTCTAAGCTCCCTGTCCCCAATTCCTCACCATATCCAGGTCCTGGTCGAAAGAAACCGAACAGGGTTTTGAATCCAGATCATCGTTAATTGATCCATCCTCAGGAAATGACAAATGATGGATAATCCAGAATTACCCTGGTTTTTTTTTTTTTGGGTACAGCACCCAGAGGTGAAATCCTAAAATTAGGGAGGGATTTCTCATTAAATGGAACCGCGACTCTGCCCATGGCACATTCTGAATTAACTTTATGCAAAATGACCTCTTCATTGGCCCTTGCTGATCTGAGATCTGCCTCATTCTTGCCCTCTGGACTCCTATAAAGGATGTGGAAACCTCTAGGAAACACAAATAGAGCCAGCAAATCAACTCAGGATGATCATTTTCCGGTTGTTGCTTTAGATTAGTTAAATTGGATTGGATTAGGGGCCCTATCAATGGCCGACCCCCAACCTGCTGCTGCTGCTCCTATTTCTGCTCGTATCATTGGGAACCAGTGCTGCACTTGCTTTTGGGGTGTCTTGCCCCACAAATGGTGCATGGGTGTCAGAATTTGCAGTTGACCTTGTATTTACAATACCTGCTGTTGATCAGCCTACAAGGCTTGTCTTGCCTGCTTGCTCCCCCCCCCCCTGCTCTGGGTCTTGGGGCACAGGAGACCCTCTGTGGAGGGTGAAAAAGCAGCCTCCCTGGGGAACCTAACTGGTGCATTGTCTTAGTGACACTAGGCTGGCAGGCATTATCCCTAAACCCAGGTACTGCCTCTTGCACAAGTGTGAAAGGGGTTATTTTAGATAGCCACGGGTCAATATCTTTTTCTGTCCAATTCTGAATTAAGATTCATAGCCATGTTCCACCTGAACTGCTCATCATATCCAAGCCACGCTGTACCCCCATAAGTGTGGTTATGTGCCATGAATAATGTCCTGGTATTTTATCACGGCACAACATTTTTCAGGTATTTTTCCCCTATAGTACTGGATATACTCCTAGAAGCAGAAGACCAGTTTGCATTGTTCTTCAAAATAACCAGTTTATCTTTCTGTGCTAGCCTGATGTATCATGGCATTTCATGTCCAACACCTCCCCTTCTCTCCTGAGCAAGCTGAAAATGTCCACATATTCATTCCTATATATCCTCTCTTTTAATGTCTTGGAGATATGAGCTGACAGCGAGCAACCGCACATCTGGGACAGATTTTACTGTGGAGGATGTTCCTGTTTTTCCTGTCATATTCTTCTGTTCTTTTAGCCCCACTAGATGGGGGAGCTGGCTGGGGGGGGGGGGGGGGGGGGGGGGGGAGGAGCTGGCAGGGGCAGTATGCCAGTGGAGGGGAGGAAGTGGTTGACTGGCCTTCAGTGGGGGCTGGGGACAATCCACTCTCTTGAAAGACTGGAGAAAATGGAGGAGGAATTGGGGCCTTCAGAAAGTGTGTTTGGGGGAATCACCTCTGTTGAAGGACTGAAGCAGAAGAGAGAGGGGGTGTGGGGTGAGTGCCATGCAGGGGGAGGGGGGTTGAAGAGGCTCTAAAAATGCATACCAGTGACCTGGGGAGGAACAGCTGGAACGCATGGAGGGGGCCACCCTGGTGACATTCTCAAGATGCCTGAAACCTGCTTTGCACTGACCCGCTCAAGATAGCCGCCTGCCACATTCAAAATGGTTGCTTACCCCCTCTTCATGTGGCAGGCAGAACAAGAAAGCACATGGGTGGGACTGCAAAGTTGGCCCTGGTGAACCAGCTCCCCGGATAGCAGCAGAGGAAGAAGCACCCAACGTGGAAAGCAGCCCAGGGAATCAGCAAAATAGAGTTGGAATGAGGGAAGATGTGAGATAGGGGCAGGAGCTTGGCAGGGAGGAATGATGCTGACGAACTGCAATTGGCAGCAGAGGAAAGAGTACATAGAGCGGAAAACAGCTTGTTGACAGGAAGCAAAATTTGAGGGGGGGTGAAAAATGAGTGCTGAGCAGATGGGGCCAAAGATGAGAGGAGGAAGGTGGCACAGAAAGAAGGAGGGAGGAGACGGGGGTTGGCATGGGCAGATTGCTCATTTATAGGTGTGTGTGTGTGGGTGTTTCTTGGAACCAGCAAGTAGGAGGGTGGAGGGAACCAATAGGAGGCAGGGGGAAAGCAATTTGTGGCTGGCCTTGCAGTGTCCCTACTAAGGTGTTCAATACAGAGGGAGGGGGATACTGAAAAACTATTTGTCTAATTTTTAATCAAAGGGGGTGAAGGGGGAGCTGGGCCGAGGGTGAAAAGGTGAGGAGGGAAGGTTTGAAGTGGAATTGAGAGAAGTGCATGAGGGGGAGCTTCCTGATAGGGAACAGGAAAACCACTTCAGTCGGAAGGTGCTATGCTGGACTTGCCTGTGAGCCCTGTTCTGGTACCAGCACCTCGTACTGCAGCCTCCTGTTTTCTGCTCCCTTGTATCACTGTTCTGATACCAGGAACACAGCTTTAGTTGCTGGCACATGTTGTCTCCTGGTCGGGCTCCTAGCTGCTTGCTTATTTTCCGCCCTCTCTATTTACACTATGCTCTCCCACCCCTCCCTTCCTCATTTTAACTTCCCCTTAGGATCCCAGCTGCTAAATCTTTGTTGAATTTTCTTTCCCTTCCTATTTGTTCCTTACATTTTCTCCCTGTCCTCCCAACTGATCCCTGCCTCCCCATGCTTGCTGCAGGACGCCTGCCCAGTCATGCAGCCCACACCCTGTCTGGCTAGGCCTCCTTTCATTTTATAAAATGTATAGTAGATTTGCTTTGGTTTATTTTAATCCTGGTCAAATGTATAACTTTCAAAAGACAAATCCAGGAATATCCAACATATCAAAAAGACAAGTATTTATCTTGGTTGATCACTGGACCTATGCATACCACAGTGCTATGAATCACCATTGCAATGAAAACAGCAGGGAATGCGTTGTAATGCAGACTCTTTGTCTCTCACCCATAGTAGTGAATGAAGGCTAACCTTGTCTCCTACCCTACATGAGTCAACCTGCATTTAAAATACAGAATACTGTAACACCGTAATACTAAAAAATAACCCAACATACCTAATGCACCTGAATGTAACTCGTCTTGAGCTAACTGATGAAAAGTTAGCTAAATCTAAATAATGATGATCATAAATGTATGTTTCATCTAGCATCCTAACTTGGTTCAATGAGACTGCCAATTCCTAAAGACAGATGTAACCATGTTTGTCTTTGCTTATCTGTTTCCTCTGTAGAAACACCTGCAGTCAGTAAGGCAGCAGTACTTAAAGACAGAAGATACCTGTTCTGATATGATCTGATTTTTATTGTAAATCCCTTTGAGTACCACTTCAGAAAGATGAATATCTAAAATGAAATAAACTACACTGATCTACAGGGCCTGAGTTGCTTAAGATTTTCCATAGATAAGCAGCTGAATTAGCCATGCTATCTGGGTACATCCTCCTTGCCACTAGGTGGCAGAGCTCTCCAAGATCACCCAAAGTCTTTTGGTGAGGTGTTCCTTCTTGTATGTTCCCTTGCCTTCTCGAGGCTCCTCAGTCTGTTTTTTTCTGCGCGACTGAATGCATGCGGAGCCTTTCTCTCCTGTGAGGAAAAATATTTGCGAGAAAAAATACTGACAAAAAAGTAACAAAAACTTGGCAGAATACCACAAGGATCACTTTCAACTTAATATGCCTCGTCCACTGGGCTTTAAGTTTTGCGACTGTGGGAAAATTTTGTCTGTCACCGATGGACATCAATTTTGCTACATCTGCCTGGGTCCCAGACATGACCAGGCAAACTGCAGGGACTGCAGACACATGCCCCACGGGCGCAGCGTCAAAGAGCTGCACACATTGCCCATCTCAGAGAAAATACATCCGGCTCTTATGCCCCCACTGAGGCTTCAGCTAGGTCGTCCCTGGGTCTGAAGAAGACACCAAAGGCCCAATCCTATCGAAGGGCCACTTCTGCGGACCTCTAGGTCCAAAACAACCAAAACAAATGTGACTCCTACTGACGCAGGGCTCAGGAGATGCATCGCAGACGTCACGACCACAGTCTGCGTCGAAAGCATCGGAACATCGAAGCCTCGATGCATCTATGAAGCACCAACGCATCGACTGAGCATCCACGCACCGACGCATCAAAGCATTGACGCACACACGATGCTGCATCGAAATTGAAGATAACTGGTGCATTAGTGACCCCCTTGAGGCCTTCGAAGAAACCTGGCGCACAGCCTCTCCAATTGATGCTGCCGACACAGCCTTTAACAAAAAAGCCCAAGAAACATCCAACTGGGCACAAAAGCCACAGAAATCCTTCACCACTATTAGTTGTGGACTTGGAGGATAGTCCGTCCCCTCCACGGCTATCCGGATCCTCTTCTCCCTCCTCTGAAGTTTTTTCTGGAATATCTGCAGCCTCTCATCACCGCAGCATCCCACTAGATAAACAAGCTGGGGATGATGCCAACAGGCTCATAAGAACTTTCCACCTCAAATTCTGTATTGAATGAGCACTAAACTACCTACAGCATACTCACATGGAATAACGTGCTCAATGCTTCAGCTGGGGACTCCCTGACAGCATGGCTAATTCAGCTGCTTATCTATGGAAAAAAGCAAGTTTGCTTACTGTATACGGCGTTTTCCGTAGACAGCAGATGAATTAGCCATGCTGACCCGCCCGCATCCCCGGACAGTTCTGGCATTGCATATCATCTTGCTTTGACACAGACTGAGGAGCCTCGAGGAGGCAAGGGAACATACAAGAAGGAACACCTCACCAAAAGGCTTTTGGTGATCTTGGAGAGCTCTGCCACCTAGTGGCACGGAGGATGTACCCAGATAGCATGGCTAATTCAGCTGCTATCTACAGAAAACACCGTTTACGGTAAGCAAACTTGCTTTTTTCCCCCCTATATTCCTAGAATGGGGGAAAAGCCTTAGTGAATCGGGTCCACAAGGTCTTATACAATAAATACATTTTTCTTAAGCACAGAATGAGGGAAAAGTATGTTTTTTTAAGCATAGCTGATTGTGTCTTAGCTACTTGTAGAATCACAAAGCAGGGTCTTCTTGCTGGATCAAGCATCTCTTGAAACATATGCTGTCTGCTTGTAAATATGAACCAAATTTGATTCTTGCAATAATTAAAAATAGAATACTAAATACTGATTTGCATATCCTCAGTTCTTCAGCTTAAAAGAATTATAGTTAAGATGACCATAGCTTCGTGCCATAAAAAGTGAACTGAACCAGTCTTGGTTTTATTCTTGTGCATGTACAGACTTTTAATCTGCTTAGGTGGCATAGTCACAGTGTGTTCAGCACTCGATAGCTGGGTATATTCATTGGCTGCTAGATAGCAGGATAAGTCACTTATCTGGCTATCTTTTAGCCACATAAAAAGTAGGCAGGCAGTGGGTGGATCAGGGCTGGTTAAGTTAATTGGATAAGTTAGACCAGCCATAGAGGTGGATATAAATTATCTGACTAAGTAGCAATTTGTGCCTAGATATTCAGCAGCATAGTCGTGCCACTGAATATCCCTTGTAACTTAGCCGGATATGCTATTTCTGGTTAAGTTACTTAGCCAGAGACGGCTGAATATTGGGCCCGTTGTTTTTAAGAGAAACTGAAGTTAGAAGTCCATGGATGTGAAAGGGTAAAACCAATGAAGATAACTCAAATAAATCTGCACTGCTCCCATATATGCATGTATACGGACACACGAAGATCTAGTATAGTATTTTATAACCTGCACATATCTAGTCTGCACAAATTATAAAATACACGCATGTCCCCTCCCACCCACACATGCACATATGTTTCATTACACACTAATAACAGGAATGCTTTGAAAGCATGTACCTTTTCTACATATTTTATAAATATATGTACCTATATTTTATGCGGGAAAAAAATTAGAACTTGTTTGCATAAAACCCTGATTGCTACACAGAAGTCAGCATATTTTAAAATATAGGTGCATAATTGAAATCACCAGTTTGCTGATACCTCCACCAGGTCACCCAGACTGTTTCCAGTACCTTGACACCTTCTTTGTACTTCATCCCAAACTCCCACACCCACCCAGACCTCCCATCCCACAATAATTAGATAATTAGCATATGTAAAATTGCATGAATGTTGCCTAATGTATTTACGTAAATCTCTTGCCAAACACAAGTTAAACACTCTCCTCTTGTCCCCTTCTCAGAACGTTCCATAGACTGCCCCAATTTTGCTCAGGTAAATGTGGGCACAAAGCAGAAAACGCTCACTTGTTTTTGATGTTTATAAAATAGCATGTACACCAGTTCAAGCTACTTACGCTACACATGTATATGCTAACTTGAAAGTGTCCCTTTCCATATGGAACTAGCTGGTTGCCTTAACACTAAAGAAACAAGTCCCAAACATGCCAACTAAGTTGCCATAATTGGGCAATCATGCTTAAATACAGGGGTTGCCAACCTTTCAGGGAGCACGGACCCCTTTTCAGCTTCAAAAAGATCTATGTACCTCCACACACTTCTCTTTAATTTCTGCATGCCATAACAAAAGAAATAATGAGATGCACTCCAGAATCATTCACAGGGCCTGATTTTAAAAAGCATGTACACGTTTAAAATTAGGTTTTAACACGGGTAAATGCACGTTACCCGGGTAAGTGGGCTTGTGGAAATTGCTACGCCATTGAATTGTTCATAGGTTATTCACATGTAAGTGCACTTTACACACGTTAATGGCTTTTCAAAATTGCTACGATGGTACTTACACGTGTAACTCCTTTGAAATTATCTCCATAGGGCCAGATCTTAAAATCTACGCCCGATTTTATGACATGATTGCGCTGCCTCGTGCATGTTATAAAATCCAGGCTCAGCGCGCACAAGGGGATGCACACGTGTGCACCTTTCGCACTCCAAGCCCGAGGGGATCCCCGATCACTTTCCCCGTTCCTTCCAAGGCCGCTCCAAAATCGGAGCGGCCTTGGAGGGTAGGGGCGTGCATTTGGTCCCTACATATTGGCAATCCGCAACAGATGTGGCCACATTCGTTGTATTCGTGGGGAAGCGAAACGTATCGCGATTCCCCACGAATACACAAATCTTCGCTGAATTATTCGGCCGCCTAAAGAAACCACCCCCACCCTCCTGACCCCCACCCAAGACTTACCAAAACTCCCTGGTGGTCCAGCGGGGGATCCGGGAGCCATCCCCTGCTCTCATACCCTTGGTACTGGTTTCAAAATGGCGCCGATAGCCTTTGACCTACTATGTCACAGGGGCTACCGGTGCCATTGGTCAGCCCCTGTCACATGGCCATTGGCGCCATCTTGTGCTCCTACCATGTAACGGGCTGACCAATGGCACCGGTAGCCCCTGTGACATAGTAAGGGCAAAGGCTATCGGCACCATTTTGATTACTGGCAGCCGACGGTCCGAGTGCAGGAGGTCGCTCCCGGCCCCTTCCTGGACCACCAGGGACTTTTTTGGTAAGTCTTGGGGGAACCTCCTGATCCCCCACAAGACTTGCCAAAAGTCCAGCGGGGGTCCGGGAGCGACCTCCTGCATTCGGACCATCAGATGCCTCTCCCTGGTGGTCCAGCGGGGGTCTGGGAGTGACCACCTGCACTCCGGCTGTCGGATGCCAGTACTCAAAATGGCGCCGATCGCCTTTGCCCTCACTATGTCACAGGGGTGAGGGTATGAGTGCAGGGGATGGCTCCCGGACCCCCCGCTGGACCACCAGGGAGTGGCATCTGACGATAAGTCTTGGGGGGGGGTCAGGAGGGTGGGGGGTTGTAGTTAATTTAATTTTAGTGGGGGACCGAATCGAAATGGATGTATTAACACATCGGGGCGCCATACGTCCGAATTCAACGTATCCGCCCCCCGACGAATCCGAATCCCGAATGCAACGTATGGCGTCCCTCTGCACATCCCTATTGCAGAGAACTTTTTTCCGGCCTCCCCCACCTTCCCCTCCCTTCCCTATCTAACCCAACCCCCATCCCTAACTAAATCCCCCCCCCATCTTTACTCCAAAAGTTACGCGTGCCTGAGGCAGGCGTAACTTGCCCGCGCTGGTGGGCTGTGCCCGGAGCTCTCGACCCCCACCCCCGGACCGCTGCCATGCTTATGGCCACACCCCTGGTCCACCGCCATGCCCACGGCCATGCCTGCAGACCGCCCCTTTTTGCAAGCCCCGGGACATACGTGCGTCCCGGGGCTTGCGTGCGCCGCTGAGCCTATGCAAAATAGGCTCGGAGCGCGCAGGGGCAGATTTCTCAGGTTACGCTCGTATGTTGCGCGTGTAGCCTTTGAAAACCAGCCCCATAATGTATAAAACTTTGATCTAAACTGAATACATAGGGAGGGCAATTTCCAAAGCTATTTTAAAATTACCCTCATAATTAAAGGCTGAGGACATTCTACCTTCCAGTCCAGCTGCAATAGGAAAAAGGAAGCCAGTTAAAAAAAAAAGAAAGTTCCAGGTTGGCAGCTTGGTATGGCCTGGCAGAAAACCAGCCCTGGTACCTGCAGACCTGCAGTCTAATTTTCAAAGGGAAACTGCCCACAGAGTTTCCTCCTGAAAGCTTGGGCCAGTGGGGGAAAGCCAGTACTTCTTTTCCTGAGTACTTTTCATCTACTTTGAAAGAGATGCAGAATGCAAGCATGAAAGTGGACATTAAATCCCCGATGGACTCTCCCTTTGAAGGGGTTCAATTTCGTGGCCCCCCGAAGAATGAAACAACTGAAAGTCTTCCGACTAATCATGCCAGCAGTGAAACGCACAGCCATTTTGAACGTACTAATGTTTGCAACGCAAATGACACGTAATGCGTAGTGACGCAGTTGCGCACTAACACGTAACGTAACGTAACTCCATTTTGGAATAAGAATTTGTATTGTATTAATACGAATGCCGCTGTAAAATGTCTAACACGTCAATTAAATGACGAAACGATAATATGATCATAAGCTACACCTCCTAGAGGACCACGCTAGCTAATGCTTGTTCAGCAGTTTGTGAATTGTTTGTTCAGCAAAAATCAGAACGCATGTGTGAAAGATAAGAGTTGTAAAGTGCATAAAAGTTTGCTCCCGAGGGGGCGTGGCATGCAGTTGTACTGAGCCTTTGTCTTAGCTGCATCTTGCTGGCAATAAAAAGTCTATCTTTACGGATCAGTTGTCTGGGCCTCCTTACTGACTAAAAGAGACGGTTACATTTGGCGAGCCAGCTAGGAGGTACCGGGGACGCTATTTTAGCTCCCCAGTGGGTCCGGTAGGTTGGTGGCGGAGCGATCTCCCAGACGCACCTGGTGAGTGGCCACCGCTGAGTTCAGCGATCAGGTTTCTGAGGGGACCGTTCCACAGACATTCTTCTGAGACCTCTGGGCTGGTGATCCGGGAAGAAGGCTTTCGTGACGATCGGAAGAACCCTGCAGGCGAGTATTGTGGGAATGGTGGGAGAAGTGAAGGATAGCTAAAAGAGTAGCAAATAACCGGTCCATCCCCAAGCGGACCGAGGGGCTTTGATCACACCCCACGCCGTGGGTTAGTAGGAATCGTATTCCGAAAGCCATGCGCATAAAAAGGAAATTATAAGTAAAGTGTATAATAGCGGGAATAGGTTTCTTGTTGTGTGAAAGAGAGTGAATGGCCTCGCAGTTCTAGACCGGGCGACCGCGTTCTAGTCGGGGCAATTGTGACCCTTTTGTGTCTGGCAGATACGGACCCCTTACCTATCCGTCTTCCCTTCCCTTCTCTGTCTGTGATTCTATCCTAATGGGAGGGGGCTACTCAACTCCGCTAAAAGCTATGACGGAGCACTATAGTGAAGTGTTCGATAAACATAAATGTACGAAACCCGGAATGATTCAGCGATGCACCCATAGGTGGCCCAGTTTGTGTGTAAATTGGCCTCCGGCAGGAACTTTCAATTTCCAAACGGCCACAAGGGTCCTGAATATAGTTACGCAAGAAGGGAATCCGGGTTGCCCTGAGGATAAGCCGTACATAACTGCTTGGATTGCAGTCATTGAGAATCCTCCGTCATGGGCAAAGAAGTTAGTGGAGGGAGCCGCCCTCGTAATGGTGGTGCAAGTGAACAAAATGGGAGACCGGAAGTCCCCAAAGGGAAGGGCAGCCATCTTGGGAAGGGCAGCCATCTTGGGAATACAAGACCATGCGTCAGCTGCGGCGGCCATGTTTGTAGTGCAAGGGAATGCACGGACTCAAGAAAAAAAAATTAAACCCCTACCGTCCGCAGTACTGTCTGACGCAGAACATCTTCTGCCGCCACCGTATGTCCCTAGCTTCCCTCAAGCTTACAATGCGCCACCAGGTCCCTCAGCCCCCGCCAATGCCCAAGCTGATCCCAAGCTAGTTGAACTAGTGCCGATTCCCGAAGCACGGCTTGAAGCGGCAGCGGCAAAAGTTGAAGACTGCGGCGAATCGTCCGTGGCAGGCGGTACTCGCAGTAAAACCCAAGCCACAAGCTTGCAGCTACCAATTAGGGAAACGACCACCGTAGTTCCCGTGGTCCCGACTGAAGAAAACGAATATCATACTACGCAAACAATAAAGTTATTTACCTACATACCTTTTACTTCCAGTGATCTTTTTAACTGGAAACAGCTTGGCCCCTCTTACGCTGATAAACCAGATCAGATGATAGATTTTTTAAGGGGAATTTTTGCAGCCCATAACCCCAACTGGGCTGACATTCGGCATCTAGCCTCTATTCTTTTTACCACTGAAGAGCGCCGACAAATACAATTAAATCTGGAAGAGGCAGCTCGATTAGGAGCTGGGGCAGATGGTAATCCTGATGAAGTAGTGAGAGCACAAGCCCCGGTTGCCGATCCCAACTGGGATTTCCAGACCGCAGCAGGGCGCGAGCGCATTGCTGCATACCAAATCGCCTTTTTTGAAGCTTTAAAGAAAGGAAAGAAGAAAGTTGTGAACATGGGAAAGATCCAAGACGTGGTGCAACGGAGAGACGAGACCCCCGGAATCTTTTTGGAGCGATTGATGGACGCATATCGGCAATACAGTCCATTTGATCCAGAGGACCCCAAAAGTCAGTCCGTCATAGTGATGAGTTTCGTCGGACAGTCTTATCCCGATATCCGCCGGAAGTTACAGAAGTCAGAAGGATTCGAGGGAATGACTATTAGCCAATTAAAAGCCATGGCCGACAAAGTCTATGTAAACCGAGAGCCGGACGGAGAAAAGAAGGAAAAGAAAGAAAGTAGAAAGTTAAGAGAAAGTGTTAGTCTGTTAGCCGCAGCGCTGGAAGAAACTAATTTCGGGAACTCGTCCAGGCACTACCAAGGATATCCTGGACCGAGAGGAAGGGGCAGGTCGCCCTCGAGAGGGCCGCTCAGAGGATGAGCAAGTAGAGGAGGATCGTTCAGAGGTGGAAGGATGCCGTTGGGGGCCAATCAATGTGCATTCTGCAGACAAGAAGGACACTGGAAGTCTGAATGCCCGGAGTCCCTGCAAATGAAGCAGGAAGGATATACTCCGTCCAAACCAAAAGAAGCTGAATGGCAGATGGCCGTAGGGGAAACTTCTGGCGAAGACAGTGAAACATGACTAGACAGGGGAAATCTTCCCCTGGATCCCTTAGTAGATATCAAAGTAGGGACTGAGACGTTTAAAGGATTGTTAGACACCGGGGCACAAAGATCAGTCATGACTACCGCTATCACCACGCCCACTTCAAAAAATATTTCCATCGTAGGAGCCTCTGGAAAGCCACTCATCGCTCCTTTTCTCCAAAAACGACAGGTTCGAGTAGGGGGACAATTAGTATCCCATCAGTTCCTCTATGTCCCCGGATGCCCAATCCCACTCATAGGGAGAGACCTTCTTTGCAAATTAAGAGCCAATTTGCAATTCGAATCTACTGGAGAAATCATAGCCTCCTTCGCTGATAACCCAGTCTCTCTCATTTGCCCGCTCCAAGAAGAATGGAGATTACATCTTCCTGTAGTTGAGCACATCATTACGCACCGCTATGAAGAGAACACCATCCTTAACGAAAAGCGCAGACAGCTGATGGATAGTGTACCTAAAGTGTGGGCCGAACAAAACCCAGGAGGAATAGCCATCAATGCTACCCCTATTTGGATCGAGATGAAACAGAATGCACAGGTGATCAATCAACCTCAATACCCCATTCCATATATGGCCAGGCAAGGAATCCAGATACATCTGCAGAGACTGTACGATTTGGGCATTCTCCGACGCATCCGATCTGCTTGGAACACCCCTCTGTTGCCCGTAAAGAAACCTGGATCTGATGATTATCGACCAGTACAAGACCTGAGGAAAGTGAATAGTCAAGTAGAGGATCTAGTAGCCCTCGTGCCAAATCCATATTCAATCCTAGCCCAAGTCTCACCTGCATCAAAGTGGTACAGTGTCATTGATCTCAAAGATGCCTTCTTCTCCGTCCCGGTGGCGGAGGAATGTCAAAAGATTTTCGCTTTCACATGGAAAAATGCACCTACTGGAATAAAGCAGCAGTACACATGGACTCGTTTGCCTCAAGGGTTTAGGCACTCACCTACGCTGTTCGGTGAGCAACTGGCAAAAGACTTGAAGATGTACCAAGTCATGTATGGGCCAGTAATACAATACGTGGATGATCTTCTGTTGTTTCGAGAGACGTATCTCGAATGTGCAGTATCCACTCTTCAGCTGCTAAAGACGTTGTACTCAAAAGGATATCGTGCAAGTAAAAAGAAAGCGCAAATCTGTGAGTTGGAAGTAGAGTATTTAGGCTTCCAAATCCGTGGAGGAACCCGTTGTCTGGGAATTTCTCGCACCAGTTCGATAAGAGGTCAACCTGTACCCACTTGCAAGAAAGAACTCCGAGCGTTCCTTGGAGCTGCAGGATACTGTAGACTGTGGATTGCTAACTATGCAGTTATTGCTCAACCCCTGTACGACAAATTGCGGGGTAAAGAAACTGAGTCCCAACCTTTTCAATGGGAAGGACATGAACTAGCAAGCTTACGTCAATTAAAAGAAGCCTTAATTGAACCACCTGCTCTAGGATTGCCGGATGTAATGAAACCATTCCATCTATTCGTCGATGAAAAAAAGGGAATGGCCATTGGGGTATTGACTCAAACTTTAGGCTCATGGGAGCGACCTGTTGCATATCTCTCAAAAGGAATGGACAATGTAGCAAAAGGATGGCCTGGGTGTCTTCGAAGCATCGCGGCTGCATGTTTACTCATTCCAGAAGCAGTCAAATTAACTTTTGGTCAAACTCTGAACGTAACAACTCCCCATACCATTCAAGGCCTGCTAGAGACTCATGGGCCAAAATGGATGACTAATTCACGTCTCGTAAAGTATCAAGCTTTGTTATGTGAAACTCCAGAAATTCAAATACAGGACAGTAAAAATCTGAATCCTGCAACTTTACTCCCAACTCCCACTTCAGTCACTCATAAGTGTGAGGAAATCATGGCTACAGTACATTCCAGCCGACCCGATCTACGCGATCAACCTTGGCAGGGAGCCTGGACTTTGTTCACTGATGGAAGTAGCCAGGTTCTAAATGGTGCCCGGGTCGCTGGATATGCTGTGGTCTCCGAGGACGACATTATCGAAGCAGAGCCCCTACCCCAGGGGACATCAGCGCAAAAAGCAGAACTCATTGCGCTCACCAGGGCTCTACAATTGGCAGAGGGAAAAACTGTTAACATTTATACTGACTCAAAGTACGCTTTCCTTACTATCCAAGTACATGGAGCCTTATACAAGGAACGCGGATTCCTAACTGCTGAAGGGAAACAACTAGCTAATGCATCTGAAATACATCAATTGCTAGATGCCGTGTGGGCACCAAAGAAGGTAGCTGTCATGCATTGTAAAGCCCACACCGGGAAATCAGATCCCATCGCCAAAGGAAACCAATGGGCAGATAAGACAGCAAAAGAAGTAGCACGTGCACGTTGATTACACACCTCAACTAAAACTTGCCCACTTCTGCAATTTCCGGTTGAAATCCCTGTCTATTCGGCAGAAGAAAATGACTGGGCACAAACTGAACAATTCCGCCAGCAGGATGGTTGGTGGATTGTGCAAGGAGATCGGGTGTGGATACCCGACGCACTGGCTTGGACCATTGTCCAAGCCAATGAAGGGTCCAAGTTCATTGGACCAAGGCCAATGAACTTGCTTCTTTCTTTCAACAGAAGATCACAAATACCCTGGCTCTCCTACCAACCAACACCACCACATACTCTACATTCTCCACCACTCACTCCCATACTGGAATCAAGCTCGACAACTTCGATCTGACATCTCCCGGGGAGATTGAATCTCTCCTTAAGAAACAGAAACCATCTAGCCATCCAGCAGACAATATACCATCCAAACTCCTGCTACTGATTCCAAACATGATTGCAGGACCTCTAGCTAATATTATAAACTGCTCATTAGCTCAAGGGAGATACCCAGATAGCTTAAAATCCACTTCCCTTAAACCCCTCCTCAAGAAGCATAACTTAGACCCCAAAGAACCTGCTAACTTCCGCCCCATCTCAAATCTACCGTTCCTAGCCAAACTTACAGAGAAACTGGTTAACACTCAGCTATCAGAATATCTAGAGGATCACAACATCCTATTCCCCTCCCAATACGGATTCCGCAAATCTCGCAATACAGAAACACTCCTCATTTCCTTAACAGACCATATCATTCTGGGATTAGACAAGGGCCATTCCTTCCTCCTAGTTCTATTGGACATCTCAGCAGCCTTCGACACCGTCAACCACACCATCCTTCTGACTCTCCTAGCAGAAATAGGTATATCAGGTTCAGCCCTCAGTTGGTTCACGTCTTTCCTTAGTAACAGAAGTTACAAAGTTAAAATAAATAATAAAGAATCTCCTTCAACAAGGTCCTCACTCGGAGTACCCCAAGGATCATCGTTATCACCCACTCTCTTTAATATATACCTCCTCCCACTCTGTCAGCTTCTAACAGACCTTAACCTTATTCATTTTCTGTATGCAGATGACGTGCAGATTTTGATTCCGATAACAGAATCCATCGCAAAATCACTCTCACTCTGGAACAACTGCCTAAATCAGATCACTAGCCTTCTTAACAGCCTCAACTTGGTCCTTAACGCATCCAAGACCGAACTCCTCCTCATCTCCTCTAACCAAGACAACCCACTCCCACAGACCATCCTTAACACCCAGCTCATGCATACCCACGTACGAGATCTCGGGGTGTTACTAGACAACCGCTTAAACCTCAAGAAAATGATCAACACCACAACCAAAGATTGTTTCTACAGGCTTCAAGTCCTAAAAAGACTCAAACCCCTACTTTTTTTCCACGACTTCAGAACAGTTCTGCAAGCCTTGATATTTGCTAAAATCGACTACTGCAGTGCACTCCTCTTGGGACTCCCCAGCTCTACCACCAAGCCGCTACAGTTGATACAGAACGCTGCCGCAAGAATCTTGACTAACACCAACCGGGGAGAACACATATCTCCCATCCTACGTAACCTACACTGGCTCCCAGTGAAGTACAGAATCCTCCACAAATCACTCACTTTAATCCACAAAGTCATCTACAATCACTTGCATCTGGACCTCGAATTCCCCCTCAATCTCCACCTCACCAACAGACCGACTAGAGAAATATATAAAGGAACCCTACAGACCCCCACCTACAAAAGCTACACGCCTCATCTCAACTAAAGACCGATCCTTTTCAACAGCAGGCCCAACTATCTGGAACGACATCCCAGCTGACCTCAGAATGGAGCCCTGCCTACCAACATTCAAGAAAAAACTTAAGACCTGGCTTTTCCGCCAAGCCTTCTCAGATACCCATGACACACAATAGTCGACAGAACTTCCTTTAGGAGCAATGGATTTCCATTTTACCCCTAAGACCAGAATAAGAGCCTCCTGACTGCTCTGTTTATACTAATAATGTCTCCGCTATCTCTAGCCTTTCCTTCCTTCCAGCAGTCTATGCCTCCAAGTTTAATTTCCCTGTTAAATGTAACTTTGCTTTTTCATGTTCAACCTTTTGTTTTTGGTTACTGTTCTTGGTTCAGTTCCCCTATTCGATGTGAACCGACCTGATATGGTCTCTACCATGAAGGTCGGTATAGAAAAGTGTTAAATAAATAAATAAATTGTCAAAGAAGCCCACAATAAAACTCATCTTGGTCGCGATGCATTAGCAACTCTATTGGCAAAAACTTACTACATTAACAGACTCATACAGCTAACTAAATATGCTGTCAATCAATGTGTCACCTGTGCAAGAAACAATCCAAGAAATGGACCTGGTCCAGCCCCTGGACATATACTACGAGGGACTACTCCGTTCCAAGTTTGCCAAATTGACTTCACCCACATGACTCCTTCAAAAGGATACAAAGCAATGCTGGTAGCTGTCTGTACTTATATTGGATGGATCGAAGCCGTACCTACGCGAACTGAGACTGCTAAGGAGGTAGTGTCTTTGCTTCTCCATAAAATCTTACCACGATACGGATTACCACGGCAAATAAATTCAGACAACGGACCAGCCTTCACCAGTGAAGTCACACGACGACTGAGTCAAATTTTGGGTGTCCGATGGCACCTGCACTGCGCTTGGAGACCTCAGAGTAGCGGAGCAGTTGAACGAGCTAACAGGACTTTAAAGAATCAGTTAGCTAAATTGTGTCAAGAAACAAAAACTAAATGGCCAGACATCCTGCCATTAGCTTTACTCCATGTTCGATGCACTCCAAGAAAGTCTGGTCTAACACCTTATGAAATGATGTATGCAAGACCTCCACCCCTTCCATCTTTTCCTGAATCATTGCAGATACAAGGGGAGATGTCTCTCAGTAACCAACTCAAAGGACTATATAACACAGTCATTGCAATTCAAAATTACACCTGTGACACTGAGCCATTAGTCCTGCTAACCCCGATCCACCCATTCCAGGTCGGGAATTCTGTGTAGATCAAAGATTGGGATGAGTCTGATTTCCTCCAACCCCGATGGAAAGGACCGTACACTGTGTTACTGACCACTCCAACAGCAGTTAAAGTCTTTGGATGCCCCTCATGGATTCATTGGTCACGAATTAAACCAGCTGCATCCATTTGGCAAGTCTCCAGGATTGGGGACAACAAGTTAAGATTCACCCAAGGCAGGCACAATGCTAGTCCTGAGCAAAAGACCTCAGTAACTTCTAAACAATATTAACGTGTCCATTTCTTTCCTTCCTTTCAGACTCCATAACTTATGACTGCAACTGTCTACATCATAAAGCAATGTCACAGATACCGACTTCAAAGATCTACGCGGCAACTACCTTCTACAGAAAATTGTCAATCAGCCTACAAATTTCTTTACTACTCTTCTGTACGCCTACTACCTCTCTTTTCCTGCCCCTGAGCAAGAATTGTACAGAATGTATCAAGCTAATCCGCACTACAACTCAAGATGGATTCCAAGTTGTATCAACAATCATCCACCAATCTCAACCTCCTGCGTCCTGTGCCACACTACCTGCTTGTGCCTTGAATACTACTCAAGGCTATCAATCTTTCCATCGATGTCTAGAGGGTAGCAAAATCATTTGTCATACCCCAACTACTCCTAAGTACTACAATGTTACCCTCACTGCTGGATTACCAAAAAGCTACACATCAAGTATTATCCCCGAAGGAAAAGGTATCTTGTACTACATCAACTCTACCAAAGTCCTTATGGGAGGAGAGTCTACCGTCACAATAACCTTCGATGCCTGTGAGGCCATTGATAAACACCCTAATGCACTCCATTGTGGGTCTCAAGCCTGGAAAAAATCCTATGTGTACAATCACAAATACCTCTGTCCATACAATCGAGCCGCCAATCCATCCAGTTGGATACCATGTGGAGGGGACCTGACACTGTCAGGATGGGCTCTAGTCTGCGACTATACCGGAGGAGGTTACCATGGCTGCCACGGAATAGGCCGGCTAACTGAAGTAACTGGTAACACTGTGTCTATACAATGGCCTATAAGAAGTGAAGGATTCCCCTGGCAAGATACTTGGGGATTTGGTATCGATGGAACTGGAAAAGACCCCATGACCTACATTACTAACACGCAGCGGAGAGACAAACCTCGTCCAATTATTCACCAGACCACTGTAGTGGGCTACCAGTCTTTCTTCGATGAAATATCTCATGTGACTGAGGAATTAAAGAAACATACAATTTCTCAGCAAGCAAAGAACATGTTCGTTAATTTGGCTGAGAATATTGCTCTCTCTCTGGAAGTCAAGAACTGTTTTGTATGTGGAGGAACAAATACAGGAGAGCAATGGCCTTGGGAAGCCAAAGAAACATTCCAATCTGATCTTAATACATTGAACACAACTGTTACTTACAACCGTAAAACTCATCCATATGAGTGGGACCTCCAGACTGATGTGATTGGCAGACAATGTATATCTCGACAACGTTCGCATATTTTTCCATACCTGTTGGAAACTCTCCATGTACTGGGGTTCTCACAGCCAATCTAACTAACCATACATGGTGGCAGACGGAAAATTACACCATGCCTGCTCCCATCTGGACTGAATCAACTTTGAACAAGACATGGACTGCTGCAGGCGTACCCACCACCATCTTCACTGCCCCAGATGGCTACTATTTTGTATGTGGGCGAAGAGCCTATGAACAGTTACCCACACACTGGTACGGAACCTGCTTCTTGGCTACTATACGACCCAGTTTCTTCTTACTTCCCATCACTGCTGGAGAAACCTTAGGAGTACCAGTATACAGTCCCATGCGACCAAACAAACGTCGTAGAAATTCCAAAGTAACCATTGGAGACTGGAAAGATCAGGAGTGGCCTCCTGAAAGAATTGTACAATATTATGGCCCCGCAACGTGGGCTGAGGATGGTTCTTATGGGTATAGAACCCCTATTTACATGCTCAATCGTATTATCCGACTACAAGCAGTATTAGAACTCCTAACAAATGATTCTGCCTTGGCTCTCAACATCCTCGCCAAGCAGAACACAAAAATTATCACTGCTGTTTATCAAAATCGATTGGCTTTGGATTACCTCCTAGCACAGGAAGGAGGTGTATGTGGAAAATTTAATCTTTCTAATTGCTGTTTACAGGTCGATGACAAGAGTAAGGTCATTGAAGAGATCACTGATCGAATGATCCGACTGGCACATGTTCCAGTACAGACGTGGACTGGGATTCTTGATTGGACAGCCTCCTTACCCAACTGGCTTACCTCCATCCCAGGACTTAAGGAACTCTTCTTTCCCTTACTATTTCTTATTTTAACTTGTATTCTATTTCCTCTGTGTCTACCTCTTATTTTCAGGAATCTCCGATCCATGATTGAAAATATTGCTGATCGACGAGCGGCTGCCCACGTCATGATGATTAATAAGTATGTGTCTGTTTCCACATTCCCTTCATACGATTCATCTGACTACGACACTACTGATGATTCAGATATTCCTGATGTTGATTCTGATAATGAGTACCTAACCACTAACTTATAATTTGCATAAATTCTGAGTAACTAACATTACTGAGCCACTTTGTTCGCTGTGGTAAGTCGGGCTACAAAGGGGGGTGACACCAATAGGGTCCACCCGTCTCAAACCCGTGAAGCAACCAACGACACAGCAACACGTTAGGGCTCAAATCTAATGACACTGGTATTAATTCTTGTTTGTCATTTCAGTTACTGCCCAGATGATGAAGTGTGATACTTCTGCCTTCTACCCGAAGTTGAAGTATCAAAGGGGGGAATGAAAGGGTTCAATTTCGTGGCCCCCCGAAGAATGAAACAACTGAAAGTCTTCCGACTAATCATGCCAGCAGTGAAACGCACAGCCATTTTGAACGTACTAATGTTTGCAACGCAAATGACACGTAATGCGTAGTGACGCAGTTGCGCACTAACACGTAACGTAACGTAACTCCATTTTGGAATAATAATTTGTATTGTATTAATACGAATGCCGCTGTAAAATGTCTAACACGTCAATTAAATGACGAAACGATAATATGATCATAAGCTACACCTCCTAGAGGACCACGCTAGCTAATGCTTGTTCAGCAGTTTGTGAATTGTTTGTTCAGCAAAAATCAGAACGCATGTGTGAAAGATACGAGTTGTAAAGTGCATAAAAGTTTGCTCCCGAGGGGGCGTGGCATGCAGTTGTACTGAGCCTTTGTCTTAGCTGCATCTTGCTGGCAATAAAAAGTCTATCTTTACGGATCAGTTGTCTGGGCCTCCTTACTGACTAAAAGAGACGGTTACATCTTCACCAACCTCTCCCTGCTCCTTTTATCCCCTGCGGGTAACAGACTGCCAGCTGCTCACAGCACAGGCACTTTTACCCTCACAGGCAGGGAATAGCAAATTCCAAACAGGGCTTTACCCACTGTGACGGGGTCACTATGCCTGTCCAGGTAGGTAGAATAAAGCCAGGAACAAAAAACTCCCTGGAACCAAAGTCCTAGAAGGAGGGGGAAGAAAACCCAGGCAACACAAGAGTCAAGGATATATACTGGTGGCTTTCCCTGTAACCATAGAGACAAACTCAGGTGTGGGAGGTTAAGGGTGGGACTTCCCCGGAGCCAATCAGCTGGCAGAGGAGGAGTTACAGAGTATAAAAGATTCCCTAAGCCAGCAATTTCAGTCTCCTGCTGGGGATGGAAGGAGAAGGATCATGCTGCCTGTTGCTCTGCAAGACTGGAACTTTGGTGCTCCTGCTTAGATGGAAGATGGATGGCTGGTGTGACTTCCAGAAAGGTGAGCTGGGAGCTAAAGACTGTTTTACTATCTGGTTGTGCCTACTTAAGGATATTGTTTGAGAGACTGCCTGTGGGTGGCTGTATCTGAAGGGACAAGAAAAATATCCTGAGAGATACTGTGGGAGGTGGCAGTTAGGCCCATTGGGCCAGACTTTTGAACTTTAGACTTGATGTTTCATTACTAGTGAATGACCTAGTGGAAAGAAAACAAAGGCTAAAGACTTGAACTTTTGAAGCCAGCCTTTGCAAAGTGAGTTGCTGGCTGGCTGGACCCTGAAAACAACAGTTGGGAGTGCATGGACTGGAGGAACCCTGACACCCATATAAAAAGTTTTGAAATGTACTCTCCTGAAAACTGACTCTCCTTTTACCTGCTTGTCTTTTGTGCTTTATTATTTTCTTATGAACACAAACATAAAATGATAGTCACAAAATTTAGATTTGGGGGAAAAAGCACAACAATTGTCTGCTTCTCAAAGGGAAGAAGGCTTATGAGAGCTTGATGTCTGTCTGTGTGTCCCTAAATAACTTGTGTGTTTAGGGTCACATCCACACCTGGCTCTTGTTGTTTCCTACTTCCTTGATCTCTAGTGGTCATTTCTCCCTTCTTGGACCATGGTGGTCCTCTATCCCACCCTATTGACCCCTTCCTGGGGGTCTCTGGTGGTCCTTTTTCCATGATGTGTTGTCCTCTACCTTTACTCCCCTTAATCAGATCAATCATGGATTTCTGTCTCCCTCTTCATTCTCCTTTCCTTCCTTCATTCCTGTGTCATTCTGTCTTTCCCCTCATACTGTCAGCACTAATTCCATTCCTCTTTTCTTCCTGTGAACCATCCTACTCACTGTTTTGGTGCAGCTCTCCTCTCCTTTCTGTCAAGCCAGTGGTAGCGCATGTGGCAGTAGCAGGAAATGCTGCTCGCTGCCGCACTCGCCCGGCTTTCTCCTGCTTTCCTCAGTGTGGAGCAGAGGCTTCTAAGGTTCTGACAGCCATCATTTGGCCCCCTCTCTTCCCCACATCCTCATGAAGCGTAGCATTGGGGGGCTTATGATTCTTGAGGGCTGCAATCAGTCCATCTCTTCCCCACCGCTGCTGAACACGTGGCAGTGGGGTTTGAGGCTTCTAATAAGTGCAAGTGTCCCCTTTTTTTTTTTTTGTCCCTCCTTCTCCTGGCCTGCAGCAATGTGGTGTGAAGTTTTCAGGGTAGCAGTAAGCTCCACTCTCACTTCTCCTGGCCTGAGGCAGCAGCTCAACCTATCGTGGGTACCATAAGAACATAAGAAAATGTCATACTGGGTCAGACCAAGGGTCCATCAAGCCCAGCATCCTGTTTCCAACAGTGGCCAATCCAGGCCATAAGAACCTGGCAAGTACCCAAAAACTAAGTCTATTCCATGTAACCATTGCTAATGGCAGTGGCTATTCTAAGTGAACTTAATAGCAGGTAATGGACTTCTCCTCCAAGAACTTATCCAATCCTTTTTTAAACACAGCTATATTAACTGCACTAACCACATCCTCCGGCAACAAATTCCAGAGTCTAATTGTGCGTTGAGTAAAAAAGAACTTTCTCCGATTTAGTTTTAAATGTGCCCCATGCTAACTTCATGGAGTGCCCCCTAGTCTTTCTACTATCCAAAAGAGTAAATAACCGATTCACATCTACCCGTTCTAGACCTCTCATGATTTTAAACACCTCTACCATATCCCCCCTCAGTTGTCTCTTCTCCAAGCTGAAAAGTCCTAACTTCTTTAGTCTTTCCTCATAGGAGAGTTGTTCCATTCCCCTTATCATTTTGGTAGCCCTTCTCTTTACCTTCTCCATCGCAATTATATCTTTTTTGAGATGCGGCGACCAGAATTGTACGCAGTATTCAAGGTGCGGTCTCACCATGGAGCGATAGAGGCATTATGACATTTTCCGTTTTATTCACCATTCCCTTTCTAATAATTCCCAACATTCTGTTTGCTTTTTTGAGTGCCGCAGCACACTGTACCGACGATTTCAATGTGTTATCCACTATGACACCTAGATCTCTTTCTTTGGTTGTAGTACCTAATATGGAACCCAACATTGTGTAATTATAGCATGGGTTATATTTCCCTATATGCATCACCTTGCACTTATCCACATTAAATTTCATCTGCCATTTGGATGCCCAATTTTCCAGTCTCACAAGGTCTTCCTGCAATTTATCACAATCTGCTTGTGATTTAACTACTCTGAACAATTTTGTGTCATCTGCAAATTTGATTATCTCACTCGTCGGATTTCTTTCCAGATCATTTATAAATATATTGAAAAGTAAGGGTCCCAATACAGATCCCTGAGGCACTCCACTGTCCACTCCCTTCCACTGAGAAAATTGCCCATTTAATCCTACTCTCTGTTTCCTGTCTTTTAGCCAGTTTGCAATCCACGAAAGGACATCACCACCTATCCCATGACTTTTTACTTTTCCTAGAAGCCTCTCATGAGGAACTTTGTCAAACGCCTTCTGAAAATCCAAGTATACTATATCTACTGGTTCACCTTTATCCACATGTTTATTAACTCCTTCAAAAAAGTGAAGCAGATTTGTGAGGCAAGACTTGCCCTGGGTAAAGCCATGCTGACTTTGTTCCATTAAACCATGTCTTTCTATATGTTCTGTTATTTTGATGTTTAGAACACTTTCCACTATTTTTCCTGGCACTGAAGTCAGGCTAACCGGTCTGTAGTTTCCCGGATCACCCCTGGAGCCCTTTTTAAATGTTGGGGTTACATTTGCTATCCTCCAGTCTTCATGTACAATGGATGATTTTAATAAGTTACAAATTTTTACTAATAGGTCTGAAATTTCATTTTTTAGTTCCTTCAGAACTCTGGGGTGTATACCATCCAGTCCAGGTGATTTACTACTCTTCAGTTTGTCAATCAGGCCTGCGCAAAACCTTTTCTCCCTAGCTAAACTTTCTTGCATCCCTTCTGGAGGACCCCTTGGGATGGTCTCATGGCCCCAGGTTGGGAATCACTGGTCTAGTAAATTGTATTGAGTATTTTATATTTATATATTGTATTGGCAGGAAATAGCATTGTATCAGTTTTGTCAAATTTTTTAATGTCAATATTTTTTATTGTCAATATTTTGAATTGCTAGGTTAATAATCTGTTAGAGAAACAATTTATTTTACAGCTAATAAATGGATTAGCAGTTAAGTCAGTAAAGATTTATGCTACTGATGGTTATTCTATGAACTTTTCAAGGCCCCCAAAGGGTGTTTTCTCCCCTCGGTCCAATTCTTTTTCTTTTAGGTGTATGGCACCATTTCCTCCACCTGCTTGAACTGCCCTATGGTCCTCTGCCCAAAAACATGTATCTGGTGCTTCCTCTGCATCCCCTCCCAGTGTCTTCCCTTCTGAGTGGAGAAGGGTCTTGGGGGAAGAGAGACTTCTGCCTGGATGGGGAAGTGAGGGGAAAGAATGAGACTGATGCTTGACCCCTGGGCAAAGCGAGAGGGGATTCAGCCTGCCTGCTGGGAGGAGGAGGGGGGTAGAGAGATAGAGGGAAAAGTAATATGAAAGAAGAGGTCCCGTCCCCCGTCTCATCTGGGGGGGGGGGGGGGGGGGGAGCGCTACTGAGCTCCCATTGTTATGAGAATGGGATGTCATGTTAAGGTCCAAAATGTCCAGAAAGGTAGGAATAAAGCCTTTGCTATAGTGATTCAAATTTGTTAATTTTGGGAATGTGAATGTGCAGCATCTCTGTTAATAATTTGTATTATGAACAGAACATAAGGAAATACATTTGTTTCTAATTATCTAGTGTTGCACTGCTTGCACAGTCTGGCTTTGTGGCTTCCAATTCAGTTTTTCTTTGTATATTTATATGTATGTATAATTTCTGATCACTTATTCTGTATTTAGTGAGGGTCTATCCATAGTCTATCTGTGTGATCAAGGTGTTTTGCTAGTGTCTGTGTAGTGATCTATAGCAGTCCAGTTTGCTCTGTTTTCCCAATAGGTGTACTGGTGCTCTAGGGTCAGGTGTAATATTTGCAATGCTATGGAAAGTACATGTAGAACAAAGTCAGGAACTGTCCAAAATGAAGGGACAATAAAAAAGAATTCTTTTCTTAATATTGAATTTTCTTTACATACATCTTCTATATTTTTGTTTCTCACCACCCTCTGCAGTCTTTACAGATATCTGCAATGCTGTAATTTTATAGCTCTGTGGCCAGTTTCAGGGGGTGAGGTCCTGAGTAAGAGGCAACTACTCTATACACAAGGGCGCCTGCATTTGAGTAATGACACCTTTCCAGAATTAAAGTGCTTTGTTTGTCTATAGTATATTATAATTTATAGCATTTCAGAGGGCATGGGTAACAATAGTTTACACTCCTTCCCATAAATGTGAATCAGCTTGTTGGGCTGGTGGACCGAGGGGGAGTTGGTGCTACCTGTGGGGAGGAACCCCACAGGTCCCCACCATAGGTAGGCGAGGCTGGTGGAAGAAGAGGCCCAGCTGGAGCTTCACCAATACTAGCCCATGTTCCCCTTAGGTTGAGCCCTCAGGTGCCGTGGCCGGCTAGACTAAGGTGGGGCTTCCGTGGAGGTGGAAATCCAGGAAGTGGACATAGCAGGCAGCATGCCAGAGGGTTGGATGCGGAACAGCCAGGGGTTGGAGAGGAGGTGAAACAGTTTGATGTCAGGGCCGGCAGCAAGCTCAAGATCAAAGTCCAGGCAAAGGTTGAGGCAGGCAGTGAGAAGCGATGTTGATGTACAGTCCGGTGTCAAGCCAAGATCAGACCAAAGAGAAAAAAGAAGGAAAGTCTGGAACTCAGGAGCTCACACTCCAAAGGAGCAGACCTGTTGCCAAGGCAAAGGCTGAAGGCAGGGACCAGCCTTAAATAGTCTCAGGGGAATGTGAAGGAAGACCAGCTGGAACATTGGGAGCTGAGACATGGCTGGATTGCTACCTATTCTAAGCAGGTCGTATGGCTGTCAGGACCCCAACGAGACAGTTGAAGTGAGGCCCAATCAAACAGTGGAGAATGTTACTGCAGCCAGGGTAAGCCCAGGACTGCAGGATGTATGGCTTTATTGAGGACATGGATTGCCAGGTGTTGCAAGTGAAGTGATCCAGTGTAAAGCTTAAGGAAGCCGTAATGTGGGTAACTCTCTCCCCAGGAGAGGATCCCAGTGGATTGACAAGACCAATGGAACTGTGCAGAGAAACATGGAAATCTGGAGGTGTTCCACAAGAGCTTTCAGGAGGAAGTTTCCACCTGCCCCAGAATCTACTAGGGCTAGAGAGGTGAAATCCTGGTTGCCCACCGAGAAGGTTACAGGAAGCATTAACGGGGAGAGCTGGTGAGGCCTAGAATCAGTCCCCCGCTGAATCCCAGGCCAAGAGTTTACCGGCCTTACTGGGCAGTGGACTAGTACATGGCCTGCCTTACCACACTATAGACAGTCTGGCCTGGCGGCACCAGCGACATTCTTCTGGGGTTAACTGACCATGCCCCAGTTGCATTGGTACTTCCATCAGGGTTCCAGGAGAAGAGGAGACTTTCAGAGGAGGAGAAGAACACTGAGGGTGGTGTGATGGTCGTGCATCTCCGGGAGAGTTGTAACTCCCGATTCTATTCCTGGAGTCTACTATCAATCCTCCTGGCCAAGTAAGTGAGGGATTCCAAGGAGCTGGGAAGCTTACAGGCCACCAATTCATCTTTAATATGGGATGATAGTCCATCCAAGAAGATGGAGACAATCCTCATCCCAATGGAGCTCCATAGCTAAGGTACAGAATTCTATAGTATAGTCAGCAAGGGAGCAATTACCCTGATGGATGTGGAGGATATCCAAACCAGAAGTGGCCTGATAACCACACCATTTTGAAGAGTTCCAAAAGCCATTGGAAGTCCCGCAGGATGTGGTCAGAATGCTCCCACAAAGGGGAGGCCCAGGCAAGGGCCTTTCCACCCAACAGGGAGAATATGCAGATAATCTCCAGAAACAACACTGCCTGGAGGCAAAAATGCATGTTGCACTGGTTGAGGAACCCCCAACAAAGTTAAGGCTCTTCGTAATAGTAAGAGCTGGAAGCGGTATGACAGTGTGAAGGAGCCACAGGAGTGGTAGGAGCCATTGTAGATGGGGGTCAATATTCCCACAGGAATAGAGGAGTCTAGGCGGGCACTGAGATGCTCCATACATGCTGCTGGAGCTTCCAGAAAATGCTGCTGCTCCTGCACTTTCTGGGCCAGGCTCTGAATAGCCTGCAGGGCAGAGGCAAACAATTGTGCTGGTGGACCCTTGGACCAAGGGGGAGTTGGCGCTACCTGTGAGGAGGAACCCCACAGGTCCCCACCATTGGTAGGTGAGGCTGATGGAAGCAGAGGTCCAGCTGGAGCTACACCAATACCATCTCACATTTCCCTTAGGTTGAGCTCTCAGGTGCCGGGGCCAGCTGGACTTGGGTGAGGCCTCTGCGGAGGTGGAAATCCAGGAAGATGGAGCATAGCAGGCAGCATGCCGGAGGGTCGGATGTAGAACAGCCAGGGGTCAGAGATGAGAGAGGTGGTGAAACAGGCTGAGGTCAGGGGCAGGGAACAAAGCTCGAAGTCAGAGTCCAAGCAGAGGTCAGGGCCGGCAGCAAGCTCAAGGTCAGTCTAGGCAAAGGTCGTGGCAGGCAGTGAAAAGCAAGGTCGATATCCAGTCCAGTGTCAAGCCAAGATCAGACTGAAGAGAAGGAAGTAGGAATGTCAGTAACTCAGAGTGTGACTTGTTGCTAAAGCAAAGGCTGTGAAGGCAGGGACCAACCTTAAATAGTCCCTGGGTGATGTCACCAGTAAGGGCTGCAAAGCTTTTCCCACCATCGGCCCTTTGAATTGTGCAAAGAGGTGCACACATGCGCCTAGGAGGTCAGGTGCAGGAGCAGAACATCAGCAGCCAGAAAGGCAGCGTCGGCATCGGCAGCATCTAAAGTTGCAAAGAAACAGCGGCAGCTGCTGGTGGCTGCGGCACCCAGGCACGTGAAGATGAGGGGTGGCATAGGCTCCCAGCTGCTGCGAGGGAGCCCGGGGCTGGCTTGGCCGCGGCAGCATAGTGCATAGTGAGTGAGGCCACCTGTGGAGCCCCCGCAGGCAGCTGACACAGCACAGCTAAACTCTCAAGAAGTTTTGCATATATTTCCCACAATTCATGTTCCATAATGCTTAAGTAATTTAGAGGCTGATGTTTTAAAGAGGGCTAACATTGGTCAGTAGCACTCATAAACCTTTGTCGAGCATAGTAAGAGCTGTGCAAATTATATTCAAATGGGGCAGATGATAAGGTATTGCATGTAAGTATGTGTGTAAATATGGAGAGTACTGGAAAAACTTAATTGCATCTCCCCAAGAGACAGCCTTATTTTGATGCTATGGTCTGACTCGAGGGAAATTCTCTCCTGGTTCATTATGCAGCAAACAATTCTCAGTACAGGAGATAAATCTCTGTAATCGTATCTTCTTTGCTACACTCACTGACTTGTAAATGGGTTCCTACAGTTACCCTTTGCTGTCCTTCCATATAAACTAGTTGTCTGACATTTAAGCAGTGTAAAATTTGGCTAGAGCAATCATCTGACCTAAAAAAGCCTTTTCATAGGTAGACATCTCAGCAAGCAATCAGCACAGGGCTGGCGGGACCTACCGTGCAAGCCATACATTTGCACAGGGCGGCAGCTAGGAGTGTGGTGGCCTAGCATTCATCAGCCAAACAGTAAGAAGTCCCAGGGCCACCAGCTACATTCCCTCTAATTTTTCAAAGGCTATGTGTGCAAGAATTTTCTTTTGTGCAATTTTTTATTAAGCGGAGTTCAAATTTGTGTGCTACACGACAGAACAATGCAAATATGATCGGAATTTCTTGCGCACATTATATTTTGCTGTGTGCGCAGGATTCACAATGTGTGGGCATACGCACGTAGTTTAGAGGGAACAGTGGCCATCGGTGAAGAAGTCCAACCCACCAGTGACCGAAGAGAAGGAGAGGCCCTGGGTTCCTGGCAGAACTCATCCTGCCAGTGGCCAAAGTAGATTCGGAGAGACCATAGGGTTGCCAGCGTAGCCATTGGAGGCCCTGGGGCTGCTGGCAAAGCTCATCCTGCCAATTGCCAGAAAAAGCATGTGTGTGTGTCTGAGAGGGAGAAAGGGAGTGTGTGAGCTTGTGTGATTGACATAAAAAGAGATATAGTATGAGTGGCCATGTATATGAGAGAATGCACATGTTAGAGTATTTGGATTAGAGAGATAAAAAAAAAAATTGTGCACCCCCTGCTATTTCATAACAGTCTCACAGGGCTGGTGGGGCCCACTGTGCATGTACACAGGACAGTGATTCAGAGTGGAAAGTCCAATGCTAGCTATTTTGCTGCCCAGTGCGAAGAATTACTATGCTTCCCCGCTCCTCTTCCCCCTGTTCATTCAATCTCTGTCCTGCTGTCCAGTTCCCTCCATCAATCTAAACTTTTAAAACTGATAACACCACCCCCTGGGTCTTCGCACCCCCCCCCCCCTCGGAACCCATGGCTGGTACAAGGGTATTAGATGCCCTAGGTGAATCTTATAGCCTTGCAAATACCCCCTTCCCCCTCTCTACATGCACAATTAAGAATTATGCATTTATAGTAAATTTTACATGGAAAAAAAATACAAAAACAAGTATTCTGAGTTAAACATATCACTTACATTATACTATATTTCCAACACACTGCTGTGGTGCTAACCAGAAACTCCTGCAAAAAAGACACTTGGCACTCATGGTATTAGGCCTATTATAACCTTGTTGGATGTGTGCTCGACCATCAGAAGGCCATGATTAAACTGAATGACTATATAATAAACCTCCCCTAACAAAACAACTGTTTTGGTATGGGAGGCTTACTGTATTGTGCGCTAAAAAGACAATTCTAAACCATATGGTATTAGGCCTATTGTAACCTGTGCTGGATGCAGGTTTTCTGAAGACAAAGCCCACACCCAGCACAGGTTACATCAGGCCTAATACCATTCATGGCTTTCTGAGTACCAAGCCCAAACTGAGCAGAGGTTACAAGAGGCCTAAAACCATATGGGTTCCAAATGTCTTTTTGGCTTTTTTTGTGCAAGTTTCTGGTTTGCAGCACATATAAACAATATAAATATGACCCAAAATTATTAAGAACATGCCATACTGGGACAGACCAAGCCCAGTATCCTGTTTCCAACAGTGGCCAATCCAGGCCATAAGAACCTGGCAAGTTCCCAAAAACCAAGTCTATCCCATGCTACTGTTGCTAGTAATAGCAGTGGCTATTCTAAGTCAACTTCATTAATAGCAGGTAATGGACTTCTCCTACAATTACTTATCCAATCCTTTTTTAAACCCAGCTACAATAACTGCACTAACCACATCCTCTGGCAACAAATTCCAGAGTTTAATTGTGAGTTGAGTGAAGAACTTTCTCCGATTAGTTTTAAATGTGCCACATGCTAACTTCATGGAGTGCCCCCTAGTCTTTCTATTATCTGAAGGACTAAATAACTGATTCACATCTACCTGTTCTAGACCTCTCATGATTTTAAACACCTCTATCATATACCCCCTCAGCTGTCTCTTATCCAAGCTGAAAAATCCTAACCTCTTTAGCCTTTCCTCATAGGGGAGCTGTTCTATCCCCTTTATCATTTTGGTAGCCCTTCTCTGTACCTTCTCCATCGCAATTATATCTTTTTTGAGATGCAGCAACCAGAATTGTACACAGTATTCAAGGTGGGGTCTCACCATGAAGCAATACAGAGGCATTATGAAATTTTCCGTTTTATTTACCAATACCTTTCTAATTCCCAACATTCTGTTTGCTTTTTTTGACTGCCGCAGCACACTGAACCGACAATTTCAATGTGTTATCTACTATGACGCCTAGATCTCTTTCTTGGGTAGTAGCACCTAATATGGAACCTAACATTGTGTAACTATAGCATGGGTTATTTTTCCCTATATGCATCACCTTGCACTTATCCACATTAAATTTCATCTGCCATTTTGATGCCCAGTTTTCCAGTCTCACATGGTCTTCCTGCAATTTATCACAATCTGCTTGTAATTTAACTACTCTGAATAATTTTGTATCTGCAAATTTGATTATCTCACTCTTATTTCTTTCCAGATCATTTAAAAATATATTGAAAAAGTACAGATCCCAATCCAAATCCCTGAAGCACTCTACTGCCCACTCCCTTCCACTGACAAAATTGTCCATTTAATCTGTTTCCTGTCTTTTAGCCAGTTTGTAATCCACAAAAGGACATCGCCACCTATCCCATGACTTTTTATTTTTCCTAGAAGCCTCTCATGAGGAGCTTTGTCAAACACCTTCTGAAAATCCAAGTATACTATATCTACCGGTTCACCTTTATCCACATTTTTATTAACTCCTTCAAAAAAGTGAAGCAAATTTGTGAGGCAAGACTTGCCTTGGATAAAGCCATGCTGACTTTGTTCCATTAAAACATGTCTTTCTATATGTTCTGTGATTTAGATATTTAGAACACTATTCTGAGTTGGTAAATCACAAGTGTTTAATGGAACACAGTCAACATGGATTTAGCCAAGGGAAGTCTTGCCTAACACATCTGCTGCTTTTTTTGAAAGGGTTAAACATGTGGATAAAGGTGAACCAGTAGATGTAGTGTATTTGGATTTTCAGAAGGTGTTTGACAAAGCTCCTCATGAGAGGCTTCTAGGAAAAATAAAAAGTCATGGGATAGGTGGCGATGTCCTTTTGTGGATTACAAACTGGCTAAAAGACAGGAAACAGAGTAGGAGAAAATGGTCTATTTTCTCAGAGGAAAAGTGTAAACAGTGGAGTGCCTCAGGGATCTGTACTTGGACCAGTGCTTTTCAATATATATATATAAATGATCTGGAAAGGAATATGACGAGTAAGGTTATCAAATTTGTGGATGATACGAAATTATTCAGAGTAGTTAAATCACAAGCAGATTGTGAGACTGGAAAACTGGGCATCAAAATGGCAGATGACATTTAATGTGGACAAGTAGTTACACAAATTTAGGTTCCATATTAGGAGCTACCACCCAGGAAAAAGATCTAGGCATCATAGTGGATAATACTTTAAAATCGTCAGCTCAGTGTGCTGCGGCAGTCAGAAAAGCAAACAATGTTAGGAATTATTAGGAAGGGAATGGTAAATAAAACGAAAAATGTCGTAATGCCTCTGTATCGCTCCATGGTGAGACCACACCTTGAAAACTGTGTACAATTCTGGTCACCGCATATCAAAAAAGATATAATTGCGATGTAGAAGGTACAGAGAAGGGTTACCAAAATGATAAAGGGGATGGAACAGCTCCCCTATGAGGAAAGGCTGAAGAGGTTAGGGCTGTTCAGCTTGGAGAAGACAGCTGAGGGGGGATAGAGGTCTTCAAGATCATGAGAAGTCTTGAACGAGTAAATGTTAATCGGTTATTTATACTTTCGAATAATAGGAGTAGGGGGCACTCCATGAAACTAGCAAGTAGCACATTTAAGACTAATCGGAGAAAATTCTTTTTCACTCAACACACAAAGCTCTGGAATTTGTTGGCAGAGGATGTGGTTAGTGTAGCTGGGTTTAAAAAAGATTTGGATAAGTTCTTGGAGGAGAAGTCCATTAACGGCTATTAATCAAGTTTACTTAGAAAATAGCCACTGTTATTACTAGCATCAGTAGCATGGGATAGACCTTAGTTTTTGGGTACTTGCCAGGTTCTTGTGGCCTGGTTTGGCCTCTGTTGGAAACAGGATGCTGGGCTTGATAGACCCTTGGTCTGACCCAGCATAGCAATTTCTTATGTTCTGTCTGTCTTCCCCAGGGTCGCTCTTGCTCTCCTCTGAGCAGGTAGACACCCTGCACCCAGAATGCCTTGTGTTAAAGGATCAGGACCAGGCAGCTGGGACCAGCATTTTAAGGTGTTCTTAATGCACTCTGCCACAGGGACAAGTGTTCCATAAGCTGCGCCCATGCCCTTGATTCCTTCTACCAGTCATGTGGAAGGCCAGCACCAGCAGTCCCCTGTTATGTCATAAGCGACAGCCCACAATGGAGGAAATGGTGTAGTGTTCAGTCGCGCTATCCTGGGGCAAGAGTCAGGCAGCAACCAAAGTGGTGACCAGGAGCACTGGCAAAAAGATTACTTTAGATCAACTTCTGCAAATAGTGGAGAACGTGGGTTCAAACGTTTGCTACAAGTGTTAGCACTAAACTACAAAGTACCTTTGAGGACCGCCTTTAGCAGAAGGGTCATCCCTAGTCTGTACAAAACGCTGTAATGCATCTAAATGTTGCTGGCCAAGGCAGAGGGGCAGGGTGCATTTCCCTATCAAGCGAAACATGAAATAGACTTGGTGTCTGGGTACTTGCCAGGTTCTTATGGGCTGGATTGGCCACTGTTGGGAAACAGGATGCTGGGCTTGATGGACCCTTGGTCTGACCCAGTATGGCAATTTCTTATGTTCTTATGTAACAGTTACAAACACTTTACACTCTTTTCTCTCTCTGACAGAACACTAGTGGGATCTGGCTAAGGTAGGGGCAGGCAGCAGCTCCACAAAAACAGAATATTAGGCCTCAGGTGAGCTTTTCCACACACCCATCTGGCAGACAAGACCCATATCTTGGCCAATATTTTAGCAGCTATTAAAGAGTTGCTGGAGGACTGGTAGCTGGACCAGAGAGCCAAAAGTGAAAAAATTCAGGATTCTTTGTGACTGAGAATGGTGCAAAAATGTTAGACAATTGCTCATACTCTGCACCTAGCAGTGAGGGAGGCCCTGGGGATGTGGTCCAGGGATCCAGAGAATATCTACATGCACAAGTTAATAGACAAGTACAGGAGAATAGCTATGCACTTCCACAGAAGTGTGAAGGTGGGGCAGTTTCTCTGTGAAAAGCAGGATGATTTTGAGATACCTCACAAGCATCTCATTCAAGATGTGGCTACCCTCTGGAATTCCACCTATATGATGCTGCAGAGATTAGTGTAGCAGCAGGCATCCCTTCATGATCTATCTTGGGAAACTGAGATAGGTATGCACTGTCCCCTACAGCATCATCATTGGGTAGTTATGAGCCAGCTGGAATCCTTAGGCCCATTAATGATATAGAGGAGCAGACAGCCAGAAGCACCATCTTGGGTAATGTTATCCCTATAGTAAACATCCTGGCAGAAAAGTTGGAGGGCTTTCAACAGGAAGAGGAAACGACAGCTGAGGTGCTGCGCTGTTTGGTGTCCTTGCAAAAGCAGGTGAAGAGAGATCAAGACCTCTCATCAAACACTGCATACATGCTCGCTACATTGTGATCCCCAAGTGAAAGGAAGACTCACCTTGCAGGCCAGCAATCTGACACGTATGAAGAGCATGCTGACAGAAGGTCTGTGAACTTGATAGGCAGAGGAGACATATCAGAGGAGGAAACATCAGCATGCATCTCGGACAGTACTGCAAGTCAGAGCAGCCCCCTGTCATTGACACCTTGTACTCCCTCCTCCACTGTAAAACATCAAAGCCATGTTTCCCGGAATCATCACTTCAGGCATAGGCGATCATGAAAGCAGCTAAGAAGAAACATACGTGCCTGACCCAAGCAAAGGAAACAACCAGGGAAATCTCTGTAAGATGCTATATTGCAGAGACTATTGAGGACATGGACACAGATGTGCTGGCATATTGGGGCCCACAAGTCCAGCATCTGGACAAACAAATATAGAATGGCTCTGAGCTGTCTTTCATACCCAGTGAATGAGTTTTTATGATGGTACATCGTGAGCCCTCATTGGTCACCACACTTGATGGGAAAGCTAGAGTTCCTCAATCAATCTGCCTGGAAAATTGGGCATCAAAATGGCAGATAATTTAATGTGGATAAGTGCAAGGTGATGCATATAGGGAAAAATAACCCATGCTATAATTACACAATGTTGGGTTCCATATTAGGAGCTACCACTCAAGAAAGAGATCTAGGCGTCATAGTGGATAACACATTGAAATCGTTGGTTCAGTGTGCTGTGGCAGTCAAAAGCAAACAGAATGTTGGGAATTATTAGGGAATGGTAAATAAAACGGAAAATGTCATAATGCCTCTATCACTCCATGGTGAGACCACACCTTGAATACTGTGTACAATTCTGGTTGCCGCATCTCAAAAAAGATATAGTTGCACTAGAGAAAGTGAAGAGAAGGGCTACCAAAATGATAAAGGGGATGGAGCAGCTCCCCTATGAGGAAAGACTAAAGAGGTTAGGACTCTTCAGCTTGGAGAAGAGACGGCTGAGGGGGGATATGATAGAGGTGTTTAAAAGCATGAGAGGTCTAGAACGGGTAGATGTGAATCTGTTTACTCTTTCGGATAGTAGACTAGGGGGCACTCCATGAAGTTAGCATGGGGCACATTTAAAACTAATCATAGAAAGTTCTTTTTTACTCAACGCACAATTAAACTCTGGAATTTGTTGCCAGAGGATCTGGTTAGTGCAGTTAGTGTAGCTGTGTTTAAAAAAGGATTGGATAAGTTCTTGGAGAAGTCCATTATCTGCTATTAATTAAGTTGACTTAGAAAATAGCCACTGCTATTACTAGCAATGGTAACATGGAACAGACTTTAGTTTTTGGGTACTTGCCAGGTTCTTATGGCCTGGATTGGCCAATGTTGGAAACAGGATGCTGGGCTTGATGGACCCTTGGTCTGACCCAGTATGGCATGTTCTTATGCCTTTGCTTGCGTTTCCAGATTTGCCATGCAAGAGGCAAAATGAATGAAAGCAATTTGAAGACTGTTGCTTTGCTTGTCTGCCTGCTGTGCCTCAATACTATAAGTAAAGAAATCTCACTCTGAGCAACAAAACACTGCAGATATTATTTCAAGAAACATACTTTGCATAAGAGACCTCATAAAAAGGCACACAGACTGCTTCTTATTTTTGTGCCTTATAGCCACCTATTCTAGATCTAAAGTGCCGTGGTATTTATAATATGCTTCCTCCAATCCTCATGTATGTATTTTTTTTCAACAACAATTTTTTTAAGTGCAATTAAAACTTCTTAATAGAGGTACAGCAAAGTAGACTGTAAGACATTACTTAACTTAAATCTCAGGGATTTTCAGTCTCAATACAGGCTTCCAAAAGACATTGCACCACAGAGAATAGCTGAAAATCATATAGAAAATGATTTACAGAAATGCTGCCCCATCTGCAGCCTGACACTACAGCATTTCAAAACCACTTTTCTTTCGTCAGGGGCCGATGCAGTGGAAATGAAGGAGCCTGTTGGCTGTCAAAGTTCTAAGCATGTGCCTAGTAAAGAGAACAAGTGAAGTCAGAGCACTGTAGCTGTTAAAGGCGAGACTGAAGACTTTTGAACAATGAATTGTGTACTTGTAAAGAGTTTGAGAATACAACAGACTGCTCTTAAACAAATATCAATCACTATGCTATGTACTTACAGCTCACCAAAACTTTAAATGTGAGAGCCACACACTTCCCATGGTGTCTAAGGAATAAGACACTGCAGCTGACCGATGCCATTTTAGATTCGATGTGAGAATTGACGCTGTCACTCAAGTACCTGCCTTGTTACAAATATCAACAGTGGGCCTGCATTCACCATCTAGTAATATCCACTGACTACTGTCCCCACCCCCAGTTGAGCCACACTCCTCCACATATGCTACTGTTTTCTCCTAGGCCTAAGATACCAGACTAAGGACCAAAACAAACTGAATCCTTATTTCTGATGTGTCTCCAATACCACCAGTTGGGCCACATTCCTCCATACATACTACTGCTTCCTCCTAATCTTGAGATAGACCATGGGCCGAAATACACTGAAACCTGATTCCTGTTGTATCCTCAACACCACCAGTTGGGCCACATTCATCTCTACATGTTGCTTCTGCCTCCAAGCCCTGAGATGCAAGACCAATGGCTGAAACATAGTGAATCCTAATTCCTGCTATGTCTCCAACCACCACCAATGGGGTCTGACAATTCCTGCTTCAGCCTGTCTTGCCTCAACCACCATCACAGGGGCCTGATACTTCTTGCTTTAGTCCACCTTGCCCCAAACTTCATTACAGGGGCCTGATACCTCTTGATTCAGCCTGCATTGCCCCAACCACCATCACTGGGGTCTGATACTTTTCTGCCTCAGTCTGCCTTTCCCCAGGTCCTGATACTTCTTGCTTCAGTCTGCCTTTCCCCAAGCACCATCACTGAGGCCTGACATATCCTTCTTCCTCCTGCCATGCTCTACCACCCTTTGGGCCTGACACTTCCTGTTTAAGCCTGCCTTGCCTCAAACACCATCACAGATACCTGACACCTCCTATTCAGCCTGTCTTGCCCCAACCACCATTACTGGAGTCTGATATATCCTGCTTTAGCCTGCCTTGCCCCAACCACTGTTACAGGTGCCTGACAACTACCAGTACTTGAGCTTGGCACATCTGCTTCTTCCTGCCATGCTCCAACCAACACAGCTGGAGCCAGGCACATCCTGCTTCCTGTTGCCATTCTGCAGCCACCACCATTGGGGCCAGACTCACACTGCTTCAGCTTTCCATGTCCATAACGCCATCAATGGGGCCTACATTCAATGATTCTGACAATTATCAAATATGCTTGAACAGAATGACTGGCATCTACAGTACCTGAATGTAATCCACTTTGAAGCACTGAAAAAAGTGTGAAAAGCAGAACATAAATATAATAATAATCTCCCATTCCATTCTGCCTCATTGCTATATTGTTGGGATCTGTGGTATTTTGGTGAACTCCTAACAATGCTGATGCCTGTTTGCCCCTTTGCGGAGCCTTAGGCTATTTATGCCATTTTTGCTGTCACTTTGCCAAAGTCTAAGTATCTTGGAGTTCTCTCCCTCTTCTGATTTCTTTCCACAAGTTTCATGAGAATTGATAAGAGAACCACTATTCTGGAGCACAAAATAAACTTCCATGCTTCACCCATTAACTTCAATGGAAGACAAACAAAATATATACATATTTTCATTTTGAAACTAATGAAATTAATTTGGGCCCCATTGTAATGAGTGAATGAAGGAACTGAAACACATTTTTTTTTCTTCTGCATATACCCATGTCATAATACCTCTGTATCTCTGCATGGTGAAACTACACCTTGAATACGGTCTGTGCAATTCTGGTGGCCACATCTCAAAGATACAATTTCACTGGAAAAGGTACAGAGAGAGATGACCAAAATGATAAAAGGCTGAAGGGAAATATTATAGAGCTCTATAAAATCTTGAGAAGACTAGAATGGGTAATTGTGGATCTGTTAGCTATTCTTTCATTTATAAAATGACTAGGGGGAACTCCAAGAAGTTTGCAAGTAGCACATTTAAAACAAATCAGAACATTTTTTACACCATGCATAATTAGTCTCTGAATTCAGTTAGCTTAGATGGGTTTAAAAAAGATTTGGACACTTTCCTAGAGAATGTCCATAAACTGTTAATTAAGTAGAACTGGGGATAGAAAATAGCAACTACTTATCAGCATTAGTCACATGAAATTAATTTACTGTTTGGGTACTTGTCAGGTTCTTGTAACCTGGATTGGCCATTACTGGAAACAGGATGCTGGACTTGATGTACTCTCAGTCTTGCCCAGCATGGCAATTTCTTATATTCTTAAGTTTGAAAATGCTGAGAATTATTCTTATAGGTTAAACCTGCATTTGTTAAATTTTCCAAAGTGTTCTTCTGTTTCAGTTGAAGATATGTTGGAGAAATTTTATGTTGATTGTCTAGTCTCCTCTGAGTCCATTCCATCGGTGAGATGGAGCCTGTTTGTTACCAGTTCAGTTCCTCAGTTGGTCTTGATTTTCCAACTGGGTATGCTGGTATGGGTATATTAGTTCCTAAATCTCAGGACTAAGGTTTCTTGAGTGCTACACTGCTTGTAACCTATGCTACTGAATCTGACAAAAATGCAATGTTAAGAATTTTTTTTAGATTGAAAAATGTTTTTTCCTGGTAATATGATTGCAGTTTTTCCTGATGTTTCTATAGCAACATAACATAGGTGAGAATGCTTTTTGGATTAAAAATAGAGGATGTCTGCATTAGGAGCCATTTTTCTTTTGCATGTCTCATGCAAATGCCATATTACTTTGAGCAATTTACTATATATGTGTTCTATGGTCCTGAACCACTAGAAAAATGTCATCAGAATAGGGTCTCAAATTGTTAGGGAGTATAAACCTAGTTACTCTTAGGACTGGTTATTTCTTGGATTATATTTTTAATTCATTTTCTTCTGTGATTCCTCTCCAGATATGGTCTATACGTAGGGCCTCATTTACTAAGCATTTTTCCTATAGGCACAGAACGGGAGAAAAGCCTTAATAAATAAGGCCCACTGATTGGTTAATTGAGTTATTTCTTTCTATGGCTTTATCTGCGATTTTGTAACTTTACCTTTCTGTCTGGTTCTTATGTCAAGAATTATGTATGTTTATAAATGGATAAATAAAGTTTAAAAAAAATCTACCAAATTTTTTTTTTTTAGGGAGATAGGTTGACATGGGCAGCATAGTAATTAAATCATTTGCACAGGGCAGCAAAATAGGTAGCACCAGTCCTGAATCAGTGTTTTACAGCTCCAACACACATTGAATCTTTTACATTCTCATGCTGAAACAAAGTCCTTTTTTTTTTTTTTTTTTGTCCAGATTATCTGTTCAATTCTCAAACAAGTATTTACTGACCAAAGTCAAGTTAACTTAGTACATATGTCATTCTCGCTGGGGTCTCAACACCTCCCTGTTTTTATTTATAGAAGTATGACCATAATTATTTATTTGGTAAGATCAGCATATGCAAACATTTTCAAATCATAGATCAATAGTCTTTCGTAATGTCAAAGCACATGATCAGTATCGGTCTTTCTCTCAGTATGACACAGAGGATCACAAATATACTGTATGAACCAATCAGATCCTATTTCAGGCAAGATAATTTGCGACTGCTTAAGGGAATTGCAGGTGAGCATCTTAATTTAAAAAATGTCAACTTAAAAATAAAATGTTAAATTTATGGAGCAGGAGTACTATTTGTTGTGAGCATATCTTCTAAATATGCACTGTACGCAATGCATATGGCTTTTTAGTAAGAATCATTTAAAGCACATCACATTGATGAATGTTTAACTGTGATATTCCATGTTTCTCTATTTTAATAGGCATTCGTGGTTAATGACTTTGAGGATACCAAGCAGTATTTCAGAGGTATACTTACATATCTGTTATAGAAAGTGATTCTTTGGAAGTGTAATGATTACATTTTATGGTGCTCTGTTTGTGCTTGCAAGATTTAAAGTTCTCTGATTAATTCTCAAGGTGCCCTTATTAAGAATAACATTTGCAAGTTCTAAATTTCATAGGGGAGTGCAGTTCCTGCTTGTCAAAGGATAAACCTCTGCTTTTAAAAATGTGATTTACCAATGGTTTAGAATTAATTTTGAATAATTCTGTCTGAATGGTACCTTGTGAAGAAAACGTAGGGATCTTCATTTGTGGGTTTTTTTTTTTTACCAATTTATCAGGGATTATTACAAGTGGAAAAAATTACATAATTTTTCTGGGTAAATATTGGAGTTCAATTTGGTAAAGCCAGAACCTTAAAACAAAGCAAAAAAAAAAATTAGAATCTTAGAGCAAGGGTTCTCAAACATTTTATGAAGAGAGCCACACAATGTTCAAAATCATTGATAGGACTAGATGAAATTTTAATTACCTATTCAGCAACTCTCCTTTTCTCTCTCCCTCTTTCCAAGCATCTTCTCTTTTCTTCCCCTTTTCCATTATCTCCCCTTTCTCCATCAACCAGCAGGGCTGAATAAGCCGTGACACGTGATGAAGACATCAGACAGTGCCGAATGGATTCATCTCTCTGAGTTCATCAGAGCTTTTCCTCTGAGTAGGTGCTGGAGGTCCCACACTCATGTATTACCTAATGTGAGCCCCTCAGTCCTTTTTTGTCCAAGCTTCTGCATAGATGTGTGCTCTTTCTTTTTCTATCATTTTGTGTTTCTCGTGCCATCTTTTTCAATCATGTCCCAGCAGCTCTTCAAACACCATTATCTGTGCTACTAAAAAAAATGTATGATCAATATATTTGTTTTTGTTTACTTTAGGATCCAAAAGGCTGTGGTTAGTGATCGAGGACTCTTCTTCTGGAATGGGGCTTCCTTGACACCCTCTGTGCCAAGTTGAACAGGATCCCCTTGAGTAGGGTTCTCCCTCCTTATGGCACTGGATTCATCGTAGCTTCAGGGTTGAGCAGGGTGCAAATGTGCCAAGCTTTTTCAGGGCTTGTAGCACTCTTCTGGGGCTCTCAACACAAGAGTCTGGCAGTAGGCTGATACCATCAATGTACGCACTGTCTATTTAAGAGTAGAGCCATCAGCGCAGGCTCCGTTGACTCAGGAGCATCTGGCACCATCAACACAGACATGGTACACTGTACACCATTGTGTAAAAGGTTTTGCTGCCACTGGTGCAGAAGTCAAGTACTCAACCCAGAGTTCCCCTCTACATCTGGAAATGCCATACAAAATCACAGTTCTGGTGAAGACTTTTTTTTTATCTCTATGGTGACAAGGATGGCACTCTTCAGCCTCTGCTATTCCCGGATGGCAATTTGTTTCCACAAGTGGGACTCCTTTCCACTTCCACATTGCACCTATCAGGACCACCAGCCATGGAAGTTAGTGCCCCTCCACTGGGAAAGCCATCTCCCACCACTGGAGAGTCTTGCCACTCCTTATGATTTGAGGAAATGGTCAGTTACCTTCAGTTCATTTACCTGACCTGCTGGAACATTTATCCCTACCAGAAGGCCTCTCTTATTCCAGGTTCTGGAAATAAATGGGGAATGCCATTATTAAGCAATTACAATGCTTGAAATTCTTCAGGACCTGTAAATGAGAATGTGGGACCATCCAGTCTCTTGCCCTCCAGTAGCAAGGAAGCTGAATATCAAGTACAGAATTCAAAAGACCCCTAGTTTTTTTGTAGTCCAACCACTGCTCAAGTTAATGGTGGTTGAGTCATTAAAATGAGCTAAGACAGCTTCCAATCCCCTCCCTCAGTCAAGGAACCCAGATTTTTGGACAATATAGGGAAGAAAATCTACCAGAGTTCGATGCTCATTGCCCATATTGTGATGCATCAATTGTATATGATATAATACTTGCAAGATAGCATCATCAAAACTAGTCTCTGGACAGGGAGCAGGAAGGTTACCAGTGGGTAAAAGAGTGAGTGTCTTCTCATCCAATCAGTATATAAGTCATTTGACACCGTGGAAAGATTCTCTGCAGTAGCCATTAGGGCATGCTGGATGGCCTAGTTGAGAACTAGCAACAAACAAGCATAAAAACATTCATGAGAAGTTGAAAGATGGCCTTTGTTATGGGTTCAATCTCTTTGGGGAAACTGGCTCAGATTAAGGAGCAGTACAGGGCCATTCAGTTGTTGGTGGAGCCGAACAGACTTCTTCCTCTAGACATCCTTATTTCACTTTCAAGTGATCCTTTTTTCTGGGCATGCTTCTCCGTCAGATTCATTGGTATCCTATTCCCCTTGTTCTGCCATGGCAGCAACAACCATCATGTGGATAGCCAAAAGAGATGTCTGTCTAAGTTGCCAGAATAAGTCCAGCCCAAGCCTCAGCCTAGTTTTTGACAAGATCTGTCCTTCAGGCTTCATTCCCTCCAGTTGTGTAGAGGATTCACCTGTTTCTTGAGGAGTGGTAGAAGATCACTAAGGACCATTGGGTCCTCAAAATTGTGGAATCTGGTTATCATTTGCATTTCTCCCATTATCGGCACTGTATCAATGTTTAGCTTTCAAACTGGATCTGTCTCAATGAACTCAGCTTCATTTTAAGTGAAGTTTCTTCTCTGCCAGTGGAGAAAACCTGTTCTTTCCAAAGGTCATGGCAATGGGTTCTATTCCTGCTATTTTTTTTATCTTCAAAAAGTCAGGGCATTGGGACCTATTTTGGATTTACAAAGGCTGTGAACATTGTTCACTCCATCCTATCCTTAATCCAAGAGGGAAGCTGGATGTGCACACTGGTTCTGAAAGAAGTGTATGCTCATATAATCATCCATACACCTCAGTGGAAATACCTCTGATTTGTGGTGGATTCTTTTCACTATCGCTTCAAGGTTCTTTCTTTTGGGCTCTTATCAGCCCTGAGGATCTTCATGAAATACATATCAGTAGCAGCAGCAGCACACATTCATTGTTGGGAGATTAGTGTCTTTCCTTACCTAGACAACTGGCAGGTGATGGGACCTTCTCAAGTAGGTATGTTGGACTTCAGAAGTCAATCTAACTTCAGTAACTAGGTTTCATAGTCAACTTTTTCAGGTCAAACTTTGTCCCCACCCAGAGAATTTAGTTCATCAGGGCACGAATAGAATCTAGTCCAGATCAGGCATTTTGTCTTTTGAGCACTGGTCCAGAACTTGCTGGAGCTGGATAAAGTACAAGCCCATGCAATTCTGGTTGTAATCGGACACAAGGCACCTCAACATAAGAGTCTCCAATGGAGCTTTTGCTCTCAGTGGGATCAACAGTGTCAGCCTTTGTCACATCCTGTATAAGTAACCCTAGAGATGAAATTGTCCTTTCATTATCCAGACTCCTTCTGAGTTCAAGGGATATGGTTAGCAGCAGAATACCTATTCCAGATCAACTTATTAGAGCTATGAGCTATTTGGAATGTGTTAAGAATTTTCTTGCCATCCCCTTCAGGGAAAGATAATTCTGTTCCAAACCAAGTGGCAATGTTCTATGTGAACAAACAAGAGGGCAAAGGTTCCTGACCTTCTCCAGGAATGAGCTTGCACAGAGATTTTCACCAAGCAATTTACATTCCCAGGTTCTCCAACATGCTGGTGGATCACTTCAGCAAGATGTTTCACCCCTACAAGTGATCCCTGGACAACTATATAACAGACAGGCTATTCAATCTCTGGGTTACCTGTCAATGGGTTTATTTGTATGATAAAACAATAGGGAAGTCAACAAATTCTGTTCCAATATTCAAAGCAAGCTCAGAACCTCTCTTGATGCTTTTCTGCTCAAATGAAACTGATCTGCTGTATACCTTTCTCCAACATTTGTTGGTGGCAAGGACAGTGTATAATGTTCTCAAAGACTGGGCACTTCTTAACCTTATTGCTCCAACTTGGCCCAGACAAATGTGGTCAGTCCTCCCACTGATCTATATGGGATCTGATCTGGCTCTGCAAACTCAAGAAGGTCGTCTGTCATCTGAGACTTTCTTCCCTCAATTTGACACAGATGTTCAGTGTGCAATAGTCTTTGTCACTATTTAAGGAGATTGAAGATGTTTGATTAGGTTATTGTAATGCTCTGGTTGCAGGCTTGCCAACATGTCATCAAAAAGCACTGCAGTTAATTCAGAATACCACAGATGCTTATTTTTGGTTTAAAGTGGTTTGAACATATTATGCCTGCATTGAGAAACTTGCATTGGCTACCTATATACTGGTACTCCAAGTTTAAGATAGTAGTCATTATTCACAAGTTACATTATGGTGAGCACCGTTGCATTACATGTAGTCTATTATCTGAATGTTGTCAAAGGAGAAGACTGTGGTCTGCAGACTACCATTTACTCACTATTCCTTCTTTGTGTGGGTATAGACTACAAGCCACTCGTGCCAGTGCTCCTTTATACATTGGGCCTCT
This sequence comes from Rhinatrema bivittatum, assembly GCF_901001135.1. Classification (NCBI taxonomy): domain Eukaryota; kingdom Metazoa; phylum Chordata; class Amphibia; order Gymnophiona; family Rhinatrematidae; genus Rhinatrema; species Rhinatrema bivittatum. The sequence continues at coordinate 62,812,138 of NC_042621.1, forward strand.
ACTGTGGAATGCTTTATCCCTGGATGTATGCAGAGACAAACATGAAAGTGTTCAGAAAAATTAAAATTTATTTTAGAGAAGTTTTTGTATAGTTTATGTGTTTGATATGTTGTATTGTGGTTTTACTTATATTGTTTTGAGTGTTATCTGCCGTGAAACACATGTGTAGGAATGAGTGTAATACAAGTGATGTGTAAATAAATAAATACATTTTGGCCAGGAAGCTGTTTATCAGAAGAGCATATTGCTTTAAATGGAACAACTGGAAGGGTATCTCATCTCCCTGAAACTGTTTGCCTAAACTCCAAAATATCTGCCCCAGCACTTATTCTCCCTCTCCTCATCAGGCTTCAGTGCATCATCGGTCAAGGTGCATCTTAATTCCATCTCTGCTTACTGCCTTCAGGTGGTTGGATAGCCAATCTCCATTCACCCTTTTATATCAAAATTCATGAAAGGTTTGTGACATAGAAAGCTTCTGGTTGTGAACCCACCTGTGATGTGGGATCTCAACTTCATTGTCTTAGCACAACTGATGAAACCTTCTTATGAGCTGTTGGAATTGGCTAACGAAGTTTCTCACATGGAAAATGGTTTTCCCTAATCACTGTCAATTTGGCTAGATTAGTGAGCTATAAACATTGGCTTCTTACTTTCCTTACCTAAAGGTTTCCACCATAGGGTAGTGCTCCGCATTCATCCTAAGGTTCTGCCTAGTGATTTCTGGGTTCCATTTGAAGCAACACATTGTTCCACCCACATTCTTTCCAAGACCTCATGGCATAAAAGAGAGAAGGCCTTCCTTTTGCTAGACTGAAAAAAGGGGCTTTAGCCTATTAATCCAAACTCAACCACATTGTCAGGCTCCTCTCCTGTGATTCCAACTGACTAGAATTATTCTGTTTTTTGGAACTGATTTTAGGTTTGTTTTGCAATGACTTTATTATCAAGTACAGATCACTGGGACTCCCAAATACATCCCTGCGACCATTGCAGTTGCTTCAAAACTCAGCTGCTCGACTGCTGACTAGACGTAAGAAATTCAACCACATTATGCCAGTTTTGGCGGCCCTGTATTGGCTTCTCATGAGAGCACGGATTGATGATATGGTACTAATGCATAAACTGATAAGATCTTTATGGTTGGGTTCAGCACTGAGTCTGCACTCCATCCAGATCTCTCCACTCCCAAAATAAGGGCTTAGTAGAAACTACATCAATTAAGAATGCACATATAGGTGAGGTTCGAGATCGAGCCTGGAACAACATGCCAGAACAATTAAGAATATGGTGCGAGAGATCTATATTTAAAACATTTTTAACATGGCTGATCCAGTGGGAATTTGGAAGCGAGTGTTAGTAGTAGGTCCCAGGAAAAAGGATCACTTTCCATTGAGCATGAATGGAGTCCAGACCAGAAAACAGTGCTTTGTATTTTATACCTTGTGTATGTGACTTTATAATGTAAACTGCTATGATTTTAATGGGGAGTGGTGGTTTAGAAAAATTTAAAATTTTATGTTTAACTGGTTAGTAGACTGTCTTGCACATTTCTGTTCTGGGTGTCCTATAGATCATAGATTTTGTCAGGGTTCATCAAATGAGAGCCATGGCTATCTCAGTGGCTCACCTATAGGAGCCAATTCTATTGAAGACATTTATAAGCTGCAACTTGGTCATCAGTCCACAACTTTGCTCCCAGTACTCTCTGAATAATCTCTCCAGAAGTCACATTAACCAGACAAGCAGTTTTTCACAGCCTGTTCACCTGCTAGTCCACTATCTGTGGGGGTGGGTGCAGTTTGCTTATTCAGGACATCAAACAGGTGTTTGGGCACACATTTGCACACATGCATCAGCCCATGCCAAGGGTTGCAGCTATTTTATAACATGCATGCATATATGCGCGCATGCTATAAAATAGCCTGGCCATGCGCACTGCACCAAATTTTAAGTGGGGGCATGCAAATCCCACTTCTACTGCATAAGTTGGAGGATTTTAAAAGGGGTGTGCACCATCGCCATTACCAGTTTACAAGTTTGCCTACCAGTTAACTGCTAGGTCCTCCAGACCGACCTGGTATGATAGCATATACTCCCCCCAGTTACCCCAGACCTTTTAAACCCCTCCAAAAAGGCTCAATCATTTTTTATTTAACTTACATGCCAACTATAGCAGAAGTAAAGTAATACAGCAGGCCAGGGGCCAACACACCCATGTCCTGCTCAGACCACGACCTTGCCCTGCCCCTTTTTGAAAAGTTTTGAGATGTGTGTACCATGGCATTTACACGCGTATCTGGATGCTTTCTAAAATACGGTTGGCATGCCCAACTTATTTGTGCATCCCCTAATTAATACGCATGCCGGACTTTTAGAGCTCACCACATAACTCTCGGCTTGGAACTCCCATGGGTCATGGCTAATTCAGCCCTGCTTGCCAACAGAGAGAGCAAGTTTGCTTGCCATAAACGGGGTTCTCTGTAGACAGCAAGATGAATTAACTATGCTTAATGAAATCTCTCAAGAGTTCAGAGGTCTGTTTTTTGCCGTCTGAAGATATCACCACGTGTCGTGGCTTATTTATCCTGCCGTCTACGAAGAATCCCATTTATGTAAGCAAACTTGCTTTTTACCTTTCCCCTTCATCTTTCTAGCATATTCTCTCTTCTCAGCATTTCTCCTCGCCCTTCAGAACTTCCCCTTTCTTCTCTCCCCAACCAGTATCTGACTCCTTCCTTCCCTGTCCCCCCACTTCCCTTTTTTCATCGTCCAGTGTCCCCTTCTCTTTTCTTCCCCTCTTAGAAGGGCACAGTTCCATGTGTCTCCTCACTAGATAGTGAGTCCAGTGGTAGCTTTGGCCTTTAGTCCCAATGAAAACTTTGCAACTCCATTCAGTGCATCTCCAGTGGTGGCTCTGGTTTTGGCGATTGATCTGGTCCTCTGCCTCCTGTGGTGTGGATATGCGGCTGTAGCACACATGTGCATGATGCTCCCATTATTTTTTTTTTGCTGTATGTATGGTGCATGCCCCACTGTCTGTTTTCAAGGGGAGGAGATTCTGGAAAGCATTGCAAGCCTGCAGCTACCTTTTTGAAATTAAGGTGAATTTTTTTTTTTTTTTTTACAAAAACCTGGTAGAAATCAGTTTAAACTGAAAATGAAAGATCCTAAGAATATGAAATGTTTAGAATGGCAAGACACAACTGAGTCACTCTAAGCTTCAATTCCTCAGGAGGTAGCTCTCTGACAGTGGAAAATGTACCTCCGAATGACCCTCTGATCACATAATTCTAACAGCTATATCAGGCTCCCTCTCTCCCTATAGAGTTTTAAGCTCAGTAATGCTGGCATTTTCCATACAACTGACTGAAAAGGTACAGTAGACCACTGTGTGCACCTTTTAAATCTATTCAATCTTTGCATGAGCACCAAAAATATTCAATTGTGAAGGTTTTGCACCTGAGATGAAAAGATTGTCCTTATTTGCCCAGATATAGTGCAGACTTTTTCTGGCAAACATGAGTACTGCAAGGAGCTTGAATATGTGAAGAGTTTATAATGCTGCAAAAACATTTGAACTATTTAATATGATGAAAAAATGCTGAAAGTATAAAATTGCTCATGCAAAAATCGGATAGTTATAGCAATGAAATAATATATTCCTGGAAACTAGATAAAATGTTCCCTTGCAGCCAAAGATGATAAAATTCATTGGATTTTCATTAAATGCTCTTTATCTTTGATTCAAGACATTTGACTCAAATTTCAAATAATTATCTTAATGCAGTTTTCTACCAGTAGAGCTACTGCTTATAAGCAGACCAATTATCTGGAAAGAGAGAGAGCTGTGAAACTTTGAAAAGATGTGTCAGTCAATGATGTGCTACCGATTTCTTATCAAATGGTTTCCCCGATTCTGGTCCTCTTAGACACACTTTGTTTTCATAGCAAAGTCTCCTGGGAACTATTTCCGTGTTCCTCCAGTAGACGGCGGGGAGCAAACAGTAAAGACTTGTTTGTTAGTGTATATGGGGCAGAAATGCAATACTGATGCAAATCCCCCAAAATGAAACCCAAACCACTATCGAATGGTGGCTCAGGTCTGTAATGTGCTGGCATGCATGATCTTGACAGGCGCATTTAATGAAGCAACAAGAAATGTAAGTTAGCTAGAAAGGCCGGAATCAACAATTCCCTGCAAAGTAAAGTTTGTAGGCACTTCCTGTACAATTAGCTGTTACTGTGGGGGAGGTTGTCCATTAACCAGAATTAGGAGAAAGTTTGAATATTCAAGTCACTTTGGAGAAGATGTTGTAGCCTAGGAAATGATGGCAGATAATATCCAGGTAGTTCATCCATCTGGCTCTCTACCACTTTGAAGTTCTGTTGCTGCAGCTTGCTGATCCTTGACATGCTTTTATTCTGAATGGAAATGTGCATGCAGTGCGGCTCATTAGGACTATGCATCCCTATCTCATCTCGTCAGCAGTATATAGCAGCTGTACATTAATAACCTGTACTATAGTAAACTACTATTCTGTATGGAATGAACTACCCTGTACTTACGAGAATAACCTGAATGTCTTTTTTTTTTTTAATTATTTTTGGGGCTGAGGCTAGATTGTGTACACAAAGTGACCACAATTTTTGGGTTACATTGAGCCATTACTAGCAAACTGTTATAAAGGACCCTGCTCAAGAGTAAATAAAGATAAATGCCACTCCTGCAATCTGTATAAACAGAGCAAAATGCCATCAAAGCCCTTCAAGATAACCTTGTGGTATTAACAATGCTGATAAGTATTTTTGTCTTCTGTTTTACATTTAAGAACAGCCTAATGAGAATAGGAGAGCATGGTAATTACCTACTGCAGCAGATGTTGGAAAAAAAATGTCAGGAATGCAAGTATCATTAAACAAAGATTGAATTAACCCTGGAGTGCAACTTTGCCAATTCCTTGGGTCAAACAACAAAAGGCACATTCGGTCTGTGTGAAGCCATCAATATGACTCTTCTGCAATTACTATCGCTAAAATTGCCAAATATAAACATCTTAACATTATTTAATAGCATTCTTTTTTTTAAAAACCTTTCAAAAAGTAACATTTATTTGTTCAAGGAAAACAGCATGAAGTATTTTTTTAATTATGTGACATTTACTAATGGTTTTACTTGATGGCAAATACCATCAGAACATTAACCTTTCTAAGGTTATGGTTCACACAGTTTATGACTGGGTGGATCTGGTGGGTTAGTGCAAAGTCAGGGGCAGTCTGGTGTGAAGCAGCTAAACACAGAGGATGGATGCTTCAATGGGGTTAACACTTAGGGACCTGATTTATTAAGGATTTTCTCCCATTCTGTGCTTTTAGAAAGAAAACCCAAACCTTTTGATAAACCAGGATAATAATTTTTGTATTTGTATTCTGCTTTTTTTTCATGACACCTCCAAGCAGATTCCATTCAAGTAGCATAGATATTTCCTTGTCCCACTGGGGATCATTTACTAAACTGAAGGGAAAATACCACCGGGGTTTACTAAGCAACAAAAAATACTGTGGATTATTATGCCCCTAACGCTGACCTCTTTGCCCCCAGGTCCCCCAGCCTGACCCCTCCTGCCTGCATTACTACTTATGCCCCGATCATGTGAGAGGGGCACAAGTAGTAAGTAATGCAGCCGGCCACTAACATTTTTTATCGGATGGTGCAGGGCCCACAGCCTAGGAGGCACTCTGGCCCCCACTAGGGCCACCAGAGAAGCTTTATGTATGAATGGGAGAGGTTGGGTCTGGAGGGGGGTCTGGATTGACTATTGAGAAGGGGGAGGTCTGGGTGCCTGGGGGGGGGGGGGGTAAATGCTCAAAAGGGCAGGGTTGGGGGGGCTGTTAGGCAACTTTCAATCTTTTTTTGTGTAGAGGCTGCCTACAGAGGTGGCTTGGGTCTTGCAAGAACCCTGGGAACATTTTCACATGTTGAGGTGGGGGAGGGGTTGGGGGTTGGTTCTAGCCACCAAGGCCCTTTAAATATCAAGCCCCCGGGGGTCATCAGTTTTGTTCCCAGGAAAGGTTAGCGACCATTCCTGAGCTGGATCTAATTTTCAATAAAATAATGTGGCTTGAGATTTTCCAGAAATGCCACATTATTTTATTTTGATGAAATTACCCCGGAATGAGCATCTCTGCACGCAAAGCCGCTCATTGCCATTTCATCGCTCTTTGGGGGGGTATAAAATAACACGCGGTAATGAAAATAGCATATATTATCGCTACCACAAGGCATTTAACATGTGTTCAATGCTGTTCACCATGTGGTAATTGCCTAATGCAGCTTGGTAAACAGACCTCCTAGTTTGTTCAGGATGCATTGTGTGATGCTGATAGAGCAGATGTTGTGGGAGATGTATAGCAGAGCAGTAGTTCTCAATTTAGTCCTCGGGATATCCATAATGAATGTGCAAGAGATAGATTTGCATACACTGCCTACATTGTATGCAAATCTATCTCATGCCCATTTGTGGATATCCTGAAAAACCTTACTGGCTGAGTCTCCAGGATGGGGTTGAGAACCTCTGGAGTAGACTACGGGAGAGAGCAAGAGAAAATTGAGAACAGCACACACCTGAGCACTTCTACAAAAGAATTCCACATTTATTTATTTATTTATTTATTTATTTTATTTATTTATTTTTAATTTTTATATACCGGAATTCCTGTATGCAATACAAATCAATCCGGTTTACATGTAACAAAAAGGTTGCCCTGGTCTGGGAGGTTAGACCGGGGTTTTTTACATAGAACATTGAACAATAACAATCAACCAATGAACATTAACATTATTACAAGGAACAATGAGAGTATCAATAATATTTAACAAATAATAAATAACCTTGTTCGTGTTTTGAATGGTATGTGTGTGTTCCCCTTTTTACAATGGACTTTAGTAGCGTATATCGACTGCAGTAAACGGTTATATAATATGTCCTCTATTAAATGACTGTTAAATAGGCATTGCGACTAAGCAATGTGGGTTGGGTCCGGTTCCGGTTCCGGTTCCGGTTGGGTCCAACGGGGGTCTGGGAGTGGAGGCACGGAGAAGCACGTGACGTCCGCGTCACTCCGACAATGTTCTAGCCTTTTTGTAATGTCCACATGTTAGTTAGTGCATAATGCAGAGATGCCATACTTTTTTGGGTTAGTGGGCGCATGCTATTGAAACCATAGCATGTAAGTAAAAAATGTAGTGCTTCATATATTAAATGGGGCAAATCTTTAAACTTACGCGAGGGCACAGATTTGTTCGCACAACCTGGCGCGAACAAATTCACACCCTATTTTATAACATGCGCGCGCCGAGCTGAGTAGCCTCCTTCCGTTCCCTCCGAGGCCGCTCCGATTTGGAGCGGCCTTGGAGGGAACTTTTTTTGATTTCCCCCCACCATATTTCGTGGAGTAACTTGCACGTGCCGCTGGCTCCGTGGCCCAGCACAGGCCGTTGTGCCAGAGTGCTCAGCCCTGCCCACGGACTGCCGCCATGCCCCTGGACACACCCCGGCCAGCCCCTTATTCGAAGCCCCGGGACTTACGCGCATTGCCGCGCCTATGCAAGATAGGCTTGGCACGCGCAGGGGGAGGTTATTGGGGGGTTGCACGCATATCTTACGCGCGCAACCCTTTGAAAATCTACCCCAATGTGTTTAGGATTTGATTACTTGCCTTTCCAACCCGAAGCTGAGTTGCAATCAGGTACAGTTCTCCATCTCAGAAGGCACCTGAAGCAATGGAGGGCAAAATGATTTGCCCAAGGTCACAAGATACTCAAATTGCTGCTCTAAGTATTAACATGAGACTTGACTATCCAACAATTTGTCTGTATTACTTTTATTACTTATTGTTTTATCTGCTTACCTCAAAATCCCTCCCCTCTGCTTTGAATTATGAATGTTCTATTATGTAAACCGCTTAGATCTATCAAAGTATTATATAGGTGGTATACAAAAGATTTTAAATTTTTTTAAAATAAACATTTACATTTTAGTGTGAGGGCTAAGTTTTCATGGGACCAAGATGAATATTCCTAGAGTTGTCTAAAATACCATTCTTTCTTTTGAATGAGAAAAACCTATAGGTTGAGTATACCAGGTAGCCATTTCTGAGTTTCATGCTTCCCCCCCCCCCCTCCCAATAGGGTCTGAATGTTCCTAAAACGTGTTTGTTTTAATATTTATGTCTACTGTTGATTCATCAAAAAATGGTCCAGTTCTTTTATCTGCTCTATTCCTCTCTCTCAACTTTCTACATAAACTTCATTGTATGCAAATAGTTATTGATCCTGCATGAAGAAAATGCTTTCTCATGGGTTATAGTTTCCAGCAGTTGCCAGAATTGTGCGAAGAGTCATTAAAAGTCATCTTAATGAAAACTGTAGCATACGTTTTGCAAATGCTGTGCCCCTGTGGAATTAGAATTCATTTGCTAAATCATTTTTTTATAGAAGCACTTTTGTAGGCAATGTTTTACATGAAACATTTTGCTGAAATATTTTTTAGCTCATTCCTGTTTTCTGCCTGGTGGTTTATGATATTAACTCAAATAGTGGATCCACCTGTTTTTTGTTTGGTTTTTTTTTTCCATCCATTTCCACCAGGTAAAACAATCTCAAACATGTTTCAATTTACCAAACTATCTTGGGCTCAAACTTTATTTCAGTGGCACACAGACACATAAAATATAATGGCAGATAGACAATAAGGCCCATCTGTTCCAGTTACTTCCCAGTACTATGCCATAGACCTCAGCTGGATCTCTGGTTTTCCCTTTGCAGTTAGGGCTCCTCTGTGTTACTGCCTTTGCCTCAGCTACCTCCACAGAGATGACATTCCCTAATTCACCACCCTTTCCATACAGAAATATTGAAGACTCACCCTGCGACCTCTAGAACTTCCTTTCCAGAGATAAAGGCTCGTATGCATCAGATCTTATAAGAATCAACTGTTTGCCCTTTATTGTTACATTCAGTTAATTTTTACCAAGCCTTGGTCCAGTAACATTAAAAAAAAAAATGCTTATGGCAGCAGGTTGTGATCATTTATTTTGTATACATATTAATTGCTCCATCTGTTTATTTTTGTGATATCTCTTGGAAATACAAATGATTTGTTGACTGTTTTACACTGAAAAGAATTAATCAGTACCTAGGAAGAGTCTTTGCATACTCTCGGTTTTCAGATTAAAATAGTTTTTTATTTAATAGGTTTTATATACAGATTGCCATTTACACATCGTATCGGTTTATTTCTGTTGCCTGTAATCTGTACATGTTTCATCTGCTCATTCACGTGCACAATATCAATTCTTTTTTTCCCAAAAATAATCTTTTTATTTCTTATTCACCACCTTGAACTAATCTATTTTGGTTCTCTATCTAGATTCACTGCAAGTAACTTATTGAATTTTACTTTGTTGTAACCACTACATTTTATATCCCTCACTTTTAAATGATTAGGTTATTGTTAATCCACCTCTGATGTAAACCGATGTGATATGACTTATGTCATGAATGTCGGGATAGAAAAGAATTCAAATAAATAAATAACCTCAAAAATGCTATTTTGTATATTGGAGAATTGTCATAATACAAGATCATTATGCAAATTAACATGAATGCTAGGCCATGACGAATCCTAAACATTACAATATAGAGTATTTGAAAGTTCATTGGATGATGGCAGTATCCCCTCCCAATCATTTAAATTGTACAGAGAGCAACTTGGGATGCAAACATCTTCAAAGGGACAGTATTAAAATTATTCTAAATTGGTCTACACACCGTTCCTTCAAATGATGACCCGCTGTGTATTTTTCCATTAAAAATGTTACTGCAAATTAAGCTCTACAAAGACCTCACCATAGGAAGCCGTGATTTTGGAAGCCACATCAGATACAAATGAAGGGCTTTTAAATTATTTTTTTAAATTTATTTTTAACTTGGTGCTTGGTATTGATTCCAGTACTACCGCAATAGTGGTATATATTGGGCTCCTGTTGCCACTGCAGGTCTGTGGCTTCACCAACAAAGCAGCAGTAGCAATTAAAAGCCAAGGTCCCATTATAGCAGCATTACATTCAATATATTAGAGAAAGGAAACTCCCCCCCCCCCCAACCCCAGCAGGTGCTTTCATCCAAAATCTCAGCTTCAAGTGAGTGATTACCATTCTCATTTGTAGCAATAACTTAAAAAATAATCTGCAGTTGTCCCGCTTTAAATATCACAACACTTCCTAAAACATAGAAACATGATGCGGAAAATGACCATATAGCCTATCCAGTCTGCCCATCACTGTCGTTCCTTCCGCTCCCTCTGAGATCCCCTGTGCTTGGCTCCTGCTTTCTCAAATTCAAGGTGCTGCCCTTGTCTCCTCTACTACCACCACCACCACCATCACTGGGAGGCTGTTCGAAGCATTCGCCACCCTCTCTGTAAAGAAACAGATTACTCCTGAGTCTACCCACTTGAAACCTCATTCCAGAGCCTTTTCCCATCAAAGTGCCCACCGCCTCTGCGCTGACACCTTGGAGGTATTTAAATGTTTCATGTTGAAGAATACCAAGTAGGGATGTGAATCGTCCGATATGTTTTAAATCGTCAATCATTAGAGTGCGCGATACGATAGAAATTCCCCTGATTTATCGTGAAAAATCGGGGATTTGGGGGGAGGGAAAACCGGCACACCAAAACAACCCCGGGACCGATCTCCCGCTCTCGGGCCATCGGCACCATTTTGATGCCACAAATAAAAATGGCGCCGATGGCACAATTAAAAAAAAAAAAACAAAAAAAAAACCATCGCCCCCCCCAAACGTTTTAAAATTACCTGGTGGTCCATTGGGGGGCATGGGGAGCGATCTCCCGCTCTCAGGCCATTGACTGCCGCTAATAAAAATGGCACCGATGGCGCTTTGCCCTGTGATCACTTTAGCAGTAGATTTCCTGAAGATGAACTTGGCGAATGGTCAGTCTTTGATAAAGATTCCTTTGCATCTGAAAATGTTAAGAACTTTTTATTTGTTTATGACAAAATTGAAATACTGGCAGCTAGATACTGCACCTTGCTAAACAAGCCAGAAGTTGTTCTTAAGAAGAATTTTGTTGCTCAGTATGTGGACTATAAATTCATCATGAGTGAAAAATTGGCACAAGGTGCACTGAAGAATTTTTATGACATGATTGTTTATATTAGGCAGCAGGATGGGTTTTCTGACTTAGGCCAATTGCTTACACATATTCATAAGAGGAAAGTTTGTAAATTAATCATTTATTGTTTACAAAACATTTTAACAAAAAATGTGCCCACATAAAAAGAAACCCCCACATCCATACTCATTCACTCATTAAAAACATTGCAATGAGGATACATATAACAGCCACTTTTACCCGTATTCCCAATTGTGCTATAATTCTATAAACATGTCTCCCTGTGGAAAACTCCACTTACACTCTATACCCTATAGTTATAATATATGATCATTTCAAAAGCCGAGTAATATCTCCTTTGTATCCTCCCGTCTTGGCACTTTTCAATCTGACGTGTTGTCTCGATGTGGTCAACCCCTACAAGCGGCCCTTGTTTCACACTCGTTTGCTTCCTCAGGGGGACTGAAAACCACTGAGAAAATCAAACGACAACAATTTAAAAACCCGGACACATCCCCACACTACAATCGTATATCTACTCTATAAATGTTAAGCAATATACCATCAAGTTTATTCCAAACCTACACTCACCAGGCCAATACTCTTAATCCTTCATTCTCAAGTCCAAATGTGTAAATTCTCCCAACACGATCTTCTTAATGTTAATAGCTTTTCATCTGTAATATATCCACATTGTATACTTATTTAATACTCGGACACTCCTCAAAAATAACTCCTTATTCTCATACTATTGCCACGTACCTTCAACACATCTCATCAACCACCACACGATAACTGCAAAAGTCCAAGGTTAAACCTGCATTCTCCACTGCGTCATTGTTTTTTAATCCCAGTCAAACCGATTCCAACTTTTATCACACCACGCCGACAACCACTCCCTAACACGTATCCGTTCGTAAAATGACGTATACGCGCATACACGCACCCTCGGTGAACAACGAACTGACGTCTTCAAAAACGTCCTACGTCTCATACCAATGTAAATAAACTAGTTATTTATTAACCTTCCTTCGCCGCGATGCACACAAATACACCTTTCAAAAAATCTTTCAAAAAATCTGTACCCACACAATCATCCGACCACTATCTGCATTCCCTCCACAGACGTAACACAACTCTCCCCTACCATCTATCACGAAAGCTTTCAACCCCCGATGGAAATTCTTCTATACTATAAACCTCAAGGGACTCTCAGGATTCAACTACAAGTTATCAACCCTACTTAAAAACAGGCATGCCATTCAATTTCTGCGTTTAAACCAACCGGCATCAAAGTTTGCCACTTAAATATGCACTGTTGTTCCCATTTGGTTAACAGCCGCTGAACATTGCCCTCGCTACTAATACATTGTCTTACCACAAAATATTTAACGTCGTTTACTGAATGTTCTTTCTGTAACCAATGTGTAACCAATGGGGCAAATTCCTTTTTCGTTCTAATGCAACTCTTATGTTCTATTATTCTCTGTCTGATAGTTCTGGTAGTATGACCTATATATATCATCTCACAAGGACAGATTATAGCATACACCACACGTTCAGAAGCACATGTGTAATGACCCCTTAATTTATATGCATAAGCTAATGATTTACACTGGTATTGTTTTACAGTTAACACATTATTACACACGGAGCAATGCCCACACTGGAACTGACCCATAGAAGCAGAATCAACTTCCACCTGTTTTCTAAACTTCAATCTTTGTCTCAAATTTCTACCTTTTTTAGTGGCAAATATTGGCAACTCTGCGAAACCTGGCAAAGAAGCAATAATTTTCCACTGTCTCATAATGCTCTGTTTTATAGCTGTAGTTTTCGTTGAAAAAGGTAGGGTACATACTACTCTAGAGATTTTATCTTTCACATGTACACTTAATAAATTATCACGATTGGCATACAATCCTCTCTTGTATGCCCTTTTGATAATCCTCTTACTGTATCCTCTCTCCATAAAACTATTGGTCAGTTCTTGAGCCTTAACTTTATACTCCTCAACGAGGAACATAACCTCCTGTATCTAAGAAATTGTCCACATGGGATGTTTTCTTTTAATTTACGGGGGTGAAAACTCGTTGCGTGGAGTAAGGTGTTCCTATCTGTTGGTTTCTTAAAGACGGATGTCTCAAATCTATTCTTAAACCTAGTCACTACTATATCCAAGAAAGCTACTGTAACTTTGTCTTTTACAAACGTAAACTGCAAGTTGGCATCACACCTATTCATATATAAACAAAATTCAGCCAATGTAACATCGTCACCTACCCATACAAAAAACAAATCGTCGATGTACCGCTTCCAAATAGTGATATAGTTGAAAAATTCTGAAGCGTATATATGGAGATCTTCATATTGGGCTACATATAGTCCAGCCACTGTAGGTGCCAGTGGGGATCCCATAGGGATGCCCCTTACCTGTTTATAATAGACTCCTTCAAAACGAAAATAACTCTCAGTTAATACCAATTTAACCAATTGCATTAATAGGTTGTATTTCCGCTGAGAAAAACCCATTCCCTCCAATATAGTCCTTACAATCAAAACTGCCTGTGCTTGGGGGATGTTAGTATACAGCGATGATATGTCTGCTGTAATTAACCATCATGCAGAATGTGCCAATGTGTCTGTCAAACAAGTCAAAAAATCCACGGAGTCCCTCACATAAGACTGCACCTGGGTTATCCTTCCCTGGAGAAGACAATCCACGTATTTAGCGATGGGTTCAAAAATGGACCCTATACCCGACACTATAGGTCTACCCGGAGGCCGTTCCAAAGATTTATGTATCTTTGGGACCGTGTAAAAATACGGTACAGAAGGATGTGGTTGAAACAACCATTTGAATTCTTGTTTTGTAATTATATGGTCTTTCAAGGCCTGTTCTAACAATTCCTTTATCCTAATGTGTAATATCCCTGTAGGGTCTTCCCCCAACACTATATACGTCAATCTATCCCTCAGTTGTTGTGACGCCTCCTCATAATACCAAACAGCATCCGAGACGACTACTGCTCCCCCCTTATCCGCAGCAGATATAACTATGGAAGCATCAGATTGTAATTCCCTGATCACGTCATATTCTGCTTTACTCAGATTATATTTAAGATTTTCCTGCTCTCTTTCAATATGATCCAAGTCTTCTAACACTAAATGTTCAAAAGCAATTATAAGCGGATGTGGGGGAACAGGAGGCATCCAGGAAGATGCACGGTATAATTTTTTATCAAAATTAGATTCAACCTCTGCGGGACCAAAAAAGTCTCTCAATCTAATCCTTCTAAAAAATTTTTGTAACTCTACTCTAGTAGAAAAAGGAGAATGTCTTTCTGATGGCACAAATGTCATTCCTTTACTTAATACTGATAACATCTCTACAGACAATGTTTTAGAAGAAATGTTAATGACTGTGGTGACAGCTTTCTCTGTTATATGTCTATCCATCAATAACGCCGGAACCGATTGTGTCCCCCTCTGTAAATGTTTCTTTGCCCTGTGTCTCCACTTGCCTGAGTCTGTTTCATCTGTGAACGTAAAAAAGGAACACGTTGATTGCCTTCCCCAGGCACCACTCTATCCCCCATACCTGGTTTAAAGGTCACCCGTTTCGCTGGAACCTCTTCTACTGGTTTGTCCTCATCGGAAGATTCTCCAGATGACGAAAAACCAGATCGGGATCTGTTACTGTACTTTTTCCCTTTTTGCATCCAGGCGTATACATAACCCTGGGTGTAGTCTCTTTCATCTCTGTAGAACTTACTCAGTTTAACCTTCTTTATCTCCTCACTGAAAGATTCCAACTGTTTTTGATAATCTTCTAACTGTTCATCATACCCCTCCACAGGACAGGAGCTTGCTATGATGTGGGCACATTTCTTGTTAAAAATGTTTTGTAAACAATAAATGATTAATTTACAAACTTTCCTCTTATGAATATGTGTATTAGATTGTATTGAGGAAATAGTTCTAATTACCCAGTGTTTTGTACCTTGTACGGTTAGGCCAATTGCTTGACATTTGTGGAACTTTCCAGGCGTCTAGCGCAGATTGTGAGAGGTTTCAGTCTCATGAATCAGATTAAAACAAAGACCAGAAATCAGCTAGAAGTCAACCATCTGGACAACCTCATTAGGATAAAACTAATGTCAGGACGAGCAGTTAATTTGGATGATGTGTATTCATTTTGGAAGAACTGCAAAGGATGACTAAATACTTCTGCAGTTGATGTAATGTTTTCTCTTTCAGCTTTCTGCAAGGATCATAGGTTTCAGATACAGTGTATCTAATATTGAAAAATAAAAGTTTGTCTGCAAAAAAATCACGATCTTTTTGAATCCCGGTTTTCATAGTTTTAGTTCTGTTGAGAAATTTTGCACAATATAATTGACATGTGAAAGTTTTGCACACATGCCACCAAACCTTAGAGGGAACATTGGCGCCAATGGCCCTTTGCCCTTACCATGTGACAGGGAATCCGTGCCATTGGCTGGCCCCTGTCACATGGTAGGAGCACTGGATGGCCGGACCATCGGCACCATTTTTTATTAATGCAGCCGATGGTCCAAGAGTGGGAAATCGCTCCCCGCGCCCCCACTGGACCACCAGGTAATTTTAAAACGTGTTTGGGAGGGTGGGGGAGGGTTTTTTGTTATTGGATCGGGCACAGCCGATAACAAAAAAAAAAAAAAATCGAGCCGGATGATAACTTTAAGATTTGAACCGGAATGGATCCAGTTCCGATTCACATCTCTACCTTCTATCCGGTCTGCAATGTCAAAGAGATATTGAACAGGACCGATCCTTGCGGCACTCTGCTTAACACCGCTCTCTCTTCAGAGTAAGTTCCATTTACCATCACACATTGTCTTCTGTCCAACCAGTTTGTAATCCAGGCCACCACCTTGGCACTCACTCCTAAGCTTCTCATTTTATTCACAAGACTCCTGTGTGGTATATCAAAAGCTTTGCTGAAATCCAAGTAGATGACATTGAGCGCTCTTCCTCGATCTAATTCCCTAGTCACCCAAAGTCAATCAGATTTGACTGAGAGGACTTCCCCTGGTAAATCCATGCTGCCTCTGGTCCAGCAATTCTGACTGTAGATAGTTCACTATTCTTTCTTTCAGCAGCGACTCCATTACTTTTCCCATACCAAGGTGAGGCTAACCAGCCTGTAATTTCCAGCCTCCTCTCTGCTCCCAATCTTGTGAAGCGGGACCATCACTGCTCTTCTCCAATCACTCGGCACCACTCCTGTTTCTAGGGATCTATTAAACAGGTCATGCAGTGGACCTGCCAGCACATCTCTGAGCTCCCTCAGTATCCTGGGATCAACCTCATCTGGCCCCATGGCTTTGTCCACTTTTAGTTTTCCTATACATTCTCTTCTGTAAATGAGTTACATCTACTCCACTCCCCTCCAGTTTCTTGTTAACTAGTGACGATCCTTCTCCAGGGTCCTCTTTAGTGAACACCAAACTGAAGTATTCATTTAATATTTCTGCCATTTCTTCATCTCTCTCCACACTGATCGTTTTCACCTTTCAATTTCACTATAACACTTTGGACTTTTCTCCTTTTTCTGATGTATCTGAAAAATGTTTTGTCACCTCACTTTACCTCTTTGACAATCCTTTCTTCTGCTTAACTTTTTGCTGTCCTGATTACTTTATCTCCCTCAGTTCCACCACATATTCTTCTTTGTGCTCCTCCCTTTGGGATCCTATTTGTGATTATGAAACCATTTGTTTGATCACTGGTGCTGAGGTAGGCACCCACCTGGACATTAGAGACATTGTCTCCATTAGTGAGCACTAGATCAAGTATAGCTTCCTCCCTCATGGGTTCCATTACCATTTGTTTGAGAGATAGTGGATGCCCCTAGGGCATCCACTATCTCTCTACTACTGTTAGATTCTGCAGAAGGGATTCTCCAGTCTACATCTGGCAGATTAAAATCTCCAACAATCAACACTTCTCCCTTCTTTCCCATCTTTTGGATGTCTTCAACCAGATCTGTCAAGTTCTTCCATTTGATTTGGAGGCCTGCAAACCACTCCAATAAAAATGGATGCCCCATCTTTTTTTAGGTCTGCCCATAGTGCTGCTTCTTTGCCCCATCTTCCTTGCAGCTCAGATGCTTGTATATTGTTTCTGACAAAGTCACTCCTCCCCCTTTCCTGTCCTCTCTGTCCTTCCTTAACAAGTTATAGCCCGGTATTGCCATATCCCAATCATGAGATTCCGTGAGCCATGTCTCCATGACAGCAACAACGTCCAAGTCTGCCTCCACCATTAGGGCTTGCAGATCTGGGATTTTATTGCCCAAACTACGAGCATTTGTGCTCAGATTTCCAGCTTTTCTCGTTCAGGTTACTGCTTTTCTTGGACTCCTTTCGTGACTTATTTAGTTGAGTTTTGTTATCCACTTCACCCTTTTCCACTTCATTTGTATTTGGGAGGTGATATTCTAATTTCTAACTGCCACCCCGATATCTAGTTTAAATGCCTTATGACATTAGGATCCTTTTTCCAGCCACAGACAGATGTAAACCATTTTTGACACAGCTTTTTACAGTTCCATACATGGCCCCAGCCCCCAATAAATCCAAAACTTTGTTCCTTACACCAGGATTTGAGCCATGCATTGAATTTATTCATATGGCTTAGCCTCTCCTTCCCCTTTCCATGAACAGGTAACACTTCTGAAAAGGCAATGGTTGTTGCCATATGACTAATTCACTAGAGACTGGAAATCTCTCTGTACCATTTGGATGCTTTTTCTAGTTGTTATGGTTTTATAGGCATGTGAACCCTGGGCTGAGATGAGAGAGATCTCCACCCACAGGGAGGAGTCCTGTGAGCCTCACCATTGGTGGGCATGGTCTCAGCGACGTAGGACACAGCTGTGATAGAGATTTTATTAAGAAGAAAGATGAGGCATAAGCCGCGGAGCGGGAAATGTAAACACAGTTCTTGAGCAATAGGGTATATCCAGGGTGATACCACTGATGTGAAGATCCGGTAGTGGCCCTCAGCATGGGGTACACCAGGAGATTCCTTCAGACAAGTGGAGATTACCTCAGAAGTGCAAATCTGGTAGTGGCCCGCAACGTGGGGTACGCCGAGGATGACTGGACTGAAGATGAAGGTGTAGGAACCTGGATGTGGATCTTGTAGCAGATGCAGCAATACCCTGCAGCTCAGGATATGCTGGAACAAGTACTGAAGAGAAACAAAAGTGGCCCGAGGCACGGGATACACTGTAGGGAACTTCAGTAAGGCTGGAATCGTAGAAGACTGTAGAAGGTACTCACAAGAGAAAGTTCCAGGAGAGAGTACCAAGAAGCGGGTGAGGAGTAGTCCAAGGCAGGAAGGCCCTCCAAGGAGCAGATAGCCAGGGACGTGGAAGGGCCCCCATGGAGCAGGTACCCAGTGCATCTAAACACCAAGAGGAGGCACTGAAACTGGAGATCCAAGAATGGAGTGGATTCAGCAACGAGCAAAGTCCTTGCTAACTCGTAGAAGCACAGGGTCGGTCAGCTTAAGTACAGCAGCGAGTTGATGTCATTCGGAGGGGATGCCCCCAAGGTTCCCACCATGACTTGTACAAAGGAGGCCCTTGCACATGTGCGCGCGCCTTAGGTGATTCCAGAAACAAGATGGCGGTTGGCAGCGCCCACACCGTCCCGGGGATGCCAGGAAGGTCAGCGGTGTTTGGTGGAGGCTGCCATTCGTCCTAGGATTGATGGTGCAGGGAAAAAACAGGTGAGCATGAGAGGTCGCAGCCATCTGCAACCGATGGGCTTAACTAGCAAGGTAGTTGGTTCCCAGATGGATGATAATATCAACTTTAGAGTCTGCTTTCTTCTTTGATCACTTTGACTATTTGAATAGCATTTCTGCTGTCCGATGATCCTGGGAGGCTTTTAACTGTAGTGTTTCCCTCGCTAAGAGTTCCCAGATTAGTGCCTCTGAGAGTCACCAAGCACAATGAGCTTTTTCCTTTGGTTACTGATTGTATTATGGAATTTCTGTATACATTGGGTTTCTTCCTTTTCACATAACACTTCAATCTCTTTCCCAAGAGCTTCTTCATTATGGGGCGGATTTTCAGAGCCCTGCTCGCGTAAATCCGCCCAAAACCGGGCGGATTTAGGCGAGCAGGGCCCTGCGCGCCGGTAAGCCTATTTTACATAGGCCTACCGGCGCGTGCAGAGCCCCGGGACTCGCGTAAGTCCCGGGGTTCTCCGAGGGGGGCGTGTCGGGGGCGGTCCCGGTCGTCGTGGCGTTTTGGGGGCGTGTCGGCAGCGTTTTGGGGGCGGGTACGGGGGCGTGGCCACAGCCCGGGGCGGTCCGGGGCGTGGCCGTGCCCTCTGTACCCGCCCCCAGGTCGCGGCCCGGCGCGCAGGAGGCCCGCTGGCGCGCGGGGATTTACGCCTCCCTCTGGGAGGCGTAAATCCCCCAACAAAGGTAAGGGGGGGGTATAGACAGGGCCGGGCGGGTGGGTTAGGTAGAGGAAGGGAGGGGAAGGTGAGGGGAGGGTGTTAGAGGATTCCCTCCGAGGCTGCTCCGATTTCGGAGCGGCCTCGGAGGGAACGGGGGTAGGCTGCGCGGCTCGGCACGCGCCGGCTATACAAAATCGATAGCCTTGCGCACGCCGATCCAGGTTTTTTAGTAGATACGCGCGGCTCCGCGCGTATCTACTAAAATCCAGCATACTTTTGTTTGCGCCTGAGCGCAAACAAAAGTAGGCCTATTCGCGCTCCTTTTAAAATCCGCCCCTATGTGCCAGGCATCTCAATGAGAAAGCGACCTATCTTCATAGGTGGCTCTCATGTAAATTAGAAACATTGGCTAAATTTTGGGATGTGCAGCATCAATAAAGGGTCAGATAGTGAAATTTCAAATGCAGTTTAAACCTCCTGTTGTCCTCAAATAGAAATCACTAGGAAGGCACTTTTCCAAAGTTAGCTATTTGATATTTAGTGAGCAACCAAAGCATCTCTTGCTCAAGACTAAGCAACTCCCCTAATGGTCATTAAAGAGCATATCCACTTGCTGAGCCAAACCCTTGTACTCAACTAGTATTCCATAATTTACAGCAAAGTGTGTAAAAATTCAGATCTCACATCTTGGTCTTAAAGTGGCAGTGTATTGAAACCCTTTATTCCATCAGTGGTTATTGGCTCTGTAATAAGCTGCCATGTAGTCATGCCATGCCTATCATGTAATTTCCCCTTGCTACTGGACCAATGTTTCCTCACATTTTTGAAAGACTGTGCAACTTTTTATATGCCAAGTTCAAATTTGTGCATTCTGAGCCAGTATAATGCGAAACATTGAGATTTCTTTTGCATGGAACGTTTTTCAGTGTGCAAGGGGTTCATGACCTACGTGCCTATGCGCACAGCTTAGACAGAGCAGTGCACTGGACTCATTCCAGAGATGGCAGCTGCAGGCTCTGCATGCTTGATCATTTGGGGGCCCAAACTGACACACTGTTCTACCTATTGCACCGGGACCCAGAAGGGGGTCACATTTCTGTCAATTTTCATATTTGTTTTTCAATTATATTAAATATTCAGTTCATATGAAGTGTCTCATTTGGCATTGATTTTTTTTGATGATATAAAGTTATAGGTTAAAGGAGATGCTCTGATTTAACATATGTTTGAATGAGTTGCCTGACTGATATTTCTTGCTTTTTTTCCTTCATGTAAGTATCAAACACCCATTCAGAGAAGCAGTCAGCAATAGTCCTGCTAACCTGTGTGGGGCACTTGTGATTCCTATCTACCCACCTGGCACTGTTCTAGCTGTCTTGAGATTTGAAGTGTGTGGGGCTCTAGTCCCATGGGACCTACTGACACTATGTAGTTCAAACTGCAAAATATCTGGAGTGGTGCTAGTAAGAGAAGCAAATTGGAGATCCCTTCTACAAAGGCTAGCATGATTATTGGTGGTCAGGGCACCCTGCTTTCAGGATATAAGGCCCACAACCATTTATTTTATCTATTTAAAATCTTTTAATATACCGATACTCAAGACAAATATCTTCTCGTACCAGTTTACAGCAAAACAAGGGATAACCAGTGATATAGGAGAAAGTTACAAAAAATCAGGGAGATGAAAACAGGACAACTGAGACAGGTAGAATTAGCTTAACATAGTGCTACTATATTGTGAACAATAAGCAATTTATAATCGTAACTTGGCGAGAGACCTGATAGGTACTCAAAACAAACAGTTCTTCAGGGTGATTAAATCTATACCGGGCGACGCAAGAACGGAGATCGTGTTGTGACTTGGAGGGGAAGGGTCAGGAGGGAGTGGGAAGGGAGAAAAAAGGCAGAGTGGTGGGTGAAAGGGGGGAGGGCTGAGAATCTGGCAGGGTGGCTTGCGTTATTACAGGTTAGGAGCAAGAAAGCGGCCAGAGTTATAGAGGTTCTTAATGGAACAGAATAGTTCTGACTGGTAATTATGAATGAGGATTTATGTGCAATCCCTTATTAGTGGGGTGGCCAGTCAGCGGAAGGCTTGTTTGAAAAGCCAGGTTTTCAGTTTCTTTCTGAAGGTGAAAGGGCCATCTGGATGACAATGTGCTTCGGTGACTGCAAAAGGGTACCTCTTATCTGGGGAACAACAGTGGTACATAATGCAAATCTAAAACAGAAAAAATATATTTGGGTCTGAGGGTTCTCAGATTAAAAAAATGAGAGCACATATGTATTTGAATAAATCAGAATTTACAGACACGTCTGTGGGCAGTATGGAGGAGGGTGTTACATTTAATGGTATGTTCGTCAGGGCTCTATCTTTTCTTCATTCAAATACTTTTTTTCCATTGTGGTTCTAGTCCAAAGCATTCACTTACAGTGGAGCCCAGCCAGTCAGAAGATGTCTACCAGGAGTATACCACTCTAAGGTGACGGAGGACTCCTCCTCATCACTGGGGTCCTGGATCAATGTTACCACTCCTCTGGGCTCTGAATAGGGATTGATGGAGGTCTCTTATGACTCTTCCAACCATCTGGAGCATTTGTCCACTGGAAGAACTTTCTTACTGCAGATTTCTGTACATAGTACTTTTCAGGCTAAGTGACATATTTTACATAAAGAGCTTCTCCTGCCCCTTCTAGTTATAGCCCGGGATGGCTGCATCCCAATCATGAGACTGAGTGAACCATATCTCCATAACAGCAGCAATGTCCAATTCCACCTCTACTAGTAGGACCTGCAGGTCTGGGATTTTATTGCTCAAACTTGTGGTCATTGTTCAGCAGCTGCTCTTCCTAGTCACCTTTTCTGTTTTTTTTGAACTAATTGATTTTGTTACTTTGCTTCCCACATTGCTTGGAGGTGACATTCCAGTTTCACTGGCCACCTCCACTTCCTAGAGCAAATGTTTGTCAGGGTCAACAGGGTTTGAACCTGCAAGGCTAGACTATCTAGATCACAAACCTACCATGAGGCTATTGGCTTGCCTATGAATTCTAATACATTTATCATATTTCCTAGTAGAGTCAGACACACTCCTGCAGTTATCCAATTGGATCACCACTGGCGGTACCTGGCACTATATAAGGCATGCTCATGAAACACAGTGCTGGTTCAACAGCCATCTTGGCATCTGTCCTGTGGATCTGCTCCCTGTTTGTTTCCTGATTTCCAAGCCTAATTCAGTTGAAGTATCCTGTTTCCAAGATTCCTGGTATTGTATCCTGTTCCAAAGTTTCTGCAATTGTATTCTATCCATGATTCCTGCCCTTGTATTTGTGTACAGCACTCTGCACATAAAACTTCCTGCTTCACAGTTTAGTCACCGGTGTCCTGCTTGTGTCTGGTTCCAGCGTTCCTATTCTGTGTCCTCCTGGTGATTCTTCAGCTCCTGACCTTGCCACAGTGTCTCTACCCTGCTTCTCCAAGTAAGCACCTTCCCTCCAGGGTGGACCTGATTGCCAAGCCCTGACACCCATGACAAAGTTATACTAGCTAAGAGACAAATCCATTTGGTGCTGCTGATTATAATGGCTAATTCATTCTGCTATCTATGAAAAACACTGTTTATGGAAAGCAAACTTGCTTTTTTTAAGGATGTTTCTGCAGAATATAGAAACATAGAAATGACGGCAGAAGAAGACCAATCGGTCCATCCAGTCTGCCCAGCAAGCTTCACACTTCTTTTTTCTCTCATACTTATCTGTTTCTCTTGGCTCTCAGTAACCTTAGGTTCTATTTCCCTTTCACCCCCACTATTAATGTAGAGAGCAGTGATGGAGCTGCTTCCAAGTTAAATGTTAAGTTTGATTAGTTGGGTAAGCGGCAGCATAGCTCTCTGCCGTTGAAGCAGAGAGCTATGCTGGATATGCGTGAAGTATTAGTTTTTCTTCTCCCCTGCCGTTGAAGCAGGGAGCTATGCTGGATATGCATTGAAAGTGAAGTATGCCTTGAAAGTCACATTAACTATCATCAAATATTGAACATCTCTCAATCTACTTTTATGACAGTTTTTATATGGTGTATTGTTCATGTTTCCCTCTCCAGAGGCCAAAAAGATTGTAAGTGAATAATGTACAAAGCTAACATTTAGCACAAAATGTAAATCTAAGTTGTAAAGATTTGCCTTGACCTGGTAGCTATACAGTTTGAGACAGGTATGGATATGCAGCACATAAAGCATGCGCTTCTATCTTTTTTCTTTTTCCAGAATCATTTTTACAATTTTGTTTTCTTTCTATAACTTGCAGTGCACAAAGCATATGTTGGCTGGATGCTTATAATCACAAAATTATGGGTCAGCAATAACTGAAACCACAAAGTCAATATACTTCAGATTGATTATTCACAAATTGCCCAAAACCTCCCATTCAGCTTCTAATCAGACCTCAGATTCTAGGGGACAAGTATTGCTCTGTGCTTCCATAATTCTGCTGCATGCGTACTTTCCCTCTTTTTAGTGTATCTCACTTATTGTCCTCAGCATTTGTCAGCCAGCGTTACACCTTGACAGTTATTTCTCCCTCTTGCTGAAACATGTTCTTTCGTCCGGTTGTATAATATTTGGCTTATTTGAGCAATTTCTTTCAGGTGTTTTGCAGTTCTATGATTAGGATATAAAGATACAGCTCCCTTTTGAATCAAGATACATGCACTTGCTGTTACAGTGCTATTACTTTTGACGTTGGCAGGGGCAGTGAGTTGTGTGCTGGCTGAAGGCAGGTGGGAAATTAAAGGGGGAACATGGGTTGATGGAGGGGCAGGGGGGAGGGTCTCGCATGGAAATAAATGTGAATTGTAATTTCATTTAACTTTTAAAAACTTTGCTTTACGTGTTTGTGGATATTGTTGTGCTTTGCTAAGGGCAAGTCTTGTATCTGGTATGGCAGTATGTAAGAAAAAAAAAAAAATAAATTGTATATCATCATTTATGGACATTTCCATTCCAATCACCACTAAGGGCCCGATTCATCAAAGCCTTAAGACAAGGGATGGGCAAGAATCCTTAATGATTTTTTTGCATTTTATGGCTAGATTTACATTAATTTCTTCTTGATGTGTCTGATTATCATTAGTCTATTTTTAATGCATATTTAAATATTTTATATTACCTTTCAAATTACCAAACTGCTAATGACCTCTGATTGTATACTGCTATTTCTAGTCTCTGGTACACCTTTCTATTAAGCTGCTAAAGTCCTGTGAGTGCTGCTATTCTAACGTGTCATATCCTGCTTTGGGTGAATATTTGAAAAGGCAAGCAATATATCCAAATAATAAATAGCACACATGGTGCATACGAAGCTAAAGTACTCCAGTATTTGAATATAAAAAATATATCTTTCTACTGAATGTCTAAATGAAGTACTCTTTCTTTTAAATCATGTGCTGTCGGAGTGAGTCCCAGTTAATCTGAAAGTAATTAAGTATCAGTAACCGGTCTTATTTCAAAAGGAGCACACAGCTCTCTAGCCTCCATCAGGTGCTGAAGTGCTGCCGCAGAGGGGGAAAATGCATTCCCTTGATCTGCGCCAAATCCCAAAATAAGGAAGAAATAAGCTTAGTTTATTAAAAAAAAAGTTATTGTCTGTCTTGTGGGATGTGTAAAATCAGAGACCTTATTCAATAGAGACTGTTTCCATAGCTACAGAATGGGCTAAAGTCATTTTTTTAAATCAGCCCTTATATTTCAGCCTTATTGAGAGCAATTTTCAAACACATTTACCTGCATCAAATGGTCTTTTGAAAATTGTACATTTTCAGAACATTCAGACTCTTAGCCAACGAAAAATGAGGTGGTTGGTGGAGTGCAAGTACAAAGGGATCTGAAATTCAAATCTCCGCAATTACTTTTCCCTTCATTCTCACCCCCCACAAATAGCAGGTGCACGGATCTCACGTTGCATTTTCAGAGGGGAAACTCTACAAGGACTTTCCCTTTGAAAATCAGGTTTGCAAGTCCTCTGGTGCCTTCGGACTACACAAACTGATGAAAATTCTCCCCCTCCTCCCACCTCACATTATATACGTGCACAGAGGAAGTCATTTCAGTTTGGATGACCTTTGAGTTGGCCAAGTGGAAATGCTTCCCGCTTTCAGATTTGCTACATTTTTAAAGCAGCAAAGGGAAGCCTCTTATCCATACATTCCATCATTACTCATCCAGCATGTTCATTTAACTCGTTATCTGTTAGTAGATGCACCCTGCATGATAGTCCACAATGATGTAACGGAAGGGATAGTTTTTGCTTTAAAATGCAATAAAATGCCATTCTGTGCTAAAAATATAGACGTGACCTGTGACCACTTCACATCTGTTTTCCATAATAAACAAGGATTTGCACATAATCAATATTTAGAAATTCACCCAGAAAAAGATCAATACTATATCAAATAAACCTATAGATGCACAGCTCTGCTGAAATGATAAGGTTAAGTTCTTCCAAACACCTCAGTTGTGTTTATTTTGCTTTCAAATCTTGAACACAAAAACCAACTTTAAACATCTGCAATGTTTAGATTTGTTAGTGTTGTCTACAATACAGCAAAGAATGGACAATCATCTGTAATTCATTTCAAATTTTCCAATTTTTTGTATTAACTCTGTACATAAAAGTGATCCCTTTATGATTTCTGCAGTATTTTAAATGTTCATATATTGATGTAGTTGCTTCTATGAACTACAATGTATTGCTGTTATTTTCTAGATTTTTTTAAAGCAGTTTTCTTTCAGATCCACTAAATACTTGGAAACATCTATATGTAAAGCACAAATTATCCTGTGATATGATTGGTTCATAGACATTGTGATGCATTTGACACCATGGTTAATTTGGACCAATCAAATACAATGAATATTTCATTTATTAGATTTCTAGCCTGTCCTTTTCTAAAACATTCAGAAAACATTACAAAAACAATCTATAAAAACATAACAAATAGGCACAAGACACAAAAGACAATGCATTGGCATCTCAAAACAACATAGTAAACTTACTCCCAGCAACCACCCTAAATACCATGCCCTTAGGATAACCTAGTTCAACTTGCCCAGCCCAACCTATTCCTCCTGTAGGGGAGCACTTTACCACCCAATCGCACCATAGTACAAAACTAGAAGACCAGTCCCTCAAGCTTCCTAAACATTCACTCAAAGGATCCCAGGGGAAAAAAATATCTGGTTGTCACTCAAATAGTCACAGGGGCTATGGTATGAGCATAGATTTGTTTTCCAGTTCCATTAGAATCATACGACTGCTGACACAGTTTTCCATTGGTGTGGAAAAAGCCATGATTTAAATTGTCTAAAAGACATCATATCTCTTACTTGACATAAATATTTGTAAAGCTTGTTCTACTGCGTAGGAAAAGGACTGATTGCAAGCAGCGGCCAATCTAACAGATTTCGACAATGGCAGCTGCAGCAAGATCCATGCCTGAGAATGCAGAGTTTGAGCAGGTACATACTTGTGGATTTGCCAACTTACGGGCTGATTCAGTAAAGTCCACGGAAGAGTGCACAGAAAAGCAGCTTTTACTGCTTTTCTGTGCACTTTCCCGGTGCCTGAAGAAATTAGCGTCTACCTTTTGGGTAGGCGCTAATTTCTGAAAGTAAAATGTGCGGCTTGGCTGCACATTTTACTTACTGAATCGCGCGGGAATACCTAATAGGGCCATCAACATTCATTTGCATGTTGAGGGTGCTATTAGGTTCGGCAGGCTGGACACTCATTTTCCGCCCCGTACTGAATAAGGGGTAAGGGAAAACGCACGTCCAATGGCAGGTTAACAGTGCGCTCCGTCGGAGCGCACTGTACTGTATTGGCCCATTAGATAGTCTGGCCTGTAAAAGTTTATAAATAGCAATCAGTCGGCATTTTAAAGTCAATTATTGCCTTTACTAGAAACCAGTGAAGGCTTGCTAATATTTGGGAGATATACTGGCAAATATCATACCCTGCTAATAAATAACAGCAAATTGCTGCTTTGCCTTGGGCATTTTGCAATGGTTGCCATCATGCTGTTTCCGCAGGTGCCTGCCAGCCCCACCCACCGCAGCTGTCCTTTTATTTTCCAGCACCGATCTGGCCTAAGAAGAAAGCTGGCTAGCAGAAGGTCGAGCGCTTCTTTTACCTGCCTGCACTGCAACTTAGAGTTGGACCTGTCATTCCCGTATTGCTGATCTACTTTGGATGCTTTGCAGTGGCTGCCTTTATGCTCTTCCTATAAGTGCCTGCCAGCCTCACCCAACCACTGACTTCATCACGCAGCATTGACTCCATCTTTAAAGAATGAGGGCTATAGATGGGCCACTGTTAAAGGTACCAAACAATTAAGGATACACCAGTGTAATTATAAACATGAAAAGAAAAATGGCTGGTGTTGTAGTGTATAATCACCACAACATGATTTCTTAAACTCTTTTTAAAGATATATTGTAATATAGAGGAAAAGACCTCAGCACTGGTGATTGTCTGAAAAGTTTTTAATCAGAATTTCTGCCAGTTGTTACAATCACAGGTCAAAAATCTCTAATTAGAATTGTATCCTTATTTTTCTTCACAAACCCAAACCCCCGGGGAAGGGTCTTAAGAGGGGGAGTACCATTATGCCTGTCGGTCGCAGACAGCTGTGACCACGAGTACTCAGTTTGTTCAACTTTCCTACCCAGGTCTCCTTGCTACACGGGCCTCTCTGCATCGCCGTATTCCATGGGCCTCTTCATAGAAGCATGGATGCCATTAGTTCCAGCTCCAATGTCAGGCCCTCATAGGTGCACGCGTCACAAGTCCCGCCTTTGAAGTCACTTTGGTGGGAACCACCGAATCACTGTTGATGGTGTCATCGGACTCTGGTATTTAAGCTCCTGCTTTGCCCCCAGCAAGCTGACTTGGCAACATCTACGTCTGCCTTGTTCTTCCTGCTTGTATCATGGACCCTATTTGGCGCCCGCTCCTCAGGGGTTAGTGTGTGCGCTATGGGGACCTGTTCCCTGGCCTACCCCGTGCCCATTGGGTTCCATCTGGCTTCCTGCTCCCTGCTCTCTCGGCTCTCCTTGGGAACTACTGCAGTGACTTGTGAGTTCTCAGATGGCCTTTCCCACTCCTCGGGTTGCGCTGTATCCTTCAAAGACTGTTCACGCCTTCCCGCTCCTCGGGCCGCGCTCACCTACTCCAAGACCACCCTGAGCTTCCCCGTTCCTCGGGGCTTGCTCCTTGTGATTATACAATTGACAGCTGTCCCGCTCCATGGGCTAGTTTCTCCATTACTCAGCCAGGTACCTGTCTACATGAGCTACTGGACTTGGGCTCGGGCTCTGCGCCCCAGGGGCTTCACCTACACTCTCCCTATATGCCCACTGAGCTGTGGCTCTGCCCCTCGGGCTGCACCATTGGAGAATATCCTGCTTGGCTGTTCGGGTGCCCATCATCCCGTGATCTGCCTGGTGCCATCTCTCTCTAGGGATGTGCAGCCAAAAAGTTTTCGTTGCATTCATGATATGTATTTGTGGGGGGTCAGTTCCGTTTCATGCGGAAGTATGGAGAATTCCCTAAATTGTTGATCGGTCAATGCGTTACTATGGCGAGTTAAATTCCTGTCCCAGCTAAAATTAAAATTAACTACAACCCCCCACCCTCCTGACCCCCCCCCCCCAAGACTTACCAAAACTCCCTGGTGGTCCAGCGGGGGGTCCGGGAACTCACTCATACCCTCTGTGCTGGTTTTTCATCATGGTGCCGATAGCCTTTGTCACAGGGGCTACCAGTGCCATTGGTCAGCCCCTGTCACATGGTCACCGGCGCCATCTTGTGCTCCTACCATGTGACAGGGGCTGACCAATGGCACCGGTAGCCCCTGTGACACAGGCTATCAGTGTCATGATGAAACCGGCAAACGTGGGTGTGAGAATGCAGGGATGGCTTTTGGACTCGCCGCTGGAGTCTTGGGTAAGTCTTGGGGGTCAGGAGGGTGGGGGGTTTAAATTTTTATTTAGGAGGCTGAATAAAACAGATCTGTTTAATACGTGGGGAGTCGCGATGCGTTTCGCCTCCCCACGTATTTAACAGATAGGACAAAATAAGTTGCGGATTACAAATACGTGGAAAACGGATGCACACCTCTATCTCTCTCTACAAGTGCCATCTATAGACTGCTACCCTACGGGGGTCATCTCCTGGTCTCTGGGGCTCTCCCCTCAACTGTGCACAGAGCTTCCCTACACTCCAACACCTCACCTCCTGACAGTGCGGACCTGTGGGGCTCCTCCCAACAGGCTGTATCAACTCTCACCTCGGGCCAAGGGTCCATGTACACACTAATCATAACAGCAATTGATGATTTCCAACTACTTTTATTGATTAGAGATAGTTAACTGATGAAAATGTTCAATTACAAGTTCTTATTTTTTACAGTCAATTTACAACGTTAGTTCTTTTAATAAATCTGTGACTTTAAACTTCCAATCGATTTATGTTTTAGTTTTGAAGCTTCCTCCCAGAATTTGAAGAATAAGATAATCACTCCCAATTTAGATATTATAAAGTGAACTCACTTATCTCATAGCTTAGTTCAGTTGTTCAGAATAGTCTTACTCCTTTCTCTTTTCTACCCTGTTGGTACCTGCTCCTTTCTTCAATATCCTGATAATATGGTCATGGGTTGCATCCTGGTTCCAACAGTGGCCAATCCACACCATGAGAACCTGGCAAGTACCCAAAAACCAAGTCTATCCCATGCTACTGATGCTAGTAATAGCAGTGGCTATATTCTAATTCAACTTAATAGCAGGTAATGGACTTCTCCTCCAAGAACTTAGCCAATCCTTTTTTAAACCCAGCTACACTAACTGCACTAACCACATCCCCTGGCAACAAATTCTAGAGTTTAATTGTGTGTGGAGTGAAAGAACTATCTCCAATTAGTTTTAAATGTGCCATATGCTAACTTCATGGAGTGCCCCCTAGTCCTTCTATTATCCAAAAGAGTAAATTGCCGATTCACATCTACCCGTTCTAGACCTCTCATGATTTTCAAACACCTTATCATATCCCCCCACAGCCATCTCTTCTCCAAGCTGAACAGTCCTAACCTCTTTAGACTTTCCTCATAGGGGAGCTGTTCCATTCCCCTTATCATTTTGGTAGCCCTTCTCTGTACCTTCTCCATCGCAATTATATCTTTTTTGAGATGCGGCGACCAGAATAGTACACAGTATTCAAGGTGCAGTCTCACCATGGAGCGATACAGAGGCATTATAACATTTTCCATTTTATTCATCATTCACTTTCTAATAATTCCCAACATTCTGTTTGCTTTTTTGACTGCCGCAGCATACTGAACTGATGATTTCAATATGTTATCCATTATGACACCTAGATCTTTCTTGGGTGGTAGCACTTAATATGGAACCTAACATTGTATAACTATAGCATGGGTTATTTTTCCCTATGTGCATCACCTTCACTTATCCACATTAAATTTCATCTGCCATTTGGATGGCCAGGTTTCCAGTCTCACAAGGTCTTCCTGCAATTTATCACAATCCACTTGTGATTTAACTACTCTGAATAATTTTGTATCATCTGCAAATTTGATTACCTCACTCGTCTTATTCCTTTCCAGTGTTACGCATCCCGTCTGGGCCCAGACTGCGCATGGGCCTGCTCACCTCGCTAACTCCTCTGCAGATCACGGGTCAGCCTCCCCAGTGGCAGCTGTGAGCTCCTCCAGGGCTTGGTGTCCAGTGGCGTTGGTTGCCGGGCCTTCCACTACGCACCAGGCCTCACATTGGAGTTCGGCGTCTCCAGTGGCATTGGCCATGCCCCTAAGCGCGTGTGCCCTCCTCCCGTTATCTTGTAGGGCCAGGTGTGGGTACTAGCACTGTGGCGTGCCCTGATTGAATGTTCAATATAAGGAAGTTCCTGCCTGCACTTCCTTGCCTTGGCAATCGGGTCGGCACTGTAAGTGTACTAGTTTTGCCTCTGCATTCACAGCCTTGTTCCAGTCTTATTCCATACTTATTCCAGGTGTCCTTCTGTTCCAGCCTTGTTCCAGTGTCCTTCTGTTCCAGCGTCCGTCTAGCCCGTCTCCCCAAGTAGTACCCTCGGACTGTCTCTCTGGTCCTGACCTCGGCCTGTTCCTCGACCATTCTGTCTGTTGCCTGGATCCTGACCTATGCCTGCCTTGTGACCTCATCTGACCTCCAGAACCTGACTACTCCTCGGACTGATCCTCGGATTCTGACCTTGGCTGCCTTCGACCATGTCTCCTGATTCTGGCTCTGTCCCTTTTCATCGCCTACACTGTTCTGGTCTTCCTTGCTCCATCAGACCCACAGCCTCGAGTCCGACTGCTCTCCCTTGCTGTCTGTGGGCACGCCTGTCTACTACCTCTCCAGGAGACCCTGTGAGGACCACCTAAGTCCAAGCGGACCGGGTCCCTACAGGCTCCACCCGGGGGGACTACGGCTTCCAGTGGTGAAGTGCATCCTAGCCTCTGTCTCCTCCAGTGCTCTGCCCCCTGGGAGCAGATGCTTCCTGGTCCCTACCAGGGAGCCGTTCTCCACTGCTCAAGGACAAGCGTCCACCTTCAAGCACAACATCCAGATCATTTATTATTTTTGGATTTATTAACCGCATGTCTATTAATGGTTTAATAGTATTTACTATTTGCCTACTTCTATTAAGTTGTTTCAAAGTAAAAACTTTACTTCGTTTGTTTCAATGTTAAAACTTGTTTACTTCTTTTTGCTCAATGTAAAACTTCGTTGTTTAATACTGTTCTATGTAAACCGCAAAATGTAGCGATTGTTACTGTTATATGTAAACCGGGGTGATATGTATATTATACAGGAACCTCCGGTATATAAATTATTTAAATAAATAAATAAATTTATAAATATATTGAAAAGTATGAGTCCCAATACAGATCCCTGAGGCACTCCACTGTCTACTCCCTTCCACTGAGAAAATTGTCCATTTAATCCTACTCTCTGTTTCCTGTCTTTTAGCCAGTTTGCAGTCCACGAAAGGACATCACCACCTATCCCATGACTTTTTTTACTTTTCCTAGAAGCCTCTCATGAGGAAATTTGTCAAAAGCCTTCTGAAAATCCAAATACACTACATCTACCGGTTCACCTTTATCAACATGTTTATTAACCCCTTCAAAAAAGTGAAGCAGATTTTTGAGGCAAGACTTGCATTGGGTGACTTTATTCCATTAAACCATGTCTTTCTATATGTTCTGTGATTTTGATGTTTAGAACACTTTCCACTATTTGTCCTGGCACTGAAGTCAGGCTAACTGGTCTCTAATTTCCTGGATCACCCCTGGAGTCCTTTTTAAATATTGGGGTTACAATAGCCAGTCTTCAGGTACAATGAATGATTTTAATAATAGGTTACAAATTTTTCTAATAGATCTGAAATTTCATTTTTTAATTACTTCCAGTAGTCTACTGGATCTCTCTGGGTTAGACTCCAATTCTCAATATGTTGAGCACTAAGGGTGGTGGATGCCTGGAATGCCCTTCCGGAGGAAGTGGTGAAGTCTAAAACTGTGAAGGACTTCAAAGGGGCATGGGATAAACACTGTGGATCCATCAAGTCTAGTGGGCATAAATAGAGAGGAGGCAGCAAACACTGCACGGAGCGGCAGTAGCCACTGAGGCATTCACGGAGCGGGATGCCAGTGGCCAGTAGTTGGTGTTCCACTTTCATGCAACAAAACACTCATGGAGCGACAGTAGCCACAGAGGCATTCACGGAGCGGGATGCCAGTGGCCAGTGGTTGGTGTTCCACCTTCACGGAGCGGAAGGATGGAGGGCTGCCATCTAAAAAAAAAAAACAAACAAGCAAACAAAACAGGGGTGGGTAAGGGGAAGGGGTGTGGCCTGCTGGTTGCGGCGGTTGCTACCCCTGATTGATCTGGATGTTCACTAGGATAGCGCTGCTCTCTGCATTGGTGGAGGGGTGGAAGGGAATTGGGGCCGGAGGGTGCTGGAAGCCAATAGCGACGGGTGGGAGGGAGAAAAAGGGGGAAAAAAAATGGATAAACTGCGTAGCTTGCTGGGCAGACTGGATGGGCCGTTGGTCTTCTTCTGCCATCACTTCTATGTTTCTATGTTTCTAAGTCCCTGGATCCATGAGGACTCTGACAAGTGTCAAAAATAAAGTTCTTAAAAGATATTAACCCAAAAAGGGGAAGAAGGAAGGGTGGAAAAATGTCTTTCATGCAAACTCAACAGGGCAAAACTGATTCTTCAAAAAGGCAAAAAATATCCATATCCAGGCTGCATCCCTGGGTTCTTTCCCCTCCGAAAACAACCAAAATCAGGACCTGAAAGGGCTAAATCAAAATCCACACCTGAAAATAGTGGCTCTGAGTTTTATAGTCTAGAACTCCATCATTTCTGTCGTCCATATCAGGGAACTAAACCCAACCAAAATTTTAATTCTATCCTCCCCTCTAACATTGGGACAATCCTCTAGCAGAAATTCATGGGGTTCTCTATGCAGTTATACCTCCCAGCAACAAGGGGCGCAGGATTCTGGGTCTAGCAGGGAGTGACCTTTCTCTTAAAAAAGCAGGTGTGGGTAGTTCTATGGCCTACATGTATTCCAGTCTGTACAATTGCAGTGAATTCTGAACGATGCTTTCCTTAAACTAAAGAAGGTTTGCAATATTTTCAGAATACAGACGATACAGACAGGTACCTAACGTCTTCAGACTAATCACTGCTTCAGAATCTATTTAATCATTGTTAGAATAAAATGTCCACATAATTTTTGAATGTAGAAATCCAGGATTCTATAATTGACAAATATTTCATTCTTGCTATTGTTTTGTTATTCAAGTGCATTTATTTGCCAGAGAAGATTTAGAAGGATTTAATTTATTTTAGTGAAAAGTTTCTGCAGAGTTATCATTACTCTTCTTAGGTTTCCAGAAACCTTGGTAAACTGCATTATTATCCAGACAAATATTGTCTAATGTGGAGCTTAATTTTTTTGTTTCCTGTGAATTAAAAATGGTAAGAAGGTGACCATGTCGAAATTTTTGTTTTAGTCATGTTCTTGGCTGTGCCTCATAGATTATAAAACTGCGTTCTATATATTTAATGCAAAGAAAGGTTATTGTGCTATTCGAATGATTAAGAAAAATCCCCTAAAAATATCTTGGCAAAGGGCATCTGTAAAAAGATATAATGCTGGTTTGCACATTGGAGTCAGTGGGTGGTGACATATGGCACAGGATCAGACTTGCTTAGCATAGAAAGCCACTTAACACAGTAAGAAATATTAGGTGCATTATTGTCCATTGAAGATAAAACAAAAGAAACATAAAATGTAATATAACTGTGAATGCAGGTGCCACAATATTCAATTGTTTATACGTATGGTAAAGTAATGGAAAGGGCTTAAAGAGATATCTCTTAAGGTCACGTCTTGTTCTGAAGGACAGGACAAGTCAGGAGCATTAGAAAAAAAATGGAGAATGAGAGCAGACTGGATAACAAAACATCATTTCAAAGGATGATAGCTGCATTATTTTTATTATTTTTCAAGCGGGGGCCAGTGGCAAAAAAAACCCAACAAAAAAAAAAAACCCCTTCAGTATGAGAGCCAAGACCATTGACAAGTGATTGATACCCTGGGCAAGGGTGATCCCTTTCCATGATGTGGGTTTCTCTAGTTACTCAGGCACAATCAGAGCAACTCATGTAGCTAAAATGGTCCAGCTCTTAGTCTTTTTTTCTCTCTCTCTCTCAAACCATCTCCACACCTCCCACATACGCATACACATTTTTTCTCTCTCTCTCTCTCTCCCCCTCCCTCAGCCCCTCTCCATCCTACTCTCCCTGCCCCCTCTCCAGCCCATCTTCCCCCACTTATTCTTCCCTCAGCTCTTCTCCCCCTAATACCATCTCAGCTAGTATCAATTCAGTGTTCTTATGGGTTCCAGAACTGATCCCAGTACTCAAGGTATGGTTTCATCATTTTGCTACAAATTTCACAAGAATAGCGACTGAAATTAAAAAAAAAAAAAAAAAATGGACGTGGTTGGATAATTTTCCAGATACTGCAATGCATGCTATTTCATCACATTTTGGGTGAGAGAGAGACTCTTTATAAGGCTCTAATATAAGTAAACTATTTATACCACACTAAAAGAGCATCTAGTAACTCGGAGTGAGGTTTTGGTGGTGGCTTAGGTTTTGGGGGGCAGTTTTACAGGCACAGTCAGAGGTAGAAACAGCACAATAGACATCAGTGAAGATTTGATGTGATTTGGAGTGATGAAAGGTACACAAAGATGAGATCTGTACATTGCACTCTTGACCTAGCTTGAAAGTGGAACAGTCAAAAGAAAACCACAAGTGATATGAGTAACCTTGAAGTAGGATGGGTAAAAATCGACAATGTGAGGGAAAGTACACAGGCCTTGCAATGGCCACAAGTCATATATCCAGAATGTAAAATGGTGTCAATATGAGTTGACTGGATTTCAGAGGAAGTTAAAAGGTCGCGAAGATTGCATCCGAGACAAAACGCAAAACAGGTGTGTTTGAAAATTTGGGTTTGGGTTTAGACAGGGCCAGTAGCGGCAGAAAATATTGCATATTGAGCAACAAGTCAGTGAATAAGTGAGTACACAAGTAATGGTATCTGATTCTGATTTAGCAGGAGGATTCATCATTAACATGTACAGGCAAATTTTAAATCCCCCGCATGCATAAAATCCGGGGGTTATGCGTGCGGCCGGGCCTTGCGCGCACTACGCGCATTTTAGAAGGGGCCCGTTTGCACCAAAGGAAAGGGACGGTCTGGGGGGTGGGAAGGGGTGGGGCTAGAGGCGGCTGGTGTAGCGGGGAAGGGATCGCCGGCGTGCGCAAGTTGCTACTGCTCCAATGGAGCAGAAAACAACAAAATAAAAAATCAAAAGGTAGGAGAAAGGGTTTAGGAGGTGGGAAGGGGAAGAGATATTAGGTAGGGGGGTAGGGAAGTTCCCTCCCAGTTCACTCCTTAATTAGAATGGACTGGGAGGCAATTAGGAGAGGTCCAATCTCGTTGCCGTGCGTATGTTTGTAATATTAGGCTCCTCCCCCTGCGTGCGACGCCCGCACATGCTTGTACAGATTATAAAATCTGGCATGCATGTGCACTCAGCCCCCGAATTTTGTAACATTCACTCCAATGAAGGAGCGGACTGGGAGGGAACTTCCCTATCCCCTACCCTAACCTCTCTTCCCCTTCCCCTTTCCTCTCCAACCCCTAAATTGCACCTTTTTCATTTTTTGTTTGTCTTCCAACTTACTTCAGGGCCCGACCTGAAGTAAGTAGCATGCACCGGCAGCTGGCCAGCGATGAATGGTGCTGTTCCGGCCTGGCAGTTCTGTGCGTAACAGGAGTTAAGAGCATGGCCGAGCTCCTTTGAAAATGCGCACAGCGCACGCAAGGCCCGGCCATACACGTAACCCCCGTTTTTAACGTGCACAACTTTTTGAAAATCTACCCGATAATGTGTATTTAAAAGCCTGTTTTATAACCTGATAAGGATAACACCAATGTAGAAAATTATTAAACATCTATCGAGCTTGTAATCAAAATTCAACAAATGTGGGAACATAGTTTTCTTAGATGGAAAAAGTGTCTCATTGCAATATTGTCCATAGTGGTCCCAGGTGACCACTTGTATATGAAAGCAAGGTGGTTGGTTTCTGAAAATGGTAATGAAAAAAGAGCCATCCCTAGTAGAGACTAAAATATCTAGACAAAGTTTCATGTCAGTCAATGTGTGCAGAGAAACATAAATTGGGGTTACGAGCATTAAGCCAATCAAGAAATAAGTAGAATTGGATATCGGTGCTAGACCAGAGCACAAAAATGTTGGCAATATAGCTAGGTCAAGAGAGAATGAAATGCTAGAAATGTGATAGGTAAAGAAAGAGTTTCAAATTTAGAAACTTACAAACATGAAATATCAGGGGCAATGATGGCCCCCATAGCTGTACCTTTAACCTGTTGGTAAACAGAGTTATTAAAAGAAAAATAAGTTTTGTGAGGGTTAACAGTTCTTCAAGGAAGGTGGTGGGTACCCTCTGGTCATTTTGGTGAGCATTGTGAAACTCCTCTACTATATTAATGGCTTCAGACTCTGGGATATAGTTTTGTATAGGGCTTCAATGTCAAATGTTACTAAAAAAAAAAAAAAATGGGGGAAGGAGGAAAGACAATCTGGTGTAATAATGTAAGAAAATGACCAGAATGTATGGATGGATCTAATGGTTTTAGAAAAAAAAATCCATATAACATGATAGGGGCTAGAATAGGGAGCCAATGCCAGAGATATTAGGACTGGCTGGGGGATTATATAATGTTTTGTGTATCATAGGTAGATATAGAA
The DNA here is from genome assembly GCF_901001135.1 of Rhinatrema bivittatum. Taxonomy (NCBI): domain Eukaryota; kingdom Metazoa; phylum Chordata; class Amphibia; order Gymnophiona; family Rhinatrematidae; genus Rhinatrema; species Rhinatrema bivittatum. The sequence continues at coordinate 62,850,259 of NC_042621.1, forward strand.
TATAGGCATGTGAGGGTATGGTTTGATAAAGAAGCTTCATGAGAAATGATCCAATGATTGTTATCAGGGTTTTGTGCAGTTGCTGAAAACATTTTGAGTTCTGGAGCAGGGTCAGTAAAAAAAAAAAGAGGCTTGTAATATGATCAGGCTGCAAGCTGACATTCAATTTCCACAACTTAAGAAACACGATCCATTAATATCAGACCCTTACATTTATCTGCAGGTTTCAAAATGATGGAAATATCAGATGTCAGGGAGGTCAGCGCCTCACGATGTTAGAGAAACGCTATTGATAATACATTTCCAAATGACAAAGATCAAATAGCACTAAGCGTTCAAAGGCTAACAGGAGTGAGTCAGTAGGACCTGAGGGTATCCAAGTCGACTTGCGAGAAATCACTGAAGGATCCAAAGAACTTGAACCTGTGGAGAAAAAAATGTTAATACATACAAGTCTTAGAACGTTGAAAATGTGGATTTTAAAAGCATCATACAGAGGGTAGAGAACAGACCACTATTTAATAGTATAACCCAGGACTCGAGACTTTCGTCCGGCTCCTCACTTTTCCCCACCTCCCTTCCACAAATAATACAACAACACATCTGTATGGTGATAAACAAAAAAGGCCGCAGTTTATTAAACTGAACCCGAGCCAGAATTTTAACAACAATCCAAATCCCCCCCCTTTGACTTCCTCTGCCGGTTCCCCTCTTCGCTTACACCGCGGCCCGGTGATAAGCTAGGTCTTGCCCCCCTTTTCCCCACTTACCCCGCCGCGTCACCAGCGAGGGTAAGCTTGCGGCCTGAGCATCGGCCCCCCCCTTGCTCTTTGGCCTTCCCGTGTAGCAGCCCCAAGCTACACGGGCATTCCTCCCCCCCCTCCGAACAGTCAATAACAATTGCACCATAAACAATACAACATATGGCTCGGGTTTACCGCCACAAACAAAGACCTAACTTTATCGGTCTTTGTACCCCCACTGCGGCCCTCTAACTATAACCTGCTGCCTAATCCCATCCTCCAAGGCATTATTGAACAGATCGATGCCCACATCTGACAGGTGTACCCCATCCCCTAGAAAATACCCACTCAGAAGCTTCCAGGACCACTGATGCCGAATCCAGAAACCTCCCTCCCGCACGAGCCATTTGCCCACTTGACGGTTCAATTTCTTAACCCCATTGCGCCATAAGGGCTCGCCCTGGTGCTTGAGGCGAATAATCACATCGGACCATCCCAACTTCGTGTGAGGCAAGCGGTTCATGATGGAAGCCATATCCTTCCTCATCATTTTGATGAGCTCCCGACATGTCACCCTGCCCACATCGTTTCCGCCTAAATGGATGATAAGCCATTCCGGGGCACCCCACCTGTCAATATTGCCTTGCAACATAGCACATAGCTCCCCCCATCGCAAACCCCCTTTTCCAATCCATCGCACCCTAACGCCTTCAGGAGTCAAATTCAAATTCTCGCCATCAGGCCTCTTCTTGGCCCGACGGTAGGCACGATGAATAAAGGAATGACCCACGATCCAGGCACAGTTCCTGCGCAGCTCCTCCCCAGCCCGATCTGCAAGACAAACAAGCACATTACCAAGAGGCAACCACGCGCATTCCCTCCCCGGGCCAGATGCTACTCTCGTACGTAGGCCCTAAACACCTCCGATTTCCACCGCCCCAACGCCTTAATCCTGGCCGCTGACCAACCCAGTTCGGCTGCTGATGTAGCCGCCCCAATACGAAAGGAATGTGATGAGAATCGGTTTGCCTCCCACCCTAGTCCCTCCACCACCCTACGCAACACCGCTCCAAACTGAAACCGGGTGAGTGGGGAGCCGTCAGCATGCGCTAAGAAAGGACCCCCCACCGGCGGGCGCACCAATACGTAAGCCAGCGCTAAGCGCACCGGACAAACCATGTCGCACTCCGCCCGGATCAGGGAAATCCACGCACCCCTTCCCTTCTGGTCTGTTTTCGATTTGCGAATCCGCAGAGTCACCTGTTCAGTGAACACCCGCACATCCCCGACCTGCAACCCTTCATGCCACCCCTTGCCCCCCCTGGACCGAGCTACCAGCTCACCAATCCGAAGCGCACCAAAGAACGCCCAAGAAAATGCTAAACGAAACAAAGCTACCTCAAACTCAGAACAGCACACCCCCCCCAGTCCCGTGGCCAACTCAATCAAATTCTCGTACCGAATCGGCAGCCGCCTATCCTCCCGGATGCCCTCCCCCCTACTCCAGCCCTCCAACACTTTCTTAACTAAGAAACTGTGCAGGGGGTTCTCTCGACCCACCAACTTGCCGAAGAACGCAAAGCCAGCCAGTTGGCTCCTCACCGACGCCAAAGAAAAGCCCGCCCCTTTTGCCCACAGTATGAACTGAACCACCCCAGACTCAGACGCCCGGCCCCCCTCCCACCCCGACGCCCCCAGGAAACGCGTCACTGCTGCATTCCCTGCCACGTAAGCTCTCCAAGTCGCCGGGGCCACAGATCGTCGAATCAGGTCCCACGCCGCCTCAAGCCCAAGGTCCACAGATGGTCGGGGACTCTCGTTCCCTGCTGATCCGCCTGGGGAGCCGCCACTCGGAAGGTGTCCCACTTAAAACGAGAGAGAGCATCGGCAATGAGATTCGAAGACCCAGGGACATGCCGCGCCCTCAAATTAACATTCAACTGCAGACATAACAGAACCATGACCCGCAAGAGAACTGATACCAGGCTGCACTTCGCTGACTGTCGGTTAACCACCTGGACCACCCCGAGGTTATCGCACCACCAGACCACACGTTTGTTCGCAAGGTCATGCCCCCAAATGGTCAGGGCCACCACGATCGGGAACAGTTCAAGGAAGGTAATATTCCTCACCAGCCCCTCAGCTACCCAAGCAGCCGGCCATGGCTCCGCGCACCATTTGCCCCGAAAGTACAGTCCCAAACCCGACGCTCCCGCAGCGTCCGAATACAACTCCAACTCCGCGGTGGACACTTCCGGCTCCATCATCAGGCATATCCCGTTGAACGATTGCAAAAATTCCTCCCATACCGTGAGTTCCTCCCTTATCGGACGTGACACCCTAATGAAGTGATGTCCAGCCCTAATACCGGCTGTCCGCGCTGATAAGCGCCGAATGAACGCCCGCCCCATCGGGATTACTCGACACGCAAAAGTCAAGGACCCGATAAGCGATTGAAGCTGCCGGAGGGTCACCTTAACCGCTGTTTTCATCTCACCCACCAACGCCCGCAATTTCTCCACCTTGTCTACCGGCAGACGGCAAACCATTGCAACGGAGTCGAGCTCAATGCCCAGGAAGGTCAACTTAGTAACCGGACCCTCCGTTTTGTCAGCTGCAATGGGCACGCCAAAACGCTCCGCCGTGTACAGAAAACCCCGCAACTGCCGCTGACACGTATCCGAGCCACCAGGCCCGACAAATAAAAAATCATCCAGGTAATGCAGGGACTCCTCACACTCGGTATGAACCTTCGTAGCCCAATGGATAAACGTGCTGAATGCTTCAAAAAAGGCGCACGAAATCGCACAACCCATAGGAAGGCAACGATCTATGTAGTAACTGCCCTCAAAGGAGAAACCAAACAAAGGGAAACAGGACGGGTGTATCGGAAGCAACCTAAACGCCGACTCGATGTCCGCTTTTGCTAACAAGGCTCCCTTACCCCGCGTTGCGCACCAACTCCACGGCCTGATCAAAGGATGCGTACTTCACTACGCACGCTTCCCGCGGGATGAAATCATTCACTGACCCCCCTTTCGGACAAGACAAATTCAATATCAGCCTATACTTGCCTGCTGCCTTCTTCGGTATGACCGCCAGGGGCGATACGTGCATCTGCCCAAAAGGCTTCCCCGGAAACGGCCCAACCACCCTACCCCGCTCCATTTCCTCCCGTAGTTTTTTCCTGACCACCTGCCCCAGCTGAGAAACCGACCGCGAATTCCCCACCCGTCCCCCTTGCCCCGGACCCTGATATGGGATACGAAACCCTTCGGAAAACCCTGCCCGTAATAGCGCAGCAGCTACCCTATCCGGATACTCGCGCAGACCCGCAACCAACTCGGCCACCAGAATAGGGGAGTCTGCCTTGCACACTAATACGGACCTATTTGGCTCCCTTGCTAACCCCTCCCCCCGCCCCTTGCGGACACTTAACGGCAGAGTGCGCCCCTCCGTAGGTGGCACAAGCATGCCGAAACTTGCATTCTGGGAACAAACACGTGAGTTTGTTGTAGCGCCAGCAGATGTCGGCCGCCCCCGCCACCCCCTTTGAGTCTGGCTCACCGCTGCGCGCCCCCCCTGCACGAAAGGACTGTCCCTTACTACCCACCCCCGACGAAGCCCCCCCTGCCGCGATCGCCCCTCCCCCCATGTGGCTCTTCTTAACCAACCCCGCACTCTTATTTGTCATCTGAGTCAGCCACAGATGAATGTCCTGCGAGCCCCAAGACATAAACTGGTTCCCCGCCATCTTATCCCGGAATTTTTCATCATAGTTGAGCCATGCCCAACCTTCATAATCCCGGAACGCCCCCAAAATGCTGTCCGCGTAGGACAGCAACGCCCCATACTGGGACGGGTCAAAATGGCTAACTACACTCGCTAGCCTTAGGAAACCCCTCATCCAGTTGACTACGTTCTTGGCAACGCGCGGAACCGACCCGCTCCTCCTGAGGCGCTTCTTCGCCTTTTTGGATAACTTTTTTCCCCCCCGGCGGCCCTCCAGTAACTTAAATATATTGACAAACTTTCTCTTACGAATCCGTTTTACCAATCGGGTCGGCACCTCCTCCCACAACTCCGACAGAGCAGCCGCCGCTGGGTGACCTACGTCAAATTTTGGACCCTCACCCAAGACTGCCCTCCTACTCAGCCGTGACCCACTAGAACTCGATCCCACAGACGAACTCGTACTGGACTCCCCCCGAGACCTCCGTCTCCTGCCCTCTCGGTCCCTGCCCCCTCGCAGCGAACCATCCTTACCAGCATCCACAGGCTCGCACCGAGCACCGGCTGCGTCGGATCCCGGGACCGCCATCACTGGTTCCTGCCGCCTGTCACCACCGGTCATCCTGCACTCGCCCATCGCCGCTCCCGAAGCTAATCCCTCGTGGGCCCTCCATGCCTCACGGCTCGACGGGCCCGGCATGTCATCCTCTGCCATCGCTGTGGAAAAAATCCCCACACCCTCGGACCTTCCCCCGGCCACTGAACCCTGTGCACCGAGGGTACTAGTCAACGGGAACACACCGCTGTGCATCCCGCTCAAAGTACCCTCCACCATAGAGCCAATTCCCCCAGTGATAGCGCTCGTACCCCACTGCACCCCTGGCAATGAGCCATGACCCGTTTGCGCACTGGAACCACTGGGCACCTGACTGAGGCTATAACCCGCTCTGGCCAAGTGACCAATGACATCGGCAATGACCGCCGCCATATCATGCTGGGAAATGCTGCCCAACGAGGCCGGAGGTAGGGGTGTCTGCGACGAAGGTAAAAGGAAAGAAGGGGAGGCACCCGAACTCCCAACAGCTCGGCGACCCAAGGAGGCAGTAGCTACACCCCTCGCCGGGGGTAACCTCGGTGCCTCAGCCGGACCCCCTCGCGCTACACTACGCCGCCGGCAAGCCGGGCCTGCACGTGCCCTGGACCGGGCAGAACTGCGCCGGGCGCCTGCAGGGAAGGCCACCGGAAGGGGCTCCACCAGCTGGCCAGCACAAACCCAGGAACGAGGACTCACCCCCGCCCCAATGGTTGGACGGGGATCCGTACTAGCCGGCGCAGGCATCATTAACCCAGCTGCCCCATGAGAAGAGGGAAGGCCATGTGCAGCCAACTCCCCCCCGCCAGCCTGCGGCCCTAATGAGGGCGGCGAAACATTCCCCATCGCGGCGCCGTCACTCATCTCCAGCCCAAATACCCCGCGGGGGGGGGGAGAGGCCGTGAGCAGCCATCACCACCCCGCCTGGCCGCAGCCCCCCCCAAGGAGGGTGCCAAAACCTCCCGCAGCGCGTCACTCGCCGGGGCCGGCTGGGACACGCGTGCCAAGGAAATACCGAAATGAGAGCCAGGGCTGCCGGGAGGGTGGGGGCCCTCCGGCTCGGGGCCGCTCTCGCCCGAATCCGCCGCAGCAGGGGCCGAGGGACACACGAGAGAAGCAGTAACCGCCGGAGGCCGGGGCAGCGAAGGCAGCAACACAGGCGAGACACCAAGACTCACCCCCGGAACAAGGCCCTGTCCCTCCATCACGCTCACCGGCTGCTGACTGACTCCTCTCGCCGCCCGCACCGGCCTGGTGCGTGATTTCGCCGGCTGCTGGCTCCGGGAGCGCCGCATGGCGCTGCAGTAACCCGCCGAAAGGGGTAAAGATATAGAAAAACAATTTTTTTTATTTTTTTTTAAATCCACCCACCGGGCCGGCTGCCAGAGAAAGGCAGGGAGAGAATTAAGAGCCGCGCACCCCAGACGAAATGAGCCGCGCAGTTAGGAACAAGGCGAGCTGCAAGCAAGAACCCCTGCTAGCTTCGCTGCCTTGTTCCCAACTGCCACCTCCGCTACTCTACCCTCGTAGTCTCCCTATTGCCTAGCCAATGGGAAGGCAGCATTTGAATTTGCTGCCTCCCCATTGGAGCCCTCTCTAAATTCGCCTCCCCCCTTTCTACCTACCCCACCCCCTACTCCGCCTCCCGAGCTCGATCCTGGGTTACCGGCGGCGACCCAGGACCAGCCCGTGTCGCCTTCCTATAGTTCAGTAGAGGAAAGACGTTATTGCCAGGGATCTTTCAGTGCTTGGTAAAGTTGCGAGCAAGTGATCCATGTAGACTGAGGCAGGCTCAAAGCGCAGTAGCGGCTACGTGATCGCTGCAGTGATCTGTGGGCAGGTGGTCCTGTCAAATCTAAAAATAAGACGCTGAAGCAGATGAAGATGTTCCAGAGGAAAACTGTGGTACAGATGTGCCAGGCGCTAAAGGGATCCATTTGCCAATCCTATCAGGGTGTGAGGATCCTTTCTGAGCTAAATAAGTTTACTTGTAATATGTTTTATGTTTGCTTGCCTTCTTTATGTCCATATTTATTTACACTCTTTTGTTGTAGATTTGCTCCCTCCCGACGCAATTTAGAAAACATGATCCATGTCAGAAGTCCATGAACTCAGTTGGAAAGATATCACTGATGTCTTGCTGAAGCTATTAAATCCCTGTTTATGAAAAGCCTTAAACCACTTGGACACTGACATTTTTTGCCAAATCTTCTTTTGTATTCCTATTTGGATTGGTGATTTGGTCTTCCACCTCCATCTCTACGCCAGTATTATTTTTGTGACATGAGCTTTTAGTGTTATTTTACAGGCTAGTATGTTTAAGTGTCCTTAGTTATTTTGATTGTTATTATGTATGCTTTTATTTTGTACCCCGCCTCAAACTTTGTTATGAGTGTGGACTAGAAATTTTTTAAATAAAAAAATAAATATTTCATTTCCTACTTGAACTTGATCTTGCTGCTGGGTGGAATTTGGGGTATCTTGTGAAATTTACTTTCTGATTGAAGCTTTAGTCATAATCAGAAAATTACAATCTTTCATCAGCGTGACATTCCTGGTAATTTGTGAGGTGTGCTTTATTAAGGAAGCTTTTCCCATATTATGTAGCTGAAGACAGTCTCTTTATTTTTTTATTTTCTGGTGCTGCATTAGTTATTTCTTCCTTCTGAAACTTTTATCACATAGAACATGTGAAAGGTCTGTCCTGTGTATGTTTACTCATGTGCCTGGTTTTTTTTCTCTTGACTGAGGGTTTCTGTGGACAAAAAACCCTTCTATAACCAACAAATACAGTGCAAGAACCAGGCTACAGATATGTAGTTCATCCCAGTTATGGCTATTCCTCACCCTTGACTTATTTAGCTAAGTGGCAGCCACACAACGTAGCCAAATATTCAATGGCTGCTATTTAGCAGGATAAGTAGGATTTATCTGGCCAAGTACATTTTGAATATTGGGCTCTTGCTGTGCAACAAAGCCCACCTGCTCCATGCTTGCTAGAGATGCTGCATGCCCCTGCCTCAGCCAGGCCTCACTAGAGTGCCATCGGGGAGAAGTAAGAATGTGTAGCATTCGTGCTGGTCCAGATATCGATGGTGAAATGAATGCTTCTTTCTTATGCCTTAGCCAGCTACAATTAAGGATGCAATTATGACACTGGTTGTACAGATTGGACTGACTTCCTACTAAAGGTAATTTTGGAGGGCACTTTGTAAATTGGGGCTAACATATACAGTAAAAACTTAAAACCCACATTCTCTATGACCTGCAGGTTCAGGTTATCAAGGGCAATCGGTTTCCCGAAAATGCACATTACTACTTTTGATGCTTCCTGCCTCTTGCCCCAGGACAGTGTTACAGAATAGCACCCCATATCCTCTGTTAGGTTGCCACTTTGGATTCATGGCAGGAAGCTACTGTCCTGCCACTTGACTGTTGGAAGGGGTTATGGGATCAGCTTGGGGAAATGTCTTCCCCTTTTCAAACCTCCTCTGGCTTTTCCTTGTAGTGGCAGAAGATTTTCCCAAGGTAATACCGTTAACCTTCCCTGATGCCACTACTAATGGGTGCGGTTTCCCCAGGTGATACCACATGCCAGAATTTGCGAGGTGGCCCATTTTGCTTTCTTCAACTGATATCCTTTACGCAGTGAACACACGGAACAAAATGCATAGCCAGCTAACTCAGCTCCTCCCATTATGCCCCAAATTCGTAATCTGGGTTTTTTATTTGACTCCTAGTTTAAATTTTCACCCTCATTCTTCTCCGATAAAATTTGAAGAATGACTTTCAGACAATTGTTCAATCTTTTGTACTTAGTGTGACTGATTATTGTAAATCTCTGTTGTACATTGGTTTTTTATGCCTCCTCTATTCACCCTCTACAAGTGCTACAAAATTTGGCTGCCAGCTTGATTTTTGGGAGCCATAGATGGGATCATGTGTCCCCATTGCTAACTGATCTCCATTGGCTACCAGTTAGTAAACATGTTGAATTTAAAATTTTAATGCTAGTTTCTAAAGTCATAAAACTCAAAATTCATCTTATCTGACTACTACACTGCAAAATTACATTTAAAATGAACAGCAAGAAAACATTTCGAAGCAATTACATTTAAATTTTGTCCCCCTTGTAAGATGAGCTCCAACACGAACTAGAAAATGAGCTAGTTAATGTCGATTTCAATATTACGAACGCTACCAACTCCTTGATTAAGATTACTTCCGATATAGCAAATACTATCAATCCAATTAAAAGCAAACATATATAAAGGTCTCTAAAAAATCCAACCCATGGTACAATTGTCACATTACAGAAGCAAAACAGAGCTTAAGAAAAAAAAAAGCCTGGAGAAAAAACAAATGTTTGCAAACACACCTTGCATCCTACAAAAATTTAATTAATAAAACCAAAAAAGACTATTACAGCAAAAAAATTCAAATTTTCACACAACCCCAAAACACTTTTTAATATAGTAAAAAAACAGACTTACGATCCTTTGACAAATCCCGAAATAGGAAATAAGTTTTGTGCTATGCTCTGTGGCCGCAGGCGGCTGCAGCCGCGGTTGCTCACCTCTTTGCTGCCTTAGCTTTGTTAGGGGAACTCGCAGCCTCTGCCAGCTATCACCAGTCTTCCACCCTCCGTTCTTGGGCCTCCTCGAGTGGCTTGGATGCCGCCAACCGCCATCTTAACTATGGGGTTTCCTAGGTGCATGTGCGCACTTCCCGACCTGCTTTTAACTACGTCATGGCAGGAACCTTGGGGGCGTCCCCACCAGATGACGTCACTCAACCTGGATACTTAAGCTCACCGGCTCAGACACCCCATTCACCTCCCCTCACCACTCACCAACCAATCAGTCTCTCTCCCACCTGTCACACCATATAGTCAACCCAGCCACTCCCCCTCTCACCAGTCACCCCCCCCACACACACACATCAGGCTGCCTTTCTCTCACCAGTCACCACCCAACCAGTCTCTTTCCCACCTGTCACCCCCATACATTCACCCCAGTCACTTTCCCTCTCACCAGTCACCACCCTCTCCCCACACCCAAACACACAGAGACACCAGGGGAATTAAAAGTATGCATATCCCAAAATGCCAGGGTCCTTTTCCTAAAATACAAAGAGATTGGCAAATTCAAACTATGCATTTCTATTACATGCTTTTGCTGACTAGAACTTGATGGTATTATTATATCACTCTTTTTTTTACATTTTCTACTGGACACTGGCCATCCCCCCACAAATATCACCTTGCAACCTTGGCAACACAACAAGTAACTAAGGGAATGCATAACCATAACTCTAGCTAACAAACTCCTCCCCCAATTGACACTTTATAACTGGTAACATGCACTAACATGAAATACTAATTTTTTAAACATTTTGTCATTTTTCTTTTGTTTCATGGTGCTCCTGAAACAGGACGAAAGACAATTTCATTGCCATTATCTATTTTGTCGAAAACAAATGCACATCCCTACAGGAAACGCTATGGGCAGAATAAGAATTGTTTTTAAATAACTAACTTATCTGGCTAACTTTTAGCCGTCTTAACATATTGGCTGGCTGAATTCAGCCAGATATGTGCCCATATATTCATTTAGCTAGCTAACTTTTAAATATGGCCATCAGCAAGTTTTCTGGTGAGGTTGTGTTTATTATTTAAAGGAATCGTGGAGTTGGCCTCTTTTCCAGAGGCTCTAATTAGTTTTTAAAAAAAATCAGAGATGACAAATTTAATATGGAATTCTCCCTGTACGATATCCCTTGGCATAATGTTGCCCCCAATTGTGTTTGGCAGAATCAATAACAATTTAATTCAGTTTCATGCCTCACATGCTATTGGCTGGTGCACACTCAGTAGCTGTCAGCCCTCCCGAGTAGTGGCATTCCAGGAAGCTGATCACAGATTTAATTTTGTACTGTGAGTGTAAAGAATTGCTTGCTTTCTGGCAGTGTTTCCCAATCAGGTGTGTTTTCAGGATATCCATAATAAATATGCATGAGAGAGATTTGCTTACACTGCTTCTGCAATGTATGCAAAAATCTCTCTCATGCATTTTTATTGTGGCAAGCCTGAAAACCTGACAGGTTAGGGGGTGCCTCCAGGAGAGGCTTCGGGAAAAACTGTTCCATGGGATTGCTCAAACTCTTCAAATAATGCCTTTGCTTCTTGTTACTACTGATACTATCTGAAGCAGGATGCTCCTTGAAGCGGTTGTAAAGAAGAATGTCAAGATTTTTATTCTTACATGAATCGCATATAAAATTCAAAGTACCTTTGTAGAATTTTCAAGGCTGTGAAGCTTTCCATTATCTATTATACAGGGCTGAGTTGTCCTTTTCATCAAATTTTGGATGATCAACTTCACCCCAAATTCAGTTTCCAAACCCCACATTCAGTTTCTAACCCAATAGTTTCTAATTAGAGAAAAGACATCTATTCTAGATTCAAGATTTGATAGAACGTCATAGAATGTGGAATAGTTTGCTTCTCTTTCAGTGTCCAGGGAGAACATGGCTGTTGGCATCTTTTCTGTTAACTTCCCCACTGGTGGGAAAAGTTTTGCTTCACTGTAGGTAATCCTAGGGACTGAATTAAGTTTGAAGTTTTGAGAAAACAACTCCTCCACTATGGTTTGTGTTTAGAAGCTTTTTCACTTTTCGGTTTTGGCAGGTAAACAATGAAAAGATGAGTCCTAGTTTTACAAGAAAATAGTATGACTATTTAGATATCATATACCTTTAACATCTCTATTTATATACATATTCAAAAGGCATTTAGATGGATAACATAATAATTATCTGTCTAAATAGCTTAACCAGCTATATTCAGCACTTATCTGGCCAAATTCTAGCCGGCTAATAAGTTAGGCTAGAATTTAACTGAATAAATTAGGGGCGGTCCAGGGGCTTCACTGGGAGGAGCTGAGTTAGCCAGTTAAGTTAATATTCAGAATTAGCCGGCTGATTGAGTCAAAGAGCTGTCCTGAAGTTAGCTGGCTATAATTATCCGGCTAACTCACTAAGGGGGTTATTTTCTAAAGCTATTGCACGTGTGCGATAGCTCGCTTGGGGCGGCATCGGCCCCGGAAGAGGAGGAGTCGGGGGCGGCACCAGGGCTGATGCCGCGAAGACTGTGCCGACAGCGAAAGGCAAGCACCTTTATTGCTGCCGGTTTTCATGCCGAATAACTACACCTTTTATGGTGCAGTTATTCCATGTGACACCGGCAGCGCAGGACCGCCCCCCCCCCCCCCCCCATTACCGCCAGGATTCGAAGAGTCTGGCGGTATTAGTAAATCCAGCCCTATATTCAATAGTTTTATCTAGCTAACTTTGCCATCTGTACTGTGTCTGTATGTAGACCTCGTAATTGTCAACATTAAATGCATCAGCAAGGAGGGTTGCCAAAATCTTTGAACCTCATGTCAAAGTGGAAGCTAAGAACTCATTAATTCAACAGAACTTTTTTAATAATGGCAGATCTTTTCATCTCTTCGCAGTTTGTAAAAAATATAATGCCTGTGAAGGAAATGAGTGAGCATGTCAGTGTGGTAATGTTGTAATTTACTTGTTAAAGGATGAATTACTTAGTTAAAACAATGTTTTTAGTGCTTGAAATGAACACAGCTTATATGGATTTCGGCTAAACTTTTGATATTGTCTCACATAGAAAGCTCATAAATAAACTGAGCAACCTGGGGGTGGGCTGGATTAGAAGCTGGTTGAGTGATAGGTAACAGAGCAGAGAAGTAAATGGAATTTACTTTGAGGAAAGAAAGGTGATTAGTGGATTGCCTCAGGGAGCAGTCCTGACGCTGGTTATGTTCATCATCTTTGTGAGTGATATTGTGGAGGGTTTAGAAGGAAAAGTACTCCTTTTTTTTTTTTTTTTTGGATGACACTTAATTCTGCAACAGAGTGGGCATTCCTGAAGGAGTAGACTGAGACAGGATTTAAGAAATGTTGAAAAGTGATCTAATTTTTGGGGAGTAAGATTCAGTGCAAAAACAAGCACTTGAGATGCAGAAATCTTGGACGGTAACCTTCAAACAGCTGTGTGGGCGTCAATGTACATGCTTATGCCAGCTCTCGCCAATGGATGCCTCCATTTTATGCCTTACGCGCATATATGCATATGTTTATAAAATTGGCAGTGCATGCATACACATGCATGCAATTTTATATGGATGCATGCAAATGTTGCCCCTACTGCTTAAGTGGGGGGGATTTTGCTAGGCACTCGCGTTGGCGCAAATACCCGTTTCCCCAGTTCATCCCAGTTTTCCCTGATAAAGGATCGGACTTCCTAACTCCCCTAGCTAGATAGCCTCACTTTTACCCTATTAGCCCTGACCCTTCAAACCCCGATGACTAGCCCTGATTTTATTTCAAAACTTACAGGCCATCCATAGCAGAAATAAAGTTCCGTGATAGGGGACTCCGGCGCACGTTTCTGTGCATAAAGACTTATGTGCAGACTTCATGTTACAGGACCACCCATGTCCTGCCCATGCTCCATCCAGACCACGCCCACACCCCGCCCCTTTTTAACTTTTTGATTTGTGTGCATACCGAGAGATACATACTTACTTGGGTGCTTCTTAAAATCTGCACGGTTCGCACTGGCCCAAGAGACGTGCACATCTCCCAGGTTTGGCACACAGAGGGCTTTTAAAATCCACTTGTAAGGAAGCAGTAAATGATGGCAGTTGAAAAGCTGAAATATCCAGACAAGGAGAGAGGCCTCAGGAATCAATGAAGTATGATTACGTGCACAGCAACTCAGTTTCAATGCAAATAAAGCACCAAATCATGATTTCAGGTGCAGAAGTTCAAAGAAGCAGTGTGCAGTGGGGGATGAGATATCCAGATGTGTCAGCCAGGAGACCTCAGATGACCGGGTTTGATGATCTCAAAATAGTGAAACAGTGTGATAAAATGATAGCCAGAGTGAGAGGGATGTTGGGAGAGGGAGCATAGGAAGAGATATACCAGAAGATAAAAGGTGATAATATCTCTGTATAGGTAGGAACTTTCATTATCAATTTTTATTTTATTTCTCTCAAAACGTTTTCAGTGTTTATTATTAAAATGAACAAAATGGGAGAAAAATCAGTGGAAATATTTTTTCCAATGATTTTCTTCCATTTTTGTTTGTTAAAATAAATATAAATTTATTCCTGGAAAAACAAAATAAAAGCTGGAAGCAAAGGTCCATGTATACAGGTTATTTGTGACATTTCAACTGAAATATTGTATCCAAATCAATTCCTCCCACGGGATCTAGACAGGCTGGTTGCGGTCCTGAGAGAGGCTACAAAAATGGTGAAAAATAAATCATAGGACATGAGAGTTAGGGGTCTTAAATTTGTATACACTAAAGGAAAAGAGAGGTGGAATAATAGGATAGAGACATTTAAATACCTTACAGATATAAATCAGGTCTAAGAAGCAAACCATTTTCATAGGAAAGAATACCGTAGACCAAGAGGCCAAGATGCAAGGCTCCATGAGGGTAGACTCAGGAGCAACATGAAAATATTTCTTCATGAAAAGTATAGTAGAAGCATGGAATGAACTCCTGGATGAGATGGTGGAGACAAAGATGATATTGTAATTTTTAAAAAGTCACCATAAGCACAGAGGATCCCTATTGCTAAAAGAAGAAGGTTAAAGAAGCAGTGGGATATCCTGCATGGAGTAACAGCCAGGTACAACCTAACACAACAATTTGTATCAAGCTTCAATGAGTCATTGGGGTAACCTTGATGAAGCAGTAATTACAACCCTAAATAGATGTGGTATGTCTGCATGGAGTTTCCTTAAAGCACTGTGGTAACTAGGGATGTGCAGAAGGAAAACATTTGTTTTGTTTCGTTTTTCGTTTTGCCAGGACCCAAATTTGTTTCATTAGTTTCATAGAGGAAAAAACCAATTTGTTTATTAGCTTCATTCGTTTTTCACTTGCCACCGAAGAGCACAACCTCCGCTCCCGAGTGCTCCGATCACGTGACAGGCCTCCGGACCAATCAGAAGCCAAAAGGCAGAGAGAGAAAAAAAGAAGTAAACCGCGCCTAATTTAAAAACAAAAAGAAGGAAGTGATGAAACTCCCCAAGGCAGCCAGGTAAGAGCCCTTTAAATTCGGGCTCTCCCTCGGCGTCGTGCGCCTGCCCCTTTGTACACCCCTTCGTACAGCCCCGAGACCCGACTTTGCAGGACTTCACAGATCTCTCTCCCTCTGAGTCTGATATCTTGCCTCTCTCACACAGACCAAACGCCGGACCATCTCAGCCTTAAAGATAATAAGCATGCTCATCTCAGCCATTCCCACCATACATTACCACAGAAGACTCACAACATCAAAACTTACCAACTCAGCCGCCCAGCAACAGCAACAACAAAAAAGACTTATTCCCATCATGCTCTCACCTCTCAACCAACTCCTGGGTCTCACTCTTTTCTCCCTAACTCTACTGAATGCTCAATCAATCGTAAAAAAAACCCCACCTCTTATATGACTACCTCACGGATGAGCAACCAGACCTGTGCGCCATTACAGAAACATGGCTCAAACCCGAAGACACGGTCCTCATCAATCAACTCCCCATACAAACCTATGACATTTTCTCCGTCCCCAGATTGAAAAGAAGAGGAGGCGGCCTGCTACTCGCTGCCAATAAAAAACTTGGTTTGTCATTACACTCAACTATCTCCTCACTTTCCTTAGAATTCTCAATTTTCAAATCCTCTCAGTTACAAATAGGCCTTATTTACGCCCCCCCTGGACGTCTTGATGCGGACCCTTCACCTTTAATAGAATACATTGTAAAACACATTAACATTGACTCACCGACCATTCTGTTAGGAGACTTCAATCTCCACGTGGACGCCACTCCTCGCTCCTCCAATTGCGAATCCTTCCTCAGCTCCCTCAGCTGCATGGGTTTCAAACAGCTAATCAACGAACCCACCCATAAAGCAGGTCACACGCTAGATCTCATCTTCATCAACCAGTGCTTTACTCTAGTGTCACATATCGATTGTCTGCCAATTCCTTGGTTGGACCACAAGCTTATCTCTACTTCCCTCCGATACCTACATTCAACTCCCTTGGTAACACAGAAATCCACAGTCCAATTCAGAAAGCTATGCAACCAGGAAACCCTCAGCTTTCACCTATTCTCCGAGTTATTCCACATCGACCCTTCGGATGCTGACACTGCGCTGACCTCTTGGATAAAAATCACTAACAAAGTGGCCGATGCAACCTGCCTGCTTACAACCAAAATCATCAGTGACAACAATGACAAAAAAAAACCCATGGTGCACGCCACAATTAACAACTTTGAAACGTGAACTTAGAAAAAAGGAGCAGAATTGGCGAAAAAAACCCTCCTCATCTAACTTATCGGCCTTTAAATCACTCATGCACAAATACAGGATCTACATTCTTCAGACAAAAAGAGACTTCTACTCTCAAAAAATCAATCACTTCATCCGCGACCCAAAAGCCCTCTTTTGCCTGGTCTCTTCGCTCACCAAACCACCTTTTTCAACGATCCCAGATGACAAAGCTGCTACTAAAGCTTCCGAACTTGCCACATACTTCAAAAATAAAATAACAAACCTACTCGCCTCCCGTACAAGCAATAAAGTTCCTACCCAACATCATTCATGCTCTCCTAATCTACTACTCAGCCCAATATATCCTCAACTTTCCTCAGCCTCCTCGCCACAAACGGCCTGCTTAGAGGATTTTGAGCTTGCATCTTCTTTAGAGATTGAAAACCTTTTAAAGAAACTCAAGCCATCCTCACACCCTCTTGATGCAATTCCAGCTAACATTCTCATAATCTGCGCTAAAGACGTCGCTAAGCCTATCACCCAGATCATCAACGCCTCTCTATCACAGGGCCTGGTCCCTGACCCCCTCAAACTTGCCATCTTAAAACCCTTATTAAAAAAACCAAATCTCTCTACAGATAACCCAGCAAATTTCCGCCCAATTGCTAATCTTCCGATCATTGCCAAAATCCTGGAAAGAATAGTCAACAAACAGCTCTCTGAATTTCTTGAAAATAACAACATCCTCTCCCCAGCTCAATTAGGCTTTCGCAAATCCCGCAGTACCGAAACTCTTCTTTTATCTCTGTCAGACAACATTCTCATGAATCTAGAAAACAAACATCCCTGCTTGCTCATCCTCCTTGATCTTTCGGCCGCCTTTGACACGGTCAACCATGATTATCTCATCGAAAGACTATCCGAGATCGGCATCAAAAACAAAGCTCTAAACTGGTTCAAATCTTTCCTCCAGAACAGA
This sequence comes from Rhinatrema bivittatum, assembly GCF_901001135.1. Taxonomy (NCBI): domain Eukaryota; kingdom Metazoa; phylum Chordata; class Amphibia; order Gymnophiona; family Rhinatrematidae; genus Rhinatrema; species Rhinatrema bivittatum. Next base: position 62,867,667 of record NC_042621.1, read on the forward strand.
TACTACAAAGTTAAGATCAATAGCAAAGAGTCACCACCGTTCAGTTCCACATTAGGGGTCCCTCAAGGCTCTTTGCTATCCCCTACGTTATTCAATATCTATCTTCTCCCGCTTTGTCATCTCCTTTCCAATCTAAAGTTAACCCATTACTTATATGCAGATGACGTCCAAATCCTTATTCCTATCACCGAATCACTTCAAAAGACCGTACTTTTTTGGAACTCCTGCCTCCTTTCCATTAACAAACTCCTGTCTAACCTTAACCTGATACTCAACACTGACAAGACAGAATTCCTCTTGATCACTCAAGATGGCACCCTTCCATTGAATAGCTCTCACCTTCCATTGAATAGCTCTCACCTTATGCCGCTCCCAGTTCTCTCCCCACGGGTCAGAAACCTTGGGGTGGTCATGGATAACTATCTGAGCTTTTCTGATTTCATCAACACTATGGTTAAAGAGTGCTACTACAAACTCCAAGTTCTAAAAAGGCTTCGACCCCCTCCTTCATTTTCATGATTTCAGGTCAGTGTTACAATCCATCATCTTCTCGAAAATGGACTACTGTAATTCACTGCTTCACGGTCTCCCAGTCTACACCCTAAAGCCTCTTCAACTGTTACAGAACGCTACAGCAAGGTTTCTCACTAAATCCAACAAAAGAGATCATATAACACCAATTCTAAAGAAGCTCCACTGGCTCCCAGTCAAATCTCGAATCCTGTTTAAACTTCAATCAATCACCCACAAAGCCATATTCAACAACACTCCACTGGACCTCAGAATCCCTCTTCAGCTTCACACGTCTTCCCGACCGCTAAGATTAGCACAAAGAGGAACTCTACATGCACCTCCCATGAAAACATCTTTAAGTAAAAGAGCTCTATCCACAGCAGGCCCCAAACAGTGGAATCTGCTTCCTCCGGAGCTAAGGCTGATACATTGCCCCAACACGTTCAAAAAAAGACTCAAGACATGGCTATTCGGTCAAGCATTCCCTTAACTTACTTAGTCTTCCACAGCTCCCATAGACTGTTTTCATACTGTTGACGTCCAGAACCTATGCTCATGTTTATACTCATCAATAAGAAATTTCTCCCTCCTCCCCCCTCCACGAACAACCTCCCTCCCCATGCGCTAGTCTCACTCTAATAGTGCATACTGCTACTGTTCCTAGTTATGTTATGTTATCCAAGTTGTTCACTCCCTTGTTCATTGTAAGACATATGTTGTCATTGTTTTCTACTTGTTATAATGTAAACCGGAGTGATAAGTAATTCTGTTACCTGAACTTCGGTATAAAAAAAGTTATAAATAAATAAATTAAAGTCAATGGGGGAAGTATTTGCAGCCTATTTTTGGCTGCAGATTTGGGGTTTTCTTATCAATTCTGATGAAACTTCTGGGGAGCAATCATCAGAACAAGAAAGGAGCTCCAAGGTACTTAGACTGTGGCAAAGTGGCATGAATAACCTAAGGCACTGTAAAGAGGCAAAGGGGGTACCAGAAGTGGCAAGTGTGCTTTAACAGATGTGCAAAGCAGCAGCGAGAGTGTCAAAAACACACCACAGCTTCAAAACAGAGCACCGAAGGCAGCATGACAGGCAAAGTGGCAGGACAAATTTCATCAACATCCTACAGTACAATGAAGGGGGAACATAGCAAGCAGAAAGTGTCAGAAAAAACCACAAGGCACTGATAAAGGGACAAAGCAGAAAGACTAGCTCCAACACACTGAGGAACCATGATAGTGGCAAGAACACCACAAGGAGTAGAGTGAGTCGTCTGGTATGTGGCAGCAAGGCAGAGTGGCAGCAAGTTGATAGGGGCAAGACAGGTTGGCAGAGTGGAGGTAGTCTGGTCCCTGTGATTTGTTTGAAAATACCAACTCCCAGACAGCCATTGCAACTCACACTATCTCCCACCCACACCAACCATACCCTGCCTGCAAGCTACCTGTTGCAGTCTGGGAAGCTGCAGTCCAGGTGTGAACCCTTGAGCCGAACTACCCTGGTGTAGAGTAGGTCGGGAGGCGGAGCCATAGGCACAGGTCTTTACCCGGGAACCAGGAACCCCCCAGGAGGAGCCCGTAGGGTCCTAGAACCTTGGGACTTAGGAGCACAGTAACAGTCTCTATAGAAAAGGCCTGGGCAAGCGTAACCCACAGAGTCCAGCAGCAGGAAGCAGGAAGGCCCGGCGAGAGCGGGGCAGCCAGATAGAGTCTGTAACCTGCCGAACAAGCAGTTAGTGAGCAGGCCCGGGGTCTGTAGTAAGCCGCGGAGCGGAGCAGACAGATAACAGGAACAGAGTCTGTAGTGTATCGTAGGCTGTGACCAGCTGAAGGCAGGACTGGAGTCAATAGCGTGCAATAGAGCCAGACCGGGCAGTGAGCAGAATGGAGACAAACCCGAGTCAGGCTAGCAGCCAGTAGAAGCAGTCTCAGGTGCAGGCAAAGGTCGGAGGCTGGCAGCAAGCAGGAGCGGAGTCGGGCACAAGCTGAAGTCAATGGCGGGCTGCCGGCCGAAGCTGAGTCAGGAACAAGCTGAGGTCAGTGGCAGGCGGCAGACAGAAGCGGAGACAGGAACAAGCTGAGGTCAATGGCAGGCGGCAGGCAGAAGCGGAGTCAGGAACAAGCTGAGGTCAACCGGAACGTAGAACAGCAGAAGCGCAACTAAGAACTACTAACAGTAGCGACCCTCGTTGCAAGGCAATGAGAAGGCAGGCGAACGCCGGTTAAATCGGGCTTGGGGCGTGGCGTAGTTAGCCCAGGCGGGGCCAGACTTCCGGTGACCGTGCATCCTCGCGCGCATGCGTGGCAGCAGCGAGATGGCCCAGCAATGGCGGACGCCCCGAAGGCCCAGTGGAGCTGCGGGAGCGGCGTTCCCCCATCGGAGGTGAGCCTTGAGCACAGCAGATAGAGGGGAAGTGGTGGAGACCGCAACACTACCCCAGGGGGGTAAAATCAGCAGCAAAATGCCACTGCTGGCAGCTTGTCTCAGTGGGAGAGACAGAGAGACAGTCTGAGTTCAATAAAAAAAAATCCTGGCTGGCACAGCAGCAAAAACAAACAAATATCTTTTTCAATGGAAATTTCTATCAAAGTAGCAAGCAATAGCAATTTAATACAGATTTGAGACACTCAGACTAGCTCTGAGTAAAGTCACCACTCCAGCTGAGAAAAAAGTGTGTGGCATGCTGCATGCTTAAGGTATAAATAGTGTAATGAGTGTAATGGCATGCAACCTTCCTAGAGGTATAGAAAAACTAGCATTAGTAAAAAGAAGAAGCCCAATCTCAAGTTTGAACAACAGGGGGTGCCCAGGTACCAAAGGAGAACTACAACTCCCAGGATTCAAGAACATCAGAGGGAAGCCAATGTCCAGAGAGAGGCTGAGGCAGCAGCTGAATCTGAGGGTAGTCAATCTGATTCAGCTGAGTCAATGCTGTGGGAGGAGGAGGGGGTGCCCGAGTGCAAAAGAAACTATGAGAAGAGCTGCTTGTCAGAGACAGAGGAGGAGATGGACTGGGAGCTGCTAACGGAGGACTCTTCTTTCTCCAGCATGGAAACTGAGTGAGTGTTAGAGGAGTGAAAGAGAGAGTAGAATGTAAATTTATTTGGGAAGGTTTTTCCTGCTATTTGAAAGGCACTAGTAAAAGAAAGTGCTGGCTGTTATTTGGGCTGAGGCAGACCGTTACCTGTGGCACAACTAGAGGGGAGAAGGGAAGAGTTGTGCTGGATCCCCAAACAGGACGGTTATAGGCATAGTACAAGCCCAACAGCAGACATTTCTATACAGGGGAGTTTTGGGTTGCATTTTTTTTTTTCAACCCTGAGAGGGACTAATTGCACAGCGCTGTGAAATAGAAAATGACTTGATGCTTATGGAACTGTTTTCCTTCTGACTATTTTCCTTATTTTCTTGTGTTCCTGACTGGGGAGCATTTGGGGAGGTTTTGATAATGTGGCGAGCCACGCTGGGGACAGAGTCCGGAGCTTGAGGACTCCCAAGGAACTGTGAAAGTAACTGCCCTGGTGAAAGTCAAGGCTACCAGGACTACAACTTGCTCCAGCGGTTTCAGTGCGGCTGATGGCGATGGATTGAGGCCAGAGCATCAGTGGAGGACATTGATCACTGCAGTAGACCCAGCAGAGGAGGTTTGCGACAATAGATTAGAAGCCAAAATGTCCGATCAGAAATTTTTGAGATGTATTTCCTTCTAGCAAGCCCGACGCAGCCTAGCGATCAGAGCAGAGACAGTCTGTACCATGATGGTGATACAAGGAAAGACCACAAGATATAATCTGACATACGAGACTGATCTTTAAAACTGACTACACACAGCCCCTGAGGCAGCCCCAATGTGGGGGCAAAACTCGGCCTGAGTCGGGCTTGCTAGAAGTAAATATGTCTCAATAAAAATGTCTGATCGGACATTTTGGCTTCTAATTCACTTTGTTGCCCTCACAGCTTTTTAAGATAGCCTTCCTTGTTGTTTCATAAGGTATAAATAGTACAGCAGGAACAGCATCATAGAGCACTGTGAGCAGCAATTGGCTGCATTAGAAAAATGCTTAGCTCTGATACATCAGCATTCTGGTCTCCTTGCCAACCTGTCTGACCCACTCTATGACGGGGCTGTGAGGTCACTTATGACTCACAGGAAAGGGCTGGTTTTTGCTATAGATACTCCCACATGGCCTTCTCCTATTTCAAACAGCCGCTAAGAAATCACTGCGAACCAAAAGAATGAAACTAATATGATATTTTCATTTGTGGGGGATCGCCATGCATTTCGTGAACCCACAAATCAAACGAACAGGAACTTATGCATTGCGGATTGCACATTCGTTGAAAAAGAATGCACATTCCTAGTGGTAACCTGCACGATGTGGTAGTTACAGCTGTAAAAAGTAGTGATAAGACTGTATTGGGTTTCTAAGAAGGCTGGGGTAACCTGCTTTGTAGGGACCATGGTTAAAGTCCAAAGTTTAATGAGCATGGGGAGGTTGGAGTTTTTTGCACAACTTCACTAATTTTGGTGGCTGTGGGAATTATCACAAAACTGGGTAATAGAATGTGAAAGGAGGCCTGGCTGTTGGATTAAGTATTGGTCTTGTAAGGATCAAAGTGGGATATGATAAAGCCTGAAATGGCTTACTGATGGAGGTGGTGGAGGCCAGCAATTTTGACACATTTTGAGCATATTTAGAACAGATATGGCAGGCTGAGGTTGGCAAAGGTTTGAGAGGTCAGGTAAAGACAAGATGGAGAGAGGGGAAGAGTTGTTTTGGGTTGCATATGGGAGTGTATATGGCCTTCTATCCAAAGTGAAAAAATCTCAAGTAGCAACCTGGATAGACCATTTTGGTCTTTATCTGCCATCATCTGCTATGATGATTTTAACCTTACCTCTACTGGACTTAAAATTTACACTCTGCCATAACATGTATTTCCATTTCATTGACATTGTTGGAGGAAAGGAACAAGAGATGGACTTGTTTATCTGAGCCAGCCTATAATGGCAAACAATTGTTTTTCTTTTTCTTGGTAATGGAAAATTGATACAAAAATAAAATAAAAATCCAGTGTTTTACAATGACTAGTTTTGTGTTGTATATGTGTGTTTGGGGGGGGGGGGGGGGATGAGAATTAGTATTCATCAATATTTTATACGTAATATAGTTATAAACCCTGTCAGGGTTTTATTTTCAATCATGTTTAAGTCATCTTTAAGAAAATTAGAATTGTACTGGCCTAGAATAAATTATACGTTTTTCAGAATTACTAATAGCATTTAAGCTAAACCTTTAATATCGATGACAAATTGTCAACGAATGCAGAAGAAAATGTTATGTTTTCATTTGCATATATTGCACACAAATGTAATTATTAGGAGAACAAATCCATTAATTTTTCTCTGCATATTCATAGTCTTTGACAGAACAGTAAATGGTAGCTGTATATTGAGATTTCATGCATAGTGTGGTTTTCTTAGACAAGCTTTATATATAGACACATGTTTCTTTATTTTATTCCTTTTATTGTTTTACAAAATAATGCTGGTGTTTAGATTTACTGTAAGTTATAAGATGGTCCCCGAGGCAGTAGCATGTGCTGGCGAAGTTAATAAAATTGTGATTACATTAAAAAAAAAAAGGAATTTATTGCTAGACCGGTGGAAATTTTTTTTTAATATATATTGTTTTTTAATACATTTATGGGTCTTGGCACCAAAGCTTAACATGCACACTAAGGCTGTTTAGCAGTGCATACGCACTAGTGTACTATATACTAATGATGGGGCAATTTTCAAAATTCCATTGGTAGTTGCAAAGTCCATAGATACTTTTCCCCTTGAGTTTGCTCCAGTTGTCAAAGGGAAAGTACAAGAATACATTTCCCTTTGAAAATTGCCCAAGGAAAAAGTACCTGCAGAGATTTATACTGGCTTTTTCCCTTCAAAGCAACAATAGGGGGAGAGATCAAGCCGCAATAAGGCTCTAATGTGCTTAAGCAACATATATTGCAGCGATATCGTGTGATATTCACGATATCATGTAATGTTTGGGCCTGAAATCCATCCCTATTACGAAGAGCTTCTTTGCATGGCATTTTCACGCATGAATTTTGCAAATCCATGCAAAACAACTCATACATATCTAATGCTATGTAAATAAAATAATGCGGCTGGCTTAGAAATTTGTTATCAATCACACAAATGGCCCCAAAACACACCACAGTGTATTCCAGAAACCTTTCAGTACTAATACAAAAATACAATTGGTTTCACTGGTTTTACTTTTATATCATTTCAATTAGCCACATATTCAATCAAATCACTTAGACTTTTATAATTTGATTTGTAGGACCCATGCGCAAGGAGTTTGTCTGTCAATCAAACCCACAATTGGTCATAGGTCACATGACTTTATTTATAACTCCAATATTTTATGGTATTTACTTCATTTTTTATAAAAGTCACTTGCAATAGATATTGCCAAGCCTCGACGAACTTCAATGTTAATAATACATCTCTCATGGGAAAATCCAAAAAAGTCAGTGGTATCAGGGCAAAACAGTCACCTCATCCGTATATTTTCCGAGTGAAATAATACTTATCTCGTAGAAGACCAAGACCCTAACACGATTCCCAGTGCTTCTGCCATAGAATTAAAGGACCCCCATGGCCCAAAACCAATCTGCCCCCCAGAAGTAAGAAAAAACAAAACTCACCAGGGGGGTCTTTCTAAGGGCACCTTCAAGGTGGCCCTGCAAAATAAAAGTTAAAAATTAGATGAAATGGTCTGACTCCTGGATCTTTTCCTGTCATGTGACTGGAGCAAGAACTAGTCAACACCATTTTGGAAAATGGTGCCAACCATGTCTGGGATTAGGGGGTGTCCCAGACCTAATCCTGAATACCAATGAAGATTTTAAGGTGTGGAGGGATGTCTGGGGGGGGGGGGGTCTGAGGTGGGGGCCACAGGCAACCAATGTTAGTTTTTCAGACTTTGGGCACCACTTCCGGCATATTATTTCTATGGAAAGAGGTGGGGGGGGGGGCAAGGGGGTGGGAGGCTATGTTTTTGTGGGAGGTTTGACTCAATTCGCAGAGGGTAGGGCCAGGTGTGCACCACATTTCATCTCATTTTTAACATTTATTTTGTGAGGCTGCCTTGAATGGTGGCTACGGAGTGAGGGGTGAGGTCAAGTAAGACCCCCCACTGACTTTTTCTTACTTCTGGGGAGTGTGTCATTTTGGACCACTGAGCTGGGCCCTTTAAAGTGATGGTGGCCCCATGATTTGGGGGCTGCCATCATGCTTTCAATAGGCTTAAGTTCCGATCATTTGTCTTGGGGGGGGGGGGGGCTTTGTCCGCGAGACAACTCTGTGATACCCTGCCGCGATATTTTGTTGAGGAGGAGAGGCAAATTATCACAGGACTGTCGTCCCCCCCTCCAATATTGGGCCACCTCGTGCAATAAAATATTGTGGCTTAGTGAATCCAGGCCATGGTTTTGAAAGTTCAAAACTATGTGCATTTTTGCCTCCCCTAACTCCCTCTTTGCCCCTCCTTGATAACTTCCTCACACAATGTACACTTTGAGCCCCATGGAGGCTGAGCAATTTTCAAAAACTCCTCTATCCCAGTTATTTAATATTTACCCAGGTTAATGGCCTTTGAGAATTTCCCCTTAGAGGGCAATTTTTAAAAGGGATTCTCCGCGGGTAAATGGCTGTCTACCCATGGAGAATAAGCATTCGAAAATTGTTCTCCACCCCCCCCCCCCCCACCCCCATAGGGGCAAGGACAGCAATGGAAATGGGGCTAGGGTGGCCCCCAAAAATTACGCCTGGGAATTTCCTTTTGAAATCCCCAGGCTTTCATTACCCTGCATACTTTGCATCAGTAGAGTACGTAGGGTACAGAAATCCCTGTTCTCTCCACCTAGCTTGATGGACTCTCTACCTGGGTAATATCAAGCTAGGTGGAGAGAACATTGCACAAATCTCATCTTTGAGTTTTTTCTCTCTGAAGGTCATCAAATCTTCACAAGAGACCACTGTTCTGTTCGTACGTCTCACGTTGAATGTCAAAGTGGCCCCTAACCCCCTACACTAATATCTAAACCTCACCTCGAGTTACTAGGTGGGCCTCCCATAGAGATATAAATAACTATCTACTGTGAAGGCCTTATGGCTAGGTTCTCTCTCTTTCTCTCTCTCTCTCACTATGGTCCCCCCAGTGGTTGTATGTAGGAAATACATCAATTCTGGCACTTATCGCAAAGTGCAAAAAGGGATATTAATACCTAAGGATAGGACATTATGGCTAGGTTCTCTCTCTCTCACTCACTCACACACGCACACGGTCCCCCAGTGCTTGTATGCAGGAAATACAACAGGTCTGGCATGTATTGCAAAGTTTAGCTCTTCACATAGGTATTAGCACAAATTGCAATAAACTGTCTATTAGCATAAAGCATGCCCCTTTTGCTATCGCATGCGATACTTATCGCATTTTGATAAATCCAGGCCTAAGACAGCTATGCAAAAGAAAATGTGTAGACTCTTACTATGTGTTCCTAATTTGGTCTCTTGTAATGTGGGCAACTAACCAGCTCCTTCTGCTGTATTGCTGATTCTGTATCTCTGGATTGTGAGAGGCCAGCAGTGTCTGGATTCAGTGTTTCCATAAGACATTGCTCCAGTGGTTTGAGGTGAATGGGACAGACATAACTACCTCCTGGTTTTTTTTTCTTCCAGTGAGCACAGATATATATGGACTTTTGCTTGCATGCCCCTTTTAATGTCCTGAAGATGATGTTTCATGTGTGATATTGTACTTGGGGGTGACTTCAAGCCTCTTTTAGTGCCTGGGATTGTCTTGTGGAGCCTTTCCCAAGGAGCACAATGTAGTTCTCTGTGTCCTGCTTTTTCCTCATCTGGGGCCCAAAATTGAAAGCTGGCCTTTTAAGTACCTTAGACAGATCTGGCTAAGTTATAACAAATATTCAAATATTCAGTGACATGTGTATGCTGCTGAATACCTGCGTTCAAGCTGCTACTTAGCCGGATCAGTTACATCCGGCTAAGTTAAACCTGTTCTTTGGCAGGTATAACTTACCCACATAACGTATCCAGCTAAGACTAAGTATCTCCTTTTAGCTGGATAAATTAACACTGCCCTGATCCGCCCACTGCCCACCCACTATCTAGCCGGCTAAGAGATAGCTGGATAAGTGACATATCCAGCTATCTAGCGGGCTGCTGCCCTACTTATCTAGCAATTGAGCGATGAATGCGCTTTCAGTATTGGGCCCCTGGGGAGTCTAATAGTTCAGATCTAGGCTATGTGGAGCCCCTTCTTCACTCTAAGCCTAAGTATTCAGTCTTGATTTCTGCCCCACTACTACCTCCTCCCCTTCCAACTCTATGGCACTGTAAGCCTCCTTTCTGTAGCTTCTACCACCCATTTCCCTCTCTTCCCTGCAACATCTAGCCATGCTTTCACTCTCATGTGTCTTCCACGCCCGCAGACATGGGCACACCGTGTTGCCTGGCCCCCTTCCATGCTCCAGTTTCTCACCAATCAGATCTTCTCACTCTGCTGTTTTGACACAGAAAACTGATGGACGGAAACACACACTTACGTAATTACTTATCCTCTCAGCCACAGACCTAGAGCAGTGGACAAAGGAAAGTTTTTATACACAAAAAGAGAACAAGACATGGAACAAGCTAGGCAGACCATTGTTTTACCTTTCCTTGACCGCTCTACTATTCTTTTAACATCATCTCCTGGGGCTCAAATGCTCACCCATGCCTCCCTTCAGCATTGACAACCAAATTCAAGTGTCAAGCTTTCTTTTATATAGTTTCCATGCAAGGAGGCCCAAGCATGCTCAATTCAAGGCACGCTTGCTATTTTCAGTAGCAGCCACATACTGTTTAGTAATCTTTACATGCATTATAGATTCTACATTTTAGCAGGAAATTTGAAAAATTTAGTGCATTGCCCATTTTAGTATGCACACTAACAAATGTTTAGCACAACTTTTAATGTGTAGGCCTCTTTATAATGTTCCCTTAGTTAATGCAAATTCTGAATTTGGTTTTAACTTGTTTTCAAAGGCTGTTTATGAAAAAAAAAAACAGTGAAGCTTCTTAGCAAAGGACCCATTATTTATTTTGCCAACTGCTCTTCAGCTAGGTTAAACTTATTCCGTAAGCATCACTGATTAAAGAAAAAGCAAAGACAGATTTTATTAATTCCTTGGACCAGTCATAGTGATTGCTAGGTCAACTGGGAGCCTAATTCAGGATGAAGGCTTTACAGATTTGGGCATCCATCAACTTTTACCAACTCCAGCTCTTCAAACTTTGTGGTGCCTGAGCTCAGAAAATGTTCTTCATCAATTCTTTTCAAGTATACTTGTTACTGATCCAAGTCTAATTGCCAAGGATTCACAGCAGTTCTTGGAACCTGAACCTCTGTTCATATAAATGTGGTGAGAACTTCAAGTATCTGTGAAATAAGGTTTACGTTTCTCCCTATCAATGTGATGTCTTAAAGAGCTAAAGTAAAGTTAAGCTTGGCCTCCTCCTTTGGTGAAAGTTAAAAGTGGACCAATACAAAATGAAGGTTTACTTAAAAAGAAGCAAGCCAATTTCTTAAAATTACAATATCCTGTTTCATTTTTTCATCATCATAATGATTTATAGATGTGCTTTGAGGAGGAGAGGGAGGTTTGCTGAAAATCTATTTATTTATTTATTTGAGATTTTTCTATACCGGCATTCGCGATGGGAATCGCATCATGCCGGTTTACAATTAACAAGGTGTGACAAAAGGAAAATTAATAAGAACATTAACAGGTGCTAAAAGAAAAAATAGCAGTTACATTAAAACAGGGACATAATACAACTTGGAACGGTGAAATAGGCGATAGCAATTTAACAGTGAAAAATAAAAACCTGCCAATTTAAAAGAGATTGTAAAATTAAGGAATTGGCAAAGATGTTGATTACTCTGTTGGGTGGTCTGAGTTAATTAAGGTGAATTAAGGTTCAGTTAGTGTCTGGAAAGGCTTTCATAAATAACCAGGTTTTAAGTCTTTTTTTTCTAAATGTTGGAAGGCTGGGTTCCTGTCTCAGTTCTGGTGGGATGGAGTTCCACAAAGTAGGTCCTGCTGAGGAGAATGCCCTGTCTCTGAGAGTCATATGCTGAAAGGTTTTGGAAGGTGGAACCTGTAGTGAATCTCTGTAGGACTCTCTGATCGGTCTGGCGGAGGTATGTTTTTTAAATGGGATTTGAAGGTTAAGCAGAGAGAGTTGATGGATAGCTTTGTAGATGGTAATGGACTTATATAAGATTCTATAGTGAACTGGCAGCCAATGCAAGTCTTTGAGAATAGGAGATATGTGGTCTCTTCTTCTTGTGTTTGTCAATATTCTGGCCGCTGTGTTCTGTACCATCTGAAGGGGTTTAGTGTGAGAAGACGGGAGACCTAATAGAATGGAATTGCAATAATCTAACTTAGAGAAGATTATTGATTGCAAGACTGTTCTGTAGTCATGGGAGTGGAAAAGTGGTTTAATTCTTTTTAAGACGTGAAGTTTATGAAAGCAGTCCTTAGTAGTTTGATTAATAAAAGATTTTAGATTTAGCCGATTATCAATGATAGCTCCTGGGTCTCTTACTTGTGAGGTTTGAAAGCCGGTTGTTGGATTTGAGGCGAGGTTACTGTTTTCGGGGGAAATTATGAAAAGTTTGGTTTTTGAAGAATTTAGGATTAGATTTAGACTGGAGAGGAGGTTGTCATCTTTTTGAAGGCAATTTTCCCAGATTGTAATAGTTTTTGTGAGGGATTCTTTGATAGGGATGACGATCTGGACGTCATCCGCGTATAGAAAGTATTTGAGGTTCAGTTTAGTTAATAGTTGACATAGGGGGAGGAGGTAAATGTTAAAGAGCGTGGGAGAAAGGGAGGAGCCCTGCGGAACTCCTAGCGTGGAAGGATAAAACTGAGATTCTTTGTTATGTATTTTGACTTTGTATCCTCTATTTCCCAAGAATGATTTGAACCAGGCAAGAGCAGAGCCTGTTATTCCGATGTTCGCTAGTTGATTTAGGAGGAGGGAGTGATTAACAATATCAAAGGCGGCCAATAGGTCGAGGAGTATCAGTAGGTAGGCCTGACCTTTATCGAGGCCCATGATGAAGTAGTCTGTTAGGGGTATGAGAAGTGATTCGGTACTTAAAGATTTTCGGAAGCCATATTGAGTGGAGAAAAGTATATTGTGGTCTTCGAGGTAGTCTGATAATCTAGCGTTAACTAATTTTTCCATTACCTTGTCTATGAAAAGTAGGTTGGAGATTGGGCGAAAGTTGGAAGGATCTTTGGGATTTAAATTAGGTTTTTTTAAGAGGTTTGATGGAGGCAATTTTCAGGTCGTCTGGATAGATTCCTTAGGCTAAAGAACAATCGATAATGTCCATCAGGGCTTTAGAGATGGTATCTGGTATTAGCAGCAGTAGTTTGGAAGGGATATGGTCAAATGGGTGGGAGGAGGGTTTCATTCTCTTCAATACTAATTTGGTCTCAGAAGTTGCGATAGGTTCGAAGGCTTGTATAGAAATGCCTTTGCAGGGATGGAGGTATGCGCTGAATGGAGCTAAGTTATTAGGTTTCAGCTGTGATTGTAGGTTGGATATTTTGTTACTGAAGAAGATGGCCAACTCCTCTGCTTTTTCGTGTGCTTGGTTGAGTGGAATGTCCGGGGGGTTGATTTGGGTTAAATTCGACACACAAGTAAAAAGGGCTTTTGAATCAAAGATGAGGTGATGGATCTTGTGCGCGTAGAAGTCCCTTTTTGTTTTTAATGTAGCGCTCTTGTATAGGTGGAGGGCGAGTTTGTAAGCCGAGAGGGAGGTCAGTGATGGTGCTTTACACAATTTACTTTCTTTTTGTCGGAGGGAGTGTTTGAGTTTTTGGAGTTCTTCGTTAAACCAGGGTTGTTTTTTGGAAGCGTTGTGTTTCGGTTTTTTAGTTGCCAGTGGACAGAGTTTATTTGCTGCCGATACTGTGATGTTGGATGTATAGAACTTTGGATATACTTATCCCTATATTTGATTTGTTTAAATCGAGAGTATAAAATTCATTGAAATTGTACCGATAATGCAGAACACTGACAATGTCAGGGGTAGACCCAAAAAACAGCAGGGTAGGCGATCCAGTGAAGCCATGAGGAAATAACAAAAAGGTGGATGCCACAAGAACGTTTTTTTCAAACTTTAATCAAGGAGACGTAAAAGATCAAGTACAATTGCCTTGATCTTTTACGTCTCCTTGATTAAAGTTTGAAAAAGAATGTCAGGGGTAGGCAACCTCCAGTCCTAATGGACATCAATCTCTCGGGTTTTCAGGATATCTTTAAAGAATATGCATGAGATAATTTGCCGGCTTTTGACACAGTGTGCATGCAAATCTATCTCATCTGTTTATTAGGGATATCCTGAAAACCTGAGTAGATTGGTGTCAACAAGGACTGGAGTTTACCTATCCCTGAGGTTGGGAACACAAATATATCCTGTTTTCTAGTTTTGTCCTTCCTTTATTTTTACTATACAATATAGACCAGTTCTAAATCTGTCTCCATTTCTGGTGAATCTCAGGATTAATTTACTTTCTTCCTTTGTATATACAAAGGTCTGGACTATAATACTCTCTTGAAGACAAATTACTGTCTTATCATCTTCTGTCATTAGAACAGGGATGCTAATCTTCCCAGTTTATCACAGAATCATCACTATTGATGTTAAATACAAGATGGAAATCATTTAGTGTTTGAACATTGTCATTACCATCTATAAGCACTGGGTTTTACATGTGCATTATCACCTGATGTTAATGAGATGCAAATGAGGCAAGCATTACTCCAGAAGCTAAAATACACTCATATGTGCATATGGATGGTATCACAAAAACTCAACTACACCTTTCCAAGGTATAATTAAGTTTTTAGCATTAATAAGCCTGTAATGCATTTTGCACATTTTAGTATGCACACTTGATTGATGTGCTAATAGATAATGAACTATTTTGCATACATTTGCATCTCATTACCGCATGAACATAGATTTTGTATTAAACTATCACAAGCTAATTTATGTGCATAAATAGCTGTGTTAACATGCTTTAACCGGCACTTGAATGCAGAGATTTAATGTGCATAAACTCTTATGTCATTAACACATTTTATATACTGGCCCCTTAACTTACAAAACATAGAGAATATATTAATGCATGCTAAAAGTACGTTGTGCCATTACATGACTAGCATGTTAAAGCACTGCAATAATGGGCAGTAAAATAAAAAATTAACATGCACTTTTAACACAAAACACGTTAACTACACAAGCAATGCTATATTTAAATGAGCTTGCTTGCATGGTTTTGAATATTAGTGTCGGATTTAAATATTTTATGAATTAATTGTACACTGATGGGAAACTTTGTGCATTAGCATTAATGCACACCCATTAATGTACCTCTTCAATGCACGATAATTAAGCACATGGATTGTACAGATGTTAAATGCCTGTGTTACCAGTAACCCACTTTAGTAAATTAACCCTCATATCCTTCATGGCTGACACTGAAAACCATGGTACATTCAAGACATTTGTCAGAAAGCTCTGGTGTTAAAGCTGGTATTTAGCAATCTGTAGTTATTTAGAATAGTTGTGGGTGGATCATTGGACCAGTGGCAGGTGACCACGCCCTCGGGGGAAATCCTGAGAGGGATCACTAGTCAGGCTTAGTGTAGGAGACAGACACACACTAGTTCTTTTATTAGACAATATAGTAAACCACCAGAGGTGGCAGTAGTGAGCTGGAAGCGCCCAGCTGGGCTGTAATCCCTCAGGTACTGGAACAGCGATCCCAAGGTGGCTGAACAGTAGAGAAACTAAGTAAGTGAGTAGGCAAAGCATGCAGCATTCAGAAACAAGTCCTTGATGGTAACACTCACACAATAGTCTCTTGAGGCAGCCCAGGAGATGGTATGTATTAGGCCCTCGAGGAGCGAGTACCTGGTTCCAGGGAACACTCTGAGAGATAGATACAGACTCACTGATATTAAGCAGCAAAGACTTCTTAGAAGCAATATATTAAACCACCAAAGGTGGCAGTAGTGAGCTGGAAGCGCCCGGCTGGGCTGTAGTCCCTCAGGTATTGGAACAGCGATCCCAGGGTGGCTGAGCTGTAGAGAAACTAAGAAAGTGAGTAGGCAGAGTTCTGGAACAAGTCCTTGTTGGTAATACTCACACAATAGTCTCTTGAGGCAGCCCAGGAGATGGTATGTATTAGGCCCTCGAGGAGCGAGTACCTAGACCCAGGGAAAGCTCTGAGAGAGAGATGGAAACTCACTGATATTGTAAGCAGCGATGACTTCTTAGCAGAAGTGGTATTCAGGAGTAAGTCCGGGACATGGGCCCTCGAGGAGCGAGTACCGGTTCCGGACTGCGACCTGAAAAGAAAAAGAGAGAGCGAGGCCCCCGAGGAGAGGGTACCTCTAGTGAAGTCCGAGGAGACAGAGTAGCTGGGTTTGCGGAGAGCGAATCCCATCTGCAGCGACCAGGAGGAAGCGAACCCTTGCTAACTCGTCTTGTTAGTGAAAACTGAGACCTTAAATATCTGGAGCTGGTGCCATCATCTCAGGGGGATGCCCCTGAGGTTCACGCCAATGCTGGTACATTAGTCGGGCCGCGCGCGCCCTTAGGCATCTTGTCAACATGGCGGCTTGCAGCGTCGAGCCGGTCCGGGGATGCCAGAGGAGGACGGCATGGAGACGCCGCAGCAGCTAGCCTTCCATCAACCCTGAAGGGAGTCACCAACGAGGTAAGGTGGGCGAGCGGAGACGTCGGGCAGCGATGGACACTTCCTCCAAGGCTACATGGACATATTTGAATACATCAGAAAATCTGATGGCTTGGTTCCAAGTAGGAGAAAATTAAGTGGGTGTTTATTAAAATAATTCTTCCAAAAAGCAAGAACCTGATTCACTATTTTTTTTTCAATAACTATAGAATGGGAGAGAACCTTTGAAAAATCAGGTCTTATGCACATTCAAAATTGTTGCAGTAAGGAAGAGAGAACATATTCATAAAACTTGTATTGGAGACATGCTAACAGACAGAAGAGTATTTTAATTAATATAGGTGTGAAACTTGCATGTAATAATCACAGTTTTTCAATTTTATTCTTGTCCATTAGTTCAGAAGAACAGACAGTGTAAAAGAATGGAACTATGTCGTGGAATTACTGTTCACACGTTTCTTTTGGATTTATGTTAAACTACGTTTCTCTGTTCCCGTGCCTTCTTAAAAGATAAAGCTGATAAGCCTGAAAATAAAGAACAGACGTTGTTGCATACACACACTGCCTCTGATGTGACAGTGAACACCTCTTCCATTTTATTGCTGCCATAAAAAGCAATAAAAGGTTTGGAACAGGAAAGCAAAAATGATGCAGCAACCAGCAACCTGAACTAATGTAACAAAGGGTTGCGATCAGACTGTTTTTCCTTTTGACAAAAATGATTAAGATCTTACAAATATATGCTCTCTAGCTAAACACAAGATGATGAGTTAAAGACATTAAGGGAGATTTAACTCATAATAACTTGATTTTATTAGTTTGTGTTTCAGACTTAATAGTATTTTAATGTGTTTCCTTGATTTATCATGCAATGAACATCTATTCATATTTTGATATACTGTAATATACTTTATTCCATATACAGCGCGTCCCTTTTCAGTGATTGATTTAAAATATCTGATAGCCTTTATTACATATTAGAATGCATAAGAATTTGCTTCTCTTTGTATCATAATACGTATGTGATTTAACTGCAATATCGTAAAGTATTGCAAGGACATTTCCAGTGATTCCTATAGCTTATCAATTTCTTCTTGAATATGTAAATGCCATGGGATTCTATTGCATCAGTAACATTGATTTTATTGTGCTCGTCCATTTAATCTGACATTGGAATGCACCCATAATATATTATTTATGCATAGGTGAAACATGTATTTTTCCAGAGATGGGCTGAAAAGCACTGATTTAAGATTGTGCTCAGAAATTCCTCCCCATTATTTGTGCATCATCAAATTGCCAGTGTTTTCATAATCATGATCTCAAATTGTAAAAGTACATATGAATAGAACTGAAAAAAAAAAAAAAAAGGTTTCGAAGTTCATGGTTCAGTGCTGAGTTATATACTTGGTCTTAAATTCCTGAATATTTCTTCTCGTGAACTTCTTAATAATAATATATTACAATTTGTGATTACTCATGGAATTTGGTTGAACTTGAGGTCACCAAAGTTTCCATCTAGGCTATTTATGTAAGCAATAATTGGCAGCATATTGGATGTTTATTCCCTGGCACAGGGCAAATTGACCAGATTGGCCACGTATATTATATACAATATACAACTTTTTTTTTTTAATCGATCCATAAATTTAACAATGATTCTAAAATCTTGGATAGCTATTTACGCTTGAGAAAGTATTGAGAGAAGTCTAAATTAGCCACCTTTTTCTTTAAACCAATCAGTTATTAATCACTGCTTGCTCTCGTGCTTGATCCTTAGTTCTTTTGGATCAGGTTAAACAGTAAACTAATCTGGGAAATTTACATTTTTGTCATCTTTCAACCTCAGAACAATACCGCAAACAGTAGTTTTGGCCATGGTTGATTATTGCAATTCCATTCTTTTAGGCCTCCCTAATACTCTGATAAAAACCTTTCAGCTGATTCAAAATGCATCAGCTCATAATAGCAGACATTGTGATAGAATTACTCCTATTCTAAAGAACCTCCATTGTCTACCCATAGTTTAGAGAGTGAAATTAAATATCCTTGCACTAATTTTTAAAACCTGATATATATTTATTATATACTGACATTTGATCTGAGATATCACATCGGTTTACATTTAGGTACTGTAGGTATTTCCCTATCCACCAGAGGGCTTACAATCTTAGGGGGGTCATTTATCAAAATGCGCCAAGGCGTTTTTGCATGTGTTAAGGGGTTTATTGCAATGCCAATTTTAGCTACACCTTTTTCAGTAGTGAGAGAGAGAGAGAGAGAGTAGCCATAATGCCCCTAGATAGGTATTTATATCCCTATGGGAGGCCCACCTCGTAACTTGAGGTGAGGTTTAGATATTAGTATAGGGGGTTAGGGGCCACTTTGATGTTCAACGTGAGATATACGAACAGAACTGTGGTCTCTTGTGAAGATTTGATGATCTTTGGCGTGAGGAAACTCACCCAAAGATGAGATTGGTGCAATGTTCTCCATAGGGATATAAATACCAATGTTGGGGCCCAGTCTGGAGGCTATGCTTGGGCCTCAGCCATCCAGGGCTTGGACTCAAGCCTGACGCTAGATTACAGGTCCTGATGCATGAGCCTCAGCCAAGCCAAGTTCTGACATCTGGGCCTCAACCTAGGCCAAGACCCCAGCTCAGGTCTGTCAGTGGCCAGATCCTGATACCTAGGCCTCACCCTAGGCCAGGGTCTGAGCCTAGGTTTGTCGACAGGCCTCGGCCCAGGGTGAGGCCCAGTCATTGTAGTTCCACCATCTTCTTTCTTCAGTCTTCTTTCTTCAAATGATGACATCTGCTGGGGATACACCAGAGTAAATTCACTCTGGTTCATCCACCTTAGCAGGATTTGCCATTTTTATGGCAGTTCACTGGCCTCCTGATTGGGCCCTGGCATCTGGCCTGGACCCCGGGCCCTGGCCTTTATCAATGCCCAGGCATTCAGAACTCTGCCTCTAGACCCAGTCTCAGTGTCGAGCCTAGGCCCCGGCATCAGAACCAGGCCTCCAACTCTGGGCCTTGCATAGGGACCTACCATGGGCGCCTAGTCATGAGATCTCCCTAGGACTGGGTAAGTTGGGGCCAGGGAGAATCCTGACCATGGCATTTTTTCAGCTGGGAGGTAAGGTGGTGGGGACGGGAGATCTCGGGAGTCCTCATTTCTTTATTTTTCTATTTTTGAGGAGCTGTTTTTTTATGTTAATTTAGTTTTTTTAAATGAAATAAACATTAAAGAAAATGAAATTTGGGAGGAACCCACTAAAAATGAAATGAAAAATGAAACAAAATTGAAGGCCAACTGTGGCACTTTTTGTCTTAACACATTGGTACAAAAGCATCAGGCTTCAAAGATGGCTGGGTTTACCTGCATGGAAAGCCCATGGTTAAAACCCAAACCAGTAAGGATGGGGAGGCTGGATTTTATTACAATGGCCTCACTAACCTTGTGGCTGTGAAGATTATTATAACATTTGGTAGTAAGACATAGATGAAAGCTTGGGTGCTGGTTGGCTTATCTTGAAAGAATCAGAGTTGAACATAGCAAGGCTTAAAATGGCCTTTCAGCAGTACTGGCAGACACCATCAGTGGACAGATATGGAGGGCAGTTGTAGGAAAAGGGTTGTAAGGCCAGATAAAATACATGAGGGAGGGGATAGTTGGTGTTGGGTTGCATATGGGATTTTATGAGGTTAATTTTCAAAAAGACCTCTGATGGTAAAGTAGTTCCTTACCAACAGAAATGGCCCTTTAGAAAGCTGGGGATTGATATGCGTATAATAAAAGTACATGCACGCACACTGTATACATGTACATTTATGCAAGAGAGGGGTTCCATGAGGGAGTCTGGTCAGGGCTGGGACTTATGCGCATGCTTTTTGATTTTAAAAAATGTGTCGGTAACTTTTAAACTGGCGTCGCACATGTGTACGTTTGTTGGCCCGCACCCAGGGACCCGGCTATTTTGTAATATACTCGCGTACATGCATGTATGTTATAAAATAGCCTTGCCATGTGCACAAGTTTGCACACCTGTGTGCGCAGATGCCGCTTCTACTGCCTAGGTGGGGAAATTTTAAAAGGATCGCCCGCCAATGCCATTGACTATTTTACCAGTTCCTCCCCAGTTCACCCAGTTACCAGCTAGGTCCTCCAAACCCCCCCTGCTTTGATAGACTGTGTACCCCCCAGTTACCCCAGACCCTTTACACCCCTCCAAAATAGCTTTTTTTTTTTTTTTTTACTTTCACGTCATCCATAGCAGAAGTAATGCATCAGGGGACCTCGGTGTGCGTCACATTGCTTAAGTATTTACGTGCAAATTTCTGGTTAAACTCTTGTGCTGCCCATGCCACTCCCAGACCACGCCCCCACCTCTATCTGAGAAGTTCCGAGATGTGCGCACTGCGGGAGATACATGGGTATCCAGGTGCCTGGCAGGCACCAGTCCAAAATATTTGTGCATCCTCTAATTGATGCGCGGGTCAGATTTTCAAAATTCATCTTTCTGTAGGTAAATTTTATTCACAAAGCTACGTGCACCAAATAGCAGAATTAAATGCACATTGAAAATTGGTGTCGCTTATGCAAATATTTTCTGGTTACCTTATGAACAATGTTATAAAATTACCTTCTATATCTGACCAAACTGGATGAATCTGGGCTATTAAGGTCTTTTTTTTTTTTTTTGTTGTCTTTTACTTTTTATCATGCAATCATATATTTATATCTTTCTCTAACTATTTCCACCTTTAGAATGATTTTGTGTTTCCAATTATTTTTCTTTATTCACTTCTGATAGAGTAAGTTTGTCTATATATTTTTTCTTTTAGTGATTTCTATAATTTAGCTGTAATGAATAAGTCTTTTGATTACATTGTGTGGTCCAGAGTTATTTTAGAAGGCAACTAAACACCAATGACTAACAAGGCAGAACTGACCTTTGCTGAATCTCTGTTAACCCATTTAAAAAAAATATGGGGATATATCACTTTCTAGAAATAGCTCTGCCCTACAGATGATGTTTGTCTTTCTGTGTATTTAGGGGTAGATTTTCAAAAAACGCGAATAGGCGTACTTTTGCTGGCGCATCAGGCGCCAGCAAAAGTACGCTGGATTTTAGTAGATACGCGCGGAGCCGCGCGTATCCACTAAAATCCTGGATCGGCGCGCGCAAGGCTATGAATTCTGTATAGCCGGCGCGCGCCAAGCCACGCTGCCTACCCCCGTTCCCTCCAAGGCCGCTCCGAAATCGGAGCGGCCTTGGAGGGAATCCTCTAACGCCCTCCCCTCATCTTCCTCTCCCTTCCTCTATCTAACCCACCCGCCCGGCCCTGTCTACACCCCCCCCTTACCTTTGTCGGGGGATTTACGCCTCCCGGAGGGAGAAGTAAATCCCCGCGCGCCAGCGGGCCTCCTGCGCGCCGGGCCGCGACCTGGGGGCGGGTACGGAGGGCGCGGCCACGCCCCCGGACCGCCCCGGGCCGTAGCCACGCCCCCGTACCCGCCCCCAAACCGCTGCCGACACGCCCCCGAAATGCCGCGATGATGGGGCCCGCCCCCGACACCCCCCCCTCGGAGAACCCCGGGACTTACGCGAGTCCCGGGGCTCTGCGCGCGCCGGTAGGCCTATGTAAAATAGGCTCACCGGCGCGCAGAGCCCTGCTCGCCTAAATCCGCCCGGTTTTGGGCGGATTTAGGCGAGCAGGGCTCTGAAAATCCGCCCCTTAATGTCTATTTTTATATATGAATTTCTTTCCTGTTGTAGATGCAATGTTTAGAAAATCCTACAAAAAATATTCAAACATTTTTTAGCTTACTTTTCATAGTAAATGTACATTTCACTGTCATCGATCCCCAAATACTGTACATATGCAGACCAAACAGACTCCCCTACACTCAGCCGTTGGCTGTTTTTGTAGTGTAACTGTGACCATGACTATATAAATGCATCTCCTTTCAATAAACATTATTTGTCAGGATGCTGACTCTTCAGAGTAATAACATGACTAGTGAAGTCTGTTTACCCTGCTGGGAGTCATAGCCATAAAATTTTATACAGGTTAGTTATGACTGTAAATATGATGAATTTCAGATACGGGAAGGCTGTGAAAAATACCATAGAGCAACGGTAGGATTGCGCATTCATTTTCAAATGACATTAAAAAAAAAAAAATGCAACGCAACACTATTTTGTTACATGTCATTTGAAAATATTCACTGGACTTTTTTTTTTTTTTCAGTGCAGCTCTGGGCCCTCGGCTTGGTCTCTTGCTGCAGCCACCGACCCGCTATCCCCGTGCCGCCAAAACAAAGCAATTGCCTACGCCTTTTCAGTCCTTCCACGAACTTCCCCCTCCCTGATGTAGCTTTACTTCACCTGTGGAGCTCCAGTAATCCGAATCGAGCAGGAGCAATCCCCCAACCACTCCTGCCCCTCCAGGCCCTGATGTGAAAACCGTACAGGATGGGTTTGAGGCTGACAGTTTTGTTGTATGGCTGGCAGTGGCTTGGCTGTACAGCATGCTGGGGTAGATTTTATAAATTTGCGCGAGCGCGTACTGCGCGCTCCAGCGGGCTGCTGGCGCGCCATCACCCGACCCGGGGGCTGGTCCGGAGGCCTCGACCACGCCCCCGGGCCGGCGGCACGCCCCGGGACTTACGCATGTCTCGGGGCTGTGCGCGCGCCGGCGGCCTATGCAAAATAGGCGCGCAGGGCATTTAAAATCCAGCCCATAGCATATGGCAGGATTTCTGCTGCTTCGTTTGGATGATTGGGACTCCCATGGATGGGGTACGCTGCATGGCATGGGGGAGGAAGATTAATGTTTTGTTTCAATGGTGTTGTGGGTGTTATTTTGGTGGTGTGAGAAGGCAAATTTGCCCCTTCTTTTCTTTTCTTTTCTGTTTTGCTTTTTTTTTCCCCTTTGGAGTTTTATTTTGGTTCACAGAAACAAAATGAATTGATTATAAACATCAAATGAAGCATAAAATGAAGAAAAAAAAAAAAGAAACCCATGAAAAAACAAAGCAAATCAAAAAAATATTTGCACGCACACCAACCCCATAAGTGATGCCGTCTTTATGGTTTTTGAGCCTTCAGTCTCCTTGGCAGCCACCAGTGCTAACATAGCTATTCTATAAAACTCTTAGCTGACCACTGCTGAATTTCAACTTAATAGGACCTGTAATAAATAGCCCATATGACTGGAAGAAGCTATTTGTGGGTCCTAAAACATACCCTGTGGTACAGTGATCCATGCCATTCATCAACCTTGTGTTAAGAGCCACTACTTAGGGATTTATGAGCTATAATTAAACTGTCTCCAAGCAACTTCTACTAAATGCAGAATATTTCATTATTTATAATATCATTAGATGCATTACTGTGAATAATGTTGTCAGTTATCGCTTTGAACAGTTGTATTATTTTTCGAGAGCTGTCCTGCAATGTCATTCATCTTATGGAATTTTTCTTGCATAAACACGTTATAGCCAATTTGCAGAACTGAAATAATATTGATCTTGAAACATAGCCATGAACTCTTGTGAAACACATTTTTTGGAATTTCACTGGATTGCAAGCAGATTTCCTAGAGAATTACTGGGATTCAGTTTTTAAAAGTATGGAACATCGATAACTTATCTGGCTAAGGTTAACCAGAATATTCAGCAGGATAAACCTCCCACTGAATGTCCTCAAAGTTATCCGGCTATATGTAGCCGGATAACTTTGAAATCTAACTGGCGATATTTGAATATTGCTGTTTTGATTTCAAAGCGATGCTGGAAGCCACCAGGATTGCAGTACAAGTACCACTGTCCTGACAACAGAGGGATTTTGGAAAGTACTGGGTGGGTTTGGAGGGTTAGGGTTGGGGTGGTGGGGAGGGAGATGGGAGAGGAGATGAGGAGAGAGCCAGGGAGGCCACAGAGCCATCTTCCCCATTCAAAATTTAGTTTTGCTAAATCTTTGGAGGTCATGGAGGGAAGGGACATTTGGCTGGCAGGCCCACATTTTAATACAACTATTTTGCTATGCCTCAGACAGGGAGCCAAATATTTCCCACAAGTTTGCTAAATTCAGACAGTACTTCCAAGTTATTGTTAAATTTAGACTTATGCTTCCAAGCTGAATGATGTAGCCCGATACCTAATTTAACAGAACACAAGATGGTGGTGGGTTTTAAGATAAAATATTTACAAATGTTGTATATTATATTTTTCATGTGGGCCTATAAAATTAACATCTGAATCACTGACTTATTGAGGTGCATTAAAACGTTAACCACATAGGGGACGGAAACACGACCTGCAATTGCACCATGGAGCCTTTCACTGATTTCCCCTATATTGCTACTGACATAGTTTACATGGAACTATTTTCGTCTCACCATATTGTTCTTTAAAGAAAGAAAATCAACTTTGCCACTCCACTGAGCCTCTTAAGTACTTCAGCAGTGATCACTCTTCCAGTTCTTGTGCAGCAGCTACATTTTTACATACAGGCTAAAAAAAAACAAAACCCATACAATCAACTTAACAAGCCAGCAAGGATCACTTTATTATGTTGGAACTTTAATATGCTGTGCTAGCAACACTGAGCTGATTAAACATCACTGTGGAAGGCTTCCTGTGGAGTCACACACGAATAACGTTTGCAGGATTGCAATACTGGTGCAGACTCTTTCGGGTCATAGAGCGTTTTCCTTAGGACCTGAAGCTTACTCTAAGGATCAAAGTAGAGAGGC
The DNA here is from genome assembly GCF_901001135.1 of Rhinatrema bivittatum. Lineage (NCBI taxonomy): Eukaryota > Metazoa > Chordata > Amphibia > Gymnophiona > Rhinatrematidae > Rhinatrema > Rhinatrema bivittatum. The sequence goes on from NC_042621.1 coordinate 62,892,825, forward strand.
TGTAGTCTCAAAGGAGAACATTTTGTACTATGCTGTTGAAAACTTTCTTTTGAACATAAAATCCTATGGGTCTGATTGATTTACAAAGACTTTTCCCTCATTTTGGGTCAATGGGAATCATCATCACAAGTTGGTCAGTGTCACTGTATCACTTAACTATCCAAACTATGTAGTTACTTCCAGAGTTATAGATATGGGACAAACTCCAATTACAAGAAATGTCTTCCCTCTCCCTCTCCCTCACCAAAGCTATGGTTTTACCCAATTTGAAACCAAACCTGACAAAAGGTTCTCAAGTACAAGGCAAACAGAAAAGTATGAACTTTTTTTTTTTTTAGGGTCAATTGATGATTTCAGATCAATCGTTCAAGCTTCGGGCTTTCGAGATTAGGTTATTGCAACGTTCTGTATGGGGGGCTTCCTAAGAAAATGACACAAATAGCCCAAAATAGCACTGCGTACCTTACTAAAGGAATTCAATGGCGTTAGCCGCCTGTAACTCCTGTATTAGTGGCACAGTATTACCTCCCTGTCTCAGCCTGAGAGTGCTTTAAAATGTTAGTGCTGGTTTACAAAGCCCTTCATGACTTATCTCCAAGTTATTTGAAGGATAAATTAGCAATTTATGCCTTTTTTCTTGGAGATTCCGCCCCCCCCCCCCCCCCCCCCAAATAAGAGCTGCTAAGTTGCAGATCACCAGAATTTGGGCCTTTTTCTTTCCAGGCTGAAAGCTTTGGAATGGTCTTCCTGGTGATAATAGGTAGGGAATAGTCTCACTAGAAATAGTTTTGCTAGGGACACCTATTGATTTTTTGCAAGACAGGTGTAAACCTCTTTGCTAAAGTCTTTGTATGCCGTAATGAGATGAAGGAGCTCTAGAAAGGTCAGTGGTTGGTCAAGGAGGGAGGGAGCGAGCTAGCTCCTTGTGGTAGTGGGTGGAGGTCTATGGTGCTGTGTTGGTATTTTCTGTTATATGTTTGTATTTTGTTTATTATTTATGAAAAATCTGTTTATTGATTTCAGAAGACAAACATAATGGGAAACCAAGGAAGAACTATAACAATAATCATACACAGATACAAATACAAATATTGCAGTGTTGGATAGTTCCCCCAAATCTTTAGAAAAAACTTTATCTTCCTCTTATCACCTCCCACCCCCTCCCTCCTTCCCAACTGCGACTGACTATTCTGATACTGATATCAAATTTACAATTAGACTGCGAATTCTACGGGATAAAGAGTCTAGGTATAGTTTCCAAATCTGAAGAAATATTTTCTGTCTCCTACAATTTTTCTTGGAAACAGACAATTTTTCCATAAGTAATAAGCTATACATTTGTATACATCATTGATCCAGGGTTGGTGCATCTCTACTAATCCATTGTACCAATATACATTTTTTTAAATTTAAAAAGCAGGCTTTATGCATATACAATAACAAAAACTTATCAGACAACACATAATCATCAAAAATATCCATTAAGCCTAAGGATACATCCAAAGGCACATTCCTTCCAGCCCAAGTAGAGATATGTTGAAAAACTGATTTCCCAAAAGTTTGAATGCTCGTATATACTCAGAAACAATGAAAAAAAAAAAGTGTTCTAATGTACCACATTTCAGACAAGCACTGTCCTGGGTAATACAAGACCTAAATGCCCGCAGTGGTGAAAAGTAAAGCCTTTGCACCACCTTAAACTGTGTTTCTCAAAGTTTTGCACTTTCTATTCATTTTCCCTGTCTAGATAATGAAAACTTAATATCATCTTCTTCCAGATCAATTCCCACATTTTGCCCATTGCACTTAGAGAGGGGATCTACTGTCCAATATCTCATTATAACCTTGTATAATTTAGAAAGTAGCCCAGACTGAGACACAAGTTTAAAAACTGCCCCTTCAAATTTCCCAGCTTTAAAAATCTCCTTATTACAATATAATACAGATTCAATATAATGATGTATTTTCAAATAGGCATAAAGGGGTGGATTTTAAAAGGAGTGCACATGGACATACCAATTTTATAACAGGTATGTGCCGGCATGCGCTTGTTATAAAATCTGATGGGCAGGTGCATGTGTGGGTGGCATGCGCAAGGGAGGCAAATTTTTGGAAAATATGTGCGGCGACGCCATTGGGTCTCCTCCAGTTCCCTCCTCTCCAATTAAGGATCGGCTGAGAGGGAACTTCCCTACCCCCCCTTCCTAACCTTCATTCCCTTTCCCCTCTCTGTCCTGACCCCTAACCCCTACCTACCTACCTACCCCCAATTTTTTTATTTCATTACTTACTGCTCCTCTGGAGCAGAAGTGGTTTCCGCGAGCTCGCCGGCTGCCGGTGCGCGCTTTCCCGGGACAGCGGCTAATGGTTGCTGCACCAGCCAGCCTCCGACCTGCCCTCGCCCACCCCTTTTTCAGGCCCCGGGACTTGTGTGTGTACCGGGGTTTACGAGTGTGGCCAGTCTCATTTTAAAATGCGAAAACTCTGGTTTTTACACACGTGGGCCTTTGAAAATCCAGGCTATAAGTTCTTATGGTCCAAGTGATATTTGTATTTCAATGTTTGAAATGTAAGTATCCCCTGTTGAGAATCTAACAATTGATCAATCATCCTAAGACCAATGTTCTTCCCCTTATGAAAAACAATGGGATCTATTCCCAGTGGAAAAGCTCCATTTCCTCTAAATGGCAAAAATATTGAGACTTTTGGAGATAGCTTGTATTTCACCCTCATTCATTTCCAGGTCTAAAGAACAGATATAAACAATGGATCAGTCTTCAACCCCCGCAGGAGCATCACTTTCCTGCAAATAGAATATAAGATTGCTCTAGAGGTTTCACTAGACCACTATTTAGCTGAATATCTGTCACTACTTTGTTCTCCCAACCAATCCCTTATTACACATAAGAGACAAACCAAATTGAAAACCTGCAAATTTGGCAGTTTTAGGCCACTATCACGAACATCAAACTACAAGCCTGACAATTTCATACATGGTTTTTTCTTGTTGCAAATAAATTGAGAAAACAACTTATTCCACAGTAGCACAATTTTTTTTTTCAGGATCCATATTGGCAAAGTTTGTAACATATATAGTCACTTTGGAGAATAGTCATTTCAACCAATTGGATCCTGCCATAACAAGATATTGGAAGAAACTGCCAACTATCCAGCAAATGTTTTGTATTTTCCACCAATGGATTGATGTTCAATTGATAAACCTTAGAAATATCCATAGGAATTCGAAAACCCAAATATACAATCTCATCCCCTGCCCAACTTAAAGAAAATTGGCCTTGCCACTTGTGATGTTATTCACCTGACAAATCTAGCACTAAAGATGTTTCCTTATTAATCTTTAAACCAGAAATATCTGCAAACTCCTGTAACAAATACATTAACCATGGCAGTGAATCTAATGGTCTCTCCAATGCTACTAGCAAATCATCGGCAAACAAAGCTATTTTTATTTCTGTCTCCACAATGAATGCCCAATATTATAGGATTTTGCAAAAGACAATATGTCAAAGGTTCCATACTCAGGATAAACAAAAAGGGTGAGGGAGGTCACCCTTGCCTTGTGCCATGCTCAAAATAGTCGGACAATACTCCATTGACCATGTCTGCAGCTATCGAAAACTTGTACAATATATGCAACATTTCCAAAAACTCTTCCAGAAATCCATACTTTCCCAATACTGTAAACAAAAATGTCCAGGACAAGTGGTCAAATGCCTTTTCATTATCAAAACTTATAGGGTTAGTATCCAGCTCCCCACTACAAACTGTACTCACTAACATCATTTAGACATTTGTCGTGGCTGTGTGTCCTGCCACAAAACCCACCTGTTCAGTGGAAACCAAATGTGGTATTAGGACTGCTATTCTATTTGCAATGTCTTTGCATAGATCTTGTCATCAGTATTGAGTAGAGAAATTGGTCTATAAGCAGCCGGTAATGTTAGATCCTGTCCTTTTTTTGGTATAACTATAATTACAGCTTCTCGCATAGAATGAGGGAGTTCCCCCACTTATAGCAAATCTTTATACAACTCCCCTAAGGGCTGAAAAATATAAGATTGGAGGATTATAAAAAATTCAGCTATAAAGCTGTCAGGCCCTGCGGCTTTGTGACATTGCAGTTCCTTAATGACTTTAAGAATTTCCTCCCCCTGAACAGGCTGAATCAATTTTACTGCTTCCTACACACTAACCTGGGGCAACAGAACATTTACACAAAAGACTTTCTAAGACACTGAGGGGTAGATTTTAATAGGTGCGCGCGTCCATGTTCGTGCTACCTGGCATACACACATGGATGTGCCGATTTTATAACGTGCGCGCGCCAGCGCACACGTTATAAAATTGGCAGGCCACGCACACATGCGCACTGGATTTTGTAATCCATGTGTGCACAGCGCGTGCAAGGGGGGTAGAGTTTTGCTAGTTTTGCACAGCTATCATCCCAGCCTTCCCCAGTTCCCTCTCAGTCCACTCCAATTAAGAAGCGGACTAGGAAGGAACTTCCCTAACCGTACCCTAACCTCCCTTCCCTTCTCCTCCCCAACCCCTAATTCCTACCTTTCTCTTTGTTTTGTTTTTATTTCACAACTTACTTTAAGGGCCCAACCTGAAGTAGATTGCGTGCTCAGGCAGTCTGCTGGCACGCGATCCCCCAGAAAAGTGGCAAATGACCGCTCTACCAGCCACCTCCAGCTCTGCCCTGTCATGCCCCCTGGACCACCCCTCCCCACCCCCCTAGATCACCCTTTTTGCGAGACCCGGCTCTTGTACACATAACAGGGTTATGCGCGCGGCCGGGCCCCTTCTAAAATGCGCGTGACACACGCAAGGCCCAGCCGCATGCATAATCCCCGGATTTTATGCGCGGAGGGATTTTAAATTCGCCCTTGAACTTTGATCCCCTTTAGCATACAGGTTTGCATAAAATCTTCTCATAATCACACATCTCCTTATTGGATTGCTTAGTAATCCCCTGTTCATCTTTTAAGCTTGGGATAAAGCAAGAACCCTCCGAGGTCTTAACTAGTCTCGTCATACTCTTCCCCACTTTATTTCCAAAATGGAAGAATTTGTGGTTTTGATATAAGATCTCTAAATAAAAACCTACTGGATGTTCCTTTGGACCATTTTGCAAGGCTGGACATCACTCGAAAAAGAGCTTTCTTGGTTGCAGGTCCATCTATTTGGAATTCCTTAGCATATTCACTTTTTCAAATTTCAAACTCGCAACATTTCAAGAAATCATTAAAAACTTACCTATTTCAATTAGCTTTTGAGACTTCTGCAGCAGAACACACATAATCACCCTCTCCTCTGCCCATTTTTCAGCTACTTCTTTTAACAATATTTGTGGTTTGGTATTCTGAATACTAAGACTGGATATCAATTTCAGTTTTTATTAGTTTTGCCTTTCCATTGTTGTTTTTTGTTGTTATCTAGTTTTTATACTATACTGCTCTGGTTTTTTGTATTTTATTATGTATGTAATGTATGTAAGTGCAATCCAAGGGAAATGTGCAGTCAAACTTTGAAGAATCTACACAGTCAGAGAATAGTGTTCATAAATTTTTAAAATCAGTACGGCAACTCCACGATTCACAAATTGCAAGATATCCAATATTTAAATAGACCTCCGACACGGTCCCGTGTTTCACCGTGCGACTGCATCGGGAGGGACAGCAAAAGATTTCAATATCTACAACAAAAGAGAAACTAAAATGTGGAACCAGAGAACAAAAAAGGAAACCGCTTACTTATATAATATTTTTTAAACATACCTTAGTTGCAATTTGGTGCACAACTTTACCGGGAGTGCACCGGAGCAATACAACAAACTAACCTTTAAAGCTGAAAAAGGCACAAAAAAACGCTGGCCAATCAGAAAATGGTGAGTCAAAATGGACCTGACAGGGAACTATGAAACAATGAACAGTAAAAATATGATGAAAAGAACAGTCCTGACAGAAAACTGCAAGGTGTGATTATATGAAAACACCCCACTCGATTTCATTATTCAAACCAAATGGAGCTAAACTATGCAAAGTATATATCCGTTTCTGTTCCTGACGGATTAGAATTTCTGAGAAATTTCCACCCTGATGTGAGATAGAAAGAAAGTCGATTACACAGAATTTGAGATCTGAAATGTGGTGAGAGAAAGCAAGCCAATGAGCAACTAGGAGAATATTTTCCCTTTTGGTTGTTTAGACTAGTGTTATTGTTCATAAGGTTTGGGTGGACCCTTGGGCACTGTGGCAGCTGACCATGCCCACAGGGGGAAGTCCTGTGAGGGGCCACAGGTCAGGCTCAGCTTTGGGACACAAAACACAGAGTTATATCTTTTATTAGACAGATTTGAGAAGCCACCAGAGGTGGCAGTAGTGAGTAGAGTTGAAGCCCGGCTGGGCTATGGTTCCTCAGGACACTGGAACAGCAACTCCCTCTATGGCTGTGCTGTAGTGGAGAAAATTGAGATAGTGAGTACAGTGGAGCATACACAGAGTTCTGATATAGAGCCTCGTTGGTAAAGTTACTCACACAGCGGTTTCTCCCGGAAGATGACACAGAAGCTGGAATAGAGGCAGGCCCTCGAGGAGCGAGTACCTGGTTCCAGGGAACAGCTCTGAGGAAATAAAGTTGGTAACTCACTGATGATGTAGGCAGCGGTTTCTTCCAAGCAGAAGCTATAAGTTCAGGCAGCGAGTCAGGGAACATGGGCCCTCGGAGTGAGTACCGGTTCCTGATAGCGACCTGAAAGAAATGAGAGAGGCCCCCGAGGAGCGGGTACCCCGTTAGGATAAAGTCCAAAAGTTGGAGTGGCAGAGTAGCTAGGTACAGAGAGCGAATCCCATCCGTAAGGAGTTCCTTTAACTCGATTAGCTAGCAAAAAGTGTAGGCTTTTGTATCCGGGATGCGTGACGTCATCACAGGGGGATGCCCCTGAGGTTCACGCCAAAGAGAGAATAAGAAGCAGGGCCAAGCGGTGCGCACGCCTGCCCTATGGTACCTGGACAACATGGCGGGATGCAGTGCCTAAGCCGGACCGGGGACACTGGAGAGGATGGCAGCGGACGCCGCGGCACCCAGATGTCCATCAACCATGGGAGGAGTCGCAAAAAAGGTAAGGTGGGTGGAGTGGAGACGTCGGGCAGCGACAGTCATAACAACTAGAACGATGCTCAATTATTGTAGTTTTTCCGACGTAAATTTTTTGACAGGGACAACTAATAATATAAATCACTCCAGATGTAGTGCAATCTGAATTAAAATGTAGGGATGTGAATCGTGTCCTCGATCGTCTTAACGATCGATTTCGGCTGGGAGGGGGAGGGAATCGTATTGTTGCCGTTTGGGGGGGGTAAAATATCGTGAAAAATCGTGAAAAATCGTGAAAAATCTAAAAATCTAAAAATCGCAAAACCGGCTCATTAAAACCCCCTAAAACCCACCCCCGACCCTTTAAATTAAATCCCCCACCCTCCCGAACCCCCCCCAAATGAGTTAAATAACCTGCGGGTCCAGCGGCGGTCCGGAACGGCAGCGGTCCGGAACGGGCTCCTGCTCCTGAATCTTGTTGTCTTCAGCCGGCGCCATTTTCCAAAATGGCGCCGAAAAATGGCGGCGGCCATAGACGAACACGATTGGACGGCAGGAGGTCCTTCCGGACCCCCGCTGGACTTTTGGCAAGTCTCGTGGGGGTCAGGAGGCCCCCCACAAGCTGGCCAAAAGTTCCTGGAGGTCCAGCGGGGGTCAGGGAGCGATTTCCCGCCGCGAATCGTTTTCGTACGGAAAATGGCGCCGGCAGGAGATCGACTGCAGGAGGTCGTTCAGCGAGGGTTCCAGCGCCTCGCTGAACGACCTCCTGCAGTCGATCTCCTGCCGGCGCCATTTTCCGTACGAAAACGATTCGCGGCGGGAAATCGCTCCCTGACCCCCGCTGGACCTCCAGGAACTTTTGGCCAGCTTGTGGGGGGCCTCCTGACCCCCACGAGACTTGCCAAAGTCTCGTGGGGGTCAGGAGGCCCCCCACAAGCGGCCCCACGACGGCCCCACGACGGCCCCACAAGCGGCCCCACGACGGCAGGAGGTCGTGAAGGACCTCCTGCCGTCCAATCGTGTTCGTCTATGGCCACCGCCATTTTTCGGTGCCATTTTGGAAAATGGCGCCGGCTGAAGACAACAAGATTCAGGAGCAGGAGCCCGTTCCGGACCGCTGCCGTTCCGGACCGCCGCTGGACCCGCAGGTTATTTAACTCATTTGGGGGGGGTTCGGGAGGGTGGGGGATTTAATTTAAAGGGTCGGGGGTGGGTTTTAGGGGGTTTTAGTGTGCCGGCTCACGATTCTAACGATTTATAACGATAAATCGTTAGAATCTCTATTGTATTGTGTTCCATAACGGTTTAAGACGATATTAAAATTATCGGACGATAATTTTAATCGTCCTAAAACGATTCACATCCCTATTAAAATGTAATGGAAAAAATTCCTGTGTAGAGGGATGACAAATTGTGTCTAATGACAGTGAATGAGGGCAAACGGAACATGATCCAGAAGGACCATGACCTTTGAAAGTGTATATCAGATCTCAGTGGAGATAACTCTGAGTGTACCAAAAAGTCTCTAAGGTTTTGCCCACAATGAAAAGTAAATCTGATCGGATTAGAGAAGCTTTGATGTAGAGAGAGAATTGGCCAATGACGCGAATGATGGAAGTCAGGGCGGTGCTATGGGTGGAGAATGATAAAATGCAATTAATTACCCCATCAGAGGAGCGTGATTGGGGGTAGGAAAAGAACTCTCGGTTCGCATATAAGGTGCATTTAAAAGCTTTCTTTAAGAGTGAGAAGGGATATCCTCTCACTCTGAAATGTGTTATCATTTGTTGGGTTTGTAAAATGTAGTCAGACTTTGTAGAGCATAAATGGTGGAGTCTTAAAAACTGGCCAAACGGAATATTGTTTTTAAGTATTGGGGGATGGTGACTATTAAAAGATAGTAAAATGTTGTGATCTGTGTGTTTCCTAAAAATGGATGTGACAAATGATTTGGAGTCTGAAGAAATACGTATATCCAAAAATGAAATGGAAGTGTGATGAATTTCAAAACTAAATTGCAGATGTTTATTGCAATGGTTTAGCCAATCAAGTAAAAATGTCATCAATGTAACAAAGCCACAAGGGGATCATTTTAAACCACAATATGGTGAATATGTTGATGGTGTGTCAGCAAAAAAAGGAGTGTCTGTATTCGACCATATTGTGGCTAGATGCCATCAGTTTATAAAAATGTTTAACCCAAGCAGAACTTCACGCATGTACCCTCATAGAATACTGTTGGATCAGAAGGATTCCCCGTGGGCTTAGAATTAAAAAATAACTACGTCTCCACACTCGGTGGAGTTCAAAAAGAACCATGTCTCCACACTCGGTGGAATCAAATTCTGAATAAGTGTTCCTTTGATTTGATGCTTCTCATTATTGAAACTACTAAACAGCTTATATCATCATTACAAGAAGAGCTCTCTCTACAAATTGAGAACATAAAATCAAATTCCCCAGTTGAAACATTTGATCAACAATTTACTGAGTTCAACACAAATTCGGCAAAGTTTAAAAGTGATCTTAAAATCACGAAATTCAAAAAATTTCAGTGAGTCGAACAAGACTACAAGAAAAGTTTTGTATATTCATGGATGTCTTCAACACAGATTCCCAAGAGGAATGTAACTTTTGCACAGTCTTCTTCAGAAGACTCTTCTGGAGACGAAAATATGTTACCCTCAGCACAAGGAACCGGCCCATAATCTTCAACAGTATCCTCTTCTGTTTTATCCTCCCACTCTTCTGCAGTCTCAACCTTTTTTAGAACCCGGTCCAACCATCAAGAACTCTTGGTATCAACATTCATGCAGCCGTCCATTTCAACAACGGACAACGTGCCATAACAGAAACCTGGTTCAAAAATACCGATCAAGTCTTAATGAACCAACTAGACAACAGCGCATACGACACATTTTCAATCCCTTGCAAGTCCCGCAGAGGATGAGGACTACTAATTATAAAAAAACAATTCTCACTAAAAATGATTCCACACAATCTCCCAAAACAATACGAATTATCTCTCTTCAACTCACCAAATCTACAAATATGCCTAGTATACTGCCTGCCCAAACTGCTAGATAACGATATCTCCCCACTCCTGGAATTCCTAATAACAAACATCAATATGAAAAAAAACAACCATCATACTTGGTGATTTCAACCTTCACACAGATATCAGCCCCAGATCACAAAATTGCCAAACCCTGCTAGACATGCTATCAAGTCTAAATTGCAACCTACAAGTGAACAACCCCACACATAAAGCTGGACAGACTTTGGACCTGATTTTCACTAATAACTACTTCTCAGACACATCTATTTCATACAGGCCAGTTCCCTGGTCTGATCACTACCTCCTACATTGCAAGACACAAGTAAACATTAACAACACGGCAAAAGCTAATGAATCACAAAGATTTATTTATTTATTTATTTTTGTTTTTTCTGTACTGACATTCCTGTAAAAGTACAAATCATATCGGTTTACAATGAAACTTCAAATTCGCTCTAAGGCGGTAAATACCGACCACCTTTCCAAATCAACCTTCTCCAACAAGAACTTGGGAAACAACTAGCAAATCTAGACCTCTCAAACATAAATAACGCTATCCAATCCTGGTTTCAAATTACTGAAGATACAGCAAACAATATAAACCCTGAGAAATTTTAAACAGCTAAAGAATAACAGAGAACAATGGAACCCATGGTTCAACTCTCAACTAAGAAACATGAAATCCAATCTCAGGAAAATAGAAAAAGAATGGCAAAAGGACAAATGTACCATGGCATTGCAAAGATACCGTACACAACTAGCCACTTATAAAAAAAAATGATTCTTAACACGAAACGTGACTACTATAGCCAAAAAATCAAAAACTCAACCAATAACTCCAAATCCCTATACAACATAGTAAACAACCTTATATCTGATAACATCAACACCCACACAACCAAAAACAAAAATTTAAGTCAAGAATTAGCTACATTTTTCAAGAACAAAATAAACAAAATAACCGATACCTTCACTGATTCCTCGATCAAAGAAAACCAAATACCCACAACAAATATTACACCATGGTCTAACTTCGAACCCATCTCCACCCCGGAAACAGAAAAAATGCTAAGAAAAATAAACCCAGCAACCCATGACCTAGACATCATTCCCACTCGAGAACTAAAGGAAATTGCTCATACCATCGCCCCAACAATAGCTGCAATCATCAATAAATACCTCGAAGAAGGTGAGCTACCTATAAAATTAAAAATAGCAACAAACAAACCAATAATAAAGAAGAAGAATCTGAACCCAGACGACCTAAACAACTACCGGCCAATATCAAACCTACCCCTTCTTGCCAAACTGACAGAGAAAGCAGCCCTGAAACAGCTCAATGAACACCTTGATAACCACAAAATACTACATCCCACCCAACACGGTTTCAGGAAAAACCGCAGCACAGAAACTCTTCTGATAAACCTTTCAAACAATATACTAAGAGGCTTCAATAACAAACTAAGGGGTAGATTTTCAAATAGCGCGAATTGGCTTACTTTTGCTGGCGCATCAGGCGCCAGCAAAAGTAAGCTGGATTTTAGTAGATACGCGCGGAGCCGCGCGTATCTGCTAAAAACCTGGATCGGCGCGCACAAGGCTATTGATTTTGTATAGCCGGCATGCGCCGAGCCGCGCAGCCTACCCCCGTTCCCTCCGAGGCCGCTCCGAAATCGGAGCGGCCTCGGAGGGAACTTCCTTTTGCCCTCCCCTCACCTTCCCCTCCCTTCCCCTACCTAACCCACCCACCGGGCCCTGTCTAAGCCCCCTCCCTTACCTTTGTCGGGGGATTTACGCCTCCCAGAGGGAGGCGTAAATCCCCGCGCGCCAGCGGGCCTCTTGCGCACCGGGACGCGACCTGGGGGCGGGTACGGAGGGCGCGGCCACGCCCCCAGACCGCCCTGGGCCGTAGCCATGCCCCCACACCCGCCCCCAAAACGCTGCCGACACGCCCCCTAAACGCCGCGACGACCGGGCCCGCCCCCGACACGCCCCCGACACGCCCCCTCGGAGAACCCCGGGACTTACGCGAGTCCTGGGGCTCTGCGCACGCCGGTAGGCCTATGTAAATAGGCTCACCGGCGCACAGGGCCCTGCTCGCCTAAATCCGCCTGGATTTGGGCAGATTTAGGCGAGCAGGGCTCTGAAAATCCGCCCCTAAGTCATCTACTAATCCTCTTTGATCTATCCGCAGCATTTGACACAATAGACCACAAAAGACTAATATCAAGACTAGCAAACAAAGGCCTCTCACGCAAAACACTAGACTGGTTCACTTCTTTCCTAAAAGACAGATAACTTCAAAGTCTCCATCAACAACAACACATTGGAAGCCATCCCCCTCAGAGCAGACCCTTGTGGCACTCCTGTTTATCGGCCATACTCTTTAATATTTATCTACTACCACTATGCCAACTCCTATCAAGCCTAGGCGTAACTTACTATATGTATGCTGACGACATACAACTCCTTATTCCAAATACTTCCCCCATCGAAGATGCAATTAAAACAGCAGCATCTCACCTTGTTTCAATTAAAAACATGCTAAACCACCTAAAATTATGCCTAAACATGAGCAAAACCGAATGCATTCTAATAGAAAGAAAAAACTCGGCGGCTGTTTTGGGAAGACGGTGACCATCTGGCCTGGCGAACCGAGAATACAACTTAGCAGCGGTGTTTGAGGAGCCTACAAGCTGCTATTCTCCGTGGACCCAGAGCTCCACCCCTGCCGCCCCTGACATCATCGGAAGGGGACGAGGGCCCATAAAATCGGCCTCAGTGTGGGGAAACAGTGCGGCTGTTTTGGGAAGACCGTGACCATCTGGCCTGGCGAACCGAGAATACAACTTAGCAGCGGTGTTTGAGGAGCCTACAAGCTGCTATTCTCCGCGGACCCAGAGCTCCACCCCTGCCGCCCCTGACGTCATCGGAAGGGGACAAGGGCCCATAAAATCGGACTCAGTGCGGCGCTCCGTCAAGCCGCGCGCGCACAAGGGGTGCGCCGGCTTGGTCTGGCTTAGGACGGAGGAGTGGAGGGGAAGGAAGCCTTAACCAAACAGTTTGTCAAGAGGAGATTAAATAGCTGCAACGCAGTGAGTAAGCGTGAGTTATAACATTTGCCTTTGAAACTATGCCTCCGAAAAGAAAGGGGAGAGTCCGGGTCCATCCTCCCGTCACTCCTTCTAATGTTACTCAACGTTTAATAACTACTTATACTCCTGCGTTAGTGTCTTCAATAGAGGAGACTTTCCCCGCTACGGCTTCAGAGGTAGGAGCTCTCTCGCCTTCTGGGGATGTGACTCTGTCTCCTCCTGATCCTCGGCGCCTAATAATGATACCCCCAACTGATTCCCCTGAGTTTGCCGGTGTGCTAAGAGCCAAAGGGGCCTTAGCCGAACCGACACGGGTGGAACTCGGGAGAGAATTTCCCAGCCTACCTGAATCTCCTGAAAGCACCGTGAGAGATGTAGTGGTTGGTAACATGGTGGCTACATCTACATCTACCCCTGAACAGGGATTTGGAGAGAGAAAAGGAACGCTGGTGACAGTGGGTGAAAGGCCGGTTGACCGAATGAGTGGAACAACTCAGTTTGTGATTCCAACAAAACCGGCAGTTGTGACACTTGACTCATTATGGGACTTAGTGGCAGGCTTGAGTAAAGCTCTTTTCGAGACCAATGCAAATGTTGGAATCTTGAATAATAAGATTGAAATAATAGAAGAAAAATTAGAAAAAACCGAATCTAGATTGAGTAAGATTGAAGCTGTATGTGAAAATAACTCCTCTGTTCAGTTAAAGTTACTTAAAGATGTTACCTCAGCTTCACGTAGAATAGAATATCTTGAAAATTATTCCAAACATCTTAACCTCAGATTTACAAATTTTCCTAGAATTGTGGGTCAAACAATAGAGATGACTCTTAAAAAATATTTCCTTGAAAATTTAAAGCTAAATGAACAAGGATTACCTTGTGTCATAAAGCAGATTTTCCTAAAGAACTCACAATTGGTTAAACCTTCTACCTTAAATCAGGCTGAGATTATGGAAAATTTGACTGGATATCTGGAGGATTCCTCTTTGAAATTATGTGATAGAGCAACTCTTCTGGTTACCTTTGCTAATGTGCAAGATATGGGAATTGTTATGAGACATTTCTTTAAGAACATCTCCTCTCCATTTTATGGAGTCGAGGTGAGAATTTACCGGACCTTGCTCGTTTAACGCAGCAAAGGAGAAAGGAATTCCTGATGTTAAGAGCACAGGTTAAAAGTCTAGGCTATTCCTTTGTTTTAAGATATCCAAGTAAATGCATTGTGAAAAGAAAGGATGAATGTTTTGTGTTTTTATACCCAGAACAACTCAAGTCATTTGTAAATGCTAGGGTTATACCTGTAATATCTCCTAGCGTGCACTAAGTGGGATCTATCTTGTTTATAGACATTATATGTCAGCTGATGTCATTAAGATAATTAGAATTTCCTATATAATTTCTCCTATGAATTCATCTCCTCAATTTCTTTTGTAAGATTAGGCCAGGTATAGTGATTATTGTACATGGAAATGTATATAATTGCATATGGCTATATCTCTTTTCCGTTGTAAGTTTTATCTTACTTTATATATGTGAAAATCACAATAAAGAATAAATATTAAAAAAAAAAGAAAGAAAAAACTCTATCAAAAACCACAACCTCCCTTCAAATTGACAACATCTGTATCCAAATTAAAGATAACGTAAAAGACCTTGGCATTTGGATCGACAGCGAACTAAATTACAAAAAACACATCACAACAAAAACAAAAGAAGGCTTTCATAAACTTCAAATACTTAAACATCTAAAACCACTACTTCGCCACCAAGAATTCAGGACTGTCCTACAATCGCTGATTTTCATCAGCCTTGACTACTGCAACTTTCTCTTGATAGGTCTCCCTAAAGTGGCTTTAAAACCACTCCAATTAGTACAGAATGCTACAGCTAGAATCCTATCAGGCAAAAAGAAATTGGACCACATCACCCCCGTGCTCAACAGTCTACACTGGCTTCCGGTCAAAAAAAGAATTGAATACAAAATTCTAATAATCTTACACAATGTAATATATAAAGCTGATAACACAGCCCTAGACAATGTCATACACATACACAGATCACAACGTATGACTAGAACTGCAAGTAAACTACAGCTAATCATACCATCACTCCCACTAGCCAAACTATCCACCACAAGAAACAGAGCCATTTCCATCGCTGGTCCGAAATTATGGAACTCACTTCCAGAACACCTGAGCTCACAAAGTAACACTAAATCATTTAAAAGAGAGCTCAAAACATGGATATTCAAACGTTCAAGGATGGTATGTTAACATTATACAACCTATCCAATACATAACTTTTTTCAGTCACACAATTTAACTCCTAAGACTATTACATAGAACGATCTCATATTGGTTTGTTTCAGAAAATCCAACTGATCATCTCCCAGGCTCGTCCACTATATTTTCATAGCTTAAACACTAAACTATTCTGTTTATAAAAGTTGATGTCAAATGTAATAAATAGTTATTGGATAAGCTATTGCTAATCGTAAGAAACTGGTGTATAAGTTTCACTGTTTATAAAAGTTGATGTCAAATGTACTCAATAGTTATTTGATAAGCAACTGTTAATTGTACGAGTTGTTGTATCTGTAAACCAGAGTGAAGGCATCTAGCTATACTTCGGTATATAAAAACCTCTTAAATATAAATAAATAAATAAAATCATCCATTGTACCTGAAGACTGGAGGATAGCTAATGTAACCCCCATATTTAAAAAGGGCTCCAGGGGAGATCCGGGAAATTACAGACCGGTTAGCCTGACTTCAGTGCCAGGAAAAATAGTGGAAAGTGTTCTAAACATCAAAATCACAGAACATATAGAAAGACATGGTTTAATGGAAGAAAGTCAGCATGGCTTTACCCAGGGCAAGTATTGCCTCACAAATCTGCTTCACTTTTTTGAAGGAGTTAATAAACATGTGGATAAAGGTGAACCGGTAGATGTAGTGTACTTGGATTTTCAGAAGGCATTTGACAAAGTTCCTCATTAGAGGCTTCTAGGAAAAGTAAAAAGTCATGGGATAGGTGGCGATGTCCTTTTGTGGATTGCAAGCTGGCTAAAAGACAGGAAACAGAGAGTAGGATTAAATGGACAATTTTCTCAGTGGAAGGGAGGGGGCAGTGGAGTGCCTCAGGGATCTGTACTGGGACCCTTACTTTTCAATATATTTATAAACAAGCCGTTAAGCCCGTTAAAACGGGCTACATCCCTCTGTCTCTCACCTCCCCCTCATTCTCTCTCCCCTCACTCTTCACCACCCCCCTCCCCCACCCACTCCTCTCCACCCTCCCTCTCCTCTCACTCAGTCCCTCCCTCTCTCCCCCCTCTCCCTCACTCCCTCCCACTCACTCAGTCCCCCCTCTCCCTCCCACTCACTCAGTCCCCCCTCTCCCTCCCTCCCACTCAGTCCCCCTCCCCCTCCCCCTCCCACTCAGTCCCTCCCTTCACCCGCCTCCATTTCCTTCCGACGCCGTACTCGCGACTCCTCGCAGCCCACACCCACCTCCATTTCCTCCCGGCGCCGTAAGCGCGACTTCCCGCAACCCTCACCCGGCTCCATTAACTCCTCCCGCTCCTGCCGGCAGATCTCGGGGGGGGTGCGGGAGTGACACCCCCCCCCCCCGAGAACTGCCGGCAGGAGCGGGAGGAGTTAATGGAGCCGGGTGAGGGCACCCGGCTCCATTAACTCCGGGAGGAGAAGCAGCGGCACCGCGCGCGCGCGGCGCCGCTGCTTCTCTACTGCTTCTCTACTGCTTCTCTACTGCGCGTTTGCGGGCCGTCGGTCACAGGCCATTTATAAGGTAGATGATCTGGAAAGAAATACGATGAGTGAGGTAATCAAATTTGCAGATGATACAAAATTTTTCAGAGTAGTTAAATCACAAGCAGATTGTGATAAATTGCAGGAAGACCTTGTGAGGCTGGAAAATTGGGCATCTAAATGGCAGATGAAATTTAATGTGGACATGTGCAAGGTGATGCATATAGGGAAAAATAACCCATGCTATAGTTACGCAATGTTAGGTTCCATATTAGGTGCTACAACTCAAGAAAGAGATCTAGGCGTCATAGTGGATAACACATTGAAATCGTCGGTTCAGTGTGCTGCGGCAGTCAAAAAAGCAAACAGAATGTTGGGAATTATTAGAAAGGGAATGGTGAATAAAACGGAAAATGTCATAATGCCTCTGTATCGCTGAGACCGCACCTTGAATATTATGTACAATTCTGGTCGCCGCATCTCAAAAAAGGTATAATTTCGATGGAGAAGGTACAGAGAAGGGCTACCAAAATGATAAAGAGAATGGAACAGCTCCCCTATGAGGAAAGACTAAAGAGGTTAGGACTTTTCAGCTTGGAGAAGAGTCGGCTGAGGGGGGATATGATAGAGGTGTTTAAAATCATGAGAGGTCAAGAACAGGTGGATGTGAATCGGTTTTTTACTCTTTCGAATAATAGACTAGGGGGCACTCCATGAAGTTAGCATGGGGCACATTTAAAACTAATCGGGGAAAGTTCTTTTTCACTCAACGCACAATTAAACTCTGGAATTTGTTGCCAGAGGATGTGGTTAGTGCAGTTAGTAATAGCTGTGTTTAAAAAAGGATTGGATAAGTTCTTGGAGGAGAAGTCCATTACCTGCTATTAAGTTCACTTAGAGAATAGCCACTGCTATTAGCAATGGTAACATGGAATAGACTTTAGTTTTTGGGTACTTGCCAGGTTCTTATGCCCTGGTTTGGCCTCTGTTGGAAACAGGATGCTGGGCTTGATGGACCCTTGGTCTGACCCAGTATGGCATTTTCTAATGTTCTTATGTCCTCTGCCAAAATGGAAGCAAACCTCCGGATGAGACAGAAGGAGAGACCCGCAAACAAAAAGTTATAAAAGACACTAAATAAACCTATGGACGAGCATAGTAATTTCCCTGCTAGCCCCCCATACCCTCTTCTTCCACTCCTAGGTGACTGACCTTTCCACTCAACAGAAAAAGCCAGCATGCCAAATGCCAGGTCAAAAAAGACAGTTTGCATTTGGCGCGTTAAATAACAAGTGTAAAAGTGTGCATTTTTAATGATGTTCACACGCACATTACAAAGTAGCAAAGTACATGTAGACATCCAAATCACAGTCATCCACTTTGTTTACTCGTACTGATTTGAAAATCACTTATGTACAGTACATACATCATAGTTTTTATGCACGAAACTCCTTTTAAAATTTACTCTACAAAAAAAATGCATGTCTCTTAGTATTGGTTGAAGGAACTGAAAGCATCCGAAGAACAAGATTTAGCAATGGCTCTGGAAGATGAAGCTATTGATAAAATAATGCGATTTTCTGCTTATTACTTCTTCATCAAAATTGATTCTAAGCTGTGGCCTGATTAGCCAATGCTATATGAAAATTAATAGTAAAATTGAACTCTGGCAGATTTTAATTGAACAACCTGAAGAAATACTTTTTGTTCTTCCTAATCTAAATTGAATCTGAGAGAGAGATGATTGCATAATCTAAAGCAAAAAAAAAAACAACCCACAAACAAACCCAAACATTATTTTCAACTTCTCAGGGAGCATAACAATGAAATTAAATTGATCAGAATAAAAATTTCTTTCATACATGGACCGCTGAGCACATCTTTTTTTGCTATCAATATAGGAAGGAAAGAGTTTGGAATAATTGGCTTTTAAAATTGCCTTGTACTAGTTCTATGAATCCTACCCTTTCCATTTCTACAGTATTATTATACTTCTACTGTAGTAGTCATCAAGGCACTCGAATCAATTTTGCACTGTCTATAGAGTTGTGTTCATGTTTTAACTTGTCCGATTTGTAAAATCATGCAGAGAACATGTTTTGTCATGCACTCCATACATTGATAAATATGTTATATTTATTTTATTATACTACATTTATGAAATGCTTCTCCAAAAAAAGCTACACATGATTTACCAATTAGATCGTCATAAATTTAACATTGTAGAATTTTCTTAAATTCTTTATTTATATCCATTTTAAATCACATTCATCAAGATATATTAAAGAAAATCTAAAAAGTATTAAAAAAAAAAAAAAAAAAAAGGAAATTAAAAAACGTAAGGACGTAATAGTTGGCTCATAAAAATCTAATCCACCATAAATAAGAGAATCCAAGATCCCAGTCTAAAAGGTAACAGTAAAACATATATACAAGCAATTAGGCAAAGCATTAAGATTATAAAACTATTCTGGCGTAGAGGACAGAGAAACAGGAGGATCAGACTGCACAAATGTATTACTTAAAAAGACAGATGGTTGGGCTAAAAAAAAAAAAAAAAAAAGAAATCATTGTATTTAATATAATTTTTGCAAGGTAACTTCAGAAAGAATTGTGCTCCTAATTGCAAAATCCTTTCCGGATGTAGCTAAACCAGGCTTCCGCTCGGTCTAGCTACATCCGGAAAAACCATTACCCTGCACCACAGAAAAAAAATTCTCCACGATGTTTAAAATACAATTTGAGAAGCCAGTCTCTGTCAGAGTACAATGCAAGAGAAACCAATGAAGTGGAGAGTTTAACTATTACCACAGAATCAGAAGTCTCCAAAAATGCCGATTCATCCAGATAATTATCAGAAACAGGAGTCAGTTCTTCGGATCCATCCTTAGCTTTGGAGGAGGCAAATAATAAATTCTCGCTAAAGGTGGTAACAGAGACTCGGGAACTTTCAGGACTTCCAATAGATATTTTTGAAATATTTCCTTAGCTGATATCATTGGCAAATGGGGAACGTTAATAAAATGGAAATTCTTCGGTCTTTCAAAATCCTTCGTGTTGGTAGATAAAAAAATAACAAAACTCATTTGATGGAACTTAATTTGAGTCACATCCAGGCCCGGCGTGACTGGATGTGCCTACAGTGCATTTATTTGGGGCAGACACACTTGGGAGGATGGCAGCAGCAGATGGCATCAAACTGGCGGTGGCCCACCAGTTTCACTCACAGGGCAGCAGCGATGAGGGATTGTGAGGCTGCTGGCAAAGCCCAACTTTCTGGCAGCTGGTAAAGAGGAGAGACTGTGAGCCACCGGCTGAGCCCAACCTTCCTTCTGCCTACAAAGTGGAGAGGCCACGTGCCAATGGAAGAGTCTGCTTGTGTCTATATGTGTGTTTGTATAAGAGAGGAAGGAAGCGTGTGTGTGTGTGTGTGTGTGTGTGAAAGAGAGGAAGCCTACCTGTGTTTGTATGAGAGAGAAGAAAGAAGCTTGTGTGTTGAGAGAAGAGGAAGGAATCCTGCATGTGTTTGTGTGAGAGAGGAAGGAAACCTGCTTGGCTTGCCCCCGTGTGTGTGATAAAGGAAGCCTTCTGCCTGCTTGTGTATGTGTGTGAGAGGAAGCCTGTCTGTACGTGAAAGAGGATGCCCGCTTGCATGCTTATGAGAAAGGAAGCTTGTTTGATTGCGTGTGTGTGTGTGTATGTATATGTGTATGTGTGTGTACCTTCTACTCCTCTCCCCTATTAATTCACAACAATGTCAGGGCGTCTGGAAAGAAAATATTCCCAGGTATGGAGAGAAGGATTTTTAAAATCCTTGTTTGTTTTAATTATTGCTTTGTGCTTGATGTGTCTGCTGCTTTCAAATATTTGTGTTTGGGAAATTTTGGATATTCTATGTATTAACTGGTTTGAAATAATTATTCCTTTTATGAATATGGCTTTACTATTATGATTGATTTATATTTCTTTTTTTTTATTATTTCTTTTTGAATTTTTGCTACATAATACATTTTGTAAATTTGTATTCAATTAAATCTTTGAAATGTAACTCTATATTTCAACATAGTTAAACACAAAAGGAATATCCCAAAACTAACATTAACTAAAAATGTTGAAATGCTTCCATTATAAGTTATGCAATTATACATAGGAATATTGTATATTAAATCTGAGTTTACTGGACTTCAATATATATAAGGAGAATACTAAAGAAAGAAAAACATTACCCTATATGGGATTGGCACAGTACTACAGCTAATCTATATAATCTATATAATATATAAGCTATAGGGGTAGAGGTAACTGGCTCTCGTGCTTCCACAAATTGACTTAGTAGTTCTATCTGGGTAAAAATAAATGACTCGTTTCCCCGCTTTATAATGCACCGACATGGGTATCTAAGCAGGAACGAAAACCCCAAGTATATAACTCTTGGTCTTATTGCTAGAAAATCACATCATTTGCTACGTGTGATAGGTGCTAAATCCGGAAAGATTTTAACATCTTGTCCATAATAGGAAACTGGAAATTAATTTACTTATATCAGACGTTGTTATAAAGGAAACAATGTATTTCTATCTAACACCTGTAAGGTTGAGTTTTCTAGAAAACTCGTGAGATTAGCTGGGATAGATACAACTGGGTCAGAGGTTCTTTTTTTTAACAAAGAAACAGGAATTTATAGACAGCATATTATTATCAAAGAAACCAAGTACCTCAGTGAGAAATCTTTTTATTTATTATTTATTTATTTAACAGTTTTATATACCGAAATTCTTGTAAGGGTTTACAAATCAGTTCGGTTTACATTGAACAGAAACAGTGCTTCAGTAAATGAAAGCAATTACATTGAACATTGTTCACATTTGAAGCTCTGTCAATTACAAAGAACTAATAATAAAATATCTTGTTAACCAAAAAACAAGCAGAATAACATTTAACATTTGTACAGAAAACAGTGTCTCAAAGAGAGTAAATATAATACATACATGATCGCAGAGGCTTAGGTCTTGAACTAAGCAACAGAAAACTAGGGGTTGACGCTAAGGTATAGCACCAAACTGAAATCTTGGAACAGAGGGGCATATAAGGGTGTCACTGTACAAATATAATAAACGGCTAGTGGGGTGAAGATTAGGTATGTGAACCGTAGTGAAGGCAACAGGAGCTAAGTAGAAGAGCAAAATCTGAACATGAAATTTTTTTGACTAAGGAGATATAAATTTAAAGAGACAAATGAAATTTCACCCGCAATTCTAGGAAAATTTACAATCATCCCTGGACAACATGATTGCAATTCACAAGTCACCCCGCTCTTCAAGATCTTCTGACAAATTACAGCTATTCATTCCTCCTCTCTCATCTGCAACACTATCCTCTACTAGACATAGAGCCTTCTCTATAGCTGGACCAATAGAATGGAACTCTATTCCAGGATACCTAAGTTCCATCAAAGACTCCAAAACATTCAAAAAAGAACTAAAAACATGGTTGTTTAGACAATCATACACAGACTGATATGACCTATATATACCAAAATATCAACCTTCATCTTGAACCCAAATACTTCTTTAACAAGTTTATTCTAAATTAAGCCTTACATTGTCTCATTCTAACATGTTATACTCTGCCTTTGCTGAGATGTTACATATTTCTTTGTATTGTGTTATAATTTATAACCTGTTCATTGTATGAATTTGTTACACTGTAAACCGGAGTGAAGGCATTCAGCTATACTTCGGTATAAAAAAAGAATATAAATAAATAAATCTTTACATTCAATTGTCTGATTTATATTTCTTGATTTTATTGTTTAATGTTTTATGAAGAATAGTAAAGTTTTGTTTTTCCATTGTTGCTTTGCATATAGAGGCTGGCTTGTTGTGGGTTCCAGTTCAGTTCTTCTTTGCACGCTTCTATTTATACTTTCTGGTCTTTTTATTCTGAATTTGGTCAGGGTCTCTCTGTGCTCTGCAAATGTGATAGAGGTGGGGTATTCTGCTAGCATGTAGTTGCTGGGTAGGGACCTATAGCAGACTGATTTATTTTGTTTTCCTAATACGTGGTGTACTGGTATTGTAGGGCCTGGTGTAACATATGCAGCGTTTCTTTTTCATAGAGTTGTTACTGTTTGAGGACTGGCAGTTAGGGTTTTTTTTTTTGTATGGGAGATTTACTATATTGTAAAGGTAATATTTTTTCATGGCCTTTCCATTTGAGTTCCAAGGGTCTTTTCTGCAGAGTTTTCTGGTTGCCACCACAATAGTGCATGTAAATATAATATGCATGTTGTAGTGATATTTTTTACCTTGGAAGACTGTACTTTTCAATTTTTTTCATGTAAAATATGTTATGAATGCATAATTTAATTTTGTATGTCTGTAGAGAGAGAGTGCGGGGTGGAGGGCTGTAAGGTTTGCCTATGGTTCGGGGGGGGGGGGGGTCAGTTTTTGAAAATATAGATTGCAGAAGGGAAATAGGATTTTTTTTTTCTTTTTTTGACAGGCCCAGGACAGAGACTGAATGAATGTGGGGGTAGAGGGTTGGAGGTTAAGGGGGAACTAAAGTAATTGTTCTCACAGGGCAGCAAAAAAGCTAGCACTGGCCCTGGTCACACCAGTTTGTAAATCAGAAATTTGTACGGTCATTTCATCCTTAGAAGTTACCAAAGATGAAATATGACATTCCAACACAGTATTTTCAAGGAAGGGAGTATCCTGAGATATATTTCCAAGGGGGTCAATTTTCAAAACCGCACGCACTGGTCCAAGGGCGAGCGGTTCCCGGCACACGTACATGGACGCGCTGATTTTATAACATGTACCCACCAGCGTGTGCATGTATAAAATCTGATGTCTGTGCACATATGCGCACCGGATTTTAACACCCGCGCACGCGTGTGTGGGCAGACCGCAACTTGTGCGTGTGGGGGGAAAATTTTCAAATTACGCACGGCGATGCAATTGGCCTTTTCTCCAGTTCACTCCCAGTCTACTGCAATTAAGGAACGGACTGGGAGGGAACTTTCCTACCCCCTGCCTAACCTTCCTTCCCTTTCCCCTTTCCCCTCTCCGCTCTGACCCCTAACCCCTACCTAGTTACCACAAATTTGTTTATTATACTATTTACTACTCTTCCAGAACAGAAGTATTTTCCACCTCATCCCACCCCACCCTTCCACGTACAGACCACACCCCCTGGCCCACTCCTTTCTTAGGGCCTGGCCCTTCTGTGCGTAACGGGGGTTACACACTTGGTTGGGACCATTCTAAAATGCACGCGGTGCACACAAGGCCCGGCCATGTGCGTAACCCCTGATTTTTACACATGCGGCCCTTTGAAAATGAACTTGAAATTGTCTCCATTGTGAATTCTAAGGATGTGCATTTATTTCAAATGAATTTCAAAACCGCAATGACAATGGCAATTTGTTTCATTTGGGAGGCCCCAAAATGAATCGGGGATCCCTGAATGAAATGACCCTTATTTATTACATTCGTTTGAAATGAATGCATTGGGCCTAGGGCTAGGCCCAAGCTTCACCTAGGGGATAGGTCAAGGCCCAAAGCAGGGGCCGTGGCCGAAGCCTTAGTGTGATGCTAGTGAATTGGCCAAGGCCTAGGCTTAGGCCTTGGGGCAAAGTTGACCCAAGTTAGAGAGAGAGCACTATCTTTGGCAGGACCATTATTATGGAACACATTACCACTTGAGCTAAGACTAATGAAAGAATTAAAACTCTTCAAAAAAAAGCTTAAAAACTTGGCTCTTCAAAAAAGCATTTCACAGTGAGGTCGCTGAATAACAACAAATACATACAGCTGAAAGTCACCTATATAAAAAAGCAGAATTGTGTTGCGGTCCTGGCCGCGAGCACCACGGCCAGGCCCTTAACTCCTTGTTCCCGGACCTGCTCCCGCCTCCGGAGCCCTGGCTTGCGGCCTGTTTGGCAGTGTCCCCGCTGGGGCTGCGCCGCCGTGAAGGTGCTTGAGGACGCCCTGCTCCTAGGCGCGTGCCACTTGGGCGCCTTTCTAGCTCGTTTCCCGCCAGTGGTGACTCCGCCCAGTTCCTGACGTCAGATGCCGCGGCCTTGATAAGCTGGCCGCGGCCATCCAGTCCTCGCCTTGCAACGGGTTAGCTTCCCAGTTTCCTGTTGCGCTGTGCCCCGGAGTGACTCGCTGGGCTTTGTCGCTCCGTTCCTGCTACAGTACTTGCTTGGTTCCTGCCTGCCTGCTACAGTACCTGCTTGGTTCCTGTCTGCTTGCTACAGTACCTGCTTGGTTCCTGTTTACCTGCTACAGTTCTTCCTGGTTCCAGTATCAGAGTCTTGCTACAGTTCCTGCCTGGTTCCAGTACCCGAGTCTTGCTGCAGTTCCTGCCTGGTTCCAGAGCCCAAACCCAGTTACAGTATTGCTACTGTCCTAGTCTGGTTCCAGTTTCCTGTCCTGATCCACAACCCGCCTAAGTCCCAGCGGCCGGGCCCCTACGGGCTCCTCCCGGGGGGGGGCTTCGGCTTCCAAGGGTGAAGCCACCTAAGTCCCAGTGGTTGGGCTCCTACGGGCTCCTCCCGGGGGTGTAACAGCTTCCAGGGTGAAGAGCATCTACGTCCCGCCTGAACATCTGCCTCCTGGCCTGCTATTCATTAGAGACATTGACCATCTATTCCCAGTCGCCAGCAGGTCGGCCCAAGGGTCCACTAAACTGAGACTCCCACAACAAAATTGATTATTTTATTATTTTTACTCATAATTAAATAGTAAATTAAAAACAGTATACACATATATGATTATCCCAACAATCATATAAATAGTAACTCCAACCCACTTCTCATTTAGAGTATATTATTGAACTATGTAACCGTAAAATATTGGCACCCTATCGATAACTTAGAAACCAAACCAAACCTATTTCGTGCCTAAATGTAAACCGTTGTGATGGTGCATTACTAAACGACAGTATAGAAAAGTTTTTAAATAAATAAATATAGGCTGTGGCCAAAGCTTTGGGGCTTGGCCTAGGTCCTAATGCAATGCAGTGGTCTCCTCAGCCCCCCTAGAACAATCACTTAACTGATCTGTTGGGTATCCAATGGACAGGCCAGATCACAATGCCTGGACCCTGGCATAGAACCAGACCTTATATTGTGCCTGGCTTGGAGGCTGGGCCCCAACACTTGGGCCTTGACCTAGGCCAGAGGTCAAACCCATGTCCAATGCTAGGGCCAGGGCCCGGACCCAGGCTTGATAATGTGACATTGCCCAAGGCCAGGTCCCAAGGTCTGGGCCTCGGTCATGGCCAGGGTCTAGGCCAAGACCCAGGCCCGAAGCTGCCTCATGATCCAGAAGTGTGGAGCCTGTGTCTGGTGTCTGCCCATAAGCCGAAGCATCAGCATTATGTAGGCTGAGGTCGAGGTTGTGGCGACCCATGGTGGCTTTGTTGTACGCAAGGCTGAGGCTTCAGTCTGATCCTAGGCCTCATTAGCGGATCCCCACCAGACCAGGTGCTGGGCCTGGTGGAGCTTTTAACTACACCATTTTTCCTGGTGTTAAGCTGTGTGATATGCCCAAAATGGGATTTGTGATATTTATTTCAAATCCTGTTTCAGGCAGGAAAGAGAAAGGGATGGGATGAAGTGGAGTAGAGCACAGAGAGAGAGAGAGTGAGGGTCAATTAACATCTCATGAGGTTTTGGGGGTGGTCTAGGGTTTGGGGGCCAATTTTACATTCACAGTGAGATGAATGAACAGCACAGTTCACATCATTGAAAATCTGTTGTGATATGGAATGAGGAAAGATAGACAAAGATGAGATTTCTACAATGTACTCTCACCCTAGGTTGATAGCATCTAGGTAGAGAGTTTGTACGTCCCACTGTGAATATAAAACTGGCCCCAAAACCCTAGACCACCACCAAAACCTCACCTTGACTTGCTAGTTGACCCTCCTACAGTAATATAAATAGTTCTTATATGAGAGCCTTTTTATAAGAGTCTCTCTCTCTCTCTCCCACTCCAGGAGATAGCAGCCCAAAAGAAGGAAATGCCTGGCAGATGCTATTCATGAAAAATGATGAATCTAGGCCTTTGTTAGCTTCCCTCATTTCTGTTACTATTTCATGGTCTGTTGTTCATTCTGGCCAGGTGGATGGTAGTACACACCACTGATATTCTATTCCCCTTCTCACATGGAATTTCTATCCATAAAGATTCTACAGTGCATTTTGTTTCCTGCAAAAATGTTATCCTGCTTGACTCTATGTCCTCTTTAATGTATAGTGACACTTGTCCACCAATTTGATGCATGGTCTCATTGCAATATAATCTATACCCTGGTATGACAGTGTCTCATTGATTATCCTCTTTCCACCAGGTATCTGAGATTTCAATTATATCTACTTCTTCAGTCAGTGCTATGCATTCTGACTCTCCCATCTTACTTTTTAGACTTCTACCATTTGTGTGCAGGCATTTCAAAGTAGGCTTTTTGTTTGTAAGAACCTGCTTAATACAGTTGATGGGGCAATTTGGAATCTTTCTGTTCTGCCTGCTCTTTATTTAAAGGCAGCTGAGATAGTTTATCATTTATTGCAACCTCTTGATTGGAATGCCCTTTCTTCCCTGTTTTGTTAGTATCCTTCAAAGATGCATCATTTCAAAATATGTGTCTGAGCAGCTTTCCCCATTCATCTAGTTTAAAAGCTGTTCTATCTATATGTTCTGTACTCACATACATAGGTGTATGTACATGTTATGAATAGTTTAGTGGTTTGGAATAATTATTGAATTATAAAAGTCTACACTAAACAATATACAGTGAAGTATTCACAATGCAAGTTTCTCCCTGTCTAATTTTTTTAAATTATTATTTAATAACATTGGGGATGGTAAATTAATTGGTAAATTTATCTTGATTTATGGAGTTTGTAATTGTAATGCTCAATGTGCTGCTGAATATAAACTTGAATAGGTATGTTATAAATTTATAATCTGTCATGCGGCTTTTATGAAATTGATTAAAAGTTGTATTCATAAACTGATTAATAGAAGAAACAGTATGTCCTAATTGGTTACACTCCATGTCCAGCTGCTTTCACCTACCATTTCAACCTAATAACGATTCATCTAACCCTTCTCTTAATTTTTTCGATTGGTGGATATTAACCTCTGGAATATAGATCTCCTGATTTTGCACTCATCTCATTTTAGGTCTAAGGTATGAAAATTCAGTGTTGACACAGAAGCTGTTGCGCTAGCACTAAGTGCCTGATTTAGTAAGGCTTTTCTCCCGTTCTGTGTCTATGGGGAAAAATGAGGTCCTAAATTTGTCTGGGACGAACACTAATGGGGCAAGCTCAGTTTGCTCATGGATTCCTGGTGCTATTTAGTAACCGTACTAATCAGCACTGGCGTTTGCAACCGATTGCACTGCAATTTAACTCCTTCATGACTTTGTGACAAAGGGTGGTCAATCAAATTGAAGAAACAAGAATAATAAAAAATTAATCCAGGGTAGATTTTAAAAGCTTGATTGAAATATGCCCGTGTAGTTTTGGGTGTTAGATGATCCAGCTATTTCAAAATTTACACTCCTGCCCCCCCCCCCCCCCCACACACATACACACACACAAAGTGGATAAAAAGTCTACATGTTTTTCACTATGCATGCACTTTTACCTGCAAACAAAAAGTACATTTTTTGGGGGGGGGGGGGGGGCATAGCAGGTTGGGGGAGGTAACATATGTGGGTAGTTTGTGACTGGAAACCCCATCAAAGTTATGTGTGTTAAAATTCACAGGTATCTTACTAGTCTGTTCCCTGCCTCAGGTTACTCACATGACAGGCAGGCTTCTGGGATAAAGGCCTCAGCGGGCTGTGTGAATGCACTGGAGGGGCAGTACATGAACAAGTCGTGAGGGCTGGAACAGGGTAAAACTGGGCTGGACTGGGGTGGAACGCAACCATAGGTGGAACAAGGCAGGACTGGAGCTCAAGCAGGCTAGAGCTGAAGGGAGCTGGAGCAAAACAAGGCAGGAAGAGAGGTATCCCCTGGCGTGAAATGAGAAGAGCAAACTCTAAGGGTTCTCTGAACTGAGGCTGGATAACCCATTAGTTGCCAAGAACACATCCTTGTTCATATCGGCTGCTTTTCCCTGGCCCCAGGGGCAGGGTCACCTTGTTATTTGACGGAGTCTTTTGGCCCTGCAGGTCCAACCTCTTTGTACAGCCAGCTGTCTGGTGGTTGAGGCCTTTGCACTTCTTCCTCAGCAGAACCTAGTTCAAATTCCTGATAAGGCCAGACCATGTTACTTATCAGTCGAGCTGTTTTATAAAAAAAATCTACTCAACTAAGAAAGCAGCACATGCAGTTGAAGTATGAAGAACAGGAAAAAAGGATGTTTAGACAATTCATTGCCTATTAATAATATATGAATAAATCTATGTTGGTGTGCACACAGGACATTTAGGGGGTCATTTTCTATTGATATCGCAGGCGAAAAGTCCCTTTACGCGTGCGATAGCTAGATAGGGGCGGAGTTGGGGCAGATTCGGGACCGGAAGAGGAGGAGGAGTTGGGGCGGCTTTGGGGCGGACTTGGCGGAAACTTCGCTGGCAGCGATAAGGTAAGACCTGATATTGTTGCCAGTAGCGCACCCAATAGCACCACCTTTCACGGTAGCGCTATTGGGTGAGAAAGCCGGCAGCGATAACGCCTCTGTGGTGCGATCGCTGCCGGCTTTCGCAGGCCCGCCCCTCCTCCCCACTTCACCCCCCACCCCCCATTACTGCGCGATTCAAAGAGCTCTGCGACGTTAGAAAATCCAGCCCTAAGTGATTAAAAAATCAGACCCAATCTCTTGCAATTTCTCACAATCCTCTTGTGATTTACAACTTTGAATACTTTCGTATCATTGGCAAATTTGATCACCTCACTCATTCCCATTTCCAGGTAGTTTATGAATATGTTTAAAAGCAGTGTTCCCAGAACAGATTCCTGGGCCACTCCACAATTCACCTTTCTCTAGTGAGAAAATATATCATTTAGGCCTACTCACTGTTTTCTATTTTTTAACTAGTTCCCAATCCACAATAAAAGACACTGCCCCCTATCCCATGACTTTTTATTTTCCTAAGTCTCTTATGAGGGACTTTTTCAAATGCTTTCTCGAAATCCAGAAACACTATATCAACTGGCTCACCTTTATCCACATGTTTGTTTATGCCGTCAAAAAATATAGCAGATTGGTGAGGTAAGATTTCCATTGGCTAAATCCATGTTGGTTTTGTCCCATTAAACTATGATTATCTATTTGTTGTAATTTTGTTCTTTTTGTTAATATATCTTTATTCAAGAGACAACAGTTACATATCCATCAAATATAGAAGGAAACAAAAGATAAAAACATGTGATGCTGTCAACAAATAGTTTCTACCATTTTTCCCTGTACAGTCATCAGACTCACTGGTCTGTAGTTTACTGGATCACCCATGGATACCTGTTTAAAATTGGGATTATATTAGCAACCCTCCAGTCTTCAGGTACTATAGTCAGTTTTAGTGATGGTTTACAAATTTCCGATAGCAGGTCAACAATTTCATTTTTCAGCATTCTGGATGTATACCATCTGATCCAGATGATTTGCTACTTTTTAGTTTGTCAATTTGCCCTAGTACGTCTTCCAGGTTCACTGAGATTTGTTTCAGTTTCTCTGATTCATCACTTTTGAATATCATTTCTGGCATGGGTATCTCTCTTACATCTTCCTCAGTGAAGACTGAAGCAAAGAATCCATTTCATTTCTCTGCTACTGCCTTGTCAGCCTTAAGTGCCCCTTTTTACCCCTTGGTCATATAATGATCCGCTTTCCTGGCAGACTTTTTTCTTCACATGTATCAGAAAAGGTTTTATTATGAATCTTTGCTTCCACGGCAAGCTTCTTTTCAAATTCTCTCTTTTCCTTATCAGTGCTTTGCATCTAACTTGCCAGTGCTTAAGCTGTTTCCTGTTTTCTTCATCCAGATCCCTTTTCCATTTCTTGAAAAATGTTCTTTTAGCTATTATAATTTCTCACCTTACCATTTAACCATGCAAGTAGTCATTTAATCTTTCTTCTGCCTTTTCTAATGTTTGGAATACATCTGGTCTAGGCTTCCAAGATGGTATTTTTAAACAAGGTCCTTGCCTGATATAAACTCTTTACACAAAATTCCCACTCTTCGTGAGGTCAAAAATATATATCAAAAACACCTTAATTTACCCCACTCATATAAAAAATGAAGTAGGATGAGGAAGGTTTCATACATTTTCTGTAACATGCCTCCTCAGCCTTGTACACAGAATCTTTCGTTTTGTAATCATGAACCAACCTCCATCCTACCTTAACATTTTTTTAGAAATTTTGTATGAAAAATTTGTGAAAAACAAACTTTGTGTGATGTGTCTTAAAATTGGCTAAGTAGCTCAGTCTTCTTAAAATTTTTATAATAATTACTTGTATCTTCGACACTTCCTCCGTCTGAATGACAATTAATCATTTCTGACAGTTTCGGCGTCTGTTATAATTATCCTCTTTTTACACTCTCAGCCATAGTTTATTTTACATGCCACCTTTATATTCCCTTAAAACAAGGTTAATACTATTCTTGAATCGCCCGATCAACTTAGCTTTTGTAAATTGTCTCCCGACATAACCATGTTTCGATACAATCCACTTTCTTTGTCAGGGGAGTCTCTTCTTTTTCTTCACTGTCGGGACCTCATATATCGTGCGGCTGTTACCGTAGGTAACAGACAGTAGGCAGTACTTGAAGTGAGGCCCTGAAGAGAGAGAGGCGCCAGACAGACCGCAGAGCGGTAGGCGCAGGAATAGCCATGCAGAAGGTTCTCCAGGAAGACAGTCCGAGGGGTGGAGCTGCATCGTAGTGGGCATAGACTTGAAGACACAGGCCAATCCATGAGGCAGGGAAGCCCGGGCCCGGTCTCAGCTGCTGAAGTAGACAGGAATCCGGAGATTGGAGGAGAACCAGCAGACTAGTAGAGAAGTAGGCCCGAGGAGCGGGACAGCTGACAGTAGTTAAATACCCCGGAGCAAGCCTCGTGGAGCGGGGAGGCTCAAGGTAGTCTCTTGAGTGGTGAGCATAGCCTGAGGAGTGGGAGAGCATGGACAGTCTTGCTGAACACAGGCGCGACCCCGATGAATGGGGAAGGCTAGCCAAGGAACTCACAGTTGCCACCGTGTTCCAAGGGAGACCTGAGTAGTAGGAGCTGGTTGCTGAGTAGGACCCAAGAGGTGCAGAGCCAGCCCGAGGAGCGGGGTAGGCCAGGGGAGCAAGTCTCCCATATAGCATACACTGACCCCCGAGGAGCGGGTGCCAGAAAGGGTGCAAGAGCTAGGCACGTAGCGACATCTTAGGAACATGAGGCAGGAGTTGAGGACTCGTACAGAACTTGTTGCCAAGTTGGCTTGCTGGGGGGGCAAAGGTGGAGCTTAAGTACAGGAGTCCAATGACATCATCAATCAGGGATGCCTCCGAGGTTCCCGCTAAAGAGGCTTCAAAGGCGGGGCCTGTGATGCGCGTGCGCACCTAAGAAGGCCTGACATCGAAGTAGGAAGTAATGGCATTCATGCCACCACGATGAGTCTTGAGGAACGCAGCAGTGTAGGCAGGCCCATGCAGCGAGGAGACCCGGGGAGGGCAGAAGCGCAGTGCAAGCAGTGAGTACTTGCGGTCACAGCCGTCTGCGACCGACAGGCATAACACCAAATCTTTTATAAACCCAGTTACACTAACTTCTGTAACCACATCCTCTGGCACTGAATTCCAGAGCTTAAATATGCACTGAGTGAAAAAGAATTTTCTTCAATTTGTTTTAAATGAGCTACTTGCTAACTTCATGGAGTGCCCTCTTTTACTTTTATTATCTGAGAGAGTAAATAACCATTTTACATTAACTTGTTCAAGTCTTTTCATGATTTTGGAGACTTCTATCATATCCCCTCTCAGTCAGTTATCCAAACTGAACAGCTCTAACTTCTTTAGCCTTTCCTCATAGGTGAGCCGTTCCATGCCCCTTATCAATTTGGTTGCCCCTTCTCTGCTGTTTCTCCAGTGAAGCTATATCATTTTTGAGATGCGGGGACCAGAATTGCACACAGTTCTTCAAGGTGCAGTCTCATCATGTAGTGATACAGAGGCGTTATGATAAACTGTTTTATTTGCCATTCCCTTCCTAATAATTTCTAACATTCTGTTTGCTTTTTTGATCGCCAAAGCACACTGAGTCATTGATTTCAATGTATTATCCACTATGACGCCTAGATCTCTTTCCTGAGTGGTCTCCTAAGATAGAACCTAACATTGTGTAACTACAGCAAGGATTATTTTTCCATATATGCATCACTTTGCACTTGTCCATATTAAATTTCATCTGCCATTTGGAAGCCCAATCTTCCAGTCTCAGAAGGTCCTCCTGCAATTTATCACAATCCGCTTAAGATTTAACTACTCTGAATAATTTTGTATCATCCGCAAATTTGATCACCTCACTCGTCATACCCCTTTCCAGATCATTTATAAATATATTAAAAAGCACCGGTTCCTAAGGTACGCCACTGTTTACCTTTTTCCACTGTGAAAACTGACCATTTAATCTTACTCTCTCTGTTTCCTGTCTTTTAATCAGCTTGCAATCCACAAAAGGACATCTCCTCCTATCCCATTAGTTTTTTTAGAAGCCTCTCATGTGGGACTTTGTCGAACATCTTCTGAAAATTCAAATACACCATATCTACTGGTTCACTATCCACATGTTTATTCCCCCCATCATGAACAATAATTTGAAATCTTCAGCTCAGTGTGTGGTGGCAGTCAAAAAAGCAAACAGAATGTTAGGAATTGTTAGGAAAGGAATAGAGAATAAAATGGAGAATGTCATACTATATCTGAACATCTGTATCACTCCATTGTGAGACAGCACCTGCCACCTTGACCACTATGTGCAATTCTGGTTGCCACATCTCTAAAATGATGTAGTTGAATTGATAAAGATACAGAGATGGGTGATCAAAAAGATATAGGGGATGGAACAACTCTCATATGAGGAAAGGCTAGAGCTGTTCAGCTTGGAGAAGAGACAGATGAGGCGGAATATGAGAGGTCTCTAAAATCATAGTGAAATAGAATGGGTAAATGTGAATTGGTTATTTACTTTTCTAAATAATACAAAAACTATGGGACATTTCATGAAATTAGTAAATAATACATTTAAACAAATCAGAGAAAATTATTTTTCATTAAACACAATTAAACTCTGGAATTCATTGCCAGACAATATGGTAAAAGCAGCTAGTATAGGTTTAAAAAAGGTTTGGACAAGTTCTTGGAGAAGTCAATAAACTGTTATTAACCAGATAAAGTTGGGAAAAGCCACTACTTATCCTTGGGTGTTAATAGCATGGGATCTATCTACTGTTTGCCAAGGACTTGGCATTTGGATTGGCTAATGCTGAAATAGGATATTGAGCTTGATGGACCCTTGGTCTGACCCAGTATGGCAATTCTTGTTATGTTATAGATATTGATGGGTAGCTCTGAAATGTGCTTTAAAAATTCACATAAGCACCTTAAAATGCATTCTGAATACAGTAGGGATTAGAGAGCCTATGCAGGCTATCAAGAACTGGAAAGAAATGGAGTTTTAACACCATCAAAATCCGAACAGCTGTATCCTTTATGCAACCCCATATATATATATATATAATGTTGCAATAGTCATGCCAGCCTGTTACCAGAGCATGTTTAATCTATCACCAAATTATCTCTTGATAAGCATAGTCTGAGAATCCTAACAATGCATAGTTAAAAAAAAGGCTGACTTTATATTAGTAATATGAGGCTGCATATGCAGTTTAGAATCCACAGTGACACCTAATACTTTACTACAGATATTATCAACAGGATATGATCTTGGAAAATCACTAATGGTTGGATGAAATTCATAGTCTCTTTTCTTATCCAGAGTTCTTCAGTTTCTTTTCGAATTTAAAATATGTTTTCTCTGAGTCATCCACTTTCCTATCAAATGTAGACATACTGCTACTTTCTTTAATTTGTCATCATGGTTTTCAGCCAGCTCCATATAAATCTGCATATCATGAGCATAATAAAGGCAATTAAGTCTTTCATTTCTTATCAATCTCCCCAATATTTAAGTATAATTCTTAAACTGAAGGTAGGAAAGCCTAGAACTCTGTGGCACCCTAAATATTTGAGCTTCAGAGGTTCAGAGATATCAGAGCTGAACTGTTCATGGTAAGTTCTATGTTGAAAGAAAGATGCAAATCAGTCCCATATTTTACCATTAGCATCAAGGACCATGGTTTGCTCTGTTTAGCTATCGTGGTCCACAGACAAGTCTAATAACATTACTAATGAATACAGAACCCTATTTGCAGCACATCAGTCAACAGAACCAGATAATTTTTTTTCCTACGGAAAAGGTTTGTCGTTGTCTTTGGATCATTAAAACCTTTTAAGTATCTGAAAGTCTGTATCATATCACCTCTGCTCCTCCTTTCCTCCAGGGTGTACATATTTAGATTCTTCAATCTCTCCTCGTACGTCATCCGATGAAGATCCTCCACCTTCCTGGTCGCCCTTCTCTGTACCGCTTCCATCTTGTCTTTGTCTTTTTGTAGATACGGTCTCCAGAACTGAACACAGTACTCCAGGTGAGGCCTCACCAAGGACCTGTACAAGGGAATAATCACTTCCCTTTTCTTACTCGATATTCCTCTCTCTATGCAGCCCAGCATTCTTCTGGCTTTTGCTATCGCCTTGTCGCATTGTTTCGCAGACTTCATATCATTAGACACTATCACCCCAAGGTCCCTCTCCTGCTCCGTGCACATCAGCCTTCCCCCCCCCCCCATCGAATACAGTTCATTCGGATTTCCACTCCCCATATGCATGACTTTGCACTTCTTGGCATTGAATCTCAGCTGCCATATCTTCGACCACTCTTCCAGTTTCCTTAGATCCCGTCTCATTCTCTCCACTCCTTCCGGCGTGTCCACTCTGTTGCAGATCTTAGTGTCATCCGCAAAAAGACAAACCTTACCTTCTATCCCGTCCGCAATGTCGCTCACAAAGATATTGAACAGGACCGGTCCCAACACCGATCCTTGCGGTACACCACTTAAAACCGCTCTCTCTTCAGAGAAGGTTCCATTTACCATCACACATTGTCTTCTGTCCGTCAACCAATTTGCAATCCAGGTCACCACCTCGGCACTCACTCCCAAGCTTCTCGTTTTATTCACCAGTCTCCTGTGCGGAACCGTATCAAAAGCTTTGCTGAAATCCAAGTATATGATATCGAGCGCTCTTCCTTGATCCAATTCCTTGGTTACCCAGTCAAAAATGTCAATCAGATTTGTCTGACAGGATCTTCCCCTGGTGAATCCATGCTGCCTCTAGTCCATCAATTCTCCAGACTGTAGATAGTTCACTATTCTCTCTTTCAGCAGTGACTCCATTACTTTTCCCACCACCGAAGTGAGGCTAACCGGTCTGTAGTTGCCAGCCTCCTCCCTGTTCCCACTCTTGTGAAGCGGGACCACCCCCGCTCTTCTCCAATCACTCGGCACCACTCCCGTTTCTAGGGATCTATTGAACAGGTCACACATCGGACCCGCCAGAACATCTCTGAGCTCCCTCAATATCCTTGGATGAATCCCATCAGGCCCCATGGCTTTGTCCACTTTCAGGTTCTTTAGCTCTTCCCACACATTTTCTACTGTAAAAGGATTTTCATCTATTCCACTTCCCTCCAGTTTCTTGTTGTGTAGAGATGGTCCTTCTCCAGGGTCTTCTTTAGTGAACACAGAGCTGAAGTATTCGTTTAATATTTCTGCCATTTCTTCGTCTCTCTCCACACATTGATCATTACCACCTTTCAATTTCACTATACCACTTTGGACCTTTCTCTTTTCGCTGATGTATCTGAAAAATGTTTTGTCACCATTTTTTATCTCCTTGGCAATCCTCTCTTCCGCTTGACTTTTTGCCAACTTGATTAATTTCTTCGTCTCCCTCAGTTGATACAAATATTCTTCTTTGTGCTCCTCCCTTTGGGATCCTTTATATTTCTTGAATGCTGTTCTTTTAGCTTTAATTTTGTCAGCCACCTCCTTTGAGAACCAGATAGGTTTCAATTTTCTTTTGCTTTTCTTTACATTTCTAACATATAGAGCAGTTGCCTTGGTGATTGCTCCTTTTAGATTGGTCCACTGCTGATCCACATCTCTCTCGTTCTCCCATCCTTTAATTTCTTCCTCCAGGTAGTTCCCCATTTCCTCAAAGTCTGTGTTTTTGAACTGTAAAACTCGGGTCTTTGTGGTTCTTTTCCCTATTCTTTTAGTGATATTAAACCATACCGTTTGATGATCACTGCTGCTGAGGTGGGCGCCCACCTGGACATCTGAGACATTATCTGCATTAGTGAGCACTGTCGAGTATAGCTCCTTCTCTCGTGGTTTCCAACACCATTTGTTGGAACAAAGATACTTGCATGGCATCCACTATCGCTCTACTATTTTTAGTTTCTGCAGATGGGATTTTCCAGTCTACATCTGGCATATTAAAGTCACCCACGATCACCACTTCTCCCTTCTTACCTATCTTATGGATGTCTTCAACCAGATCTCTGTCCAGCTCTTCCTTTTGGTTTGGAGCCTGTAAACCACTCCAATATAAATGGGCGCTCCGTCATCTTTTTTTAGGTCGACCCATAGAGCTTCTTCATTACCCCAACTTCCTTGTAGCTCAGATGCTTGGATGTTGTTTCTGACATAAAGAGCCACACCTCCCCCTTTTCTATCCTCTCTGTCCTTCCTTAACAAGTTGTAGCCTGGTATTGTTGTATCCCATTCATGAGATTCTGTGAACCATGTTTCTGTGATAGCAACAATGTCCAATTCTGCCTCAGCCATTAGGGCCTGCAGATCTGGGATTTTATTTCCCAAACTATGAGCATTTGTGGTCATAGCCTTCCAGCTACTCTCTTTAAGGTTATTGCATTTCCTGGACTCCTTATGAGATATTAATTGATATTTGTTATTCACTTCACTATTTCTTTTTGTAGTTATGCCACTGTTGACAGAGTTATCCATCTCAATTAGATTTTTCTTTTGCTTATGGATCTTGAAATACTGCATGCATTGTGTTTTCTCTCTCTTTTCTGGTAATACTGTAATACTTTTCTCAAGAACTTCTTCAGTTTTTAATATAGAGAAGGCTTGTTGTTCTTTTTGCATTTGGCACATTGTGTGTCTCCTCATCACAGGTCTAATTCTACCAGAGCCCACTGTATTCCTGGATTTTAAAGAATTTCTTAATGACCTGTTTGAGTGGGGGGGTATACCTGTTGGCTGCTCATCTGTCAAGAATGGGTGACTGTGGGTCCTACCTGAGCCTAATGAATCTCCTTTTCTTGACTCCTGGTTTATTTGTGATATTGGGGAATTATTTTCTGAGTAATGCAATGTGGGTGTAATACTTTTAATTGAAGCTAATTGATCTTTAATCTCAGTCAGCTCCATTTTCAAGGAAGAGAGTTGTGCACAAATTGGGCAAGCTCTAAGTTTCCAGATGCTTTCCCTCAGAATAAAGGCTCCACAGCAGTTACATTGGATAGTCCTCATCTTGGTAATTTGTGATTTATATTTCCTTGACTGTAACCAATGTACTGATTCATTCCGCTGCCAATGGTAATTTAGGCAGTCTTTATTAGAGAACAAGCCCCAGGGGTAGGGTGGGAGGGAGTCAAACAGTTTAACCTGGGACAAGCTGGGTAAAGCAGGGCACTTCTGGACAGTTGTCTTTGCTTTTTTGGTCAATTCTTTTAAAAAACAGTCTTTATGCCCCAATTTTTAGTTTGAACAGATTATTTGTGCCAGCTAACCCCAAAATAGAGAGATTTTACCAGTTTAAAAGCTGGAGAGCTTTGTTTGGGTTTTTTTTTTCTTTTCTAACTTTATGCAGCAAACAGCAAAATAATTTACTAGAATAATATCTTACTATAAAGAAATGAAACAGACTATAAAGAAAATTAAAACACAGACAGGAAATCACAGAAGCTTTCTACACAACTTCAAATCAATAAGCAAAAATACTTAGCCACAATGTAGATTTCACAATGCAGTATACACTTCCACCAAGAGAAACCTCTCCAGCATGTGCACAGGAGCACAATGGCTCCCCTCCTCTACGAATACCTTGCCCAAGGTCGGAGTCACACCCAATTCAGTTAGATTACGTCACTTCTGGACAGTTGTCTTTGCTTTTTTGGTCAATTATTTTAAAAAACAGTCTTTATGCCCCAATTTTTAGTTTGAACAGATTATTTGTGCCAGCTAACCCCAAAATAGAGAGATTGCCCCAAGATTTCTTAAATATTGTTTTACTGGTATTGTGTGTCCAGAAAAGTGAAATGTTATTAGGAAATCGTCAGAACCATTAGGCCGAATTTTAAGACCTACGCGTGGGCGTAGATTTGTGCGTGCAACCCGGCGTGCACAAATCTGCACCCGATTTTATAACATGCATGCGCAGCTGTGAGCATGTTATAAAATCTGGGGTCGGCGCGCGCAAGGGAGTGCACACTTGTGCACCTTGCGCAAGCCGAGCCCTAGGGGAGCCCCGATGGCTTTCCCCGTTCCCTCCGAGGCCGCTCCGAAATCGGAACAGCCTCGGAGAGAACTTTCCTTCTGCCTTCCCCCACCTTCCCCTCCCTTCCCCCACCTAACTCGCCCCAACCCTATGCAAAATAGGCTCGGCGCTCGCAGTAGCAGGTTTTCGGTGTTACGCGCATAATAATAGTGCGTAACCTTTGAAAATCCACTTCATTTGGCATAGCTGTAGAATAATGACTTGTGTTGTGGCACTGTTGCTGCAGGAGCATGGTGGACACCATCTCCAGAGTGGCACAGGATGGCATGTCGAGACTAAGGCTAGACTTGTATGGTCTGGTGAGGCTGGAGCAAGGCAGGCTGTGCAGGCTAGGCTGGAACTCTGGGAGCAAACACAAGCTGGGCTGGAACTCATGAATGGATTGCAGCTGGACTGGAACTCGGGAACAGACTGGACCTGCATGGAGGTAAGGATGAACTGGAACACAGGCTCAGACGGAGCTGAGTGGAGGTAAGAGTGAACTGGAACACAGAAACAAGACTGGAGCTTAGTGGAGGTAAAGATGAACTGGAACACAGGCTCAGACTATAGCTGAGTGGAGGTAAGGATGAACTGGAACACAGGCTCAGACTATAGCTGAGTGGAGGTAAGGATGAACTGGAACACAGGCTCAGACTATAGCTGAGTGGAGGTAAGAGTGAACTGGAACACAGGAACAGACTATAGCTGAGTGGAGGTAAGAGTGAACTGGAACACAGGAACAGACTGCAGGTAAGGGTGGAACTGGAGCAAAGGCTAGGTCACAGAAAGACTAAGACAGAACAGGCAAGGACTCCACAGAACATGGAACATAAAGCCCAAAGACAAACAATGCAGAAATGCCCCGAAGGACAAGACAGAGAAAAGTCTAGAGCCGGAAAGAGACCTAGGGAGGCCACAGGGCTAGGACAGAAGTCAGGGGACAGAGAAGGCTTAGTATCAGAAAGAGACCTAAGGAGGCCTTAGAAGACCTAGAAGCCAAAGGACAGGGAAAGGTAAAACAGGAATCAGAAAGCTCAGAGTCAATGAGGCAAGACAAGGAATGGCATGGAAAGGCTGCAAGACAGAAGGGGCTAGAGCAAAGAGCTGAGTAGAACTCAATGCCAAAGCCTTGAGGCAGAGACTAGACAGGATTAAATAGCACTGGGGTCTGTGCGTGCTGCAGGCAGGCAAGAGAGACTCTGCCAACCAGGGGAGTGAGCTCATGGAGGTCCCCCGGTGGCATGGAGGCTGTAGGACTGGCTGATGCAAGAAAACAGGGACATGTAGGAAAGTATAGTTTGGAGCCAGACTCGCTGGAATCCTCTGGTGAAGGGAGGCTGCACAGCAGCTGGAAACACAACAGATATCTGGTTTTTTTCAGTATTTTAATAATAGCTTGTTGGGCAACAAACAAAGTTTCACAGTTTTTAAATATATTTCCATACAGTTGATAGTATGTGTCCATGAATATTGAAAAAGAATAAAAAACTGAATGCCATTGGCGTAAATTCTATAATTTCCACAGAGACCTGCCAGTAATTTACAGAGGGGCATCAAATATGTATTAAAGAGTGTAGCAGAGGGTGATGAACACTGGGCGACACCGGATTTAATAAGTATCCAATCAGAAGTGAAATTCCGTAATCTTATCTGTAACGAGTATTCAGATAGTAAGATGAGAGCAATCAAAGATAGACTCTACGAAACTCAATGACTTATCTAATAATAATAATACCAAAATGTAATCTGTACCACAGTCAAATCCTCTAATGGTGGTGTCGAAACTAGATACCAATAATATTTCAGTGTTTAAATTCTTACCTATAGTTAAGAACATTTTTCCCTGGGTTCAACTCTCTGTGCTCATGTGCAGGGCAAAGGAAAGCCATAGATCAGCTGGCAGCATTTTCCAAGATGGTGCTGGCAGGGCAGAAATGAGAGGGTATTTTTCCTATATTCTCAACACCCCCTTAAAAGATGGCACTTTAATATTTATGGGATGGGTGTGGTTGGGAGAAGTGGTCAGCTAGTTGCCTCACAGACAACCAGGGACCATTTTTCTAAGGCAGGGATTGCCTTTTACTAAGATTTGCTGCCCTTTTAACTGGCCTCTCTATGATGGGGGTGGGGTGTGTGTGCCACCATTTCATAATGCCAGCACTGGAAACATAGCCATAGAAACATGACTAAAGGAGTTATGGTGGGATACACTTAGGCCCAGAGTTTAAAAGGCTTACGTGCGTAAATCCTCTGGATTTACGCACGTAAGCCTTGCCGGCACAGCGATTCCCCAGCTGTGCTGGGGGATCACGTGCCCCCCACGACCTTTATCTTACAAAAGGTAAGATAAAGGTCGTGGGGGGTGGGGTGGGGGTTAGGATAGGGCTAGGGGGTGGGAAGGTTAGGGGAAGGGGTAGGAAGATTAGATTAGATTAGGGGGATAGGAAGTTCCCTCCCAGGCCACTCCAAAATTGGAGTGGCCTGGGAAGGAATGGGGAAATGATGTGGGTGTCGGCGAGTGCATGTTCTTATAGGACTTTTCAGCTTGGAGAAGAGACGGCTAAGGGGGGATATGATAGAGGTGTTTAAAATCATGAGGGGTCTAGAACGGGTAGATGTGAATTGGTTATTTACTCTTTCGGATAGTAGAAAGACTAGGGGGAACTCCATGAAGTTAGCATGGGGCACATTTAAAACTAATCGGAGAAAGTTCTTTTTCACTCAATGCACAATTAAACTCTGGAATTTGTTGCCAGAGGATGTGGTTTGTGCAGTTAGTATAGCTGTGTTTAAAAAAGGATTGGATAAGTTCTTGGAGACGTCCATTACCTGCTATTAATTAAGTTGACTTAGATAATAACCTCTGCTATTACTAGCAAAGGTAAGATGGAATTGACTAAGTTTTTGGGTACTTGCTAGGTTCTTAAGGCCTGGATTGGCCACTGTTGGAAACAGGATGCTGGGCTTGATGGACCCTTGGTCTGACCCAGTATGGCATGTTCTTATGTTCTTAAGTTGCACTAATGTGCACCCCCTTGTGCACACTGATCCCTGATTTTATAACGTGCGCACGTTATAAAACCAGGCATCCATGTGTGCGTGCCATTCTTGAGTACTACAGTTTAGTGAATCCTGTGGTAATTTACTTGTGATAAAATGGCATGGTAATGTCATTTTACCACAGTTTAGTGAATAATTCCCTTAGTTTTCAAGTTATAGCCCTGGAAGTGCTTCTTATATTTCACCTTCTTCAGTCTGTGTGTGGCACCATTGTCATTCAGTCTAACTTCTTATTTTAGCCTTCTCAATTCCATAATAAACTAAGGAGATGATCTCTTTCTGTATAGGAAAAAAAACCCTCATTTTTTTCTGGAGCAATTTTATCGATTGCTTGTCCTGCCACAGTATCCCAGTTTTCTATTACACCATCTCTGTCTCTGTGGAACACAATCTGGTCAGGGACTAAGAAGCTGAT
Source organism: Rhinatrema bivittatum (assembly GCF_901001135.1). Classification (NCBI taxonomy): domain Eukaryota; kingdom Metazoa; phylum Chordata; class Amphibia; order Gymnophiona; family Rhinatrematidae; genus Rhinatrema; species Rhinatrema bivittatum. Next base: position 62,936,049 of record NC_042621.1, read on the forward strand.
AAGTCTCCCAGTGGCCTGAGTATAACTTGTTTCCAATTCCTTCTACACTTTAGTACTGGTAAGTCCTGACCGTAGAGTTTAAAAGGAATCTAGAATTGATCTTCCCATATCAGAGGATTTATAACATAATCCGTCACGTTCCAGTTAGGGATGTGCTGTCACTTGGAATGACATAGGAAATGTCAACCACATTTTCTATGTCACGTTGTGTAATGTTTTTTTTTTAAAGAAATGAAAGAAAAATGAATAACATTTTAATGTTTGTTTTTCTATGAGCATCCTCAGTTGCCATTTTTTCTTAAAAGATCCTTGACTGTATAAATGCCCTCTCTGCTTTCTTCCAGCTTCTCAAACCCTCACAGTTGCAGCTCCTCTAAAACCCCACAAACCCCTCCCAAGCTTACCTAAAATGACAGGGGTTCAAAGAGGGAGTGGAGGGATTCCCAGTTGCTCATGCTCTACCTCTGCAGTCTTTAAGAAGTACAGCGGCTAATCCATATGGTCTGTACTTCAAAATGGCACTGGCCTGGGATCAGTCGGTGACATTTTTAAATACTGCAGCTGTAAACTGGGAAGACAGACAGAGGGGATGGGAGAAAAGCTCAGTGTATGTGTTTTGGGGGAGGGGCACAGATAGTGGTTTTAGGAAATGCTGCCAACATTGCACATTGGGAGGCAGATTTTATAAATCTGCGCACACGCGTACTTTTGTTCAAGGGATTTCAATAGATACGCGCGTAGCCATTAAAATCCGGGGTCGGCGCGTGCAAGGCTGCCCAAAATCGGCAGCCTGCGCGTGCCGAGCCGCGCAGCCTGCCTCTGTTCCCTCCGAGGCCGCTCCGAAATCGGAGCGGCCTCAGAGGGAACTTTCCTTCGCCCTCCCCCCACCTTCCCCTCACTTCCCCTACCTAACCCACCCCCCCGGCCCTATCTAAACCTCCCCCCTACCTTTGTCAGCAAAATTACGCCTGCTGGAAGCAGGCGTAACTTTGCATGCGCCGGGCCGGCTGCCGCGCTCCATGTTCCGGTCCGGGGGCTGGTCCGGAGGCCGCGGCCAGGCCCCCGGAATGCCCCCGGGCTGAAACCACGCCCGCGGCACTGCTCCCGAAATGCGGTGTCACTCGTGGCACGCCCCCGACACGCCCCTCCATGCAAGCCCCGGGACTTACGCGCGTCCCGGGGCTTGCGCGCACCGCCAAGCCTATGCAAAATAGGCTCGGCGTGCGCAGGATGGTTTGGGGTAGGTTTTCGGGGGGTACGTGCGTATCCCTTTGAAAATCTACCCCTAAAGCTTTTAATAGGTGCCATTGTATCAGAGCTTGAACTAAAACCAAAATGACTCCCCCCATCATCAGAAAATGGAAAAAACAAAGGCACATGTCTCAAATTCTAATATGCTTGTGCCATTCTATGTAGAAAAAACAAGATCAAGAATGTGTCCCTTCCTGTATGTTGGGTCATTAATAAACTGATTACATTCCTGCGTCAATGCATCTGCATAAAACTCAACCGCAGACCCAGATAGGGTAGCATCAATATGAATATTAAAATCATCCTAATTTTAGGAGGCTTAGGTATTCTAAGTGAATTTTAAAAATTAGCTGGGCTAAATGATTAATTGTTGCCTCTAGGGTTATGATACATCACAAGAATGCCCAAGTTGTTAATAATTTGTGACAAAAGACATTCTACTCCAGATGGCTGGCTAATAGATATTTCCTTAGTGGCAGTAAAGTTTCAGATAAAATTTGCTACATCTCCACATCCAAATTTTGCCTGAAACTATGTAACTGTGGCAAAACCTATTGGACAGATCTGAGAGAGAATTACATTATCACCTATCACCAGCAAGTTTCAGTGATACATAAGGAGGAAGGTCATTTTCAGCGGTCTGCCTGTAGAAGTGCACACAAACTTTAGTCCGTATTCTTAAAGTGGACATGCACATTAATCTGCTTTGAAAATCCTTGGTTGTGCAGAGGAATGGTGGCAGCATACACACACACACACACACACATTCAACTGCTTGGGGGTGTGTCGATTTACGTGCATAATTTTGAAAATTAGAAGTGTGCAATCAAATAGTTTTCCTGCCTTAACTCTCCCCACAGAATTTCCTCCTTGAAAAGCATGTGAAACGGGATGTGCATTCGTTTAGAACGAATTAGGCAATTTCAACAAAATTGCCTAATTCATCCTGGTTCGGGAGATCTGAATCCCGAAATGGATTTTTACTGAAATTTGGGAAAAATTCGATTTTCGGATTAGCGTGGGGGGGGGAGGGGCACATTTATTTTAAAAAACCCAAACCCAACCGTTAAAATTTACTTAATTACTCCCCCCCCCCAAGACTTACTGAAAGCCCTGGTGGTCCAGCGGGGGTCCCGGGAGTCAAAATGGCAGCAGTGGCCCTTTGCCCTTACCATGTGACAGGGGCTACCGGTGTCATTCATTGGCCCCTGTCACATGATAGGAGCAATGGACGGTCAGTGCCATCTTAGAAAATGGTGCGGGCCATCCATTGCTCCTTCCATGTGGCAGGGGCTGACCAATGGCACTGGTAGCCCCTGTCACATGGTAAGGGCAAAGTGCCACTGGCACCATTTTGATTAGTGGCAGCCAACAGCTTGAGAGGGAGAGATCGCTCTTGAGATCCCGCTGGACCACCAAGACTTTTAGTAAGTCTTGGGGGGGGGGATCGGGATGGTGGGGGGGGGGGGGTGTGGTTGTAATTAAGTAAATATGAAGGGTTGAGGTGGGAGGGGGGGGGGGGCGGGTTTCGGCTCATTTCTGAAAACAAAATGAAAAAAGTTTTGAGGTTTGGGGAGTGGACCGAAACGGTCCAACCTGAAAATGAAAACACACCAAAAAAAAAAAAAAAACACGCTGAGGTAGATCTTCAAAACATACGCACGTGCGAACAAAAGTACACCAGATCTACGCGTGTATCTTATAAAATCCGGGGTTGGCGTGCGCAAGGCTGCGCAAAATCGGCAGCCTGCGCGCGCCAAGCCGTGCAGCCTGCCTCCGTTCCCTCCGAGGCCGCTCCAAAATCGGAGCGGCCTTGGAGGGAACTTTCCTTCCACATCCCCCCCTACCTTTCTTGGGCAAGTTATGCCTGCTTGAAGCAGGTGTAACTTGCGCGCGCCACCCCGGCATCCCCCGGCACAGGCCGCAGTGCCGGGGGACTCGGGACCGCCCCTGCCCCCGGACATGCCCCCGGACATGCCCCGGACACGCCCCTCCCACCCCTTTTATGAAGCCCCGGGACTTACGCGTGTCCCGGGGCTTCATAAAAGGGGTGGGAGGGGCGTGTCCGGGGCATGTCCGCACGTAAATCCAGGAGGATTTACGCGCGCAAGGGTTTTAAAATCTACCCCATTGTGCACATCCCTAAGCGAAAGCATATGTGAAATCACTTTTGCACATTGTGTTACACACACACACCCCTCAAGCACTTTTCAAATGCACATCACACATATAACAATTTTGATGCCCTTAAATAGCTTTAAAAATGTTCCCCAAGTTGGCTATGTTTTGATCTTCAGTTAAGTCAGTTATATCTGTGCCAGTTTTGATCCTATGGGCGGGCATTATCTAGGGCAATCTTTAACATGGACTTAGTGCCCATTCCCATGACTTTACAGTCCCTATACTGAACAATTTTATGTGTATAAGTACAATTGATGTGCATGTAAAAAAAAAATATACATGAGGTGACAAAGCAAAACAAAATGAATGAATATCCCTAGTGAACAACATAACTCTCCTTCCTGTCCCTTGCTGCCATTGCTTTGGAAATTACATGCATATTAAAAAAAAAATCTTCTAAAATATAGGAAAAATCATCAAAAATATCCATTTTATAATTAGACAAGAATAACAGAGGGGAATCCCAGAATCTAGCTGACAGAAGCAAGGAGACAAAGAACAGAAATAAAGTCAAAACACAACAACTGTAACCTAAATCAAGGTCAGCAATGGACATCAGGTCAGAGACAGCTGCTTTCCAGGAACTAGGAGGTCCGATAATCTTACAAACATTCAGACAACTCTGGTGTATACAAAGGGGATGCAGAAAGGGGTGCATTGCTTTTGGCATGACACCTGTGACATCTGGCCAGATGACATCACCAGGGGGGCATGGCCAATGAGGAAGACCCAGAGATGCCTAAGGAAGGGGGACTAGAAACATGGGTTATAACAGGATCCATGAGAGCCCTTACCCGGGCTTGCTAACCTCTGGAGATCTTAACGAAAAGATTCCTGTGATCCTTAGCTATTCAAAATTCCCCTTCTTTTCTAGAAATTCTACTAATTTGGTTGGTGACATGTTTGATTGCTGGGGATTTTAAGGTTTAAAGGGTTCTGGGTCTATTTTTCCAATTATCTTTAGTAGCATCATAAAGCTTATTTTGCTTATCTCTTGGTTGTATGGCCAAAATGTTGCATATACCATTTTATTGAGTCAGTGTCTTGTCATGTCTCAGAATGTTAAGCATACTCTTTGCCTATGCTTTCCTGTTGGACATTTTTTTGTTTCTTTACCCCTTTCACATTAGTTCAATTAAATGTTGTTTCCTAAATAGTTATATAATAGTAATTTTACCTTCTGAACTTCTATGTAAAGAGTATTTGGTGTTCATCTTTTATCAATTCTGTACAACATTGCAACCTGATAAAATCCTCAGTAGAGCTGTACATGCACAATTCCCTTTGTCTGTGCATAGGAACAAACTGAAACTGAGATATAGGGATAGAAGTATTAAGAATTTTTCCATGGATATACATTTTTAGAAACCTCATTCACACTACTGGCCCACAGAAACCATCCATTTATATACATAGGGGTAGATTTTCAAAGGGTTACAAGCGTAATATACATGCGTAACCCTCTAAAAACCTTCCTGTGCGCGCCAAGCCTATTTTTCATAGGCTTCGCGGCGCGCGCAAGCCCAGGGACACAAGCCCAGGGTATGTCCTGGGGCTTTGAAAAAGGAGCAGGAAGGGGACGTGTGCGTGGGCATGACGCAGGTCCAGGGGTGAGAACGAGGCCTCCAGCACAGCTGTGCAAGATGACAGGCGTAAATACTTGAAATAAGGTAGGGAGGATTTAGGTAGGGCTGGGAGGTGGGTTAGATAGGGGAAGGCGGGGGAGGGGGGGAGCGGAAGAAAAGTTCCCTCCGAGGTCGCTTTGATTTCGGAGCGGCCTTGGAGGGAACAGGGAAAGCCATCGGGGCTCCCCTAGGGCTCGGCGCGTGCAAGGTGCACAAGTGTGTACCCCTTGTGCGTGCCGACCCTGGATTTTATAACATGCGCATGTCATAAAATCGGGTGTACATTTGTGCGTGCCAAGTAGTGTGCACAAATGTACTTCGCGCACGCTGGTTTCAAAATCTGCCCCAGTATGATGTGTTGTAGAATAGTTTGATATGAAAAATACATAAAATCACATGGTAGAGCTGCAGGAGAAGCAAGAGCCCTCATTAAACCCTATTCCTAAATCACATAAATGAGTGACATTGCAAGCGGGCAGGGCATTCAAGAACCAGGCAGCCTCACTCACCATCATGGGGGGTAGGAGGCTAGGGTGTCATCAGACTGTATTGGTTGACTGCGGCAAAGTAATCCTTGTTGTGTGGCTAGGTGGCCTGCCTCATGGCTTCACTTCTGGGATTGGCAGCTGCATGGCCCTGTCCACCATTGTGAGGCTCCCCTCCCCAGGATGCTGCCTGGTTGGCTGTGGGGGTACCAGGAGAGAGGGTGGGACAGTAGAGAAGAGAAAAGGGGTGGTGGGGTGTGGGGGCTGGCTAGTATTTTGGTCTCTTCCTCCAGTCTCTCTTGCCACTGCCACACTAAGTTGGCACCAACAGATCCAGTTTAGGATTTGGTGATGGGTATGAATAAGTAGAAGGGCTCGGTTACCTAAGCTAAATTTCCCTTGTCAGACTGTTAATAAAGCTGAGGCCGTAAATTTCCACTCAGTGTATTTCGTAGGAATTTTCAGACAAGAAAAAAAAAAGTTGTCTCCATTTCTGATTTTGTTTTGGGAAAGGGGCCAGCTTATTTTGTTTTGGGGTTCATGTTAATGTTTATTTCACTTTGGTTCAATCGACAAATCAAAATAAACATTTAAAAAATCCTCCCAAAACAATTCCCTTAAAGAATTGGATCTCCCCAGACTCTACTACCACTTCCCAGGGCCTCCCTGGGCTTCTCTGATCTACCAACCCCTACCAATAAGCTTGGGCCTGGGTCTAGCCGGCTGAAAAGGAGGCAGGGTCAGGAAGGTCCCTGGCCCCCACTTGCCCCTTGCATGGCCCCCTCCCTTCTCCTCGTTGGATATTGAGCCAGGGCCAGGGAAGTCCCCAGCCCTCACTTACTTGTAGGAAGAAAGGGGCAGGAGAGATCTGCAGTTGCTCAAGCTCTGCTGCGTACATTTTAAAAATCCTTAGTTAAGGCCTAGTGACAAGGTAGCGCATGAAACTTTGTGCCTTCCCTGTTCTGTGGATAAATAGGTGACCTTTGTTTCCAATGCTGTCAGTTTGGTACCTTCCAGTGCACAAAATTCCCTAAAAATTGGTGAACTTTTAAAAAGCAAATACACATGACATATATATATATATAATTTACATGCTGCATTAAACAGTAGGGGGTGTATCAATAAAATTTAACTCTTGTATTGTTTTGTTTCATTTTTCCCACTTTTTTGTATCTTTTTGTGTTTCATTAAGTTTTTTTCTTCATTTTTCCTTTAATATGCACTGTTTGAGTTGTAATAGTATACATTAACTAAATCAAAATAGTGCGCATTAACCAAAAAATGTAAAAAAGATATGGAATTATCATTTTGGTTTCGAAATGGAATGATACGAACATGAAAGCACATCCCCCATTAAACTGATATTAAAGTTGTCATTCAGTCGTTATAAAGAATCATCGTCGACAGAGTCCGTCGTAAGTAATACCGTGGTCTGTGCAAATGATGTGTATTTGTGCAGCAACAAGTCACCAACAACTGCGAACATCTCCTTCTTTCCATGGGAACCCCAGGAGAGGAACAATCCAGCTTTGCTTGTGAAGTAGAGAACGCCCTGCTCAGCACCAGCAGAGAGACTGTCACGTGATTAAGACAGAGGCTGCAATCGGTGGTTTTGTATTCTGTAAATTCTTTCCATCCGGCAGCATACAGAGCCTGAGATATTTAAGGAGATAGATGTCTTAATGAATAAAGCACAGGTCATTCATCCTGGGGACCACATTAGGGCTAGCTCTAATGAGGTCATCAGTCACTTAAGGATAGGAAGCCACATCACAGTAGAAAACACATTTTTCAGCCTTTTCGCAAAACTGACAGCCTCTATTGCAAGCCCCTGCTTGAACCAGCGCAGGAACTGGGGTGCACTGGTAAAAACTGAAAAAACAGAAGTCGCGCGCGGGTTGTCTCAACTCTTCCTCATCTATGAATCATCCATTTATTTCATCATCATTTTGGTAGATTGATTTCTTTTTTTTTTTCTCATGCCTTGTGTGTGACTCCTGAAAACAATTTACTCTATGGAGGTGATAAGTAGGGGCTAGGCAGCTAGAAGCTTTTAATTACATAGTAACATAGTAAATGGAGGCAGAAAAAGGCACAAATGGCCCATCCAGTCTGCCCAGCACGAGGTTTTTTTTTCCTGATACAATGTAACTCATTGTGCTCAGCGTGGGATTTGTTTGTAAGTCTCTAGTCATTTTGGAAAAATGGAATAGAATTGCTGCTCTCATTTCTAAAAAAAAAATAATGACTCCATGTGAATATTAGGGAAGGCAGCAAAAAGTAAAAAAAAATAAAAAATAGAAAGGTGTAATAATTAAGCAAAATTATATTATAGAGAAAATATGCATGGAAGTATTAGTGCATTTTCTGTTTGAAGAAAATATGCACACTGCTTACTTGTATTTAGGGTATCTAGATTTAAAGCTATGCCAAGCAGGTATGAATAATGTAGAAGACTGACCATGGATCCCATTTTGTTATTCAAAACATTTCAATTGGAAGGTCAGAGTCTCTCTTCAGAGAAAATATGAAATGTAAAAGCATGAGGCAAGAACTGGGGAATAGCAGCAGGAGTGCATTCACTAGAGGACTTTGGCATGTTTTCTTTTATGGTTTTATTGAAATGAATGAAATGGAATATTTAACAATAAAATGCATGCACAGTTATAGCAGGAAACACACTAGGTTGAACACTACACACATTTTTAATTGAAGCAATTCACTAAATCATTCTGTTGTCTCCGAATGAAAGCAATGTATTTGCAAAAACATTTCCCTCTTTAGTCAAATCATTCTGATTAGCTGGAAATATATAGTAGTTGATTTTGAAGATTTGATTCAGTAAATGTCCCAGGAACAACCTAGCAACGATGAAGTGGGCTAGGAAATCTATAACAATGACAAGAACAATGCTTTGTGTGATAAGATCAGTGAGACCTCTGCAATCTCAGACATGGTTTAATAAATAAGGTATTTAATTACAGCAGGATACAATAATTCTGCATCACAAAGCAGTAAGGTGCAAGATGCATTGATGTTTGCAATTGGGCTTTACCAAAATAAACTGTACTGTATCCTTGTGCAATAGAACCTGGGTGAACATAAGCTTCAGGGCATTTTATTCTTATGCACAAAGTGTAGAGCGTTACAGGGAATGAAGCCAGGTGAGGCAGATAAATGTTGTAGCAGGTTTTATATAGGCCTCCTTTTCTCTACATATTGTAGAAATGTTAGAGCTGTGGGTGAGCATATCTCATAGCATGTGCAGCAATGTCATCAACAGTGGACTTGGTACTCCAGCAAGTAACCTGTGGGATTGGTGGATCACATGGACCCCAGCATCTGAAGCAGACCAGGCTCAGGCTCTGACAGCCGAAGAAGACCCGGAATTCCAACAATTGAATCATGGTGCCAGTAGGAAGTCAGGGCCCCAGTGTCTGAAGACAACCTAGAAAGGGTTAATGAAAGGAAAAAGTGGGGTAGAAAATGTGAAGGAGAAAGTGGGAGGGACAGGAGAGAGAGGATGACATGAAAAAGGACAGTGCAAGGGGAAAAGAGTGCCTACCACCCAGGAAAAAGATCTAGGCATCATAGTGGATAATACTTTAAAATCGTCAGCTCAGTGTGCTGCAGCAGTCAAAAAAGCAAACAGGAATGTTAGGAATTATTAGGAAGGGAATGGTTAATAAAACGGAAAATGTCATAATGCCTCTGTATTGCTTCATGGTGAGACCCCACCTTGAATACTGTGTACAATTCTGGTTGCTGCATCTCAAAAAAGATATAATTGCGATGGAGAAGGTACAGAGAAGGGCAACCAAAATGATAAAGGGGATGGAACAGCTTTCCTATGAGGAAAGGCTGAAGAGATTAGGGCTGTTCAGCTTGGAGAAGAGAAGGCTGAGGGGGGATATGATAGAGGTCTTTAAGATCATGAGAGGTCTTGAACGAGTAGATGTGACTCGGTTATTTTCACTTTTGAATAATAGGACTAGGGGGCATTCCATGAAGTTAGCAAGTAGCACATTTAAGACTAATCGGAGAAAATTCTTTTTCACTCAACGCACAATTAAGCTCTGGAATTTGTTGCCAGAGGATGTGGTTAGTGCAGTTAGTGTAGCTGGGTTCAAAAAAGGTTTGGATAAGTTCTTGGAGGAGAAGTCCATTAATGGCTATTAATCAATTTTACTTAGGGAATAGCCACTGCTATTAACTGCATCAGTAGCATGGGATCTTCTTAGTGTTTGGGTAATTGCCAGGTTCTTGTGGCCTGGTTTTGGCCTCTGTTGGAAACAGGATGCTGGGCTTGATGGACCCTTGGTCTGACCCAGCATGGCAATTTCTTATGTTCTTATGTTCTTATATCAAATCTACAACCACACACCGCTCCAACCATCTTTCCTTCCCTCACACCACTGCACATCAACTCACATTACCCACAGGTACTCCCCACTCACCCAAAACATCACATCCTACCCACACACATAATCCCCATGTACACCACCCTTTCCCACTCACCCGCTAGTCCACCAACTCACAGCCCACCACACCTTCCAGCAAGCCCCACATACAGACAGCAAAGATAGGCAGTACAGTACATTTTTTGTTTCTATTTCAGTTTCCAGATAATTATTGATTTATGCATATGGATCAAAAATGAAGTCACTAGCTTTTTATCCAACAACGAAAGAGAAAAATAGAGCGTGCCTCGAGTCAGCCGGCCATTCATTGCATTTTCTATTCAGCCAGATTGGCAAGCCATGAAAACAGGTGGCACATCCCCTTTGTTTAAATTTCAGTCCCTTTGTTATTTTTTCACGGTAAGGGTCAGATTAAAAAATCAGGTAAAATTAGGATAAAAAAACTTTGCAAGTCCGTTTAATCTCACAATTTTGAAAAAAAATGAGTTAAGCGAGGAGGAGGAGGTGGCTGCATCCTCCATACTGCCCAGCAGGCAAGGAGCATAACTTGGAAGCTGGATTGGTTCTAAGGAACCAGGGTAGGAGAGGAAATAAAGGTTAAGGAGTTTCAGTGTGGGGAATGAGTGGGCTCCATCCCCTTACTTAAGGGTTGGTGGAGAAAAATAGTGGAAGGAGGCAGGTGCAAGGTGAGGTTAGCAGCGTGGCACAGAGAACTAGAACAGTGCAAAGGAACAACAGCCTCAGAAGAAAATATATGGGAGAGGGTATGTTTGAATTTAGGAGGGGAAAAGTGGATGCTGTCCTTTATCAGGTACAGTTTGAAGGCAGGGAGAGAGAAGGGGGGGGGCAGGGGGAGACACGCTGGAAGACTGCAGGAAGGACACTGAGCGAACAGTTCTTTACCAGAGTAAAAGGTATGGCCAGAGAGAGAGAAGCTATAATTAGCATTGCAAGCAGGAATGCTCTGGCAGCCGCCAGGTGCTGAAAGGCAGGCAGATAGCGGGCTGTCATGCTGCTTGCAGGTTATGCAGCTGGCATTTGAAGAAGAGCAAGGGAGCTGCAGTAGCTGCTGGTAAGCCTGTCAGCTGTGAATCTGAAAGGGACAGCAACTGTATTTATTTATCGGCATTTATATGCCACCCAGGCCGAAGCTCTAGGCAGCGAGCAATAACACATACATAATAATTAAAACAAAACTAAAATGGCAAAGAGCAAAACAAAAAAAGAATCCTTCTCCTTAATTCGAAACATTTAAAAGATAAGTCTCACAAAGTTTTAATTGCTTTAAAAAAAATCTCAAAAAATTTGAACTGGTGATCAAAGATTACACTTGATCATGCACTAAGATAGTAGACACATGATATATGTGTTATCTGTACTTGTTATATGATGGTCACAGTTGCTACATCTGTGTGATTTATGGATCAGCAAAATAGTAAGTGAATCTTTTTAATACAAGGCTTCTGGTTTTCACTTTGGGATCTCCTATAACAACAAAGAACAAAACAAACCAAAGTCAAAAAGTCTCCTCCAACCACGACAATCTCCCCCCACAGACCCACCCCAACACCCAGGTCACACATGTAAGAGACCTCGGAGTAATCCTCGACAACCGCCTAAATCTAAAGAAAGCTGTTAACAACACGACCAAAGATTGTTTCTTTAAACTTCAAGTTTTAAAAGGCTTAAACCCCTCCTTTATTTCCATGACTTCAGGACAGTCCTACAAACCATGCTCTTTGCCATAATAGACTACTGCAACGCTCTCCTCATGGGACTCTCCATCTCTACTACCAAACCCCTACAGATGCTACAGAACGCTGAGGCCAGAATCTTGACTAACACCAACCGCGGAGAACACATCTCACCCATCCTCCGGAACTTACACTGGCTGCCAGTAAGCTGCATAATACTATACAAAACCATCGCGAACAATTACAGCTAGACCTTGAAATCCCATTCAGACTCCATACCTCTACCAGACCCATCAGAGAAGCATACAAAGGAACTCTGCAAGCCCCACCAACCAAAGCCACACGTCATACTACGACTAAAGACCGGGCATTCTTGACAGCAGGTCCGGCCATCTGGAATAACCTCCCCACAGACCTTAGACTGGAGTCCTGCCATTTAACATTTAGGAAAAAACTTAAGACCTGGCTATTCCGTCAAGCCTTCCAGTAATCCTCTGAAACATACAAATGGCCCTTGGCCATACCTCACCAGTTATGCTACCAGGATCCTCCTACTAAGTATTTAATACGTTTAATCGCCTAACTCTTAAGCTTATTGTTCTTTGTTATCTGCCTCCCCTTACCCTATTTCCGGCTTTCTTAGCCTCCAAGTTATTCCACCTTGTTGACTGTAACTTTGCTCCATGTTTTAAATGATTTGTTAAAGTTAATGTTTTATCCCCTTGTTCTGTGTAAACCGATCTGATATGGTTATGACCATGAAGGTCGGTATAGAAAAGAGTTAAATAAATAAATAAATAAACTAGAAAATATGGGGCTGGAATTACACAAAAATCCTGCTTGGTTAAGTATGTTTTCAATGACACCTTGAAGCTTTTGGTACAAGTCTTAAGATACTGCTCCTGAGGGAATGAATTCCATAGAATTGGAGCCACCACAGAGAATGCTCTATCTCTCATATTTCCACTAACTGGGTATGACGAATAGAGATGTGATTCGGCCAAGCCTTTCGGTTTGACCTTCGTTATTGGCCCACTGCAAGAAATTTTGGTTTCCCATGGTTCAGGCCTTTTTTTTTTGGCTGCCCCGAATTTTGGGTTAGTTCCGCTAATGGGGTTAGTGCACACTAACCCTGAAAAACGAATTTTCCTGAAACTTTGGGAAAATTTGCTTTGTTTTTCGGGATTGCCGAAACGGAAAAGAATGCATATCTCTAATGACGAACAGTGGTGACCTCCAACAAACCTCTTGGAAGATCGCAAGGTGCATGTCAGATGGGGAATGCAGACAATAGCATTAGTCCAAGGTCTGGGCTACATGTGGTGCAGAAGACAGCAGCAGAGCTGGAGAGATAAATCATGCATATTCCCCCAAAAGAGAGCAGTGATCCGGAACTTGTGGAGCAAGGCAACTGGAGTCTTATGTAATCGAGTGGCACCAAGGAATGCAAAAGAAAGTGACTGGAATACTTTCAGTCAGGAAGAACCGTGCACTGAAACAGGATGAGATCCCAGATATGGTAGTCCATGTGAGGAGCTTCTACTTGTTAACCTTGTGTAACCCTAACTTGGGGTACATAAAATATAACCAGTGCCTGCAAATCCAAACCTTTCACTGGTTTCTCCGGGTTTTTTGAAAGTGATTAAGCAAATGGTAAGAATATAAGAACATAAGAACATGCCATACTGGGTCAGACCAAGGGTCCATCAAGCCCAGCATCCAGTTTCCAACAGTGGCCAATCCAGGCCATAAGAACCTGGCAAGTGCCCAAAAACTAAGTCTATTCCATGTTACCATTGCTAGTAATAGCAGTGGCTATTTTCTAAGTCAACTTAATTAATAGCAGGTAATAGACTTCTCCTTCAAGAACTTATCCAATCCCTTTTTAAACACAGCTACACTAACTGCACTAACCACATCCTCTGGCTTTTTCAGTAGCAGGACCATCCCTCTGGAACTCTTTACCCAACCCTCTCCGCTTAATATCAAATCCTTATCATTTCAAAAAAGCTTTAAAAACATTATTTTTTCAACAAGCATTTAATACTCCTACTAAGCATTTCCCCGATCAAAGATGAAGCTCTCATCTCCCCAAAACTCACCCATCAGACACATATTACCTCAACTTCTCCTCTATCATCCCATCTGCTTTCTTCCTAGGATATTTTAATCCAATAAGTTGCCACCCCCTCCCCTTCATCCCTTTTACCTTCCCTATTCTGTTTTCCCATGGCATGTTACCATTATTATTATTTTTTAATTAATAATTTCTTTTAGCTAGCAATTATCTAGCTACTTAGCTAAATTTATGTATTTTATGTTTATTTTAGTTATATTTTATTTTTATTTTATTTTAACCTGTTGTAAACCGTTTTGATAAAATTTTATTTTAAAAAGCGGTATATAAATACTTTTAAATACATAAATAAATAACAAATTCCAGAGTTTAATTGTGCGTTGAGTGAAAAAGAACTTTCTCCGATTAGTTTTAAATGTGCCCCATGCTAACTTCATGGTGCCCCCTAGTCTTTCTATTATCCGAAAGAGTAAATAACTGATTCACATCTACCCGTTCTAGACCTCTCATGATTTTAAACACCTCTATCATATCCCCCCTGAGCCGTCTCTTCTCCAAGCTGAAAAGTCCTAACCTCTTTAGTCTTTCCTCATAGGGGAGCTGTTCCATTCCCCTTATCATTTTGGTTGTCCTTCTCTGTACCTTCTCCATCGCAGTTATATCTTTTTTGAGATACGGCGATCAGAATTGTTCATAGTATTCAAGGTACGGTCTCACCATGGAGCGATACAGAGGCATTATGACATTTTCTGTTTTATTCACCATTCCCTTTCTAATAATTCCCAACATTCTGTTTTCTTTTTTGACTGCCACAGCACTCTGAACCGACGATTTCAATGTGTTATCCACTAAGACGCCTAGATCTCTTTCTTGGGTGGTAGCACCTAATAAGGAACCTAACATTGTGTAACTATAGCATGAGTTATTTTTCCCTATATGCATCACTTTGCACTTATCCACATTAAATTTCATCTGCCATTTGGATGCCCAATTTTCCAGTCTCACAAGGTCTTCCTGCAATTTATCACAATCTGCTTGTGTTTTAACTACTCTGAACAATTTTGTATCATCTGCAAATTTGATTACCTCACTCGTCGTATTTCTTTCCAGATCATTTATAAATATATTGAAAAGTAAGGATCCCAATTCAGATCCCTGAGGCACTCCACTGTCCACTCCCTTCCACTGAGAAAATTGTCCATTTAATCCTACTCTCTGTTTCCTGTCTTTTAGTCAGTTTGTAATCCACAAAAGGAGATCACCACCTATCCCATGACTTTTTACTTTTCCTAGAAGCCTCTCATGAGGAACTTTGTCAAATGCCTTCTGAAAATCCAAGTATACTATATCTACCGGTTCACCTTTATCCACATGTTTATTAACTCCTTCAAAAAAGTGAAGCAGATTTGTGAGGTAAGACTTGCCTTGGGTAAAGCCATGCTGACTTTCTTCCCTTAAACCCTTTGAGGTACATTTTAAAAAAGCGCACGTGTGCGTACTTTTGTTCGCGCACCAGGCGCGTACAAAAGTACGCCAGATTTTATAAGATACGCGCGTATCTTATAAAATCCGGGGTCGGAGCGCGCAAGGGGGTGCACATTTGTGCAACTTGCGTGCGCCGAGCCCTGCGCGCGCTGCCCGTTGCCTCCGAGGCCGCTCCGAAATCGAAGCTGCCTCGGAGGGAACTTTCCTTCCACCCTCCCGCAACTTCCCCTCCCTTCCCCTACCTAACCCACCCTCCCAGTCCTTTCTAACCCCCCCCTACCTTTATTCCAAAAGCTACTACTGCCTCTGGGCAGTAGTAACTTATGCGTGCCGGCCGTCTTCTTGTGCGGCAGGCCCTGACACAGGCTGCTGTGTCGGGGCACTCAGCCACACCCCCGGACCACCCACATGCTCCCGAATACGCCCCCGAACCAATGCCACGCCCCGTAGCCACGCCCCCAAACGCCCCTTTTTGCAAGCCCCAGGACTTACGCGCGTCCCGGGGCATGCGCGCGCCACCGAGCCTATGCAAAATAGGCTTGGCGTGTGCAGGGGGGTTTTAAAAGGGTTACGCGCGTACCCCTTTTAAAACCCGGCCCTTTCTTTCTATATGTTCTGTGATTTTGATGTTTAGAACACTTTCCACTATTTTTCCTGGCACTGAAGTCAGGCTAACCGGTCTGTAGTTTCCCGGATCGCTCCTGGAGCCCTTTTTAGTGGACCATACTTGGAGAATCCCAACATGAATTTATTTACTGAAAAAGGAAATCATTTCCCCTCTGTGGTTGAACAGACAACTTCCAAGTAAGTGTCTTCTTCTGACCAGTAAAAATTCACTAGTTGTCCCCACCTTAGGTGAACCCACATCCTGTAAAATCAGTTCTTTCCAAACCTTGTGTTGGTGGTTCCAATATTGCCGAATTTATTTAATCATAAACTGGGTTCTCTTCCACAAAAATCAAATCGTAGACTTCCACAATAGAGTTCAGACTTCAGCAAAAAATTGTTTTCGAAACGTAGCAAACTCCTCATCATAAGCAATTCATCAATAACAGATACTCAGTTCTTGTAGTTGACTTCCTTAGACAGGCTGTCCTCTCTGGTATTGTCCTATGATTCCTCCCAAAAAGAAGGTAGGACTTAGGCCTAAATACTGAGTAACTGATTTACTGTCTCCATGTAAATCTGGATCTCCCCTGCTTTCTGCACCAAGGATCCAGATAACAGCCAATAGCTCAACTGAGGGAAAATACAGACAACATGGGCTCTCACTCACTGTGTCTTACACTTTATATTCAGTCGATGTTACTGCTGACATCATCAAGGCATTAACCTCCTATTTCCCTTCTACTGCCTGAACAAATATGGACCATTGTTCTTTCTGGGTAGAGATTGTATAATTTTCAGGTAGAGATTAAGCATGGAGCATTTGGGACCAGGGTCACACCTTCAGTGTATGCTCGTGAGGCAAGACCTGTAATACCAGCCCGCACAAGGCTATGAGATCGGACAGATGCATTAGCAATGTCAGGCAGAAGCAGTAGGAAAGCAGAATGAAGTGGAATACCAGGGCAGTTGGTGGCAGCAAGTCCAGCAGGGATGAGCAGGTCTGATCAGAAGAGAGGGGCCCAGGGATGGTTAGCTCTGCCAGCTAAGAGATCTATGGCTGGCTGCTGATGTACCCTGCAATGGCCAAGCTGGCAGGAGTTCATAGGATGCTATTTTCAAGAAGGATAGCAACAATGTTGTCATGAATTAGGTTTTGTAGCAGGTTAAGAGTGCTGGACTGGGTGATAAACTGGCACATGCCATGGTGGGACAATTGTCAGCTGATGGGGACTGTAGGTATGTAAGGTATGAAAAGCATGGAAGCAGGGAATTTGGGAGGGTTGGATTGGCAGGACGAGTTTAGGAGTGAGGCTTATAGGGTGAAGCAAAATGTTATGCAAGCTTAGGAGGAGGTGCGGGAAGTTAGGGAAAAATAACTTCATGCGACACCTGGAAGCAATATGGGTATGTCCAAGTGGAGCTGTGAATATGGCAATGAAATTAAAGGAGGAGGAAGACTAGGCAGGCTGCGGTGAGCATTGGGGACGCCGGGAGCTAGCGGCAGCAGTGAGGCCGGCACTGGTCAAGGGCAGTGCGAGGTGAGAAGGCCTGGTTGTGGCACCCACGCGGCTGGGACACGCAACAAATATTATGGTTTCAGGTACTCATTCCCCTTGGGGAAAATATTTGAAAAGCAGAATAGGACCTGCTTGTGTCTAGTAACACTATAGGAAGGAATGATTACACTTGGCAACAAAGTTTCACAAAAGTCATGTTACGGAAATGAAATTAGTCAATTCTTATACATTTCCATGTGCTAAACATGAATGTGACTGTGAAAATGCAAAATTGCCTCTAGTTTTTTTTGTAATATGCAATAATATAATTACATCTTGAACTATATGCCAATAGCTCACTGGGCAACAAATTTTCACAAAAGTCATGTTACTGAAATGAAATTAGTCAATTCTTATACATTTCCATGTGCTAAACATGAATGTGACTGTGAAAATGCAAAATTGGCTCTAGTTTTTTTGTAATATGCAGTAATATAATTACTTGAATTGTATGCTAATAGTAGGAGACCTACGGTTAATACCGTTTGAAAAATGAAGTCATAGACTACGTCTTAGATTTCTTTGCTTGTCTCTTGTACACCTGTTTGGGAGCATCTCTGCAGAGTGTCCAGCAGTAGTCAGCCAGCATGAATATTTCAAATGCTCACCCTTTCTGACTGGGCTTCATATAGTACACTGCTGACGTCAGCTTACTCAGCAGCAGCAGCATGGCAGTAGAACTGCATTGCATCAGAAAATGATGTAATAAACTCTGGATGATGTGTGCATGATGGTATTATGCAATATGATGCAATATTACATCATTCTAGGCTTATTTACAGTCCTACTGGATACATTTACATGACTAAACATGGAAAGTGAACTATATTAAATATCTTCAAAACGAGAGCCAATAAAAACTTTTCATGGTCATATTCGTGTTCAGCACATCAAGATACTACAGAGTAGGACCTTTTTAGGTCAGTAACACTTTCATTATTGCCCAGTGTTAGTAGTAGAAGTAGTAGTAGTAGTAGTATCTAACATTAGTTTGTCCACAACAGACTGATCATGAAGTAGCTATGGATATAGTTACACCTGTATAAATGCCTGGAATGTTAGGTGGGACACACATGGGTTCATAATACCCTTTTAAATGTACAACACACTGATGAATTCAGAGGAGTTATTCATCTTCTACACCCATACCTAAACTATCATAATCTTATATACAGAGGTGATTTATTGCATGTTCCAAAATCAAACGAGTGATAGAGGGCATTTGCATAGTCAACAGTGATTGCAACAATAATTGTCAAGTTTAAGTAAGCCAAGTCAGTGAAATGAGAGATGTGGGAAAAACCCAAGTTCAAACTCTAACCTAGTAGTTAGAGCAGCAAGCTGTGAGCCAGGGAAACCTTGTGACCTTGGACAAATAATTTCATCCTCTATTATCTCAGGCATCAACTCGGGGTTTATTTACAAAGCTGAATTAGGCACCTTACTACATAGTTACTAAGTGGTAACCGGCCTACCGTAAGGATAAAGTGAGGTATTTCATGTTGGTTCCTGGAGAACCTTGTTTTCCCAGTACCGGTGTGCCCACTGTGCACAATGACATCCACAATGGTATGTCTTGCATAATTGGTGAATGGTGTTTTCAAATACCTCAGGTTATTCTGGCCCTGCACTGTGAATATTAAAATGAGCTGCTTGGCATGCAAATGCTTGCTATTCAGCTCAATACTATTCAAATCAAATAATTCGGCTTGCTGAAAAAAATCACAAATCACATTATTTTATTTGACATTATTTATAACTCTTGGATTGTAACTAACTTCCCTGAGGAGCATTGGGATGCTAATGCACATCCCAGAGTTCCTGGGGTCTATACTTAGAGGCTGCACAGCCTCACATCAAACTCCCCCCATCAGAAAGTCATTAAAAAAAACCCCTGGAAATCTACATAGACACTCATCCCATCTCCCTGTTACCCCTGGAGGTAGCCATAATTACAATTTTTTTTTCAATTTTAAAATCTGGTCCCAGCTCTATCTCCAACCCCCAATCTACCCCCTTCAATAAAATATACGGGATGGACCTACACCTTCCAGTCCCCTCTTTACAATTTAATCTCTGATGGTCCACTGAGGGTTTACAGTGTAGCCAAAAATGTAGCAGCCTGATAGCATCCATTTTTCAAAATGGTGCTGGCCAATCCTTTGCCCCATCACATGATAGGGCCAAAGGATCGGCTAGAGCCATTTTGAAAATGGCCACTATTGGACCTGGAGTCTAGAGGGAGTTCCAGGCTTCCACTGGACTATTAGGGACTTGTGAGTAGGGTGGACATCCAAAGGATGGAGACTCTAGCCTCAGGAGGCCTGATCTTTGCACTGATGGGGAAGGGTTGGGGTTAAGTTCAGTCTGCAACCTGTACCACACTTTTAAAATTATTCAAGGATTTGTGGAGGAGCAAGGATGGGAGCATGAACACTCCACAAAGTCTGTCTGCCCAGTTGAACTTTCTTTAATCCCTATTATCTGTTGTTATGCCTTTGAAAAGAAAGAAGAAAGTTAGGGCTTTCCCTCCAAGGCCTTTACGCTCCCTGGGCAGTGTGTGATCATGGAGATCAGTGAGGGAGTTTGCGCTTCCTGGCCGCGTTGGCTCTGCGACCTGGCCTGCTTACCTGGCATGACCCTCTACCAGTGCTGCCTCGAGTTCCTACTCTGTCTGACCGTGTCCTCCACAGGCATCCCCGGCTCCCTCATGGCCTTCGGCATCGCGGCTGTCCTCGCACCGGGACTCTGCATCCACCTCAGCGTCAGCCCTGCCTCCCTAGTGCACGCGCGCAGAGCTCTGCTTAATTTAAAGAGCCAAGCTCGGGAAGACCTTGGGCGGCACCAAATTCTGACATCACTCATGCAAGATATATATACCTCAGCTCGGCCCGTAGCTTGGGGCCTGGGCAATCGTACACTCCGGTGTCTCTGGTTTGCCTTCCTGCATTCCAGTGTCTTGTTCCAGTCTTTATGTTCCAGCATCTCCATTTCCATTGTCTCCTGTGTCTCCTGTTCCAGTGTCTCCTGCTCCTTCGTCTCTCCATTCCTGGTAGTACCCTTTGGACTGATTTCATGGTACTGACCTCTGCCTGAACTCCGACTACTCTTGATTGCTGCCTGACCTGACCTCTGGCTGGAACTCTGAGTAATCTTGATCGCCACTTGGAACTTGACCTTTACCTGAACTGACTACTTCCGGATTGATCTCTGTTACTGACCCTGCTTTGGCTGACCATTCTGGACTGATACACTGGCCTTGATCCTCACTATACACTCGGACACTCTCTTCTGGCCTCCTGCGACCTCTGGACTCTCCTGTCTGCACACCAACCACGCACCCTTGTTCGTGGTGGGCACACCCTTGAAATTTCTCTCTAGGAGACCCTGCAAGGCCCACCTAAGACATGGCGGCCCGGGTAACCAAGGGCTCAACTTGAGGGAACCCCGGGTTGCTAATAGCGAAGCTCCAGCTAGCCTCTGTCTCCTCCTGTGCTCCGCCTCCTGGTGGCAGGTGCTCTCCGGCTCTGACCAGAGGGCTGTACCAATCCTGCACCAAGCCAAGGGTCCACTTGCAGCGCAACAGGGAGAGCTGCTTTTCCCCAGGAAGGAGGTGTCATTCAGCCCTCTCAGATACTTGTTTGACGCTGGTTTTGTGGAGCTTTTCTGTTGTAGTGATTATGGTGCCGGGTGATGAGGTCATCGGGATGGCACTTTCTCAGGAGGGAGGAAATTGCTGCTGCTGTTGCTGTTTCTTTGGCTGTTTCATCATTGGTCGGAGAGAGCTTTGGGCAGGCATCTGCTAGTGCTGCCCTTTTGTTGGGAGATCTGCGTGTGGTCGCTGAAGAGGTACTCACTTAGCTGTTTGGGAGGGCTGCTTCGTTGGAGCTGGTAGTGGCTGCTGCTCAATTCTTTGTCCTGCCTCCTAAATCAGCAGTTGTAACATTAGAGGCCATTTAGGTTCTAATGGCCAATTTTGTTTTACTTTTTTACTGCCTATTCTGGTAAGGTAGATGAAATTTCCTCTAAATTGGATATTTTTTTTAATAAAACATCAAGATTTCTTAGGAAGATAAATTCTTTGGAAACAGATGTTAAACATCTACAATCTGTTAATGCTACTTTAATTAAGGAACGGGAAAACTTGTCAAGGAGAGTGGAATACATTGAGAACAACTTGAGACATTTAAATTGAAGGTTTCTTCATTTTCCTTGCTTTGTGGGAGAATAACTTTGAGGAAGTATTTGGTTGAAATTTTGTGCATCTCCTCTGATAAGTTTTGATCAATTATATTATTAAGTTGTATTTTTTGCCTTTTCATTCCTCTATTACTCAAGAAGTGCCTGCTCATCCTTCCATTGATTTTGAAATCTTGTCTGCTGTGCTAGAATCTTCCCCTCAATAAATTGTTGAAAGAGCCACATTTATTAGTTTCTTTCATTAACGAATAAGATATTAGTTACATTATGAAATGTTACTTTAAACATTTGAATATTTGAGGAGCGGCAGGGGCTGGGGATGGGGCTGGGAAAGGTGTTGGGGGCAAGGGGAGGAATTTGGGAGTATGCGAGGGAGGTTGTGGGTTCAAGTGTCAACAAATTTGGGTGAATAGGGCGAGTGGTGGGGATTTAATGAGAGGGGAAGGTAGAGACATGTAAGAATGGAGGGGGTTGAATATTGTATCAATTAACACTAAGGGGTTGAATTCTCCAATTAAGAGGAGGGTGTTTTTTTCAGGAGCTGGTTAGAGTCAAAGCTAATGTCATTATTTGTCAAGAAATTCATCTGACTAAACGTAAAGATCAAGTATTATGGGATAAATCCCTTCTGCAACAATATCTTTTGACAGTATCTGAAAAAAGTAAATATTGAGGGGTGGGTATTCTCTTTTCACATGCTCTGTTGGTGGATGTGAAAGTGTTTGTGATGGATGTAGATGGCTGGTATGTCTTGTTTAAGGTGGTGGTTGATAATGAGCTATAAACTATGCTTAATCTATATGCTTCTAACACAGAACAAGAGCCCTTCTTGGATAGCATGTTTCAGATGGTGGCAGAGTGGGCAGAAGGCCATCTCATTGTGGTAAAGATTTCAATATTACCAGATATCCCTTTTTTGACAATATTGGTTTGGGGTTTGGGGGACAAAAAAGCAGACTGTTTCTTAAAAATTTGATCTTAGACCGTGGGCTGGGGGATATATGGAGACTAAAGAATCTCACACCTAGGAATTATACATATTTTTCCCACACTCATAAGTCATACTCATGGTTGGACTACTTTATTATTGATAAATCTCTGGTGGGTACTGTGGTGGAGGCTGAGCTGGGTTGCATTACATAATTGGATCTTTCTTAAAGTACATGGTGGTACAGCGGGGGTCCCGGGAGTGATCTCCTGCTCTCGGGCCATCGGCTGCCAGTAAACAAAATGGCGCTGATGGCCCTTTGCCCTTACCATGTGACAGGGGCTATCGGTGCCATTGGCCAGCCCCTGTCACATGGTAGGAGCAATGGATGGCCGGCACCATTTTTAAAAATGGCGCCGGCCATCCATTGTGGTACCTGGTTTTTCTGAGAATCCCTCGACTTGCAGGAGTGCTAGCATCTGCTCATTACCGAGAACCTTCCTTGGGAAGCTCTCATATGGCCTGGGTATATTTTTTTATTTAGACCCACAGGAGGCACCTGCACCCAGGTTAACTAGCTTCCACTAAGCTGCCAAAGCTTCTGGTTCCTTTCTTCTGCTTCAAGCTCGTCAAGATTTTTATTGTTTTTCCATGGGGTACATTTTTGTTCACGACCAGCAGGAGGCACTTGCACCCAGGAGTTATTTTCTCATAGCCAGAAACCGTGTTTCTTGTCTATTGGCTTCTCCACCTTGCAAGGGGTATCCACCATGATTTTCCAACCCCACAGCCTGTCATGGCTCCTCATTCCAGATGCCTGCACCCAGGAGTTATCGTCTCGTAGCTGGAAACCCTGTGCATTTCATTCATCAGCTTCATTGTCTCGCAAAGGGTATCTATACTTCATGGTTCCTAACTTGACAGCCATATGGTACTTCATTCCAGATGACCTGCAGGAGGCACCTGCACCCATCTGCTACCATCCTTCGACTGGGGCCTGGATTATCTGCACTCAGCACTGGATTATCTGGGCTCAGCACTTTCAGATTCAACCAGTTTCCATGTTTCAGCTGCTTACCACTTTTCACGTCAAGTCCAGTGACATTCCTCTGATTCCTATGCTTTCAGCATTCATCCTTGCCTAGTACAACTACCCTTGGCATCATTCTTAGTACTTCCAAGGATGCCACTCTATCTGCCAGTCCATCAGCCTTAATCTATCGGGCTTTTCTGTTAAGACCCTGGCTTACTATATGGCGTTTGATGACAATACCATCCGCCAAGAATATCTCAAGTATGAGCGTCAACATTAAACCAAGTGACCATGAATCCGAGCCTCTCCTAGGGTTTGTCTCTTTAAAGAAGATTCAAGGGTCTGTGCATGCAATAGTCCCTGTTCCGCTCTGCTTTTAAGTATTCTCTTCCCTGTTGAATTACCTCCAGCCCGATTGAGTCTAATCAATACCTATACTACTAATGTATAGAGACCAAATATCAGCAAAGAAGACTCCATCTTACGTTCCTTACTGGGAGTAATTCCATTCCATGACCACCAGGAGGTGGCTACCATATTTTACCTGCTACTTTGAACACCACAAGCTAGGGGGTTCATGTTTACCTCAACATCCTATCATCTAAGAGACTGTCTAGTCACCGGGTCTTTGGAATTCCCTAGACCTGGCTCTCAAAACATTGGCTAGTGTCTAATACCGTATGCTTCTCCATGCTTAAACCCAAACTTGGACAATTATTGGAACATTTCTAATCTTCTAGAAATACCAAGGCTACTCCTTGCTTTGTTCTGGCCTGCTATCTGGACTCCTTGTCTTCAATTTCTTCTACCGTGAAATCATTGGAGCTCTAGTCTTCCTAGAATCCTTCGTTTTGACTTCAATTCTGCACTCCTTTTTTTCATCCTTCAATTATAGCTTCAGTCTTGGAAGACTCAAGAAATGACTCTTCAACTGGTACCCTGTATTTCCAAGATGATATGGGAGTCAAAAGCCTCTATCACCTTGATTATAAAACCCGAGATGCAGCCTTGCTGTCCTGCAATTCTGTATCATGCCTGACCTAAGCCTTTAGTGTACGTCTTGTCTGAATCTTCAACCACCTCAATTCCTTGTCTTCAGTATCGAGAACCTTCATCACTTCTGTCCCTCATCAAGAAATACCAGATTCTGTTCTTGGATCATTGATCGCCCCCTGACGTTATGAATGTGATACCTTCACCCTTCCAAGCTGCTGATAGGAGGCTTGAGGAGGGGGTCATTGAGGAAGAGGTCTTTGAGGAGGGGGTACCGTTATGATGACGTTTGCGGGAATAGCCGCAAGCAGCCTCTCACCTTCAGCCAGGCTGCTGCCGCCACTGTCCACGTGGCCTGGAGGCTGCCGCCGCCGCAGTCTCTTCCCAGCACAGCCTGGAGGCTGCTGCTGATGCTTCCATCCTCATGGAAAACGGAGCTGCTGCCGCTGAACCTTCCTGCAGCAGGGAGCCGCGGACACCAGAGCCATGCTTCGCGGTCTGGTGCTGCCTCTGCTCATCCTTGCAGCATGGACGTTGCTGATGCTGTCCTTGGTACTGCTCTCCCTCTAGGTGTGCGGCCGCACCTCTCTCTGTCATTTAATGAGCCCGTGGTGGGAAAAGCCCCATGGCCCCAACTGATGATGTTTCCAGGGCTTCTCTTCAGCCCTATAAATAGGGCTTCTCTTCAGTCCCTTGTCGTCTTCGCAAGGAGCCAGTCTGCTCCTGGATTCTCCATTGTTCCAGTTCATCGATCCAGGAGGATTCTGAGGTCCATCGTTTCAATATCCTTCATTCCTCGTGGGAGCTTTTTCTTTGTCTTTGGTTCTTGGGCCTTGTCCTTGTCCGTGGATTCCAGGTATGTCGTCAGATCCCTTGTCTCCTTCCAGATGTTCCTGAAGTCCAGATATTCCAGTGTCCAGATGTCCTATGTTCCTGTCCTATTCCATCATCCTCATCTCCAGGTCTTCATCTAGCTTCCAGGTTCCTCTGCTCAATCTTTCCTGGCATGCCACTGTCATGGTCTGTGACCAGCCCTTGGGGGGCTATGTAGGGTGCATCATGGTACAAGGCCTACCTTCATGTCTGCAGCGCAAGCCTCTGGAAGGCTCCTGTTTTTATTGCCAAATTCCTGTGTCTTGAATCCTGTCCTGGTCTTTGGAGCACCTTGCGTCTGCTTCTCTCCATGCTCTAGTCTCAAGCCAGAACCTGCTCCGCTTTAGCGTGGTCTGCAACCAGCCATGGGCAGCTGTGTAGGGCGTGCCTCAGTACAGACTTCTCCTGAATCTCTGACATGTCTCTGGATCCAAGTCTTCACTTCATCGCTGGAGTCTGCTTCACTTTTGGCGTGGTCCGCGACCAGCCATGGGCAGCAGTGTAGGATGAGCTGTGGTGCAATACTCAACCCGAACTAGTACCTATATCCTGAGTCCTCGTCCATATCTGAGTATCCTGAATCTTCGTCCACGTCTGAATATCCTGAATCCTCGTTCTCGTCTGAGTATCCTGATTCCTCGTCTAGTCTACTAGTATCCATGTCTTGTTCTTGTCCAGTGCCATCGCCTGTCCTTGACTTCTGTCCATCCTGTTGCACCTGCTGTCCCCATAAGCCGGGTCCAAAAGGACTATCGAGTGGCTGGAGGGCAACACCAGAGACCAGCATTGCATTGTTGGGTCTCTTCTGGTGTGTCCAGGGTCAGAAGAGGTCAGGGCCCCTGGTCTTCAGCCTGATAGGAAAACCCCACAAAATTTTTATGTGGTTTTCTTATTGTTTGGGGGGGGGGGGGGGGAGAAGAAAGGGCACACAGAAAAAAAAACCCCAAACCCACCCTGATCCTTTAAATCTAATTATTTAGAATCCTCCCCCACCATCCCAACCCCTCCAAAACTTTCCTAAAGTACCTGGTGGTCCAGCGGGGGTCCTGGGAGTGATCTCCCGCTCTCAGGCCATTGGCTGCCACTAATCAAAATAGCGCCGATGGCCCTTTGCCCTTACCATGAGACAGGGGATATCGTTGCCATTGGCCAGCCCCTATCACATGGGTAGGAGCAATGGATGGCCCCCACCATAAAAGGTTAGTTATTTGGCACGAAAATGACAGTGAAAAGCATGCGTACCTTTTGCTGTCTGGGAAATCTTCGCAGAGTCGGCCCCGGTGACGCCCCGACTCCTCCTTTAACGGGGCTGACTCCACCCTGACACCTCCTCTTCCAGCTCCGCCCCGAGCTAGCTATCACATGCGTGCACTAGCTATCTAGCTAATGGATGATACACTTACCCATTCGATATTGGGGTAATTGAAATCTAAAAACACCACAGAGCAGGAGAACTGCACTTCAATAATATCCAAACACGAGAGTGCAGAAGAAAGTAAGTCCAAACCACAAGGTAAATCAAAACAGCTCTAAGGAGCCTGAAAATTTTTAATTCTTTTTTAAATGGCAACTCCACTGACTCGCAATCACACCACAGTATAGACCGCGTCCCCCGACACGGTCCCGTGTTTCGCCAAGGGCTGCATCGGGGGGGAGCAACAAGGTTATCAAGGCACTGTAAATAAACATACAAAGGTTAGGACATAAGCTGGACAAAGCCGACATGTTAATACTATTTCAGATTCAAATAAATCGCATACCTGAATGCAGAGCATACCTGAATGCAGAGCAGTTTCAAAAATGGCAGGGAGCGCGTCCATCTTGACTGCAGTCCAGGGGTTACCCCAGGTCAGTAGTAAAGAGGGCCTTTAAACGGGCTCTCTTTGCAAATCGGGATTTTCTTTTTCTCCCACGCTCTGAATCATCTGAGAGTATTATCAACTGTATTTTACCATTTTCCATCTTGAGCCGGCAGGTTACGAATATTATTCGTAGACATTGGCAGTCTCTCTCTCTGCATCGACTTTTTCAAGGCCCTTTAAGGTTCACCTATCGGAGGGGCCGTAACCTCCGTGATAGACTGATTCACGCGGACTTACAGCCAGAATCAAGGGTCCTCTCACCCTCAATTGGACATCAGCCCTGTGGGCGTTGTACGATGTGCAAACACACTGTAACCTGTACGTCTTTCATAAATCCGCTCACTCAAGAGGTTTTTCCTCTCCGGTCTTTCTCGGACTGCACTTCAAAAGGGGTGATTTATACCATTATCTACCCTTGTCCCTTAATCTATGTAGGAAAGACTACTAGAATGATAAAAACACGCATTATTGAGCACTGCTCAAATATACGTAACTCTCGGGAGAATGAACCCCTAGTAACACACTGGGCTCAACATTCACACTCTCTTTCCGACTTAGTCTTCTCCATCATTGAGGTTGTTCCTCGCTCTCCGCGCGGTGGTAACTATAATGAACAGTTGGGAAGAATTGAGCAGAGGTGGATTTTCCGCCTCGATACAGTAGCCCCGAAAGGGCTCAATCGAGAATTGGAATGGCATCTGTTCACATAAAGAGTGTGGGGTCACCAGAGATTGCTTGCTGTATGCACTGCTAGTTGCGCCTCAGGAACGGGGGCCACACTGATTGGCCCCTAGTGACCATGTGACCTGTCAACCTGAGTTTCGCGCTTACTCCGGTAGGTTTAAATACCTGTCTGCAGTCAACATGGACGCGCTCCCTGCCATTTTTGAAACTGCTCTGCATTCAGGTATGCGATTTATTTGAATCTGAAATAGTATTAACATGTCGGCTTTGTCCAGCTTATGTCCTAACCTTTGTATGTTTATTTACAGTGCCTTGATAACCTTGTTGCTCCCCCCCGATGCAGCCCTTGGCGAAACACGGGACCGTGTCGGGGGACGCGGTCTATACTGTGGTGTGATTGCAAGTCAGTGGAGTTGCCATTTAAAAAAGAATTAAAAATTTTCAGGCTCCTTAGAGCTGTTTTGATTTACCTTGTGGTTTGGACTTACTTTCTTCTGCACTCTCGTGTTTGGTAATTGAAATCTCCCATTATTACTGCACTACCAATTTGGTTAGCTTCCCTAATTTCTCTTAGCATTTCACTGTCCATCTCATTATTTTGGCCAGGTGGACGGCAATATACTTCTATTGCTATACTCTTCACAAGATGCAAGGGATTTCTAACCATAAAGATTTGATTGTGCATTTAGTCTCCTGTAGGATCTTTATCCTGTTGGACTCTATGCCATCCCAGACATAAAATACCATCCCATGACCAAGTTGCTCCTCTCTATCATTGTGATATAATTTGTACCCTGGTATAGCACTATCCCATAGGGATGTGCAGCAGGGACAGATTTGTCTGATTCTGTATTCGTATTCATCAGGACCCAAATCCACTGCACCCATTTTCAGGGGACCCCAATTCATCCATTAGTTACATATGGTATTTGTTTCCCATTAAAGTTGAAAAAAACCCTATCCCAACCCTTTAAATTTAATTAACTAAACCCCCCACCCTCCTGACCCCCCCAAGACTTGCCAAAAGTCCCTGGTGATCCAGCGGGGGTCCTGGAGCGATCTCCTGCACTTAGGCCGTCAGCTTCCGGTATTCAAAATGGTGCCGATAGCCTTTGCCCTTACTATGTCACAGGGGCTACCAGTGCCATTGGTCGGCCCCTGTCACATGGTAGGAGCAATGGACGGCCGACATCATCTTGTGCTCCTACCATGTGACAGGGGCCTACCAGCTCCAGGACCCCCGCTGGACCACCAGAGACTTTTGGCAAGTCTTGGGGGGTCAGGAGGGTGGGGATTTTATTCGTTCATGATATGTTTCATTCGTGGGGGTTCGCCATACGTTTCGGGACCCCACAAATGCAACGAATAGGGACCTATACATTGCGGATTGCACATTTGTTCAAAACGAATGCACATCCCTACTATCACATATCTCTGAGATGCTAGTTAAGTCTATGTTATCATTCACTCCTATACACTAACTCTCTCATCTTATTGCTTAAACTTCTATCATTAGCATACAGACATTTAAAATTGTGTTTCTTGTTTATATTAACATTCTGTTTTTCAGTTGACAAGGATAAATTGGAATGTTTTAGCTCAGATGAGTAATTATAGGCACATGGACTAATTTTCTTATTATTGGATCCCCTCTGTTGGTATGTGCTACCTCTAATGCTTCATTAGTATCCTTTGAAGATATCTCCCTCCAAACTATGCGCAGCTGAGCGACTATTGGCTTTCCCCTTTGATTTAGTTTAAAACTGCTCTATCTCCTTTTTAAAGGTTAGCACCAGTAGTCTGGTTCCACCCTGGTTAAGGTGGAGCCCATCCCTTTGGAAAAGACTCCCCCTTTCCCAAAAGGTTCCCCAGTTACTTACAAAACTGAATCCCTTTTCCTTGCACCATCATCTCATCCACGCATTGAGTCTCCAGAGCTCTGCCTGCCTCTGGGGACCTGTGCGTGGAACAGGGAACATTTCAGAGAATGCTACCATGGAGGTTCTGGATTTCAGCTGTCTACCTAAGACCCTAAATTTGGCTTCTAGAACTTCCCTCCCACACAAACTCCTGGATTTTTCCTGCCCTCTGACTAGCTATTTAATACAAAACACACAAACTCCTGGTATTAGCCTACCCTCTAACTAGTTATTTAATACAGATACACAAACACACTAAAGAATTGTTATTGATAATTTACTGTGGATAATATCTATTAATAAAAAAAAAAAAAGAATGTTTCTTTTTATGGTCAAGTACTCAAGAGTTTTCCCAGATATGGCAAGGGTGACCCAAGAAAGAAGAAAGGCTTCTTGGCCCTCTGCTAGGAAGTTAGGGCCCTCAGATCCTCCTTCCTACTGAGATACCCTTGCAAATGTGTTTTGAAATATAGAGCAGACTGTTACAATTTCTTTACTCCGGAATAATTTTGTGTTTTCCTAGACTCTAGGTAGTCCATTGGTTCTTTATCACAATAGATTGTGTGTCTATATTTGTAATACTATAGGTTATTCACGTAATTGCTGTTTCTTGTAAGATATTTATTTCTGTTTTTCTCCTTGTTTTCTGCATTTCCCCCACAATTTTTTGATTATTAAGTTAGAATCTGAGATATCATAGGTAAACATTTTATTTAGTTTTTTAATGGTTGGGTATTATTACCATTATGTTTTCTTATTTCTTACTGGCCACAATGGAGAGCCACTGTGGCCAGTGCACAGGCTGGAGCTGATTTCTTTTTGTGGAACTGAATTTGCATTGTGGCTAAGTATTCTTGCTTATTACTTACTTTTGTAGAAGGCTTCTGTGAATAATTCCTGTCTGTGTTTTCATTTCTTTATAGTAAGATATTATTCTAGTAAATTAATTTGCTGTTTGGTTGCTCTGCTATAGAGTTAAGATAAAAAAAAACAAAAAAAAAAAAACACTCCAGCTTTAAATCTATTTCTCTTTTGGAGTTAGCTGGCACAAATAGGGGTAGATTTTTAAAAAAAGCGCGATCGCGTACTTTTGTTGGCGCACCAGGCGCAAACAAAAGTACACTGGATTTTATAAGATACGCGCGTAGCCTATAAAATCCTGGATCGGTGCGTGCAAGGCTGCCGATTTTGGGCAGCCGGTGCGTGCCGAGCCGCGCAGCCTGCCTCCGTTCCCTCCGAGGCCGCTCCGAAATCGGAGCGGCCTCGGAGGGAACTTTCTTTCACCTTCCCCTCCCTTTCCCTACCTAACCCACCCCCCCCACCTTTATCCATGGATTTATGCCTCCTGGAGGGAGACGTAAATCCATGTGCGCCAGCGGGCTGCTGGCGCGCCGAGACCCGACCCGGGGGCGGTTCCATAGGGCGCGGCCACGCCCCCGGAACGCCCCGGGCCGAAACCATGCCTCTGGGCCTGCCCCCCAAATGCCGCATCATTTGGCCCCGCCCCCGACACGCCCCCTAAAAAAACCCCGGGACTTACGCGCGTCCTGGGGCTCTGCGCGCCCCGGCGGCCTATGCAAAATAGGGCGGATTTACGCGAGCAGGGCTTTTAAAATCCGCCCGATAATCTGTTTAAATCTTAATATTGGGGCATAAAGACTGTTTAAAAAAATGACAAAAAAGGACAGCTTGTTAGACAGAAGGAACAGTTGTGAGACGATGTTCGTCCAGCTACAAGGAATTCACTTGACAGAGAAAAGTTGAACATATACATATGGAAGAGTATCGCTGTCCTATTTAATAGTATGTCATGAATCGCAGCTCCTGATGAAGCAGTTTGTTCTGCGAAACCTCGGCCGTTTGTCGAGCTGTTTTGAGACTCATAAAAGCGATGATAATTCCTAGATATACAAGGAATATATGAAAACTGTCTTCAAAATT
Source organism: Rhinatrema bivittatum (assembly GCF_901001135.1). Taxonomy (NCBI): domain Eukaryota; kingdom Metazoa; phylum Chordata; class Amphibia; order Gymnophiona; family Rhinatrematidae; genus Rhinatrema; species Rhinatrema bivittatum. The sequence goes on from NC_042621.1 coordinate 62,967,866, forward strand.
ATTTGTGCAAAAATGTTAAAACAGAAGAAATGATAAAAATAAAAGTAAAAACAGAATATGGATGCCGCAGATGATTAGAAGTCCGGGCGGCCCCCACTCTGAACACACAGGGAGCACGCTGTCAGGCTTGATGATGCGGTTATAAGTTTAACAAAAAATGTTTTTGTCTTAATGTTTTTGGGGAGTGGCATATCGTGGAAGATTTCCTATCAATATTTCCTTTTCGATAGTTATTTATAGTGGTGGAAATTGATACAGTTCTTTTTTTGGTTTAAAAAAAAATTGTTCAAGATTTTTTTGCTAGTATGACCACTTCCAAAGGTAGTGGGGGGGGGTTAGTAGAATAAAGGGTCAATGCAGACACCTGGTGTTTTTTAAACACTTTTGAGGGAGGGGGTGACAGGGCCAATCAATCCCTTTAAGCCATGGTGGCCCCACCACCCAGGGGCTTCCATTTCACATTCTTTAAGGGCTTTCACCACTGCAGTATTTTTCTACATTTTATTTTACCACTGGGAAAAATACCGTGGGAGTCACAAAGCATCAGAGTCATTTCCTCTTGGGGGGGGGGTGGGGGTGGAAATACCACGGGGAAATAATACCATGGCTTAGTGAACGAGACCCTTAAGATGTAAGCCCTCTGAGAACATGGAAAAACCTATAGTACCTGAACATAATTCACTCTGAAGTTCCTGAAAGGCAGAATATACATCAAATCAGTAAATACATGCCCAGTTGAAATTCAGCCTCGTTTGACTTTGACAGAATGCTTGGATTTTTCCCATATTTGCTGGCAAGATGAATCAAAATATTCCCAGTGAACTTGGGGGTAAGATCTACCAAGATTTTGTTTATTTTCCAATTCTTTGAATTTGACTTCTGTGGACACCCTGCCAACCTTCTTTCCTCCCCTCCCCCCCCCCCCTCCACTCAGGAATTGGACAAATCTGTTCAGTCTCCCACACAGATTCATCAATTTTGAAGACTCTATATTAGACAGTTTGACAAACTATTTCAACAAATGATAAATTGTTGAGTTTACACATCTCCTGTAATGACAGCTGAAGTTTACTGTAAAACTTCTGTTTGATTTTATTTTATGTGTGTGGTAAATATAATGCATAAAAATATTTTTTTTGAAATAGACAGTGGTCCACCAGGGTTCACTTACAAAACAGTTGTGTTATCTAAATGAAGCAGTCCTAGGGGAAAATAACTTAAAAATAAGAGGGATTTTTTTTTAAACTAATCCTAGACTTTCTCTTCTTATATTACTAATTGGTTCCCAATACATCATACTCTGTTGATTTGATCAGCTATTCAAGAGAGATATTTCCCCAGATCAAATTCTTTATTAGGATACAAATAAACATTCTAATGCTGACCTAGTAACTTTTCAGTAGGGTAAGCAATTTCAGCTACTGGAAAGCTTCCTCAGCATTTATTAAATTCTACCTAATCTTTTTTTCAGACTATTATATTAATTACACATTTCATATGAATTCCTGGAGGAGTATGGCTTACAATATCACTTCCCAAGAGCAGAAGAATATGCCACAGAAAGGAAAAGAAGAAACTGGTTCTGGGATAGGACTCCCATCTTGCTTGGTCAACAGAGATTGGAACTCTCTGCTAGCATAGAATACATACAGACAACAGCAGCAAAACACCTTAAGCAGAATGAAATGACCCTTTATTCAGTAATGGGGAAATGTGAGCAATAAAGCTAGGTAAAGGCATGAGTACAATAGGGATGTGCATTCATCCAGGATGAATTAGGCAATTTCAATGAAATTGCCTAATTCGTCCTGGTTCGGGGAGCCCAAAACCCAAAGGAATTTTTCCCGAAATTTCGGGAAAAATTCATTTTCGGGTTTAGTGCGTTCTAATGGGGTTAGTGCACGCTAATGAAAAAAATGTTAGCATGCACACTAACCCATTAGTGCGCACTAAAATGAAATTCAGGTCTCCCCAAATTGTAAAGGCCCAAACCGTGGGAAATTCGAAATTTCCCGCGGTGGGCCGAAAACAAAGCCCGAATTGATAGGATTGTGCTTCGCACATCCCTAGAGTACAAGATTGTTATACTGACTCTTGGTGGCATCTGGGAAATGCATTAGTTCCTCAATCCAATCTGTATTAGGGATGTGAATCGTTTTAGGACGATTAAAATTATCGTCCGATAATTTTAATATCATCTTAAACCGTTATGGAACACAATACAATAGAGATTCTAACGATTTATCGTTATAAATCGTTAGAATCGTGAGCCGGCACACTAAAACCCGCTAAAACCCATCCCCGACCCTTTAAATTAAATCCCCCACCCTCCCGAACCCCCCCCAAATAACTTAAACATTTCCTTGCCAAATCCTACCTCCTTCAATCCCCCACCCTCCCGAACCCCCCCCCCCCCAAATGACTTAAATACCTGGGGGTCCGGAACGGCAGCGGTCCGGAACGGGCTCCTGCTACTGAATCTTGTTGTCTTCGGCCGGCGCCATTTTCCAAAATGGCGCCGAAAAATGGCGGCGGCCATAGACCAACAGGATTCGACGGCAGGAGGTCCTTCCGGACCCCCGCTGGACTTTTGGCAAGTCTTGTGGGGGTCAGGAGGCCCCCCCCAAGCTGGCCAAAAGTTCCTGGAGGTCCAGCGGGGGTCAGGGAGCGATTTCCCGCCGCGAATCGTTTTCCGTACGGAAAATGGCGCCGGCAGGAGATCGACTGCAGGAGGTCGTTCAGCGACCGACTGCAGGAGGTCGTTCAGCGAGGGTTCCGGCGCCTCGCTGAATGACCTCCTGCAGTCGATCTCCTGCCGGCGCCATTTTCCGTACGGAAAACGATTCGCGGCGGGAAATCGCTCCCTGACCCCCGCTGGACCTCCAGAAACTTTTGGCCAGCTTGGGGGGGGCCTCCTGACCCCCACAAGACTTGCCAAAAGTCCAGCGGGGGTCCGGAAGGACCTCCTGCCGTTGATTCCTGTTGGTCTATGGCCGCCGCCATTTTTCGGCTCCATTTTGGAAAATGGCGCCGGCCGAAGACAACAAGATTCAGTAGCAGGAGCCCGTTCCGGACCGCTGCCGTTCCGGACCGCCGCTGGACCACCAGGTAATTTAAGTCATTTGGGGGGGTTCGGGAGGGTGGGGGATTTAATTTAAAGGGTCGGGGGTGGGTTTTAGTGGGTTTTAACGATTTTAACGATATATCACGATATTTTACCCCCCCAAACGGCAACAATACGATTCCCTCCCCCTCCCAGCCGAAATCGATCGTTAAGACGATCGAGGACACGATTCACATCTCTAATCTGTATTACTACCTCGCTTCACAGTGAGCACCAAAGTTGGAAGTTTCTGCAGAAAGAACACTGAATAAACTTTATAGACTCAAAATAAGAATCATTTTCAGAGTCCTTTTCCATCAGTTGAATTGATAGTTGTGGAGCCCAAACTACTACCCTTTTATGCCCTACTATTCTGTTCATAGATGACTACAATTCCTAGTTTTGTCAGTACTGAACTGGTTTTGAACATTAAAATTAACTAGAATAAACATTTTGTATATATTCACATGCATTGGCCATTAGTCCAATTCAAGTATTGTCAGCTAATTGGGAAGGTTATGTCGGGAAAGATGGCCATACTTTTCATTATTTCTGTGTTAAACCATTTATTTTTTTCTATACCTTGAATATTACACAGTTGAAAGGAAGATTACACTGGTAAACACATTTCTGGGAACACTTTGTTTCCTCCACAACCTTTGGTAAAACAAGTAGATTTTAACAAGCTGAACATAAATATGCATTTATTATGTCTGTATCACGTACTGTTTGCCAGAAAAATGCGATATACATTAAGCATTGTTACATGTCTGTAGCGACATAAGCTATAATGGCAATGTTGGCACCAGAAAACAAAACAAAAAATGCTTTGCCACAGATTTTCATTTGTAATCACTGTACGACACTTCTTGGATGAGCATCCAACAATAGTCACCCAGCATGGAGGGGTTCCACTTCCCTTGATACTGTTTCTCCATTTTGACAATGTCTTGATGAAACCTTTCACCATGTTCATCACTCACAGCACCAGGGTTGTCTGGGAAGAAGTCCAAGTGGGAATGAAGAAAACGTATCTTCAATGACATGTTGTACTTCATCAATTTGTATGCCTGAAGCAGATTTTCAACCTGTTCGATATGGTCTGCTGCCTTATAGATGCCTAGAAAGTTACAAACATTCTTGAAGGCTTTCCATGCAACACGTTCTGTACCTTGCAGAAGACCATCAAAGTGGCTGTCCTTCAGCACAGCTCGGATCTGTGGGCCAACGAAAACACCTTCTTTTATCTTGGCGTCACTTATGCGTGGAAACATTTGCTGCAAATAATCAAAGGTTTTACTTTGCTTGTTCTTTGCCTTAATGAAGTTTTTCATCAGCCCAAGTTTGATGTGCAAAGGTGGAAGAAATATCTTACTTGGATCCACCAATGGGTCGTGCGCAACATACTTCTGCCCTGGAACCAACTTCTTGCAGAGAGGCCAGACCTTTCTGACGTAATGTGAATCTCTTGCCTGACTGTCCCACTCATAAAGGAAGCAATAATACTTGATGTAACCAAGCTGCAGACCCAGTAGAATTGCAACTACCTTTAGATCACCACACAAATTCAGTTGTACCTAGAGTACTCAATGTGGCTCAACAGTAGCTGCATGTTCTCATACATTTCTTTCATATGAATGGCATGTCTGACAGGTATTGACAGGTAGATATTGCCGTTGTGCAGCAAAACAGCCTTCAAACTTAAGATTGATGAATCAATAGTCACCATTCTGTTGGGTTGTGGTCACATCCGAGAGCACAAAACAATCCATTGATGTCACAGCAAAAAGTCAGACTGTCTACTTGGGTGAAATATTTTGTCAAATTTGTCATGATGGCTGCGAAATACTGAAATTTTCATATTAGATGACAAAAGATTTCATCCTTGCAGCCTTGACCCAAGCATCTCTGCCTGACTCTTCAATAAAGCCAAATCTCTGACCAAATCATTCTGCTCTGACTGAGATATTAAAGGAGGATCACTGGATGTTGATGGCACAAAGTCAGGATCAGCCACAGCTTCCATCTGCGACAGCTCGCCATCATCACCTCCCGCCTCATCCTATTCATCAAGTGTCCACATCTCTGGCAGTTTTGGAAGACTGTTGTCATGTGGCACTGGTCTCATTGTCAGTGCAAGGTTAGGGTACTCAATAAACTTCCTGTCTATGATGAGTATCCTGACACTTTCATCATGCAGAAGTAACAGTCAGTTATATGATCTTTCTGTTCCCTCCATATCATTGGGATGGCAAACGGCATGGATGGTCGCACACATTTCAGCCAAGCTCGCAGACTACTGGCACAAGATGTGCAACTTATATGAGGAGCCCATGCTCTGTCCTGGTCACCAATTTTTCTCCCAAAGTATAACTTGCATGCCTTCTTATGGGTCGATACAGTAAAGACGCGTTAGAGTGCGGCAGGGCTGGGCGCACCCTCGTTTGCCGCATGCACAGATCTGATCACATACCGCTCGATACTCTATTTAAATTGCTTGTATACAGTGCCTATACAGTATCCTGGGTGCGCTGGTACCTGTCATTTCAAATGACATTTGAAATGACAGGCACCAGGAAGTGGATCCCAACTTTAACCCATGAAAACCTAAAAACCTAAAATCCCCTCCTCCCAAAGCGGCTCGACATGTGCCAATTTACCTTCTGTTGTTTTTCAGCCCTTTCAGCCTTCTCTGCTGTCCTCTCTGCCGTCCTCCGGAGGGGGGTCAGCCGGCAGTGAAAGCGGCTTGCAGCGGTGTCCCCCCCCCCACCCCCGGTCCCGGTTCTCCTGGCTCTCGATGATGTTCTAGCAGGTACTCCAGCTCGACTTCTGGCTGACAGCTACCCCCTCCTCCCCCCCTAAGACTGCTGAGTTACGGCCTTGAAACCGAAGCGAAGCGTACTTTCCTGGGCTTGAGCGCCATCACGCCCGCCTGTCCCTGTGCTTTCATTGGCATGAGCGCCCGTCAATTTGAGCACCCATCAATTTGGACGCAATGTTCGCTTCCCTTCCATGGCCGTAACTCAGTAGTCTTTTTTTTTTGGGGGTAGCTGTCATCCAGAAGTTGAGCTGGAGTACCTGCGTGAACATCGTCGAGGGGGCACTGCAAGCTGCTTTCGTTGCTGGCTGCCCCCTCCGGAGGACGGCAGAGATGGTTGAAGGGGCTGAAAGCAACAAAAAGTAAGTTGATAACATGTCGAATAGCTTCGGGAGGAGGGGATTTTAGGTTTTTAGGTTTCTTTTTGGGGGAAAGTTTGCTGTCTACCCTTACCCCTGCCTCTAACACAGGGGTAGGGGTAGGCGGTAAATGAGCAGGTTAAACGCGCGGCTAAACTCCAGGTTAAAAAGGCGATAGTCGGGGCGCGCGTTACTGTATGGGAGGGAATAGCTAATCCGTTCATTAACATAACATATATACATGCTGGGTGCGGAAAGGGTTACGCGTCGGTTTCAAGAAGCGCTAAGGACGCGTGAAACCGGATACTGTATCGCGGGATTGCCTTATGCGTCCCAATTGTGTGCCCACAGACGGGGAATCTGCAGTCGCACTTTACTGTGTCGACCTGTTAATGAGTGCAGTTATACTCCTTTTCTGTGCTTTCAGAGTAAACTCATCACAGATGTGTCTTGGCTATTACGACATTGGCGTGACATTTCATAAGGTATATGAAATTAAATCCACAAGCTTTAAACTCAACAGTTTTAGTGATACGATTCGCTCATTCACACAGATGTTGCATAGGAGACTACTCATTGCTGCTGCTTATATAAGGCAGCGTCATCATGGAAACAAGTTGGAATCTTGCAGCCGAGCTGGGGCTTGCCCAAGCAAGTTCTGGCATGATCAGGCAGAGTTTCTTGGTATATTTTAAAAAATAGTCTCTGTTACATGTTACATTGCTTATGGCTGTCAAAAATACAACATGAATTTTAAAAATCATAAAAACTACTGTCCAGCAAGAAAATATATGTACGTTAGATTATGTTTTAAAATTTCACAATTATTGTAACACAAAATTGGACATTTCTCAAAAACCTTACGTGATGTACAAATTTTGAAGTAATATCTGTGATCAGCATCAAAAAATCTATTTGGAACACCAAAAAGCCTGAAGGAAACAAAAACTTTGTTTACCAGTGTTAATATTTCTTTCACTAACAACCAAAATCCTGCACAATCCCAGAGCTTTCAATATGAACTGCAAACAGTGTCAAAGAAACATTGAATATGACATTTAATGTGCCAGTCTTCTAAATACAAAGGTTATTATTAAAATAAAAATGACATTAATGGGATGGAAAGAAGTTAAGTATAAAGATCAATATCTTTTCACATCTTAATAAATATCCAAAACATAACAATAAACGTACAGGATTTAACCTTGTTACATTTTTTTCTTTTCTATTTTTGTGAATTATTATGCTACTTTATGGGTTAATTTAGGAGGCCTTGGCTAATGATGCACAATGTGTCTGTTTCCAGTGATGACCCCTTCCAATTCTTTGTTCCTGTTTTCTACTTACAGGAAAAATTAATTTCCTGCTGGCTCAGTAATCCTGTGAGATCTCAGGAAGGGTGGGGGTCAGGTCAAACTGGTAGCATAAAAGGCATTACAACTGACACAGCCTCTTTGGAAGCTGTCCCAGGAATAATACAGAGTCTATCCTTGTCAAGCCTTACCAGGGGATCCAGTACCTCTGCTGAATTTGAACAAGCATTCCAGGATGCTGATGCTCTTCTACTTGTGTCAACAAGGGAGAATGATATTGGAGACACCAAGCATGCATGGTCACACTATCAGCAGAAGATGCCATTTTGTCGCTACAGGTTGCTTCCATCGCACTGTTGGCTGACAGCCCATGGTGCGCACTGAACAAAACATTCTGCTTCTGTACTGAGTGAAGGAAGACTATGCCCCTCCCCACATAGCAAGTGAACATGTCTGATTCTGGGCAGCTGAAAGAGCAACAAAAGCAGAAGAGTTCCACTGCTCCCAGCCTGAACCACCAGCTAGCACATACAAAGCCTCCCCACCTATACTTGGAATGAATTGGAGAATCCAAATGGCAACATGGTACAGGAACTCCAAAATAATAGAGAAGTCTTTCAACTCCTACAGGTTTTCTCTGCCAATAGAATCTCAGGACTAGAGCTGTAAGCAACCACCTCAGTAGCTACCACCTCCCTATGTCCCCATGGGATGGGGATGGCAGCCATTTCAGATCCAAGGGATGACAGGTGCTAAGGGAAGGTGTTGCCCGAGGTGCATCCAGTCAAGAAACAGAGCTACCAAGGAGTATCTCTAAACCTTATCCAGTATACTATATGACACCAGATGATTCCAGCATATACTATTGTGGAACAAGTCCAGCATCTCCAGTAGCCTAGCCACAACACATTAGTAGAGATGTGAATCGTGTGCCCGATCGTTTTAACGATCAGGTTCGGATGGTGGGAGAAAAAAATCGGATCGTTAGAGATGTGAATTGGAATCTGTTCCGATTCCAATTCACATTGTTAATTTTTTAGTGAGGCCTGAGCAGATAAAAAAAACCCCACCCCTACCCTTTACAAATGACCCCTTTGCTCTCCCACCCTCCTGAACCCCCCCCCAAATGTTAAATTACCTGGTGGTCCAGTGGGGGGGGGGGGGGGGGCCAGGCGCGATCTCCCGCTCTCGGGCCATCGGCGCCATTTTGGCTACCACTGATAAAAATGGTGCCGATGGCCCGATAAAATAAAACCCACCCCGACCCTTTACAAATTACCCCTTTGCTTCTCCCACCCTCCCGACCCCCCCCAAAAAACCTTTTACATGTACCTGGTGGTCTAGCGGGGGGTCCGGGTGCCATCCCTTCAATCATACCCTCGGTGCCGGTGCTGGAGGTTTCAAAATGGCGCCGATCGCCTTTGCCCTCACTATGTCACAGGGAGCGATGGTCGCTCCCTGTGACATAGTGAGGGCAAAGGCGATCGGCGCCATTTTGAAACCTCCAGCACCGGCACCGAGGGTATGATTGAAGGGATGGCTCCCGGACCCCCTGCTAGACCACCAGGTACATGTAAAAGGTTTTTAGGGGGGTTGGGAGGGTGGGAGAAGCAAAGGGGTAATTTGTAAAGGGTCGGGGTGGGTTTTATTTTATCGGGCCATCGGCGCCATTTTTATCAGTGGTAGCCAAAATGGTGCCGATGGCCCGAGAGTGGGAGATCGCGCCGGGACCCCCCACCCCCCACTGGACCACCAGGTAACTTAACATTTTGGGGGGGTTCGGGAGGGTAAGGAATTGGTTTTAAAGGGTCAGGGTGGGTTTAGAGGTTGTTTTGGTGTGCCGGTTTTCCCGCCCTCCCCCAAATAATTCCCGTGCCCTATTTAACAATACAATACAAATGCCCCTGACTATAAATCGGGGGCATTTGTATTGTATCGTGCACTCTAACGATTTAGAACGATTTTAAAATTATCTGACGATAATTTTAATCATTCAAAAATGATTCACATCCCTAATAACTAGTATGAAACAGTGGATGAGGAGATACAGCAGACTGTAATCAGTCTACAAATCAGTTTTCTTGGGGGACACAGAAAAAGCATGGACTCTCCGGAAACATTCACACACATACACTTGATCCTGGGTCAGTCCTTTGAGTCTTTTTTTTTTTTCTTTAAACCTTTTTTTTTATTGAGGATATCAAAATCATTACAACATAAAATTTGTAACAATACCAAACATATTAAGTCTGACATCCTGCCAACATTTTCCTATTTTCTACCCTTATTCCTAGAACCTACCCCCCTCCTCCGTTCCCCACCCCTGCGATGTTGACAGGCGAAACCAAACCAAACTGTCTTGTAAATCAGTGCCCTGTAACATATTATGGAATTGTCTGGTTAGAGAAGGGCCATTACTGGTTAGAGGCCACTCCAGATAAGGCGAACAACTGTGGTATGGTGGGTGAGAGTGTGCAGCAGTATTTGTACCATATGTCTGTAAACAGCTTCTTCTTTTTGGACGAAAAGGAGGCGAACAATGAGCCATATTCCATCTGATAGAGTTCAGTCATTTGCGCCTTCCATAGAGCCACATTTGGTGGTGTAGAGTCCATCCATCTAATCAAAATACATTTCTTGGCAATGAGACAAGTCTTTGCAAAAAACATGGTATTGTCATTGTTCAATGATGAGTCTCCAGTGTCGATATTTATTAAATAAAACACGCAAGACCATGCAACTGTTGTAGAAAATGTAGCTGAGACTAACACACGTATGGATTCACAAAAAGCTTGTATCGCAGGACAGTCCAAAAGGGCATGAATCAAAGATGCAGGCTGTAGATTGCATTTCCCACACATGTCAGAGGGGATTAAGCCCATCTGGTATACTCTTTGCGGGGAACATATTACCCTATGAAAAAGTCTGTCTTGCATTTCCCGCAAATTCACATTCGGGCCGATTCAGTAAACTCCGCGGGAGAGCGGGCGAATGCCTGCTCTCCTGGCGCGCACACAGGCCACTCGCCTGTGCACGCGATTCTGTATTTAAATGAGGTCCGGCGGTAGAAACAGGCAAAAGGAGGCGCTAGGGACACTAGCGCGTCCCTAGTGCCTCCTTTTGGCCCGGAGCGGCGGCTGTCAGCGGGTTTGACAGCCGACGCTCAATTTTGCTGGCGTCAGTTCTCGAGCCCGCTGACAGCCACGGGCTCAGAAACCGGACGCCGACAAAATTGAGCATCTGGTTTTCGACCCGACAGCTGCGGGCCAAATTATTTTTTTCTTTTTACTTTTTTTACCCTTCGCCATGATATTAAGTCGGAGGGTGCACAGAAAAGCTGGACTATCAGGGACTTTTGGCAAGTCTTGTGGGAGTCAGGAGATGTCGGCCATCCATTGCTCCTACCATGTGACAGGGGCTGACCAATGGCACCGGTAGCCCCTGTGACATAGAAGGTCAAAGGCTATTGGTGCCATTTTGAATACCAGCAGCCGAGGGTGTGAGTGCAAGAGATGGCTCCCGGACCTCCTGCTGGACCACCAGGGAGTTTTGGTAAGTCTTGGGGGGGGGGGGGGGGGGGCGGGAGGGGGGGGGGTTGTACTTAATTCAATTTTAGCCAGGAAATGAATAAGAATTAACACATGTACGTATCGGGGGCCCTCCTTGCTTCCCAACAAATACGAATCCTGAATGCAACGTATGGCATCCCTCTGCACATCCCTAATCGCCGGATCTACAGTGCAATTCAGGTCCCCCCCAAAATGATCGGGAACTGTTCTAGCAGTGATATCTGTGTTACCAGGTCAACAAGAAATGAGTGATCATACTGATTGGATGCATATGCAGAGATCAAGAGCAATTCTAACAGCATGAGTTTCTCACCCATAATTAGGAAGCGACCTTTCGGATCCATTATCTGACGACGTAATTGAAAATCTAAGGATTTATGAATGAGAATTGCCACACCACAGCTCTTAGAGGTCCCCACTACCGAGAACACCTGCCCAAACCCCTTTTTCTTAAGCTTAGCAGCTTCTACCTGAGAAAGATGGGTCTCTTGCAAAAAAAATCACTTTGGCGTTCAATCTGTTTAGTCTAGCCAAGATTTTTTCCCTTTTAATAGGGGTACCAAGTCCCACTACATTCCAAGTGGCTACATTCCAGGCCATGATACTGATAGTCCTATACCTTGTGGACCTGCCCTTGCCATTAAAGCCCTCCACGTCCCAGGAGTCTCCTGGTTAAATACCCTCTGTTGTAGTATTAGAATGCTTAATCATATTGCAATCCAACATTTCAGCTGAAAACCAAACAGTCATACATATACTTTGCCCTTGTCTGACATCGCCCCCCCCACTGCTACCCCTTTCTCCCCTCCCCCTCCTCCCCCCCCCCCATTCCCGAATATTTCCCACATTAACAAACATACTACCCCCCTGAAATCTGCTAAGCGTCCCTCTTGTGGGACTGGGAGTCATGTGACCGATGTGTTCGGTCATCTCTCCGTTAAAAAAAGTGATAAAACGAGACACACCGACAGTGTAATTAAACTGCATAAACTATGAAAAGGAGAGAAAAGAAAACAAAAAAAAAGACTGTTAGCTGTAAAGTCTCCCAACACGAAGGGGAAGGAAAAGACTCTGATGTAGCACATCAGCTCGAATGAGAAATCTGGGGAACCGAGCTCTCTCCTTTACGCCCATTTCCAAAAGAGCATCACAAAAATACAGGCTCCTGTTAAATAAAACCAGGGACATAAATCATATCAGTCCAATTTCGCGCCCATCACTCGCGGGTTACCGGGTCCTCAACTTGCTTCCAACCTGCCTTCAAGGCAAGATAAAACCTGCAGGATCATCCCATTGGATCCGGTGTTGGTTGCGGAATTTTAGAGACATACTCTTGTGCTGAGGGGGCCACTTCAAAAGTCGTCATAGAGCCTTGATACCATATTTTCAGCTTCGCAGGATACATTAGCGAGAAGCAGATTTTCTTCGTAACCAATTCAGAGCAGATGGGAGTAAAGGCCTTCCGTAGACCAGAGATCCTCGCAGAAAAATCCTGAAATATTAAGATTTTCCTATTTTCGTACTTAAAGTCTCGTTCTTTGCGATAGTGCTGTAATATGATCACTTTTTGGGCATAATTCAATAGGTGGGCTATAACTACCCGCAGTCGTGAGGAATCACCCTCTCGTGGCTTCAGCCCCAAGCGATGTGCCATTTCCATCAGGCCCTGGGTCTAGGCCTGTAATTCCGGAATCTGTGCCCCAAGCCAGGCCTCTAATGTGCGCATAAGATCAGCCTCCGCTATGCTTTCTGGAAATCCGACGAACCTCAAATTATTTCTCGTGCCACAGTTTTCCAACTCATCAATCGTGTCGTCCTGTGTTTTCGTAGTTTTTTCCCAAGTCTAACATTCGACGTTTCAATGTTCCGATGTCATCCTCCAGCAGAGTAGTGCGCTCTTCCACGTGCTCCACCCGGTTCTCAATTTCAAGCAAGGAAGAGCAAACCTCGGCTATCTGTTCTGAGATTTGATGCAGCCAGGCGTCCAGGGCAAGAATGACCGCTTGAGATATTTTTTCTTCTAAAGTCTCTTCTCCTGATGATCTCTGGTTTCTGGCGATCTCAGCGCCATTTTAGAGTCGGGTGGTTTCATCTTTTCCTTTTCTTTTCTTTGTATTTTCGTTGCCATTCTTGACTTGTAAGTATTGGTCACTTTCTTAAGAATGTTGGGTAAGTTCTCCTTATTCTTTGGTATAATTAGCGATGCGGGATAGATTCCCCAGTTGTAAATGTATGAGAGACGACCGGAGCTTGGTCTACGAGCGTCTGGACAAGCTCACCACATCACGTGACTCCCTTTGATGAGTCTTTAAATAGCACACTTGATAATGATGGGAATTATAGGGGAGCAAGCAAGAATGTAGGGCCATCTCATTTAGATGTGGTTCATTGCGCCAAATAAAAGAGGAGGAAGTGGAAGCAGTAGGCATGCTCCAATTTTAATTCAGAATTTTTCTCTGCTTATTCTGACTCAAACAACTCATCCGACTCAGATGTTGCTGAGGGCACTCAAGGGGTGTGTGCTGAGCCACCCAGGGGTATTCCAGCATTAGCAAATGTAACCAGTTATGGGAAAGTATTCCCAAATATCTCAGGAAACAAAGTACTGAAACATTGATACATTGATATTTACTGGCTTATGGAGAAAAGAAGGGTAGTAATGAAAGTAAAAAGTGGGAAATTTACATGAATAAATTGCTAATAAAATAGCAACTTACTCACATAAATGTTGGCCCTGCTCTGGAATGCCCCTGCCCCGCCCTTTTTTTTTTTTTTTTTTACAAACAAACGTACTCTCATATCCTTACTTACACGTTTATTTTGAGATTTATAAAATAGCATATATTTATTATTTATTTATTTAAAATCTATTTCTATACCGTCGTTAAGTTAATTTACCATCACAACAGTTTACAAAAAGGCATATAAAGTAATAAAAATTGTTTAAGATAGATAACACATTATAGATATGCCAATAATGAGCGGTAACAGGGTTCTTTTAATATAAAAACTATTTGTTGATATATGTGCAACTCTTTGAAAATTCACCTTTGAAAATTCATCTTTGAAAATTCATCTTTCAATACAATACTTCACTTCTAAGAAGTAGCCTTAGGGAAGAGAGGCAGATAGTATGTCAGGCCAGATAGTGGAACTTTTTCATACTCTACCATTACAAATAAATGATATCCTCTTTAGCAATTGTATTCAAGTAACCAGCTCTGCTGATCCAGAACTTATTGTATCTCGAGGGTGCATCTGTCAGTGATTCTATCGAACCAGAAGACTGCTCAGTCCAATATGCTTCATTTTATTAAGTGGTGTCCCTAGTGAGGCATTGTGGTCCTAAGCCATTCATGGCAAAATCATATCTCAAATCAACATTCTACGTATTCCCTTCTACCCTATGACAGCTTCCCACTTCTGGATTTTAGTTTTCAAGGACTGTTTTCTTATGATAAATGTATGCTTTGTTTTATTGAGTCATTTTTCATGTATATTTTACCATATCCTCTGTGCAGTAAGTGCTGGTGGGCTATGTCATTTCATGCACCTGCTTTGAAACATTTAGCTCTTTCTTGCATTGGGTTACAGCAGATTTCACAGGGTCAAAAAAACATACCTCTAGATTCATCAAAATCTTACTAACAAAGAGAGAAAGAGAGAGAGAGATACTATCTATATGGCCCTCCTAGTAGGGAAATATTTATATCTCTATAGGAGGGCCACATAACAGGTCAAGGTGAGGTGTTGGTGGTAGTTTAGGGTTTAGGGGCCAGTTTTGCATGTAGAATGAGATGTACAAACAGCACAGTACACCTTGGTGAAGATTTGATGTCATTTGGAGTGAAAAAAGTCTCAGATGAAATTTATACTATGCTCTCTCACCCTAGCTTGATGGACGCTATAACAGAGTACCATCAAGCTAGGGTGAGATAAAATAGTACAGAATTTCATCTTTATGAGACTTTCCTCACTCCAAATGATGTTAAATCTTCACTAAGGTGTACTGTGCTATTCATTAGAGATGTGCATCGGGTGCCCGATCGTTTTCATTTTCAGTTTCGTGTAGCCATGGGAAAAGTTTGTATTTCCGCAGATCGGCATTTTTTTTTATATAGAATCATTTTCGCTCTACCATGCACTAACGGCTGCCAGTAAACAAAATGGTGCCGGTGGCCCTTTGCCCTTACCATGTGACAGGGGCTATTGGTGCCATTGGCCAGTCCCTGTTACATGGTAAGAGCAATGGACGGCTGGTGCCATCTTAAAAAATGGCACGGGCCATCCATTGGATGGGGGAGGGGGAAGGGCACACAGAAAAAAAACCCCAAATCCACCCCAACCCTTCAGATCTAATTATTTACGATCCCCTACCCTCCTGATCCCCCACCAAACTTGCCTAAAGTCCCTGGTGGTCCAGCGGGGGTCCCAGGAGTGATGTCCCCTTCTTAGGCCGTCAGCTGCACAAATCAAAATGGCGCCGATGGCCCTTTGCCCTTACCATGTGACAGGGGCTATCAGTGCCATTGGCCAGCCCCTGTCACATGGTAGGAGCAATGGATGGCCCGCACCGGGGGGAATTAGTTAGGACTGGGGGGCGGGTTAGTTAGGGGAAGGAAAGGGAAGGTGGGGGGTGCCGGAAAGAAAGTTCCCTTCGAGGTCGCTCCGATTTCAGAGCGGCCTCGGAGGGAATGGAGGCAGGCTGTGTGGCTCAGCACACACAGGCTGCCGATTTTGCGCAGCCTTACACGCGCCAACCCCGGATTTTAAAAGATACGTGCGTATCTATTAAAATCCGGCGTACTCTTGTTTGTGCCGGGTGCACGAACAAATGTACGTGCGCGCATACTTTTTTAAAATCTGCCCCTTTGTAAATAAAAGGTGGAAACGCTTAAATTACTCTTCTCTTCATTTATTGATTTGTTCATCACAAGGATCCGTGAACATTTAGCACTATACCACTTCTATTTTTGGTTATCACCTTCTTAGTATACTGCTCAACATCTCCACTTTATTTTTTGCAGTAATAAAATAAAGACAAAGAGACAGATCGGCAAGGTTTTAAGGGTCTGGGCTAACAGGGGAGATGGGAGGCAATTAAACTAGAAGGTTTGGAAGTCTTACTCCTTACTTGGGCAAACTGGGAATGAACTTGTAAAATTGGTAATGGCATCGGCACGTGTCTTTTAAAATCCCTCCCACTTAGGCCATAGAATCAGCCTTTGCATGCATAGGCATGCATCCACTTAAAATTGCATGCACATGTATGTGCAGTCAGGCTATTTTATAACATGCGCGCATATATATATATATATATATATATATATATATATATATATATATATATATATATATATATATATAATCTCCCAATTATAAGTAATTGGGGAAAAAGAAAAAAAAAAAAGCACTCTTATATTAAAATCAATTTATTTATTTAGAAATACAATAAGACATTAATTTTTTCAATTTTTTTACATAAAACCAGTCATATATATTAATCCCTGATGTTGATATATTGTGGCGATCGGGGAAGGCCTGCGCTGTCGGCGCCGAGCCCCACCGGGGGAAGGCCAGGGCTTCTCTCTCCCCCTCCGGGGAGACCCGGGGACGACAAACGCGGCAGAAACGGCATGCTCACAACTACAAAACTGTAAGCAGTAAAAAACCGCGCCGCGCCGAAAACCAGGAGCCCCGCCCACCAATCCAGCTCCTCCAATAGGACCCAGCCCTTGAGGGGCTTTAAATCGATATCCAGCCAGGCGCCACGCGCCGAGCGTCGAAGGAGCGCAACAAAGGGGCCTGCCCCTTTGTGTGCCTCTTAGTGTAGCCCCGCAGGATAGCCCCTATCTTGAACTCTGAAACTGCTCAGCCCTCCGATTCTCAAGCCGGTCAACCTCCTCACCCCACGTCATTGCATATTGCAGCCTTTCCCTCCAACTGGGAGCGACTGTAACCTGTCACAGGTCCCAATACAACCCCACCTCCTGCCGCTACACTGCAGATCCTCCAGAGAAAGTGTAATACCGCACTCAACACTCAACCAGCATCAGACAACAACCGCTCAGCACACAACCCCAGCATTCCTCCAGCATTCAACCTCTACACTAAACCTCAGCATTCAAACAGGACTCAACCTCAGCATTCAACCAGCACTCATCAAGCATTCAACCTCAGCATTCAACCAGCACTCAACCTCAGCATTCAATCTCAGCATTCAACCAGCACTCAACCTCAGCATTCAACCAGCACTCAACCTCAGCATTCAGCCAGCATTCAACCTCAGCATTCAACCAGCACTCAACAAGCATTCAACCTCAGCATTCAACCAGCACTCAACCTCAGCATTCAATCTCAGCATTCAACCAGCACTCAACCTCAGCATTCAGCCAGCATTCAACCTCAGCATTCCTCCAGCATTCAACAAGCATTCAACCTCAGCATTCAACCAGCACTCAACAAGCATTCAACTTCAGCATTCAACCAGCACTCAACCTCAGCATTCAGCCAGCATTCAACCTCAGCATTCTATTAGCATCCGACAATCCTTGCCTTCAGACCCAATCAAGTGCACTTTCAGACTAAACCTCCTCCAGAAGTCTTCTCATCATGCACACTTACAACATCCCAATCATTCACAACCAAAGGAGAACCCCCTCAACTAACACCACCAACGTCATACGAAAAAGAATTATCCCTATCATGACATCTCCTTTGAACCAATTTCTAGGCCTCACCCTGCTCTCAGTAACTCTCTTCAATGCGCAATCCTTAACCAAGAAGACACATATTCTCAATGATTACCTCCTGGATTCCAACCCAGACATCTGTGCCATCACAGAAACCTGGTTAAAAAACTCGGACATTGCATTAACCAACCAACTACCTATCCAATCATATGACATCTTCACCTTCCATAGACTTAAAAAAAGAGGAGGCGGACTTCTTCTAGCCACCAAGAAAGAACTCAGACTGACCGCACATGCAATCAAGACAGAATCCAAACTGGAATTAGGTCTAGTCAAGTCAAAACATTTACAAATTCTGTTAGTCTACGCTCCCCCGGGAGTTCTAGAAACAGATCCCTCACCTCTCATAGAATCCATTGTGAAATATATCAACTCAGACCTTCCAACAATGATTATGGGAGATTTCAATCTCCATACAAATGCAATTCCTCATTCTGCGAACTGCGAAGCCCTCCTCACCACCCTTGGCGCTATGGGATTCATTCAGACCATTAACAGCCCCACACATAAAGCTGGACACACGCTGGATCTTATATTCATCAATTCTAACTTCACTTGCACAACAGAACCCACCTGTACCCCAATACCTTGGTCAGATCATTTCCTGATAGAATCTTCCTTCTCCACACTCAAACAGACTCACACCTCTCCTCACCTCTCTACCATTCAATTCAGGAAAGCATGTCAATCTGATATTCTCAGCGATCAGCTCTCCAAAGAACTCTCTAACCTAGACCTAGCTAACCCGGAATCAGCCCTATCCTCCTGGCAAAAGATTACAGAAGCAGTCGCAAACAAATGGTGCCCAATAGTCTCCAAATCAATCAACCCTACAAAAAAGGGAAATCAACCCTGGTTCAGCACCGAACTTAAACAGATGAAACAGAACTTACGCCATAAAGAAAATAGATGGCGCAAAACTCCCAATTCATCTACCCTCTCAGCATACAAGGGATTCTTACAGCACTACAGGACCGCCATTCTACAGAAAAAAAAGGAATACTATGCTAACAAAATACACCATTTCCAGTATGATGCACAAGCCCTATTCTCTTACGTAACACAAATCACTAAATCCACCCCCCCACCTATACCAGACGAACAAGCTCTTTCCAAAGCAAATGAGCTCGCTGCATTCTTTCAACAGAAGATCTTAAATACCCTCGCCCTCCTTCCTCCAATCACACCTATCAAGTTAGGCGAGAATCCCAATTCTCTTACTCGACCTAAATTTGACAGATTCGAATCAATCTCCACTAAAGAGATTGAATCCCTTCTAAAAAGCCAGAAACCATCTAGCCATCCGGCTGACAATATCCCATCGAGACTCCTGCTGCTCATCCCAAACACGATCTCAGGACCTCTGACCAGCATCATAAACAGCCTTCTAACTCAAGGAAGCTACCCAGACAACCTAAAAACCGCCTCACTCAAGCCCCTCCTCAAGAAACACAATTTAGACCCAAATGTACCAGCTAATTTCAGACCCATTTCTAACCTCCCATTTCTTGCCAAACTAACGGAGAAACTGGTAAACTCCCAGCTTTCTGAATACCTAGAAGACCACAAGATCCTATACCCATCGCAATATGGTTTCCGCAAATCACGCAACACGGAAACCCTCCTCATTTCACTTACAGACCATATAATCATGGGGTTAGACAAAGGACACTCCTTTTTACTAGTTCTGTTAGACATCTCGGCGGCTTTCGACACCGTCAACCATACCATCCTGCTGGATCGCCTAGCAGATATCGGCATTTCCGGATCTGCCCACAACTGGTTCAAGTCCTTCCTCAGCAATAGGACTTTTAAAGTCAAAATTAACAATAAAGAGTCACCCTTAACAAAATCAACCCTTGGTGTACCACAAGGATCCTCCTTATCTCCAACCCTCTTTAACATATACCTCCTCCCCCTCTGCCAACTGTTAACAGACCTAAACCTAATTCAATATCTGTACGCAGATGACGTGCAGATTCTAATCCCCATAACTGAATCAATCTCAAAAGCGCTCACCCACTGGAATAAATGCCTTCTATCCATCACTAACCTACTCAACAGCTTAAACTTGGTACTCAACGCCTCAAAGACAGAACTTCTCCACATCTCCTCAAACGAAAACAATATCTCCCCTCCATCACCACTCAATTCTCTCATTGCCTGTAAGCAGGTTAGAGACCTTGGGGCAATTCTAGACAATCGATTAAACCTAAAGAAAATGGTCAATACAACCTCCAAAGACTGCTTCTATAGACTTCAGGTTCTAAAACGATTGAAACCACTCTTATTCTTCCACGACTTCAGGACAGTTCTCCAAGCGCTTCTATTCGCCAAAATAGACTACTGTAGTGCCCTTTTCCTAGGCCTCCCCAAATCCACGACCAAACCACTGCAGATGATACAAAATGCGGCAGCGAGATTGTTGACCAGTACAAGCCGCGGCGAACACATCTCACCTATCCTCAAGAACTTACATTGGCTTCCAGTGAATTTCAGGATTCTATACAAATCAATCACCTTAATCCACAAAACCATCCATCATCAACTTCAACTCAACCTGGAAATCCCATTCAAACTCCACTCCTCTAACAGACCTACTAGAGATATTCACAAAGGCACTCTGAAATATCCCCCCACTAAAGCCTCACGCCTCTCTACGACCAAAGACAGAGCTTTTTCGATAGCAGGCCCATCTATCTGGAATAGCATCCCATCAAATCTCAGATTAGAGCCATGCCTTTTAACTTTCAGAAAAAGACTTAAAACCTGGCTCTTTCACCAAGCCTTCGCCGATCCTCCAGTCTTTCACTAGTTGTCCTTCAATCTAACCCAGCCTGGCATTTATACTCATGAACAATGGACTCTGAAACTTCTAGGTTAAACTTCCAGGTTAAAGCACCTTTTAAGCTTTAACCCGTACGCTCTTTGGTAATACATTGTAATACGTTATAATTTCTTCCTGCCTTATCTTCCTTCCAGCTTGTTGCAAGCTTCCAAGTTCTCCTCCCCTGTTGATTGTAACTTTGACTTATTCCCACCTATGGTTATCTTCGTTCAATTGAATTGTTACTCCAGTTATACCCCTTGTTAAATGTAAACCGATCCGATATGGTTATTTACTATGAAGGTCGGTATATAAAACTGTTAAATAAATAAATAAATAAATAAATATAAACATCTTGACAATTTCCCACACACATATCAACCTGGACCCAACTATTAATAGCCCTCAACTCTATCCTACTTCTCACCTCAATCTGTCCCTCAACTTCTTTTGCATTCTTAATTATCTGATATTGTTGTTGGTCTTTTACGTTGGAAAACACCACTTTATATTCAATATCTTATACAAATATCCCCTTATTGGTATTGTATGACCCTTAAATCATATTATGATGTAATACCTAAATCACTATTTCTACTCAACAATACCACATGTAGATATCCAAAAACATATTTATAATCCCCTCTTCTGTGGTGTGCCCCGCTTATATTGTTTTTCTTCTGTCCCAACAAGGCCCTTGTTTCACCTTCCTGGCTTCTTCAGGGGAATTGACTCGAAGAGACCAAACACCAATGAGAAAATATCACTCCCACATCTCGGTTCTGAACAAAAAGGAGTGGGTCAGAAAAAACACTAGGTTCAACATGGCCATTCGGCTCCCGCTTCACTGTTTGATCAACAAATCTTCCGAACCCTAGTGTGCACTGACACGACCACTCTTCAACCTCTGTATGTCATCAAAAGAAAAACTTCACGCTCTTCGCTGTGTATATACCAAGGGCTTTTATACCCTATAGAATATCACCTTAATATGAACTCAAAACTCTGAATATTCAAGGCGGGATCAGGACTTAAAGCTCAAGGCTGACGGCCTCTCCATCAACCATTTTAATCGGCTTGGGGTAAGCGTTTTAACAAGTATCTTGTTCGAAATTATCCCGGCCGTCCTTCACCATTTAGATGTTTCTACAAGTACCTCACCGTCTTTATGGCGGCATCTGGTCTCTCAAAATCGATTCATAGCCAGATGGGTACGTCCCTGGGCCAAGTTGAAAAACACGTGCAGACGTGCACCTGCACCCCAGTTTAAAAATTACCATTCCAGGGCTTTTCCCATAGACACAAAATGGGAGAAAAGTCTTAATGAATCTGGCCCTATGTTTGCAACTTATCCAGACAAATCCTTTTAAAATTGACCTAATTCCCAAGTTAAGTGCCTAAGAGACTTATTTTACAAAAGCTGCATGCAAAAATATAATCACCAAGGTTAGGCCTCTATTTGCAGTAAACAGGTACCTGCATTTTCAAAAGCTAAAGTTAGGCACCTAGATCTATAGAATATTGGCATCTAAACCCTTTAAAAATTGTCCCCTTAGGCTAGCCGCATAAGCAGCTTTTGACAATTCCGCCCACTGATTCTCTCTTCTATGTAGGTTCATGCTACAAGAGGGGAAATATGGCTATTGGATCAGATATCTTTGAACTCTGCAACATGCTGTATACTTTGTCTATAGAGATGAGGAGGACTCCCAATACCCATAGTATAATGATGATAGACTGTGTAATCCCTAAGTTGCATTCTCTATGGAGAAAAACTTATCTTTGATATGCACTCTCTAATCTATTTTAGTGAGAGTTGTATTTCCTAATGCAGCTCTCGCTTATCAGCAAGTCACACATGTACCCATCTTACTATGAATTTCAGTTTTAACTTCCCTTTATCTTTTTTTTGCCTACCTAATTCTTTCCTGTAAATATCTTGCAGTCATGTTTCCCCTTATATTTTTTTCTTTGCGATTAATTTGCTACTGCCATTATATAATATTTGAAACACTTCAGGAAGCAATTTATTCACACATTCAATGAACTTGAAAATTATTGCACATCAGCAAATGTAGCAGAAGGAAATTGGAGCAATCACCCACTACAATAATGACCATTATGGGAAAATATACTGAATTAAAGTACATCTGCTAAGGAGTGTTAGTGATCTGTATAATGACGTTATGGAGGGCCAAAGTATTTAAAAAAAAATGTTTCTGGGTAGTTTGTACATTTTGGGCCTTATTCACAGAAAGGTCAGTTTTAAAGGAATCTACCTGGGTAACTAAGGAGTTGCCCACTTCTGAAAACTGTCTGGAGCTGAGCTGCTAAATTTAATGGCCTAGTTTCATCAGGAAGTTAGATTTCACCGCATCAAAAAGGGGAATTCTGGGGAGGCAGGGTTAAGTCAGGAGAAACACCTATGTATACATGCATTTGATTTTGAAAACAAGTGCACATAGTTTTTTGCCATTGATATGTGCTTTCCTCCGAGGAGGTACGGGGATTTCATTTTGATGTCCCTGCACGCACTCATACATTACACCTACTACAGGGCGGGTATAAATTCCAATAGTAAACTTTAAGTGTGGCCTCTGGCAACCTCAAATTTTCCAAGTGAAACTGTAGGAGGAATTTTGCCTTGCAAATTAACCTATAGGTCCATGGGTACTTGGTGCCAATGTACCTGCAACTTGTGGTTTGGACATTCCCCTAGTCTTGTAAATTTGCAAATGAAGTTAAATTGAAAGTGCACCATTATTCAATTTGCAATTATTAAGTTAATCCCAGTTAACATGTTTTTATACTGAAGATATTAAATGAGTAGGGTAAATATAGTTACAAAATACAGTTACTGTGCGAATGTGACAAATTTCATTCCGTTTTTATCCATAAATCATTCCTAGCAATATGCAATCCTTGCTAACTAAATATAAAGTTCTTTGAGCTTCATATATCTTGCTAGTCAGTATAACCACAAACATGATCCATGGCACAGAAAATGCAATGTGATGCTCCTTTATCTGCTTCAAGGAAGATTTCTTCATAGAAGCATACTGCACACAGACTAAGCCTACCTCTATGGTTGAGCATATGAGATAAATTATTGCTCAAAGGACCAGATACTGATTGAGAATACTAAAATATAGTCATGGGCCCTTATTCCGTAATGTTTCAGGTTTAAAGTGTACCTCCTGATATATACATTAATATAGAAGGTGCCTTATATTATATATAAGACTGTTACCTTGTACAAGCTTAGATGACAGAACCACAGGAACAGCAGAAAGAGGGAAATCATTCTGTCAGCCGAAACGTACGAGCAAGACATATTGAATTTCTTTCATAGGTGTATATTTATTTAAATAAAAAAAATTCCATAGGGAAAACCTTCCTATTGCCCAATGGAGAACAATCCAACTGTTGTTCTACTGTCCATGGCATGAACTGTATAAGGAAATGAGATAGGAGGTGTGTTAATACATCAGGTAATTTGGTTGACCGAATACTCCCTAGTGCTTTATAAAAAAAAAAGAATGCCAAGAAATAAAGGTTATTAAAAAAAATGTCAGGTGACATCTTTTTATTAGGCTAACATAATACATTTGTTGATTGAATAGCAGTCGGGAGTTCTACTCCCTTCATTAGGTCAAAACAAATTGAGTGGGTCAAAGCAAAGGATAATATTACCTCAATGTACAAGTGAACCATAAATTACATTGCAATGTTGGTGTGAAGGAGAAGAGTGGGTGACGTGCTAGTAAAGTGATAAGAAGGTGACAGAGACAGCAGAAATATGCCTGGTGGAGAATGAGGAAGTTCATGTCTCTGTTGAGCCCTTTTATGTTTATTTGAATTGTCTGATCATGTTTGTTTTGAATGTCTTAGGTTCTGGTTAGTTCAAGATCACCATTACAATGCAATCTGTGATTCATTTATATATTCAGACAGATCCATCTATTGTGTTCACTTACTCATGATTGTTGTGACTTGATGAAGGAAGTGAATTCCTGAAAACTAGTCAAGGAAAGAACAATGTTCGATGCTATTATATGAGTAAAGAGAAATGTACATGCAGATGAATTGACAGTCTGAAAACGATCATCCCTCAGCATGGCTAAAAATACACAGTATTCCACAGTGCAAGCATTTTTAGCTTCATGTAGGGGAAGCATTTCTGGGGGTGGGGATGGGGGTCTGTTTATTTTGGGCATGATCTGAAATTCTATTTTCAGTCTATATGCGTTCGTTGTCTTGCGGAATCTACCCGCACACAAAACAGGTGTAAAAAGCTGCATGCACTTCATGAATGAGACGTGTTTCAAAGAGAAAGCACGAGTGCACTTTCTGTTTGAAATTTGGTGCAAACATCTGGGGTAAAAAGTAGCTGCAAAATTTTCCCCCCAAAAATGGGACAGTCTGAAAATTGCCCTCAAAATGTCTTAAGTTGGTTCAATAAAAAGGTGTCACCCTAAAATACCTTTTGTTGTCTTTTATTATAGCACATTGAAATGGACAGATACAGTAACAAAACTATGCTACCCAAAATAAAAGAATGATATACTATCAGGCTTATTCTCCAATGCTGACTTCTCACCATTAATCATATTATAGGGGGGCAGAATATGCATATATAAGGGACCTTTGGTTTCCTCTTACTAAAGGAGTGTGCCATTAATCTGGGGAAGTTCTGTGCAGAGATAACTGAGAAGTGTTTGGGTTTGCTACCCCATTTGGGAACATGTAGATGGTGTGTGCTAGCTGTTTATCATCCCAATGGCCCTGCTATGCTCATGGATTTTCTGTTAGATTTTCAAGCAGTCAGGAGCTTGCTGCTGTGAAATGTTTCCTTCTAATTTAAGAGAAAGAAGTAAGGAGGTTTTCTCATTTAGGAGGCTCATCTATCCAGCTTTTAACGATTGTTTTGGACTCTCGTAAACCAATTATTGAGAATTCCCCATGAGAGCGTTGGTACCCCTTCCCAGTGCGTCTGCTGTGCTAGGTTAGATCATGTGTAAGCGAAGATTCCAGGACTCTTTTGCCTCTCCTCCAGTGGATTTAAGCAGTCTGGTGAGCCAATGCAGAATAATTTTATTTTTGCATTAAATGTCTTTTTGACTAACTCCTTTGTTTGGAGGCATGGAAGTTTTATTCCTCCCTTCCTGCTTCTTGCTTACTTTTTCACCTTTTGGGTTCATTTGATATTTTTTTTCCACTTGGAATTGATAACCCATGTACCTGGAAGTCAGTATACCAAATCTTTAGAAGAGGAAAGTAATCCAGAAAGATACAGAAGGATACAAATTCCATCTAAAGCAAGGAATCCCAGTAAAGTGCACTATCAGGTAGGGATGTACATTCGTTTCATCTGTTTCATCCGTTTCCTATACAAGCATGTAATATGAAATGTATGAAATGAATGCACATCTAATTGACATGTAATGGGAAACGTATGAAACGAATGAAACGAATGCACATCCCTACTATCAGGAGACACAAAGAAGATACAACATAAAGGTAACAAGAACTTTGTTGCTAATGAAGGAAGTCTTACATGAAGGGATGAGAAGTGCCCTCCAAGTGCTGCCTAAGGAGTTAACAGAATCAAGAAAGAGAGATAAATACCCTTCTGGTGATGCCTGGGGATGTTAGGATGTTTAAAGAAATTCTTAGAAGATATTACATCTGGGACTAAGTTTTGATTAAATATTGGAACAGTATATATACTAACCACTTCCAGTGGGATGATTTAAGAAGTAAATTGGGAGGTAAAGGAGGATTGAGCTAATTTCAAACTACATAATCTGAGGAATCTGAGTAAGAGACAGAAGAAGAAATTCATTGAAAATAAGGAGAACTTCCAAAGTGAGTAAGAGACTTTGCTAGAAGGTGTGAAATCACAAGTTTATTCTGTCTACTGTCGTATTATTGGTGCTAATCAATTGAATACAAGAAGTGTAAATATTATTCAATCCTCTGATCAAACTATCAGTAAAGAAGTTGAAGTCTTCTCCAGAGTGTTTATTGGATGTAAATTGGCAGTGCTGTGAACCAAAGGACAGAGACAGGGTCTGATTGCAAAGAAACAGGGTGTAAGAGCTAATGTTCATCCCCACAACTTGGAGCCTGGCCTGAGAGAGTAAAGCTATCCATGGAGCAAGGGAGAGGAATATAGAGACGGTAGAGATCTTTAAGTAGAGAGGTCTCTTTCTAATTGTTTTTATGTGCCCCTGGGTACCAAGTTAAGATCTGTCCTGACCAAGTGTTACTAGGGATGTGAATCAGGCTTCGGACGATTGAAAATATCGTCGATATTTTCAAAATCATCAGAAATCGGGGGCTCCCCCAAAACGATAGGAAAACCCCACGATATTGATCGTGGGGGTTCTCTTATCATTTTGGGGGAGGGCGGGAAAAACAGCACACAAAAATAACCCCTAAACCCACCCATTACGGCTGGCACCATCTTTAAAAATGGCACGGTCATCCAGTGCTCCTACCATGTGACAGGAGCCGGCCAATGGCACGGATACCCTGTCACATGGTAAGGGCAAAGGGCCATCGGCGCCATTTTGATTAGTGGCAGCCGACGGCCCGGGAGCAGGAGATCGGTCCCGGGATCCCCACTGGACCACAAGGTACCTGTAAAATGTTTTGGGGGGGGTCGGGAGGGTGGGGAAGCTAAGGGATTAGTTTTAAAGGTCGGGTGGGTTTTTTGTTTATCGGCTTGGGCACAGCTGATAAACAAAACCGCGATTGGGCTGGACGAAAAAAACAACACGATGCGAATCGGAACCGGAATCCGAGCCGATTCCAGTTCCAATTCACATCTGTAAGTGTTACACATATCTGTAATTAATAAGAAAATAAGGTTATTTTATATTTAAAACATTTTTTAAAATTTCAACTTAAAGTTCATTCATTAAGCAGTTTTTGCATTACATAAAATATTAACTTGTGGAAGTGTTGCGCTGAAGGTGGACCCTTGGCTTGGTGCAGGATTGGTATGGCCCTCTGAGGGATCCCAGAGGATGCCTGCCGCCAGGAGGTGGAGCACATGAGGAGACAGAGGCTGACAGGAACTTCACCAATAACGGTTTGGGGGCTCCACGGGTTGAGCCCTTGGATTCTCAGACTGCTTGGGCTTAGGTGGGCCTCTGGGGGTCTCCAAGAGAGATGATGGAGAGGTGTGCCCAGCAAGAGAAGAGGTGCGCGGCTGTCGGGGAACAGATGAGCTAGATCGGAATTGAGGGTACCGGAGACCATGGGAACAAGGCAGGAGCTAAAGGTCCACTGGGAAGGATAGGCAGAGCCTAGTGGTCCAGCTCGAAGAAGGCTGAGGGCGGTGTCAAAGCAGGCAGACTTGGTAGTCACAGGAAGAGCAAATAGAATGTCCGAATGGAGCACAAGTGTCAAAACCAGGGTATCTGTCCGAGGAAGGTCAGACAAAGCAAGGGTCGGCTCCAGGTATCAGTCCGAGCATGGTCAAAGGCAAGCAGAGGTTTGTTCCAGGTATCAGTCCAAGCGTGGCCAAAGGCAAGCAAAGGTCAGTTCCAGGTATCAGTCCGAGTGTAGTCAAAGGCAAGCAGAGGTCAGTTCCAGGTATCAGTCCAAGCGTGGTCAAAGACAGGCTGAGGTCCATCAGTGTGCTTCCCTGAAGAGGGAGACGGGAAGCAATAGTTGAGGGCCTGTAACTGTAGTGCCCAAGCTCAGGACCCCCGCCGGGCTTAGACTTTGGAGTTTCCCAGATGCACCGGACATGTCTGGATATGGTGGCCTGGACCCCCACAGTAGAGGCGGAGACCAGACTTCTGCCTTCAAAGGTGTTCCTTGGGAGTAAGGTGACCGCGGTTGACCTGCATCGGTTCTCCCTTTGACAGGGAAACTGCCGATGGTGCCCTCAATCTGGGGCTAGTGACCGCGATGGTTCCGGGACCGCTCGTCGTATGATCCTTACTTTCCGATGCCATTCCTGGAGGTGGTGGTCAATCCGCCCGACCAAGGAGATGAGGTCCTCCAATGATGCAGGAATCTCTCAGGCTCAGTTCGTCTTTTAGAACAGAAGACAGCCCTTCAAGATAAAGTGCCCACAGGCAGTCCTCCTGCCATCCCAATTCCATTGCCAGGGTTCAGAATTCCATGGTGTATTCTGTGAGGGAATGGGACCCCTGGCAGAGGTGGAGGAGATGGGACCGCTTATTGGCCTGGATCATCAAAGGTCCAACGGAACGTAGAAATGAAATGGGGGAGCGGCTGTAGTAAGGAATCAGAACACTTCCAAAGTGGGGAGGCCCTTGCCAGGGCCTACCCTCCAAACGCGAGAGAATAAAAGTGATCTTAGTCACTTCACCTGGAGAAAAGGAAGGTTGTAGCGCAAACTGCATGTAACACTGGTTAATGAAGCCTCGGCAGAGATGAGGGCCCCCATTGAATCGGGGAGGAGCAGGGAGGGCCAGCAGTACCCATGAGGGCAATGAACCAGAGGAAGCGCTGTTAGGAAGAGTCCCAGGGTTGGCCATAGCGGACTCTGCAAGTTGTGATCGTAATTCCTCTGGCCAGTGCCTCGAGGTATTGCTGCTGCTTCTGGACACATGAAGCCAGACCTGGAATAGCCTGCAGAGCACTTGGCAACCTGTTGCGCTGGAGGTGGACCCTTTTCCTGGCGCAGGATTGGTACAGCCCTCTGAGGGATCCCAGAGGGCGCCTGCCTCCAGGAGGCAGAGCACACGAGGAGACAGAGGCTGACAGGAACTTCACTAATAATGGTCTGGGGCCTCCGTGGGTTGAGCCCTTGGATTCCCGGACTGCCTGGGCTTAGGTAGGCCTCTGGGGGTCTACCGAAGAGATGACGGAGAGGTGTGCCCACCAAGAGAAGAGGTGCGTGGCTGTTGGTGTACAGGCGAGCTAGACCGGAATAGAGGGTACTGGAGACCACGGGAACAAGGCAGGAACTGAAGGTCCTCCGTGAAGATAGGCAGCGCCTAGTGGTCCAGCTCAAAGAAGGCCGCAGGCGGTGTTGAAGCAGGCGGACCTGGTGGTCACAGGAGGAGCAAATAGAGTGTCCGAATGAAGCGCAAAGGTCAAAGCCAGGATTTCTGTCTGAGGAATGTCAGCCAAAGCAAGGGTTGTTTCCAGGTATCAGTCCGAGCATAGTCAAAGGCAAGCAGAGGTCAGTTCCAAGTATCAGTCCAAGCAAGGTCATGACAGGCCGAGATCAGTACCAGATGTCAGTCTGAGAGGGTTCAACCTGAGTAGCAAGACGAGGAACAGGACTCAAGAACGAAGGAACTCAGAAACAGATGCTGGAACACAGGAAGGACCATGGCTGGCCGGTCCGCACATGCGTACCTGAAAATGAAATGAAACTCACGGGCCCAGCAGTCCAATAACTCCCCCCCCCCCAATTCAAGCTTTAAATCACGGGTCCTACTGGGCTGTGCTCACCCCCACCCCCCAACCCCACCAAAGCCTTCTGACAGGTTTTAAACTTCAAAAGTGGTAGGGGTCTGGATATCCCCTTCTCATGCCTGCTCCCAATTCACCATAACTGTCTCCCTCTCTCTTCTCCCCCTTCCCCAGTCCTACCCACCCACTGCTTCATTCAGTGAGGCCTGGGCTCCCCACCAGCCCCACTTCACCCTTCTGTCGTGGCTCTATCCTTTGACTGGTGGGCTCCCTGCCAGCCGTGCTTCTCGGGTTTGGCGAGGCCGTTTCAGTAACTGCAGCCTGGAGTCCCAGCCAAACCCTGTGGCTCAGTTCTGCAGTGTGGATCTAGCACTTATCTTTCAGCTTTTTGCCTGCCTGATGTCTGTGTCATAGCAGACAAAAGAAAAAAAAAACCTAAGATCTTTTTTATTTCACAAAAATGTGTAAAAACATGATTTTGAATGTTTTTTTTTTTAAATATATAAATATTTTTTCAAATTTCACAACAGAAATTTGACAGTGGAAATCCTGTGGATTTCCACTGTCAGAAAATGCCCAGTGATTCTTGACACTGATTGGCCATCAGTAGTATTCCATACTTGGATGAATAGTGTACAGGGTATGGAGAATATGCGGGGGCAATATACATATGGCGGGTGCTCGGTGTGCAATGTATTGGTTATTAAATCATTCAATTTGCCCACATTAAGTTACCCTTTTGCCATTAGGGGTCATTTTACATGCTGTTCTAAAGGAGTTATATATGCTGTTGTATGCACCTGTAATCTGATGTACATTGGACATACCAGGCAGGAAATTAAAGTGAGGATTAAAGAACATTAGAGTAGGTTATGGGTAGGCAAAGTAGCAGCCCCCTTGGTCTCTCATTGGCAAGATGCTGGCCACCCAGTGGAGGAACTGAAGTTCTTTGTGGTATAATAATGCTCCATTCAGAGCCAGGGAGAGGGAAATGCTATATTGAGGTGGACAGAACAGAGGTATAGTTTCATATGGAAAACATTTCAACTTCATGGTTTAAATGATGATATAGAACGGGATGTGTTCTATAGTTATGTTAAGATTTTACCTGTTAAATGTGTTTTGCCATCGTTTTATGATTGTGCTGGATATTGGGAGGAATTGGGTGGATATATATGCATTTTCATTGTAATGTTTGAGAAGAAACAGTCTCATAAATCTGTTGTGCTTGGAGAAATTTTCCCTGTAGAAGGAATCGTTATAGAGATGTTGTTGTTTAAGCCTTGATTGATTTGGAACAATATGTAATAGTTGCGTGTTAGGGTTTGAAGTCCATTTTGTGGAATTATGTTAGTGTAGAATAGGGCTCGTTTGTGGTAAGTTTTTATTTTATTTGGTTGGATTGGGTTTCCTGGATCATTATTGCTATAACATTATGAAGTCTCTTGTATTGGGTTGAAGCAATGATTGACTGGTGTTGGAGGTGAGGTCAGAGGCATGCCTTTAACGGGATTGGCCAGTAGGTATGATTTAGATGATGATGCTCTGGCTGTGTTTTTAGATGCCATGGAGGCGTGGAACGTCAACAGATAGCCTTAGAAAACTTTTGCTGAAAGCCGTATGAAAGAAACTGCTGATGCTGAGCCAGCAGTGAGTCGTAAGTAGTGAATTTGAGCGGATTGTAAGTAAACATGAATAACTATAGATTTGTCATTTTGAACAGCCATACGAGATCCAAGTGTAGTGTTTATGTTCTATGTGTTGTATGTATTGGTAACATGCCGAATATGATGGCGGTGAAAGTGTGGGTTCAGTGATTGTAGTCTTTTGGGTAGAAGTAGGTAAACCCTTGTTTGATAACATTGAGTTATGAGAGATAATGGGAATCTTTTCCATATGTAGTTAGACTTTGTATAATCTATTCATTATAGGATGATAAGAAAAATGTATAGATATTTGGAATGGCTTGGGCACTATCACCAGAGTTTCTGAGAAGGATTTATGGAAGACAGAGATTGTCCCCTGCAAATTTAAGAAAATACTGCAACTGATGATTCCCCTTAGTAAGCCCTGTATAGGGTGAAACGAGGGTCCTCGTCGGGAGTGAATTGTGGAGATGGACTATCAATATCATTTGATCGTCGGTGGTTGGAATTAACACTGGATTTCTAAAGACTTTGAACCTATTAGCTTTGGGCATACAATTATCAGTAGATTTTAGAGGCAGTATGTTTTAGTAGATGTTTAAGGAATTACTATCATTTTCCCTTTGTGATGTGGATTTTATATATATGAATGGGTATGATATGTGTATGAGTATGTATGGATTACAGGATGAATGATGGGTAATCCTTTGTGCTACGCTTATTTTAATTCCCTTAAGTTTTCCTTTGTTAATTAACCTTTCTCATACTGTTTAGTAATCCTTTGTTTATTAAATATGTTCAATGTATTTGACTTAGGAAACCTATTTTCCTGCATACTCTGTTTTTAATGTAAACCGGTATGATTTGTATCTGATACAAGAATGTTGGTATATAAAAATGCAAAATAAATAAATAAATAAATAAATAAATAATACATGTGCATCATTTATATAATGTGGTGATATTTATGGGTTTGAAAATTAACATTGTATAAGGCAAAAAAATGTCATAATGATAAAAATATTTGATACTGATAGTGTCTCAAGGATATTGGTTTGTTAAATAGCCTTTGTTAATAAACAGATTAAAAAGATAAGAAATGATTAATATTCTGGTCATTATTCCTCTGATTATGGTGTAATATGTGATTGATATATTCAGAGGATCTGCACTATTGTTTTTTGCAATAAAAAGTAGTTCAGATTAATATACAGGGGGCCATTTTTCTAGAAGACGGGAACATTAGACTACTACTTCTAGACTACTGAAATTCATTATTTCTAGGCTTTAATGCAAACTTAATTAAACCTCTTCTCTAAAATGCCTCTGCCAGAATTCTCACTGGAACTAGAAAATTTGGTCATATCACTTCAACCCTGATAGATCATTGGCTTCCAATAACCTTCCAAATCTAATCCAAAGTATTATTATCTTCAACATCATCAATAATATTGACTCATCTCCTCCTGGAATTTCTATACAACTCTACAATCCAAAAAGAGACCTAAGATCCCAAAACAAAGACATTCTTTCAATATCCTTCAACAATATTGCTCATCTTACCCAAATCAGAAATCATCTGTTTTCTATTAATAGATCGAAACTTTGGAACTCTCTACCTAATCCACTAAGACTAACAACTGAAAAAAAGAAATTAAAACAAGACCTAAAAACATGGCTCTTCAAAAAAGCCTATGAACTCACCTGAAACTATTCAAATATGCTTAGTAAAAGGACTGATCTCACCCTAATTTTTGTTGATTTGTATACTTTATTAAAATTTCTGTTTAAATAATTCCTTGGAATTATTCTCCATTGTTGTAATTAATAATTCCATTATTCTCATACTTTTCATATTTTTATATTAATGTAGTTTGAAATGTACTATCTTTCTAAAATGTAATTCATTGCTATATTTATAAACCGTTGTGATCTACTTTTGGAATGACGGTATATAAAAGGCATAAATAAATAAATAAACTTTGGTTTTGAATTTATTTCCAACAGGTACATTTTACCATCTCATAGGAGTACATAATCATTGCTATTAAAAATAGAATTACACAAACATCAGAAAGAACAGTACATTATTTAGTTTTATTTCTAACACATATTGAAAAATTAGTATCTCATCGATACTGCATTTATTTCTAATAAATATTCCAAATAAATGTGTCATTGACATATCTGTACCACTTCCAGTTTAAAAGGCATTAATACAGATCACTCATACTATTTCTGAACCAACCTTTTCACTGCATTAAGTATGAACAGGTTGGCAATTGTTTGTCTAGTATTAGTAAGTATTAGTGTTATATAACCGCGATAATGTCATTTAGTTGAAAGAATATGCTTAGTTTCACAGACTCACAGATTTTTAGATGCTCCCTCTGTATTAAAGAAAAAATACATTGTTATATTTGTTTGTGATGTGCCAGAGGAGGACCCATGGGCCGAGGTGGGGTTGACGCAACCTGTAGGAAGGACCTACGGGTCCCCACTGTCGGCAGGCAGAGAGGGCTGACTTGTTCCCCGCGGGTTGAGCCTTTGGGTACCAGGGTTTCTGTATGCTGCCGTCGATGGGAGGATCGAGATCTGCCCAGAGGCAGCAACAAAGGAAGGTGTGAGTCTGTACTAGATGAGGCGGAGTCTCAGAGACACGGGCGCCAATAGGAAAAAAGTCAGACAGGGTGTACCCGAGCAAGAACAGGCCGAAGCCTGAATAGGCCAAGTCCAGTACGTAGACTGAAGAGGCGTCGAGAGGCAAGCTGAAGTCAAGGCTGGCCACAATCTGGAAGCGGTGGCAAGCAAGGCTGAGATCTGGATGAAGAAAGATAAAAAGCATAGTCGGAAAATGTAGAGGTCTGGGCCTGGAGAGGCAACGGAGTACTCAGACAATGCAGAGATCTGGGTCTGGAGAGATGCAACAGAGTAGTCAAGCAATGCAGAGATATGGGTCTGCAGATAGGCAGCAGAGTGGTCAGGCAAAGCAGAGGTCCGGGCTTGGAGAGAGTCGATGGCATGATCAGGCAAAGCAGAGGTCCGGGCTTGGAGAGAGTCAATGGCATGGTCAGGCAAAGCAGAGGTCCAAGCTTGGAGAGAGTCGACAGCATGATCAGGCAAAGCAGAGGTCCAGGCTTGGAGAGAGTTGATGGCATGATCAGGCAAAGCAGAGGTCCGGGCTTGGAGAGAGTCAATGGCATGGTCAGGCAAAGCAGAGGTCCAGGCTTGGAGAGAGTCAACTGTGTGGTCAGGCAAAGCAGAGGTCAGGGTCCGAAGAAGCAATCTGAGGATAGGTTGAAGATCAGGAATGCAGGAACAAGGAGAACGGGAATAGAAGTCAATGAGGATCAGGAACCAGGAACAAGAGAATCACAAGGAGGCAAGAAGCACTCGACCAGCCAGGAGACCTGTTGCAAAGGCAATCTTGGGAAGCGGAGCCTGAGCTTAAGTAGCGGAGCTCCGCTGACGTGATCATCCGGGGCCACGGCTTGGATCCCACCACGGGCCCTTCTTAAGTTGTAGTGATATGCGCGAGCCTAGGGAGGGGCAACGCGCTGGACGGTGGCATCTCTCCGTGGGCCATGCA
Source organism: Rhinatrema bivittatum (assembly GCF_901001135.1). Taxonomy (NCBI): domain Eukaryota; kingdom Metazoa; phylum Chordata; class Amphibia; order Gymnophiona; family Rhinatrematidae; genus Rhinatrema; species Rhinatrema bivittatum. The sequence continues at coordinate 63,003,250 of NC_042621.1, forward strand.
GAGAGGCCCGATGCGGAACACCAGAATATGAAGCTGAGCCGGAGGCACCAGGGGCAGCCCGAGGACAGATCCAGTGGCCCACCGCCGCCAGAGATGAGGGACCAGGCTTGAGATGAGGGATTAGCTTGAGAGAGGTAAGAGGGCTGAGCTGCGGGTCTGCTGCGGCCGGCACACGTAATAGTTTGGACATTGCTTTCGGGTATTGTATGAGTGTGGATGGTTGGTTGAGAGTTAGTATGAGTGATTTATTTTTATTAAGGTCTTTTTAAACTGGGTGCTGATATATTAACGAGATATTTATTTCTTTGCACTGTTAGAAACAAACAATATCAACGAGATACACATTTTTCAGTATGTGTTAGAAATAAAACTAAATATTGTACTTTTCTCTCTGATGTTTGTATAATTGTATTTAAGTAAGAACAGGTCAGCAGTTGTTTGTCTTGTATTAGTGGCTATTAGAAATAGACCAAAATATCATGATTCAGGGCTACTTGCCAAATTTCAACCTTACTGATAAAAATCTAGGTCTTTGATAATTTTATTGGGATTTTCTTGGCTTGTCTGTATGCTTTCAGGAAACATAATTCAGAAAATCCCACTTATCTGATCATACCCAGGCTATGGTTTGAGTTATGGTTTGCGATCCTGATTCCCAAATCATCTGTTGTTGTCAGTTGTTACAATTGCCATTACTAAATAATGGTGTGCTGCAGGCACCCTGTGCAGGGGGAATAACAGAGTTCACTTATGATTTAACAATTGCTGTTTGAAGTAATCTCGCTGTTGCAGTCTTGACCTATAGTCCGGCAATGATTGTGTATTGTGATTTATTAAATTAAATTAAGTTACCTGAGATGAGATTCCTCCAGTGAAAGGAGTCGATGACCTGAGGTTTAACTTCAGGATCTCAAGCCAGGACAAGCCATTATCCGGCTCTCTCTTCAAGAACCAATGTAAAAGAATAAATTGTTTTAGTTCAAGAACTTTAAAGAATAATTTATTTTAGAGTCTAAGAATGGGGGAAGGCAATTTTCAAAAGCCGTTTACCTGGATAAAAGACTATATAGCCCAGTAAATTGGCTGTCTGAAAATTAGGTAAAAGTGCACAAGGGGATCAACAACTCGTACTTTTAACAATGGAAAAAGCAGGAGTTAGGATGGAGAAGCAATAACCCACACAGTTATACATTTTCAAAACTAGGACAGTAACTTTTAAATAGCCGTGTGGATGTATATATATATATGTGCGTATGCCGGCTTGCGCAAATGGCCTTGGCCATTTTATGTCATACGCGTGTATATGCGACTATGTTATAAAATCTGAAATGTGTGCGTACATGTGCGAGCAATATTATATGGGCGTGTGTATAGGTGAGCAAATTCCGCCTCTACTGTGTAAGTGGGGGGGATTTTGTAGGCACATGCGCCGACACGAATACCTGTTTCCCCAGTTCGTTTACGGCAGTTAGTGTAACTGGGTTTAAAAAAGGTTTGGATAAGTTCCTGGAGGAAAAATTCATAAACTGCAATGAATCTCTAAGGAATGGTAGCTTGAGATCTAATTGATGTTTGGGTACTTGCCAGGGTCTTATGGCCTGGATTGGCCACTGTTGGAAACAGGATGCTGGGCTTGATGGACCCTTGGCCTGACCCAGTATGGCATGTTCTTATGTTCTCCCAGTTCACCCAGTAAAGGATAGGACTTCCTAACCTCCCTTGTTAGATAAGCCTCCCTTTTACCCTATTAGCCCCCACCCTTCAAACCTCGCTGACTAGCCCTGATATTTTTTATTTCAAAACTTACAGTTGGGAGGAGGAGAGGGGGAGAGGTACTGGGGGAAAGATGGGAGGGTTTGCTAGGAGTTATATTATAAATGGGAGACTTAAGGGAGAAATCTGTGCATAAATATGGGGATTTAAGTTTAGGGGGGATACCGATTGTGAGAGTATTTGATGCAAGTGCTACATAAAGGGGGGGCAGGAAAGTGAGAATAATAACTTTAAGCTTGTTCACAGAAGACTTGTGCTGATGTATTAAGGGGTGGGTTGAGGGGGAATAAAGAAAGATTCAGGAGATTGTTCAAATATTGTTTATTCAAATGCATTTTATTGTCTCAGCCTTCTTATTGAATTTAATATATGGTTCTGTAAGTTAGACATTGTTGAATCTATGTAAATGAACCAGAAGTTGTGAGTTGTTTCTTATAACCTGTTAATAAACTTTAAATTACATAAAAAAAACAAAAAACAACTTACATGCCATCCATAGGAGAAATAAAATTACATGGTATGGGATCCCAGTGCGCGCTTATCCGCATACTTCAGGTTACAGGCTTGGAAGGCCCAGACTCCACCCACACCCCGCCCCTTTTTTGTAAAAAATGTCTTGTGCGCATAGCGAGAGATTTGTGCGCACTCACGCGTTTTAAAAAATCCATGCGGTGCACGCCGGTTGCACTTATGCGTGTTTCTCCTGGTTTCAGCATGCATAGGCCTTTTAAAATTCACCTGTAGGGTGTGTTATTTTGAAGAGGAAAAAATATCCACCAAAAAAGCAGGTGTAAATCTCTCTGGATGCCTTTTTTCCTTAGATAAAGGGAAATGATTCTCATGCTTTACATTTAAGAACTGGTCTAAAGTCCATGGATAAAAAATGCCCACAGACTTTTTCAACTACTGGCTGATATTTGGAAATTGCTCCCTCTAAGTTTAAATTGTTATAGCACATTTAATTTCCATCATACTTTTGATTTTTTTAAATGTATATATTTAGGGGTTGATTCACCCAATCTGAGTCTGGAAAAGACTAGCAATTAGGGAATAGCTCTTTAAGAAGGAAGTCAATATTCAGTAAGCTGGTGAGTGGGAAAGTAAGCCAGATAAAGATCCGTACATACATTTTTTGCAGATATTCAATGGGACTTAGGTGCATAAGTCTGCTGTTGACTGTTTCTAGATACATTTATGCACATAACTTTATCCAACTAACTTTAGTACAAACAGCAGGTGGAAGGTACGTGGGCACCTGTAGAGTGTATGCTTTGCTCTTGCTTCATGCAGGCTGAAGGCCCATGAAGATCAGCTCCATCATCCAGCTCCTGACGCAGACACAATGTGTTGAAACATGAGGAGAAGTCATTTCTAAATAAAATGATTTTATTTGCATAAAAGATAAAATTTTAAAAAACTATCAGTTGCTTACATTTATAGAGCACAGCGGTATTTAGCTTGGGAGTGAGTTTGAAACTGAAACAGTCATTCCCCATGACAAGAAATACCGGAGATTAGGTCATTGAATCTAATTCGTATATCCCTGTTGTTGGTTTCTGTTACAGAGGGATTGACTACAGAGGCTTTGTTTTTTTGGTTTAGTGAAAAAAATCAAGGCAAAAAAAAAAAAATGGCATTCAAAAAGTACCAAGATTCTCAATAAGAACAACACTGGGAAAAATATCTAGTAAAATTGATAGAGACAAAGAAAGACCTTAGGATGGCAAAATCACAAGTAGAAAAAATAAGAATTAAAGAAATAAAGTGAAGTGACAACTTCGACAAGATATTTTATAGATATATTAGAAAAATGAAGCAGATCACAAGTGGAACAGTAAGCAATATGTGAAGAGATATAATGACTAAGCAGAAATGTTAAACAAATATTTCTATTTGATATTCACTAGGGATGTGAATCGTGTCCTCGATCGTCTTAACGATCGATTTCGGCTGGGAGGGGGAGGGAATCGTATTGTTGCCGTTTGGGGGGGTAAAATGTGAAAAATCGTGAAAAATCTAAAAATCTAAAAATCGCAAAACCGGCACATTAAAACCCCCTAAAACCCACCCCCGACCCTTTAAATTAAATCCCCCACCCTCCCGAACCCCCCCCAAATGAGTTAAATAACCTGCGGGTCCAGCGGCGGTCCAGAACGGCAGCGGTCCGGAACGGGCTCCTGCTCCTGAATCTTGTTGTCTTCAGCCGGCGCCATTTTCCAAAATGGCGCCGAAAAATGGCGGCGGCCATAGACGGACACGATTGGACGGCAGGAGGTCCTTCCGGACCCCCGCTGGACTTTTGGCAAGTCTCGTGGGGGTCAGGAGGCCCCCCACAAGCTGGCCAAAAGTTCCTGGAGGTCCAGCGGGGGTCAGGGAGCGATTTCCCGCCGCAAATCGTTTTCGTACGGAAAATGGCGCCGGCAGGAGATCGACTGCAGGAGGTCATTCAGCAGGGTTCCGGCGCCTCGCTGAACGACCTCCTGCAGTCGATTTCCTGCCGGCGCCATTTTCCGTACGAAAACGATTCGCGGCGGGAAATCGCTCCCTGACCCCCGCTGGACCTCCAGGAACTTTTGGCCAGCTTGTGGGGGTCAGGGAGCGATTTCCCGCCGCAAATCGTTTTCGTACGGAAAATGGCGCCGGCAGGAGATCGACTGCAGGAGGTCATTCAGCAGGGTTCCGGCGCCTCGCTGAACGACCTCCTGCAGTCGATTTCCTGCCGGCGCCATTTTCCGTACGAAAACGATTCGCGGCGGGAAATCGCTCCCTGACCCCCGCTGGACCTCCAGGAACTTTTGGCCAGCTTGTGGGGGGCCTCCTGACCCCCACGAGACTTGCCAAAAGTCCAGCGGGGGTCCGGAAGGACCTCCTGCCGTCCAATCGTGTTCGTCTATGGCCGCCGCCATTTTTCGGCGCCATTTTGGAAAATGGCGCCGGCTGAAGACAACAAGATTCAGGAGCAGGAGCCCGTTCTGGACCGCTGCCGTTCCGGACCGCCGCTGGACCCGCAGGTTATTTAACTCATTTGGGGGGGGGGGGGTTCGGGAGGGTGGGGGATTTAATTTAAAGGGTCGGGGGTGGGTTTTAGGGGGTTTTAGTGTGCCGGCTCACGATTCTAACGATTTATAACGATAAATCGTTAGAATCTCTATTGTATTGTGTTCCATAACGGTTTAAGACGATATTAAAATTATCGGACGATAATTTTAATCGTCCTAAAACGATTCACATCCCTAATATTCACTGAAGATTACTTTGGACAAGGACCATGGATTGTTGGTATGGGAGCCGGGTTGGATATAACCGTTTTTTTGTGTGGAACTAACAAAACTGAATGTGACGGATACATCCCATCTTGCCTCATGGATTTAAGAGTATTTAAGGAACTCGGAAAGGTTCTGGTAAGTCCACTGAAAGACCGATTCAATAGATCTCTGGAGACAAGTGATTCCACCAGACTGGTGAAGGGCAGATGTGTAGTCCCTCTGCATAAAAATGGAAGCTGAGAGGTGCTTGGAAACTACAGGTAAGTTTGTCTTACTTTGGTGATGGGGAAAATTAATGGCGACTCTCCTAAAGGAAAGGATAGTGAAGTCAACAATGCAGTGGTTTGAAGAATTTAAAGCAGCATGGGGCGGATTTTAAATGCCCTGCGCGCGCCGGCATGCCTATTTTGCATAGGCCACTGGCGCGCGCAGAGTCCCGGGACACGCGTAAGTCCCGGGGCTTCGTAAAAGGGGCGGGGAGGGGTCATGTCGGGGGCGTTCCCGAAATGATGCAGCGGCCCGAGGGCATGGCGCCGGCCCGGGGGCATGGTCGAGGCCTCCGGACCAGCCCGTGGGTCGGGTGATGGCGCACCAGCAGCCCGCTGGTGTGCGCAAATTTACATCTGCTTTTAGCAGGTGTAAATCATTCAATAGAGGTAAGGGGGGGGGTTTAGATAGGGCCGGGGGGGTGGGTTAGATAGGGGAAGGGATGGGAAGGTTGGGGGAGGGCGAAGGAAAGTTCCCTCCGAGGCCGCTCCGAAATCGGAGCGGCCTCGGAGGGAACAGGCAGCGCGTGCTGGGCTTGGCTTGCGCAGGTTGCAAAAATGTGCACCCCCTTGCGCGCGCCGACCCCGGATTTTATAAGATACGCGAGGCTACGCGAATGTTTTCCCAGTGAAGACGGTGGAGATAAAAACAGTCCCGTAACTAAAAAAGACATGGGATAAATACAAAGGAACATGTGGATGAAAATAAAGCACTGGGGTAACATGCATGGAGTGGCAGTAACAAATTAAAAAAAAAAGGTGTAGGGTTAACCTGCATAGACAAGAAGTTGCAATTCTGAAAAATATTACCGTGAAGACTAGATGTTATGCCTGTCGGTTGCAGACAGCTGCGACCACGCATACTTACTTCTTGCACCTCTCTCCTGCCCTCCCTGGGACTGCTCTTGGCGTGGGCCAGTCTACACCACTCTGTTCCCTGGGACTTATCATGGCGGCATGGATGCCGTTACCACCCACAACGACTTCTGGCCTTCCTAGGCGTTCACGCGCGCATCACCAGTCCCATCTTTGAAGCCTCTTTGGTGGGAACCTCAGGGGCATCCTGTTTGATGATGTCATCGGACTCCTGTATTTAAGCTCCACTTTTGCCCCCAGCTAGCCGACTTGGCAACAAGTTCTGTACATGTCTGCAACTCCTGCATTCGGGTTCCTGAGACTATGCTACCTGCCCTTGCTCCTGGACCCTGTCTGGCACCTGCTCCTTGGGGATCAGTGTGCGCTCCTACGGGGACTCGCTCTCCTGGCCTACCACACTCCTCGGGCTGGCTCTGCGCCTCCTGGGCTCTATGATGCAAGGCCTCCTGCTTCTCGGGACTTTAACTGGAACACCGAGGCAACCTGTGAGTTCTACGACAGGGCTTCCCCGGTCCTCGGGGTTGTGCCTGGGTGCGCCTCCCCACTCCTTGGGGCCATGCCTACTTGTGTCAAGAGACTGTCAGAGCTTCCCCCACTCCACGGGCTTGTGCTCTCGTATCTCACTGTGATTCTCAGCTTCCCCTGCTCCTCGGGGCAGCGCCTACAAGTGTCAAGAGACTGTCACTGCTTCCCCACTCCTCGTGGTTGTGCTCTCGTATCTCACTGTGACTCTCAACTTCCCCCGCTCCTCAGGGTCGCGTCTACACTAGACTGCTGGCGTCCCACCGCTCTCCGGGATTCTGCCTACGTCAGCTGCAGCTCAGCCCAGGTACTGCCTCCAGCTTGCCATCCTATTGGGGTATCCTCCTGGTTCCTGGGACCTCTCCATTACTGTGCCCAAAGCTCCCCGCTGTGTCTATACCTCGCCTACTGATGGTGCGGACCTGTGGGGCTCCTCCCCACAGGTGGCAGCAACTCGCATCTCGGGCCAAGGGTCCACACACCCACAAATCATAACACTAGATGGGCCATTTGTATCTTTTTCTGCCGTCATTTATAATGTGACTATGTTACTATCTGTTTAAAAGAGGTGTACATGGTAGGGATGTGAATCGGGCTTCGGACGATTGAAAATATCGGACGATATTTTCAAAATTGTCAGAAATCGGGGGCTCCCCCAAAATGATAGGAAAACCCCACGATATTGATCGTTGGGGTTCTCTTATCGTTTTGGGGAAGGGCGGGAAAAACGGCACACAAAAATAACCCCTAAACCCACCCCGACCCTCTAAAACTAAACCCTTTGCTTCCCCCACCCTCCCGACCTCCCCCAAAAAACATTTTACAGGTACTTGGTGGTCCAGTGGGGGTCCCGGGAGCGATCTTTCGCTCCTGGGCCGTCCTCCCGCTCCCGGGCCATCGGCTGCCACTAATCAAAATGGCGCCGATGGCCCTTTACACTTACCATGTGACAGGGTATCCGTGCCATTGGCTGGCCCCTGTCACATGGTAGGAGCACTGGATGGCCTACACCATTTTAAAGGGTTGGGGTGGGTTTTTTGTTTATCGGCTCGGGTGCAGCCGATAAACAAAACCACGATTGGGCCCGATGCAAAAAATCCCACATGTGAATCGGAACCGGAATCAGAACTGATTCCGGTTCCAATTCACATCTCTAGTATATGGATCCTGAAATGAGGCATTTTTAGAGATCTCTCTTGACACATTTTTCATATTCTTTGTGAAAGGAGTATGATAAAGTAAAGAAAAGTAATGGCTCAGGCCTCAATATTTTCCATGGGAGAAAAAGAAAATTAACTGACAAATTTCCTGCTATAGGAGATCATAGTAGCAATTTATTTTCTTTTCCTCCCATGAAAAATATTATATTTACTAGGGATGTGAATTTGTTTGAAACAAATGGGTAAAATACAACAAATGAGTCCATTATTTCATTTGTGGACCCACCAAAATTAGTGGAATGTGCCCATGAACTTAAACAAACATTTTCGTCTTATTCATTTATGTTTCCTATAAACTGCTATTATTTATTTATTTATTTCTAAATTATTTCTTATATACCTCACAACAGATTTCAGATCTGGCCAGAGCAGTTCACAAATAAAATACTATATAAAAATTACAATCAATGTAACAATCATACTTATCCATGAAATAACCCCCCTTTAAAAACAGACCCCTCATTACCAATTTAACAACAAACATGTTCTCATCCCAGACATGAACCAGCCACTGTCCCTTAAAAAGACTCAACAGAGACCCATACTATGATGGAAAAAGCCATGCCTTCACCTATTTCTAAAACTGAGATAATTTGTTTTCACTGTCACCTCCAAATGTGCCAAATTCCACAATTCTGGTCCACCTACTAAAAAACATCAATCAAGTTGACTTAGGGAATAGCCACTGCTTATTAGATGCTTTAGTAGCATGGGATCGATTTAATGTTTGGGTACTTTCTAGGTTACTTGTAACCTGGATTGGCCACTGTTAGAAATAGGATACTGGGCTTGAAGGAGTTTTGGTCTAACCCAGTATGGCAACTTCTTATGTTTTTAACTCTATAGCCCATTCAAGTCTATGCTGTACTAAACATTCAAACAGCAGGTGTAAGGTCTAACTGGTAACTATAGCAACCAACTGTAGCCTATGTGATATTACAGTCTCCTGGGAGCCAAAGCAGAATGAGCTGGCAAGGAGAAAAGATGGAGGACAAATCATGGTGAAGCATCTTTTAAACTAGCTAATAGCTGTCATCTGGATAACGTGATGCTGACATTTTCTGACTGAAAGGTCTAAGGATGTGTAAGAAACTCTATTTTCTTTCTGGCAGTTGGCAGATAAGTTTCTCTTTCCAGAAGCTCTCTCTCAGTTGAAAATAAGTTTTAAAAAAAATTAGGCTTTGACAATGGCAAAGGAATTTTTCTGATCTTCTCTGCGGCAGTAGCCTCTAACTCACTGTGTCAGAAATAGAGAGGCAGTGGCTTTGCTTTCTGTGTTCACTGGAAGTAGGGTAGGATTGGAATAGAAATTAAAACTGTGTTTTTTGATCTGACATAGAACATTGCAATGCAGTGATATTAGCAGTAGAGAGATTGAAGAAGAGACTTGCATTTTTGCACATACTAGAGTGATACTACGAGTGATAGTATACAGTAGTTTGTGATATCAAAATCCCCAGAACAAATTTCATCATGCCACTGTGAGGAAAGGGCAGAGGATTTGCTGAAGAGCCAGCTCAGCCTAGAAGTAGCATCGAGAAAAAAGGCAGTCTTGCCCCTAAACTGAAAAGAAACAATTTGAGCTGCAGAATGCTAGCATTTGAAGCCAGCTTAAGCCAGAAGAAATTGAAATTTGGAGAACATGTGCCACCACTGCCTGTTCCTCTCCCTCTTGTTTTGGAGCAGGGCCAAAAGGCAGGAGAGCCATCCAAGGGGAATAGACAGAATCAGAAGACGTACAACAGCCAAAACCAGCAGTGCGGTGCTCTATAGTTACTGCTGTTGAAGTAATGGAGTCAGTATTTCAAAACTGATTCTAAGGATGAATTTTGTCTGGGATTCCCTGAATCAGAAATCGAAGAGCTAGTAGCCGAAGAAAATTTGGGAGGTTTGTCATAGTGAATTAGCTTCCAGAGAGGTAATGGGGGAGATAGATTACACTGACGGTGTTGAGAACAATCCCCAGGAAGTGCAGGCAGTGTAGGTAGAAAGTATGTGCAATGCTCGTGGCCTTTTTCCTCATGGTCCACCTTCAACATCAAATCCAGTGCCAGCATCAGCCCCCTAAAGATGGAGAGAAGAGATCGTGCAAGACATTCTGGTCTGGAATCACTTTAAAGTGATGAAGGACTCACATTTTGTTCAGTGTGTTCCTGCAGGCAGGCCATCAGTTGATGGAAGAAATTAGGAAATCTGACAAATGCTGGTAAACCACACCTGCAGAAGCAGCACTCGCTAGCATTGGCATCGTGGAGGGTGGCAGTATTAGCCTGGGGACCCCCCTCTTTCAATCACAGCAAAGTACGAGGAATCGGGTTGAAAAATAGGTTAATAGTCAAAACTAAACATTTAAAACGTAAGCTTGGAGTTAGATGGCTAACTTGCCATTTAGATGGCAGCCAGTAGAGAGTTTGGGCTTTAAGCATCTGCTGCGTATGTTAGCTCCCAATTACAGTGCCTTGCAGTTCTACATTTAATGGTCACTTCTAAAAACCTGGTGCACGCCAGAACTGTGAGATACACGTCCAAACTGGGCCGACACGTGCCGAGTGGAGTTTAAAAACCGCTCATGTGCGCACCTATCTCCCACTACGTGCACAAATGAAAATTTCTGAAAAAGGGGTGGGGTGTAAGGTTTGTGTGGTCCAGGAGGGGCAGGGGCATTCCTGGATTTCGTCTTGAAATTTGTGCTTAAATACGTACGTGCACAGCCATGCGCTGGGATCACACTGCATCCCTTTACTTCTGCTATGAATGGTGTGTAAGTTGTAAAACAAAATAAAATAAACACATTAGCGGGATTTTAAGGGCTGGGGCTAAGGGGAGAAGGAAGACTATTAAACAAGGCGGGGGGGGGGGGGGGTTGGAAGACCTGGGCGAACTGGGAATGAACTGGTAAAACTCGTAATGGCGTTGGCATGCGTGTTTTAAAATCCCCCCACTTAATATGCAGAAGTGGTGGCATTTGCATGCATAGGCAGGCACATATCCACTTAAAATTGTATGCAAACGTGCACGCGTTTAGGCTATTTTATAACATGCGCGCATACACATGTGTATGTTATAAAATGGTCATATTCCTAGGTATAGCCTGATGAACGTGCGTACATACGTGCCCATGTCCCTGTTTATAAATTACCATCACACGGACCGATACAATAAAAATCGCAGGAGAGCGGGCGAAGGCCCGCTCTCCTGTGTGCACAATTCAGTAAGTTAATTTATTTAAATTAGGGCCCGCGGTAAAAAGAGGCGCTAGGGACACTAGCGCGTCCCTAGCGCCTCTTTTTGGACAGGAGCGGCAGCTGTCAGCAAGTTTAACAGCCGACGCTCAATTTTACCGGTGTCGGTTCTCAAACCCGCTGACAGCCACGGGTTCGGAAACCGGACGCCAGCAAAATTGAGCATCCGGTTTTCAACCCGTGAGCCGCGGGCTCATTTAAAATTTTTTTTGTTTTATTATTTTTAACTTTATTTAACTTTTGTGATCTCCGACTTAATATCGCCATGATATTAAGTCGGAGGGTGCACAGAAAAGCAGTTTTTACTACTTTTTTGTGCACTTCCCCGGTGCCGGCAGAAATTAATACCTACATTTGGGTAGGCGCTAATTTCTTAAAGTAAAATGTGCGGCTTGGCTGCATATTTTACTTACTGTATCGCGTGGGAATGATTAATAGGGCCATCAACATGCATTTGCATGTTGCGGGCGCTATTAGTCTTGGGGTGTTGAACGTGCATTTTCGACGCGCTATTACCCCTTACTGAATAAGCGGTAAAGCTAGCGCGTCCAAAACGAGCGTCCAAATGCCGGTTAACAGTGCGCTCCACCGGAGTGCACTGTACTTAATCGGCCTGACAGTAAGCAGGTTATCCCCACCCTGTACAACCAGTACCTTAGTCACATGCATGGCTAAGGCAGAGATTAGGATCTATTTCATCTGTTATAACTACACCAGCATGAATGCTACTTATGTTTTCCTTCCCTGAGGGCATACTTATGGGATCTGGCTGAGGCAGGGCCAGGAAGCAGTTCTCGTGGGGACTGCGCATCAGGATGCAGGTGGGCTGTGCTGCACACCCAAGAGATGGATAGCCAACATTCCTCGTGCAATATTCTATCAGCCTTATGCTTTAGGATTGGCAGCTAGCCAGGAGAGGCAGGAGTCTTCATGCAAGTTTCTTTGTGACAGATAGTGGGAAAAATATAATAAAGGCAACGGAAGATGATGGCTTTTGGGGTATCCATTGATTTGGCCTGGGGCTGAAGGACGACAGGAATCTATTTCTGAAGAACCTGATGGGGTAGTGCAGGAATATAGCGGGTCATTTCCATCAAAGCATGAACATGGGCAGCTTGTAGAGAAGCCTTGCAGAGATCCCAGTGAACAACATCTAGTGCTTCCGCTGATCCAACTCTCTGGCCACCCAAGCAAAGAAATTGGTCAGATTTGTCTGACCAGATTTACCTCTGCCCAAAGAAATTTAAGCAGAAGCTAGACCTGGCTATTCAAACAGGCATATACCATACCAGACTGAATCCTTCAGGCATCTCGTTCCTTTCTTGCCCACCCACCCCTGGTTCCTCCCATAATCCCCGTGATCCCCCTCTCTGCCCCCTAGTCCCTTCTTCTAAAGATTCACATTAACAAAGAGCTCTCTATAAAATAGTGTAATATGCTGTAAAATAAGCTCTTGTTCCCCTTTTTTTTAGCTCGTGTTACCTGCATTTGCATTCAGTTCATGTTTCATTTAGTTCATTTACATTCAGTTCATTTTTCTCGCATATATGAAGTTATATGTAAAGCATTTTAAGCTAAGTTCTTGTTTCAATGTAAACCGATGTGATACAGTGTATGTCGGTATATAAAATCACTAAATAAATAAATAAATAAAATAAATAAAATCATACTGACTCAGATCTCGCAATCCATTAGATTCCCAAAATTGCACTGTTTGCCTCTTTTGTCTAGTTTAGTCCTGATCTTGTCCAGTCCAGTCCTGTCCTCATCCCAGTCCTGTCTTGTTTCTTGTATCCAGTTGCAGCCAGTCCCAGTACTCAGTATATGTCTGTTTCCAGCCCCAGCTAGGCCCTGCATTCAGACTGTGTTTGTATGCAGCCCCAGCCAGTAGCTCTATTCAGTATAAAGCTGTAGCCAGCCCCAGCCAGTCCACTCATTCAGTCTATATCTGTATCCAGTCCCAGCATTCAGTTTGTTGCAGTATCAAGTCCCTGCCTGTACTCTGTGTCCAGCTTCCAGCCGGTACCTGTATCCAACTCAGAGCCTGCACCATGATGTACAGCAAGAGACAAGCCCTATCAGACCCCAGAACCCAAGGGCACAACCTGCAGGGGAGGGGATTGAATAGGCAGAAGACAAGCTCCATTCCTGCCCTGTAGCTCAGTACTGCCTCTGGGGGGGTGTTCCCAGACTCCAGCCTGCCAGTCCATGACATATTTATTTATTTAAAAGACTTCTCACTTGCTCTATCCTCATTTCTTGGTGGGAAACATTATACAATCTATTGTCTGTTCATTCTGGCCAGTCGCAGAGTAATATGTCCTTACTGCTATCCTCTTTCTTATCACAAATGTTTGAGAATCCCATATAATCTGCCACTACGCACAAAGAGGAGATCCAATACTACAGAGGTGATCCAGATCACCAGAAAATGTTAGTAAATTCCAAAATGTGTGATAACATAGTTAACTATTTTATACATATTTAATTATTAAGTAAAATTTAATTAGTGCTTGCAGTGTGATGATGATACATAATGGTATGGCATAATGTTTTCTATATTTGTAAAAATAGTACCTTTTCTCATTGTGAGAGCTTCAGAAATATTAATACTCCCATACATTAATTAATAGTAAAGACAGCATTCAAACAACTGTCTCTTATTTTAGCAGATTAAAAAACAGCTCTATTTTTATTTAAGAACATAAGAAGCGCCAAACTGGTTCATTCAGCCCAGTATCCTGTCTGACAATGGCCAGTCTGGATCATGCAAAAGTGCCATTAGATCCCTGTTGCTTACTCTCACCTTGCCATGCACCAGACGATATCCTACCCTCTGCTGTCTGGTGGAGGGGTAGGCCTTCAGCACAGCTGAGAACAAAAAGGGTTGCTTTGACACTATTACTGCCTTGGAGAGGCTTCTGATTCTTTTGGTGCTTTGTTACTGCTTCTTCGCACCTTTATCTGTTCATGCTTTGCCCCTTGAGGGGTTCGTGCCAGGACTGGATCAACCTGTCCTGAAAAATCCGGAGCCGGTTGGCAACCCTACAGATACCCTCCACCAGAGAGGGGGTTACACATTTTCAATGTATGTTGCCCTCCTCCCAAAAAGAACCCGGAGAAGCTCAAAACATATCATCAACATGCATCACCAAAACACAACAAAATACAAAGTTCAATCTACATAGGGAATTATTCTATGTGCTGTACACTTTATCAGTACTTTTTAGCAATGATTAGAATATCATTCTAGCATTGCTCACATGTGCATTTTTTCTTGTGTTAATATTCTGCTAATAAAAACTAGTAGGAATCAATTTGGGCTCTTGTTAAGATCATGTATATATCTTAAATTATAAATTCAGATTCATTTTCAGTTTTTGCAAACCTATGTTGCCTTCATATTATATGTGGGGCACTAAGGCCCGTTTGGGAGCATCCCAACAGAACAGTGAACTCTCTCAATCTTGGGGCTCATTTCGAAATTTGTCCTTCAGCCAGGAATCAAGAGCGTTCGGCTACAGCTGTGTTGCCAGCAGATCCTCTTCACCTCCTGACAAAGAACCAAAATTATTTATCTAATTTATCATGATTGCCATCCTGAATGCAAAGTGGAACATTTATTGATTAGAAATGTCAGAAAGCATTTCCAGTGCTGCCTACCCACTGAACAATCTTTCTGACAGATGTTGGCTTTTATATTATCTACAAGGAACCTCTTGAACATCTTTCTTCTGCATTATCCCTGGCCCTGAAGAAAGAGATGTAACACATGTTTTCCTTTCCTTACATAGGTGTTCAAAAACATTTGGAAAGGGTTTTGCTAAATTTAGAAGAGGTGCATTATGCTGTCTTCCACAATGCAAGTTATGCCTTTACCTGTGAAAAACACATCAAATTAGAAGTTTCCTTTTTTACTTAATTTGTGGAAAACCTAAGTCATCATTATTGCACATTGTAGCAAGAGAAGAAATGGCTGCCATTGCAAGTAGCAGAAACAGAATTCTATTTAAGTTTACTCCTCTTTATCATTCATACCCGAGTAAAGAACTGATCATTTTGAAAACACATTAAGGGGTCGATGTAAAAAGCAGCGTGCGCACGCATCCATATGCGCGCGTGGCTCCTCGCACATGCGCATGACAATTTTATAACATGCGCGCATGTTATAAATCCAATGGCCACCGGATTTTAAAATCCAGCAGGCATGGGCGGGCGGTGCATGCAGGGGGGGGGGGAGTTTTACAAAATACGTGCGGCGACACAATCAGGCTTCCCCCAGTTCCCGACCCTGCTACCTAACCTTCCTCCCCCTCTCCCCCTCTCCCCTTAAACCTAAATTTTATATTTTGGTACTTACTGCTGCTCTGGAGCAGAAGTAATTTCTGCGCGCTGACCGGCTGCTGGCGCGCACTTTCCGGTTGAATGGGGCAGCCTCAGCCCGCCCCTGCCCCGCCCCACCCAGACGATACCCTCAGCCGGCCCCTTTCTTTGGGCCCGGCACTTCTGCACATAACGAGGGATACGCACGTGGCCGGGCCCGTTGTAAAATGCGCGGCGCATGCAAGGGCCCGAACACATGCGTAAGCCCCGTAATTTAAGCGCAGGACCCTTTTAAAAATCTGGCCGTAATTGAACACGGTCAGAAAGCCCAGACTTAACAATTTGTCAGGATACTCAAATGACTGGGCCTAATGCAGCTGAATTACAAAAAATGAGCAGTGGATTTAAATATGGAGGGCCTTGGGGCTGCCAACCGGCTCCAGATTTTCAGGATAGGTTGAGTCACTCTTTGCTTTGCACCATTGCATTGTAGGGCCTTGTTTCAATTTTCCTATTGCATTCCCTCAGAAAAGCAAGATTACAATCCTTGCATGAGGTGGGAGTGCAAGAGGTGTCAGATCAGGACTAGATCTGGCAACCCTAGTTAAGGGCACTCATTTTAAAATGTTTTCATCCCCGATTCTGTCTCTATGGCAAAACCTGTTATGAAATAAGGGTCCTGAAAGTGACACCTGGTCTCCAGTTCACTTCTCCAACTGGTTTTAAATCCAAACACTGTTTGCATCTACTTTATAGTGATGGGTAGTGATGGTATCTGTCACTGCATTAGGCTTTCATACATTTTTGCTTAAATTTGTGTTGATTTAGTAAAATGCACCGAGCTCGCTTTTCTAATTGCTACGTCTTTAGAACAAGATAATATGCCTTCATAAATCTGTATTAATATAATTACAACATCTGTGAGTCCTTGATCTGTTTATGTATTTTATTGTCACAGTTCCTTTATATTTGAAAGCATCTTGTATTAAGTTTAATTAAATAAAAGGCCTGAAAGAACACTTTTTTTTATGATTTCTTACTTCTCAGCCCCTAAAGAAGAAATGAACAATATGTTGTCACTCGTAACAATTTTGTCATTAGAATAATTTTAATTATATTGAAAATGAAGAAGCATAACTAATGGCAAACTTAATCTCTATTAGTACCTGAAAAAAGTGTTTGGCATTAGAGCATTATCATGGGCTACATACTTTCTCTCTCTCTCTCTCTCTCTCTCTATATATATATATATTTGCAGGGATGCAATCTTAAACTAAAATAAAAATGTGCATATAAAAAACAAATGCTATTTTTTTCCATCATTTATTTATTTATTTTTGAGCCTTTAGCTTGATCAGAACTGGGATCTAGTGCCTTTAGTCACTGGGGAATTGTTCCCCTTCTCTTTGTATTCCATCCAGCTCACGCAGCACAGTCCCTGGCCAGAGGTCATACACCTTGGCTCCTTCTACAGACCGGTGAGTTTGATGCCGGAAAAAATTCTGAAGAACAAAATTGCTGAACATATAGGTAAGGCATAGTTTAATGGCACAAAGCCAACATGGATTTAGCCAAGGGAAGTCTTGCCTCACCAATTTGCTGCATTTTTCTTTTTTTTCCCCCAAATAATTGTTATTGGTAACAGAGGAACAGCCTCCACACACAACAGATTCATGAGAACATCAAAGAGCACAATAACATAGAAAAGTCAATACCGGTCAGTAAACAAATAACCTCAGAAATTTGTGGAAGTGTAAACCTCCATTATCTTATGAGAAAAGTGTCTCCTTTTCCCCTCACCTGCCCCCCACCCCCCATCTCCCCACTCCCGTATCCAACATCTCATTAACACATCCTCTCAGAATCATTCCACACTCATGCCTCAAACTACCATACATACCCTACTCCCCCCTGCCCGCCCCAGCCGACTCTGGACGTGTAACCAGAATTTGTGAGGCCATCTTGCAGTTCCTGGGGAAACAAAGCAAAGCAGGTATTTCAGCAGGTACTATACAGCTTATCCGGCTTCCATTTGCTAAGAAGTCCATTCTCTCCATCTGTAGAGGGGATGCCATTCGGCCAAACCAAGCTGTGAGGGAGGGCATCACTTTCGGGTCCGTCCAGTCCGCCAATTAGTACAACATGCCAGCAAAACAGCCAGTCGCTCGAATTTCGCCTTCGATCGACTCCCTGGAAAGGAGTGAGACCGCGAGCTCGCCAACAACACCCGACCAGTGTTAGGTATAAGAGTGTCTGTGCATTGATGAATAGTAGCCAGGACGGACACCCAAAAGGGCTGCAGCAGTTCACTTGCAAACAGGCGATGAAAGAGAGTGCCCTCCTTTTTGCCACATTTAAGACATAGAGGGGATTGGACTAGCTTCATCTGGAACCGTCGGACATCATCACAGTAAATACCATGCAGAATTTTAAACTGTACCTCCCGCAGACTCACATCAGGCAATTGTTTATATAGGGCCACAAAATACGCTGACTCCTGTTTGGCAGAAATCGGAGAATCTAAAGTAGAGGACCATCGGGTGGCGAGACAGTCCAGACAATCCCCTTGTCGCATCTTAAGTCCCATTTTTTTCCAGCCCATGATGGTATTAGCAAGACAAGCCACATCAAATATTTTAGTGGCAAAATCAGTCTTAGCCACCAGCTCCGCCAGTGGCAACGACAAAAAAACATACAGGGTCGAGCCTGCAAATAAGCATAAAACTGGTGCACTGGTAACTGAAAAGTGTGTGCGAGTGTGGCAAAGTCCATCATCAAATGAGATTCAGGATCATACATGTGAAATAGAAAAACCACCCCATTATCCGCCCAAGACTGAAATACAGCACCACTGTCCCTCCCTGGCAGGAAATCCATATTACCCAAAAAGGGCATCAGAAGGGAGGTAACTCCCGTCCGCTTGCCAAGTTGGCGAAGCCACCTCCAAGCCCGTATGCATGGATACAACAGTGCCCTGGGATACGCTCCCATAACATCTCACACCCAGGCATTGAATAATGCTCAGGGGAGACCCAGGAGCAACCATTCTAGCTAACAATCCTTTTTCGCAATAATTATAGGTCCCAGTTAACCATTCCCCCACAAACCTCAACTGACATGCGGCATTGTACAGCCGAACGTCCGGCATATTAAGGCCTCCTTGCTCCCAGGGTCATACCAACAAGTATCTTCCTCAGCCCAGTGACCTCCATCAAGGTAGGTGGTGATTGCAGTTTCTCAGGCCCAGATTGAAGCAATAGTATAGAACCCCCCCCCCCCCCCGGGGGCAGGGCTGATTACAGACACAGGTGGTAGCTGCATCCAGCCAGCCCCCGCTGGAGACCAAGTCGGCGGGGACCGAAGAAATTTAAATCGAGGCCAGCGGGGGCCGAAGAAGTGAACACCAGTGCTGCTAACCACAGACAGAGACCAGCTGTTCAGCTGGGGGCCTTAGATCAGAAGGGTGCTTCTGTGTGTGTGTGTGTGAGAGAGAAAGGAATGGTGCTTCTGTGTGTGTGTGTGTGTGTGTGTGTGAGAGAGAAAGGAATGGTGCTTCTGTGTGTGTGTGTGTGTGTGTGTGTGAGAAAGGAATGGTGCTTCTGTGTGTGTGTGTGTGTATGTGAGAAAGGAATGGTGCTTCTGTGTGTGTGTGTGTGTGTGTGTGTGTGAGCATATGAGAAAGGAATGGTGCTTCTGTTTGTGACAGGGAAGGTGATTCAGTGTGTGAGGCAGGGAGGGTGCTTCTGTATATGTGTGGTGTATATGTGAGTCAGGGAGGGTGCTTGTGTGAGTCAATGTGTTTGTGCGATAGAGAGATGGAACATGTTTTTAGCTGGCTTGTGGCTGTGAGAGAGAGGGCATGTGTGTGATTGAAATCCTGTGTGTAAGTAAGAGGGAGCGAGAGCATTGTGTGATTGAGAGAGACTGGTCAGAGAGGTGACATGTGTATGTGTGAGACTGATCAGGGAGATGACTGGTATGTGTGTGCTTGTGTGTGTGTGTGAGAGAGAGAGAGACTGGTTGGGGAGATGATTGGAAACTGGTCTTGAGGGTGTGACTGGTATGCGTGTGTGAGAGAGAGAGAGAGAGAGAAGAGACTGGTTGTGGTCCCTAAGGAAGATAACCGTGAGGACAGCTTCAGAAGCTACTGCTGCTTCTGGTGTGGCCTGCAAGGGAAAGGAGTAGGAGAACTGCTGGAGAGGGTAAGTAAAGGTGGCTTTTTAAGTTAATTTTTTCTTGATTGACTACAATTTTGTGATGTGTCTGCTGTTTGAAATATTTTATTGGTTTTTGGTAAAGGTTTCAAAATTTGCTTGAGTCTTTAATTATTGAATATTCTATTCATCAGCTGTTTTTAAATTATTTTATTAGTATGATTTTATAATTATGATTCATGATTTATATGTCTTGATTTTATTGATTGTTTCATGAGGAATGGTGACATTTTTGTTTTTCCATTGTTGCACTGTATAGAGTCTGGCGTGATGCGTTTTACAGTTCAGTTTTTGTCTGCACATTTCTATTTATACTTTATGTGGCTTTATTCTGTATTTGGTGAGAGTTTGTGTTCTGCATGCAAAGACTGAGATGAAGCATTCTTTTAGCATGTGGTTTCTCTGTAGGGATATGTAGTAGGGATGTGAATCGTGTCCTCGATCGTCTTAACGATCGATTTCGGCTGGGAGGGGGAGGGAATCGTATTGTTGCCGTTTGGGGGGGTAAAATATCGTGAAAAATTGTGAAAAATCGTGAAAAATCAAAAAAACGTAAAATCGCAAAACCGGCACATTAAAACCCCCTAAAACCCACCCCCGACCCTTTAAATTAAATCCCCCACCCAAATGACTTAAATAACCTGCGGGTCCAGCGGCGGTCCGGAACGGCAGCGGTCCGGAACGGGCTCCTGCTACTGAATCTTGTTGTCTTCAGCCGGCGCCATTTTCCAAAATGGCGCCGAAAAATGGCGGCGGCCATAGACGAACACGATTGGACGGCAGGAGGTCCTTCCGGACCCCTGCTGGACTTTTGGCAAGTCTTGTGGGGGTCAGGAGGCCCCCCCCCAAGCTGGCCAAAAGTTCCTGGAGGTCCAGCGGGGGTCAGGGAGCGATTTCCCGCCGCGAATCGTTTTCGTACGGAAAATGGCGCCGGCAGGAGATCGACTGCAGGAGGTCGTTCAGCGAGGCGCCGGAACCCTCGCTGAACGACCTCCTGCAGTCGATTCCGTACGGAAAATGGCGCCGGCCATACGCGTATGGCCGGCGCCATTTTCCGTACGAAAACGATTCGCTGCGGGAAATCGCTCCCTGACCCCTGCTGGACCTCCAGGAACTTTTGGCCAGCTTGGGGGGGCCTCCTGACCCACACAAGACTTGCCAAAAGTCCAGCGGGGGTCCGGAAGGACCTCCTGCCGTCCAATCGTGTTCGTCTATGGCCGCCGCCATTTTTCGGCGCCATTTTGGAAAATGGCGCCGGCTGAAGACAACAAGATTCAGTAGCAGGAGCCCGTTCCGGACCGCTGCCGTTCCGGACCGCCGCTGGACCCGCAGGTTATTTAAGTCATTGGGGTGGGGGATTTAATTTAAAGGGTCGGGGGTGGGTTTTAGGGGGTTTTAGTGTGCCGGCTCATGATTCTAACGATTTATAACGATAATCGTTAGAATCTCTATTGTATTGTGTTCCATAATGGTTTAAGACGATATTAAAATTATCGGACGATAATTTTAATCGTCCTAAAACGATTCACATCCCTAATATGTAGTAGCTTGGTCTGTTCTGTTTTCCTGATAGGAGGTGTATTGATATTTTAGATTCTGGTGTAATATTTGTGGTATTCTTTTTCACAGGTGTAAATGAAGCTTTGGTTCAAGATAAATTGATGTTACTTAGGAAGATGGAACAAATGTAGTACTATGCTAGACACTTGAACCTTTGCATGTTGAAATTTCTCATGGTTCCAAATACATCTCCGAGAGAATTAATATATATCTTTTGGAGGTTTTGAATATCACTCCCAAAGAATGTCTACCTTTGAATAAGACCTTCTTTTTACCTGGAGGTAGACATTGTGGTGATCAGGTGGAACAGGCAGAAAAGTGTGAGATGGTTCAAATTTCTTCATCTAGTTTGCATCTGATGTTCTTGAGATATCCATTCTGGAGGAATGGGATAGAGTCACTTTATTAATTTCATTTGAGCATGAACAAGATTTCAGCATGCTAAGGTGCCTATAATTTTTCAGAACTCAAATACTATTTTGGGAACAAAAAAACTGGAATCTATACAGATATTAGGGAGGGATGTGTAAAAAATCCAAAACCTAAATGCCAATTTTTATTTTGTTTTCTGAAATCCTAAACAAATTGAAAATGTCCCCAAATGTATTTGGAAAATTCAATTTTTATTCGTTTCAGGAAATAGAGTATATTATTTGCAAATAGCACTTACTATTTTCTGAAACGAATAAAAAAAATTAAATGAAAAAAACAAAACAAAACAAAACACAATTTGGGCCAAAAATTGCCTGAAAATGAATGATACAGACCAAAACTAAAATTTTGGCTGTGCATATCTCTATGAGACATTGCAAAAGTTACTCAGGAAAGAAGTATTTTGTTTCTTGCTATGCATCAGAAGACTCTTTTTGGGGCAGCTTTTTTCCTACGGTACCATGTAAATGCATTTTTAATTATATAAGCATTAGATATTATTTTTTGCACCTGAATAATGAAGATTTTTTTCTAGATTCTAAAAAGATCACTGGAACTGCTCTGGCATGAGATTTAGTAAGTAGTTCTTGAATGTACTGTTATATATATATATATATATATGTTATAGTGGATCGCCACTTTAAAGTTAAATTCAGCAACTACGAATCAAACCCTGTTAAGCTATCCCATGGGGTCCCTCAAGGCTCCTCCCTTTCCCCAACCCTCTTCAATATTTACCTCCTTCCCTTATGCCAACTCCTTGCAGACCTAGGACTCACACACTATGTCTATGCAGATGACGTCCAGGTCCTCATTCCTGTCACCGACTCTGTGACTAACGCCTTCAAAACCTGGGATACATGCCTCAAGTCAATCAACAGCCTCCTCACTAACCTCAGGCTTGCTCTAAACACCTCAAAAACAGAACTACTTTTTATCTCACCTTCCCGCCATATCCCCACTCTCCCTGTCACCTCCAACCCCTCTCCACTTCATGTCAGGGATCTAGGGGTTACCCTCGACAACCACCTCAATCTCCAAAAACACATTTCTAATATAACAAGGGACTGCTTCTTTAAACTTCACATACTGAAGAAACTAAGACCCCTCCTTCACTTTAGTGACTTCCGAACAGTCCTCCAAGCCACCATATTCACAAAGTTAGATTATTGTAACGCCCTACTCTTGGGTCTACCTTCAACCACAATCAAACCGCTGCAGATGCTACAAAATGCAGCAGCTAGAATCCTCACAAACTCACGCAGATCGGACCACATAACTCCAATACTCAAAGAACTTCATTGGCTTCCAATCCCTGCCAGAATCCAACATAAATGCCTAACAATTATCCATAAAACTCTACACAATAAAGAGATGATTTGGCTAAATGATTCACTCCAATATCACTCCCCCAAGAGACCAACCAGATCCATTTATTTAGGAACTCTGTCAACCCCTTCCCACAAACTTTCACAGCTCGCCTCCACCCGAGAGAGAGCCTTTTCCATAGCAGGACCATCTCTATGGAACTCAATGCCCCCTGACTTACGTCTAGAGCAGAGCACAACAACCTTCAAAAAAAAGTTGAAGACCTGGTTGTTCAAACAGACATTCACCTAATCGTAGCATCCCTGGTCAACATAGCTCTGTATTAAAGTCTGTAATTTACAATGTAACATAATGTAATATACCTTCAGATAATGTTATATAATACTCTACTACTGTACCGTATTATAATGTGGCAGTAATGTAATATAGTTGCTTTCTTTCTTTCTCTCTTAACGTTAACTCTATCCCTCACTAAACTCTGCTTCTCTTTTTCGACATCCCGTTCCTTGGAATTTACCTTGTTAGATGTAACTATTATTTTCCTCCTACTGATGTTAATTGTTACCCATGTTATAATGTAAACCGATGTGATATCCATTTGAACGTTGGTATATAAAAGTTTTAAATAAATAAATAAATAAATAAATGTAAAAATGCTTAATTCCTTAACTTTGTTTCTTTAATTTTTCCTCATTTTCATTCTTCTTTCTTTATAATTTCTTGGACTAATATGGCATAATTGTTGGTATTTCTTGCTGTGTATTTTTATGTTTGCTTCTTGTTAAACCTATTTCATTTTTGGCCTATTTATTCTTGATTGTACAAGGCATACTTATGTATTTGTTTGAAATTCTATTAAAAAATGAACCACAAATACAGTATATTTAGTTGTTAAGAAGTTGCTAGCTCCGGCTCCTACCTGCTGCAACCTGAGCTCAGAATGGTTATGCAGGCACTGGTTATTTTTCCTCTACTATATCTACATGTAATGCTATTTGCCATGTTAATCCGCAAGCTGCAGCTAGTGAAAAATATAGCAGCTAATTTCCTTAAAAGGGTAAATAGGAGAAGAGAATTATCCCTTTTTTAGGAGTTACATTGGCTTCCAGTTTATGTTCAGTATAATTCAAATTGTTGACAAAAAGGGAATGCATGGTTTATCTTAAGCAACTTTTGAGCTGATATAACAGATCATAAAATTACTTTCCATTCATAAGTTTTCACTTCTCACTACAGGTAATGAGGTTATATCAGAGATGCAAATGATTGTTTTCACAATCATCTCCGTATCCATGGAATTCCTTACGGAGAGATGAGACCTGAGTTAAGCTATTTTTTATTTTTTCTCAAATTCTGCTGTTTTGGATTACCAGATTTCTTTAAATGTTATCATAAGTCTTGATATTTTGAGTTACCATTTCATACTTAAGCAGTTCCATCAGGTTGCAAATTGTTTTATGTGGTTAATTTATTATGTTTTACTCATTTGCATTAATAATCCCTTTTCTATTTTTTAAATAGTTCAGGTCTAATGTTATTTACAATTTTATTGGTAATAATTGTTTGAAATATATATTAATTGTATGCTTGTTATATATATATATATATATATATATATATATATATATATATATATATATATATATATATATATAATAGGTTTTGTATGTATATATGTATGTATATATGTATTTATATCTATATCTATCTTTCTCTCTCTCTCTCTCTCTCTATATATATATATATAGCATGTTTGTTTTGCTTTTTAATGCTGTTATACTGTGTTTTATTTTTAATTTTGCTTTAAATCTGGGAAAAGAGAGTTTACAAATGAAATTGAAACTGATCTGAAAATTTCCACATCAGCCAGGAATTATTGCATTGCCACCCAGGGCTGGATTTAAAGGATCCCCAAAATTCAGGAAGACAATATTATTTTAGCTCCTCATTTTTGGAACTAGATAGATCCTATATTAGTTCAGGAGCCAACAAATTCATCCTGGCAATAAATAATGCCAGATTATGGGTGGAGTTTACCATCGTGAGTCACAATTCTTCAGCTTCTTTCTATGGTCAATATTTTAGTGATTTTAATTATTCCAAAGGCAAGTATCTATTTACAAAAGAAATGTCAAATTAAATGGGGAATACCAGAGAGTACATTAAACTGGGACAGGAAGAACATAAATTGAACTGGCTGCTCTGAACTATCTTCGAACAAGTGTGGAAGCAAGCTAAAAACGAAAATCAAATAAGCAAACCTTAGCCTTCCACCCACCACAATCCTGACTGGCTGTACATTCTGCAGAAGGCTGATTCCTGCTGTCAAGTGACATTGACTTTTGCTTAACTGCATGCAAGAACCCAAAAGGGTACACCCAGAACAGGTATAAAAACAAAAATATCCTAATAATTCCAAATGGAAACATCTCAAACCAAAACAGATTATCTATAACCTGGCAACAGCAAGGTAAATGGAGAGAACACCTGGAGAGTGTACTTTGAATATCAGTATGAGATGCAGTGAGTCCAGATCCCCTTGCTGAAACATTTGTTTGGCCTCAAGCTGTGCTTGTCTGTTCTGATTTAATGCCAGTAGCATGCAGGCATTTTCCCTCAATTTACTTCTCTGCATCATATTTTACATTATTCTTTTTGGAACGCCATCAAAGGAGTGTAGAGGATTTTTTTTGTGTGTGTTTTAAGAGCTGAATGAAACTGGATTCAGCTGATGTGGGTGTATCCCTAATGGTCATTGTCTGGGCTTTTCTTCAACAAATCAGATTTAAAAAAAAAATAGAGTATCTAATGGCAATGAGGCCCTGCTGCAATTTTCCATGTCCAACATGAGCAAGTCAATTTTATGAGATGTGCAAATTGGAAAAAAAATATGGGTTCCTGAGGAAAATTCACATTTTAGGCCAGTTAAACGAAGGAACAGGTGTTCTATGATGCGGCTTTGCAAATGTGAAGGGAAGTGTAGTTAATGGGCTTTGTTTTCTAAAAATGTCTACAACTGTGTATGAAAATTGTATAGAAACCTTTGACCCGTATAGCCATTTTCATACTATTAAAATGATCTTGCAGTGCTCAACACTTTTTTTTTACATCACTATTTCCATGGAAAACTCTGGGGCTTAGTACATTGGTCCCTTATTTTGCAAAAAAATTCAGGCAGCGAATGTGATAAAATTCACTTGGAGCTCATCAGGGCCGATGCTAGCCGTCTGGATGCCCTGTGCAAATCTTTATTGTGCTGGCCCCCCTGCCAGACACCATCTTCCTGCCGCCGCCATCACCACCACCACCACCGCTGGATTCAATTGGAGCCCTTCACCAACTTCTCTTTTTTTTTTTTTTTTTTTCAGCAATAATTTAGAGTGCCTTGATCCCCTTTCTAGAGGGCAAGTGTGGCAGGGTTAGAGCAAGGCTAACAGATTCCTGTTGGCTGAATCTGGAACATTTGTTCCCTGTACCAGAACCGAGCAAGCATTCAGCGGAATGGAAGAGGGGGGGGGGGGGGTCCAATGGATTGTGTCCCCATGGAAAAATTGCTGTAATTTACTCTTAAAATATACTTAAAAGCACAGAGGCTATTATTCAAAAACAGCCAGGACCCTAAATGAAATGCTTGTTAGGAGCCTAAGTTCAGCTGAAAATAAGCTTGCTATGTTTTCAGATGAAAATTCACCTACATTTAGGCCTGCTATTCATTTTCCTTGACTTAGGGTCCTAAATTAGGTGCCTAAAGCTAAAAATCAGAGCTAAGCCCCTAACCTTTTTTTTTCCCTGCATTTACTCCATCCCTGTAGCCACTCACGTTTTAGGCTCCTTAAATGTAGGCTCCTAATGAAAGTAAAACCTTAAAGTCAGCCCCAGCTATTTTTCATACAGGCCAGTTTAGGAGCCTTCCTCTGAAAGGAGTTTAAACACTACAAAAATTGGCCTCCCTGTCAAAGTGTTGAGACAAAATATTTCAGATCCAAAACAAAACTCTCAGGGATACCAGGTATGTCCTGCAGACAAAAGAATTAATTATGCATCAGAAAAGTCAAATCAGAAAGCAAAATTCTGCTGTTCCCAAAATGTAAATTCAGTGTAGGAGGTCCTGGTCCATTTTGAACTAAGGCCCATAATATTTTACATGATAATTTCTTTCAGATAAAACAGTTCCCCCGAAACTCCACTGCCTTCTTACAACTCATAATACAACAAAAGTATTCAAATTTTGGTGTCATCTTAGTAACCACAACACAAGCTCCCTTCACTTCCTGATGCCCTATGATACTCTGCTAAATTAAAAAAAAAATGCCCAGCACATACATAACAAACCTGCCATACCAAAACAGCAAAACCTTCCATAGGAAAAGCCAGCACAGTAAAAATTGCACTGGGCCTAGAACACTAATACACCTCCTACTGAGAATACAGAACAAGCCGGACTGTGACAGATCCCTACACAGAACCTACACGCTAGCAGAATCCCTCACCTCGGTCACACACGTACAACATGGAGAGAACCTCACCAAATACAAATAAGTGACCACAAATATGAAATATTCAGACAAAAAATGAAATGGGACCCCCAAGAAACTCAACTGTACATGCAGTGCAAACCTGGAGAAATACAAACAGAAATACATTTTCTCCTGTACTAAAAAAGTACAAAGATATAAGACATACGCATTGCCAAAACTGACATTTCAGTCATCAAAGTGAAAATATTTTTTTTTCTACCTTTGTTGTCTGGGCATTTTAGTTTTTTAATCATGTCCTGGTCCTGCTCTCCTGTTTTCTGCTTTTCTCATCTTTCTTCTGTTTTTCCTGTTCATTTTCCTCTCTTTCCTCCGGTCTTCCTCATTCCTCTCCTACATCATCCTGCTTGTCTCTCTCTTCCCCCAGCCCCTACTCATCATTGCGCCTCTTTCCCCACTTCCCAGCATCTCCTCTTCCCTAACCTCACCCCCTCTCTTGTCTTTCCTCAACAATCCCCTTCCCATCATCTCCCATTATTGTCACCCCCTACCAGCACCCCTGCTTTCTCTTCCAAAACCTCCTGTCCAGCATCTTCCCCCCTCAACTATTCCCCTCACAGCATCTTCCACCCCTCTTTGCCCCACTTCCCAGCATCTCCTCCGCAATCCCTCTCCCCAGCCCCTTCCTTTCTCAACAAACCTCCACCCAGTAACTCCCACCATACTCTCAGCCCTGCCCCTTCTTCCACAGGGGCTGAGTGCTCCTTCTCACAGATCGGCTCCCGCATTTATTTTCTGTTTGCTTGCTGCTGATTTTTGGCAATGAGGCCTTTTTGCAAGCACACCCTTCCTGCTTTCTAGTCCCCCGCACCGCGGCACGGTGGAAAGGAGAACAGAACCAGGGTGGCACACAATTTGCCCTTGCCACCCTTTGCATATCCATGACGACAGTATTTCCTGCGGGTAATTTCAGGCTTCAGTTGTGCAGGTAAGCAGAGGCTGAGCATGACCAGCACAGACAGGGAATTTGTGGGGAGGGAGATGCCAGAGAGAGAGATAAAGGCAGTAATCTAAGCTAAATTTCCACCGTGGTGTTCGGCTACTCCTGCGCTTGTGTAGAGGACGAGGACAAATGGAGCTGTTGTTCTTCCACCACTGCACATGGCACTGACTCTGGTGTGAGATACCATCCCTGTGGAGTTGCCGCCCCATGCCAATGCACGGTTTGCACACTCAGTAGCATCGGCTCTGGAGCTCATCTATATTCAGTTGAAAGTTTCTTCATGTTTCAGTAGTGCTGTATGTATGAACTGGGTGTCTGGCTATTTTAGGACCTGGAGAGAAGAAAGGGATGAAGCGGGACCCTCAGTTGGCTGACAGGCTGCACTGGGGAGCCTCTGTATGCCTTGTTTGGATGTACATTAATGATCATTGTTAAATAGTTCTTCTGTCTAATGAGCATAAGACATTTTCATTCATAGGGGCCGATGCAATACTTTGGCACAGAAAGCGGGCGCTGGTCAGTGCCTGCTTTGTTAATGCGCCCCCAGGTGCCTCTCCCCCCCCCCCCGGGGGCGCCATGCAATATTTAAATTAGGAGGTCGCGTTAGCAAGGAGAACCCGAGTGCGTAGGCCCGCTACCGGTTAGGAAAACCGACGCTAAGTTTTATCAGTGTCGGTTTCCCTAAACACCGCACAGCCAGGGGGTTCAGGAAACTGACGCTTCTCAATTGAGCGTCTGTTCTTGCACCCGACTGCCGGTGGTTTTTTCTAACTTTTTTTTTTGTTTAAAATTTGTTTTACTTTTTCCTCCTACTTAATATCGCAACGATATTAAGTAGGAGGCAGTAAAGAAAAGCAGTTTTTTTCTGCTTTTCAGTACTGGTTTAAGAAGTGCTCAGCAATTAACGCCTACTCCAGGCAGGCATTAATTTCTGATGGCTAAATGTGCATCCTAGTCCTACATTTTTTTTTTTTTTGCATTGGGAGTGAATGATAATAGCCTCAATCACATGCATTTGCATGCGATTAGCACTCTTAGACTCACTCCACGTTGAAGGTGCGTTGTAGAGGCGCTATTTCCCTTATTGCATAAGGGGTTTAATTAGTGCCTATATAACCCGAGTCCAACTGCGGGTTATACAGTGCACTCGGCTGAGAGCACTGTATTGCATCGGCCCCAAAATGTTAATTTTTTGTTGGATCACACAAGCTTGAAAAGAGCTTCCTAAACTGCTAGTTGTGATTAATAATGATATTATCCATTCAGGAAGGCATATCAAGATGTCACTATAGCATTGCAGAAGCAGGGTGTGCAGAAACAGATTATGGCATGGATTCTCATTGAATAATAAGTAATTTTCTCCCTGGTGAAAAAAAACAATTTATAAAATGCCTAACTTCCAAAATGCCTTCAGAATTTGTTGAGTTTATGAAGAAATCGAATGTATCAAATCTGAAGTATTTTGCCCTTGAATCTAGGAAAATCCCAACATTCAAAATCCTCTTGGTTTAAATGTGTCCTCATATTGTTCACACACCTCTGTTGACAAGGATGATGGGATATAAATCCCACCAAGTGTGCTGAGGGAGAGGAAGAGTGACCCCTGAAATAGGAGAGGCCAGAGTAGTAAAAGACAAGAAACTCCCAGAACAAGATGTAAGCAAAAGACTACAAATCCCAGAGTGCAGTGGGGGTTAGGGGAATTATGGGGGTGAGGTTTCCAAGAGTAGGGCAGGTGGAAACTTCAGGGGGGCTTTTTTCCATGCCTGAAGGAGAGAAAGGAGCTTTCTCACCAGTGGAGGGAAGATTTCCCAAACAAGTATACAAAACTAGGCTGGTGGATTTGAAGGCAACTGTGTGTACTGAAAGAGGGACAGTGGCTAAACATTGCAAATGTTTAAGGGATAAAAACTGTGACAGAGGGGAGGAGGGAAAAAACCAAGGAGATACCACTCAGCTATTTGAGACTGTGCTTGGAGATTACTGGGACTCCGGCAGTGAGGGAGAACAGCTGCAAGAAAAGCTGTACAGCAACACAGCACTGTGCTTCAAACCTGCTGGAATTGCTACATTGGGGGAAGGGCATAAGGGGAAGCGGTGCAGTTTTCTTAAGACTGTAGATGGAAGTCACTAGAATTGCTGCAGTGAGAGAGGAGGGCAGATACAAGAAAGCCATTTAAGCTAAAAGGAGCCATTCAAGAAGTTAATGTTCCTGCTGTGCTAACTTGCATCTGGAAGCTAAAGCAATGTTAAGAGTGTCACATGGGAACACTGCACTCTGACACAAGTAAATCCCAATGAACTTTCTGTGGTACAACGTCAACTAAACTAGAACCATGCCACAAGGAGATGACAAAAGAAATTGACTTTTTCTTTCCTGTTGTAGAATGAGGAAAAAGTGATATTTACTAATAACATTGTGGCAACCATACTACTTTTATCTTTTTTGGATAAAGTAGCATGGTTGCCATGTTAGTCCAGAAATAAATGTCAACAAACAAAAAAGCATATTATAAGATGATACCTTTTTATTGGATTAACAATATATTTTCTTCACCAGTTTTCAGGAGCAATATTCCTTTTTTTTCTTTTGACCTGTTGAAGGGAGTATGACTCCCAAAAATGCATTAAATTAGTTCAATAAAAAGTATCACCTTACGATATTCTTTTTGTTTGTTAACATTTATTTCTATTCATTCTCTTTTGGAAGCCACCACACAAATGTGACATTAAAATTAGAGAAGTGCATTCGTTTTTACCGAATTGGAAAATTTCAACGAAATTGTCCAATTCGGCATGTTTCAGGGAGCCCGAAAAAGATCGGGATTTTCCTGTATTTTTGCAAAAATTCATTTTTCCGATTAGTGCGCACTAACAGGAGTCAGTCGGCACAAACTCCCCGTTAGTGCGCACTAACTCCCGTTAGTGCCCACCAACAAAAACTAACAAAACTAACAACATTTATTATTAGTTCTTTGTAATTGTTCACATTTGAAGCTCTGTTAATGTTCTATGTAATTGCTTTCATTTACCGAAGCACTGTTTTCTGTTCAATGTAAACCGAACTGATTTGTAAACCCTTACAAGAATTTCGGTATATAAAACTGTTAAATAAATAAATAAATAAATAAAATGTAACAAAATCTAACGGTTTTTGTTAGCGCGCACTAACGGGGAGTTAGTGTGCGCTAACTAAAAATCGAGTTTTTGCGAAAAAAAAGACCCGAACCGAAAAAAATGAGATTTTCCATGGCGGCCAAAAAACAAAGAACGACACGAACACAAAAAAACGATGCATATCTCTAATTAAAATTAGTTAAACTCCCCCCCCCCCCTTTTTAAGTGTCTCTTGTGTATTTTTCTGTAGCATTGTAGCTAAAAAAGCATGTTGGATTATTGTCTGGAGAAAAATCTGACTTCAAATGATCACTGCTGGAGGGCAATAATGGAACTCCCATGGGTCTGGCAGCTCATTTTCATAGGGAAACTCCCCCTAGAGTTTCCCTTTGAAAATTCAGGCTGGGCAT
The DNA here is from genome assembly GCF_901001135.1 of Rhinatrema bivittatum. Lineage (NCBI taxonomy): Eukaryota > Metazoa > Chordata > Amphibia > Gymnophiona > Rhinatrematidae > Rhinatrema > Rhinatrema bivittatum. The sequence continues at coordinate 63,035,278 of NC_042621.1, forward strand.
GCGCATCACTCTCCGCCGCACCTGAAAGTAGATGCAGGAATTTCAAAATGTCCTCTGCCCAACCCTTCCCCCCCCCATCCTCCCCCCCTCCCTGGTCACCCACATAAAAAGATTTCATTATTGCTCTCATAGAAAACAAAGCTTATCATTCAGCCAAATAGTATAAGGTATAGGTTTTTGGAAGATGGCTCAAAATCTAATAAAAAAATAAAATATATATATAAATGATTTACTAACAATAAATACTTTATGACATCCCTAACGGAAAAAAAAAAAAAAAAGATTAACTTCTTATGAGTTATGTGCTACCAAGCAAAGTGAAGCTTTAGGGCTATCCATCACCAGTTGCTCTTAGTTCTTCATAATTTTAATGAGTTTTGCTGTTCCTCATTCCTTGTTTCAATATTTTGAGTTCTAAATATTATCAGTGCTTCCTTCTGCAGTGTCTTTTTTTTTTTTTTTCCAGTTTTAGCCTTCAGCAATAATGGACGCCGATGGGGACGGTGTTGAATTTTAATTACTTACTAGGTCAATGGTGATTTGCAGGCTTTGCTAAATAGTCTCCCAGGTTTGGATTACGCGATGGGAGTGATATATCACAGGCATGGGAAGTCTAAGGGAAAACCTGAAGCAGTTTTGTCTCTTGCCTGCTGGCACAGAGTTTTATTTCCTCTCCTGTGAATGGACTCAGCTATGATTGAAATTGGTGCTCGTGCATTCCAGTCACATCCCCCTTTCTTGTAAAAGAGACCACTGGGATATGTTGAAAAATTTATCTAGTTTAACTAGGATTAACCTGAATAAACCATTTTCCTCATCTTGATTTACCACTGAGATTTTGTCTGATGGATTATTCGGTGTAAATTATGATCAGTGCTTCTGCAGAGCCTCACATTTAATTCATTAACATGGTTTGACTCTAACTGCAGCCTGTATAGCTGACATTTAGGACTCATGCATCTGATTTGGGAAAGACTGTGCAGAAGCTGCAATTTGAGGCTTCCCAGAAAGCACAAAATACATGTCTTTCCATTTTTTTAAACCATTTTTCCAGACCTTTGGCATTCTGCTAAAAATTGACATGGAATAGCATCGGAAAACAATTTTCCCCCTAGATTCATCAAAATGCTATAATTTTGCATGGCTAATGCCTACAATAAGAAGGGGTGTGTTTATGTTCATTTTAGAATTACTGCACCATGTGCTTTGCATAGGTAGTCTATTTTTACCCCCTTGATGGTTTTAATTTGCTGAGAGAGAGAAAGAGAGAGACTCTTTTCATAAGGCCTGCATGGTAGTCAACTATTTATATCACTATAGGAGGGCCAGCTAATAACTCGAGGTGAGGTTTTAGTGGTGGTATAGAGATTTGGGGCCAGTTTCACATGCACATGCGAACAGCACAGTACAACTTAGTGAAGATTTGACATCATTTGGAGTGAGGAAAGTCTCTCAAAGATGAAATTTCTACATTGTTCTCTCGCCCTAGCTTGATAGTGCCCTCTGATAGAGTCCATCAAGCTAGGGCGAGAGAACATTGTAGAAATCTCATCTTTTGTGAGACTTTCCTCTCTCCAAATTTATTTATTATTTATTTTTGGTTTTTTTATATACCGGTCTTCCTGCATTAGATGCAAATCAAATCGGTTTACATTGAACAAATGACGTCAAATCTTCACTGAGGTGTACTGTGCTGTTCGAACGTCTCACTCTGCATGTGAAACTGGCCCCAAATCCCTAAACCACCACCAAAACCTTACCTTGAGTTATTTGATGGCCCTCCTATAGTGATATAAATAGTTGACTACTGTGAAGGCCTTATAAAAAGAGTCTCTCTCTTTCTCTCTCTCTCTCAGCAAATTAAAACTATCAAGGGGGGTGAAAATTGACTACCTATGTAAAGCACATGGTGCAGTATGTCCAGGCCTCCAAGCAGGGGCCTTGCAAAGGGCCTAGGCCAAGGTTGTGGTGACCTACCATGGCCAAGGCTGAGGCTTTGGCCCGGGGTAGGCTGAAACTTTGGAACTTGAACTAGGCTCCATACAAGGCCCCAGCTTGGGGTGGGTCATAGGCTTTGTCTGTAGATTCCCCCCTCCTCCAGGATCAGGTAAGTCAGGGTCATGGATGGCCCTGGCATTTTCCAGGTGGGAAGGATGGGAGGGTAGCACAGAAACACGGAAAGCCTGTTTTTTTTTTGGGGGGGGGTTCTGTTTTTTGGAGGGCTCAATGTTTATTTTTTTATTTTTTTTATATTAAAGAAACAAAATAAACATTACATGAAACAAAACTTGTGAGGGAAAAAGCCCCCCCAAAAGAAAACAAAAAAAATGAAATGAAATTTCCCCATCTTCCCATCCCTAGTATATGCTACTTTTTCATGTGAAATAGCTTTGAAAATTGACTCCCTTTGATATATTAGTACTGCACATTAAAAGGTAGATTTTAAAAGGGCCGCGCATGTGGCCATAAACACTAGGGATGTGCAGAGCAAAATTTTATGTTCATATTTTTTATGTCCGAAAGGGGGTCCCACTTGCGGCCAATATGGACATAAAAAAAATCCAATGAGTTGGGTATATGTACATATGTGCAAAAAAAAAATGTAAACCCCCTCACCCTCCTTAATCCCCCCCCCAGACTTACCACAACTCCCTGGTGATCGAGCGAGGAGTGAGGACGTCATTTCTGCAATCCTTGGCGAGAAGCATGTGACGTCGGTGGCACGTCGAGTGACGCGGCGCCACGTGATTCCCGGCGAGTTCGCGCCGGACGGCTCGTTCGGCCCAAAAAGAACTTTTGGCCAGCTTGGGGGGGTCAGGAGGCCCCCCCAAGCTGGCCAAACTTGCCGGGAATCACGTGACGTCGGCGTCACGTGATTCCCGGCTCGTTCGCGCCGGACGGCTCGTTCGGCCCAAAAAGAACTTTTGGCCAGCTTGGGGGGGCCTCCTGACCCCCCCAAGCTGGCCAAAAGTTCTTTTTGGGCCGAACGAGCCATCCGGCGCGAACGAGCCGGGAATCACGTGACGCCGGCGTCACTCGACGTGCCGCCGACGTCACATTCTTCTCGCCAAGGATTGCAGAAATGGCGTCCTCACTCCTCGCTCCATCACCAGGGAGTTGTGGTAAGTCGGGGGGGGGGGGGGATTAAGGAGGGTGAGGGGGTTTATATTTTTATTTTGGCTCAACAATCGCGATTTCCCACATATCGAACATATCTATGTTCGATATGTGGGAAATCCGATCGTTTATGTCGAATCAATTTTTTAAGTAAAAAAAAAATATGAGTTGCGTTTTACTAATGCGGTCAATCCGAATGCACACCCCTAATAAACACGTGTATCTCGCCATGCACAAAAATACTTGCTATTTTATAACCTATGCGTGTAGGACCATATGGACCATTGTAAGGGACACTTTGATTCGGGGTGAGTTTTCGGGAGGTGGTTTGGGGTTAGGAGGGTGTTGTTACAGACACATTCAGAGGTATCCAATGTAAAATTGATCTCATTAAAGAATTTTTGACCTTATAAGTGATGGAAAAGGAGTTGATTTATACAATGCAGTCCCTGCTAGCATAATTTTAAAGCAATGGTACCAACAGTGAATAATTGGAATACTTGTATATGTCTTAAGACACGATCACCAGAATTGAAGAGTTTCATATTTTAATGCATTGAAAAATGTATGTATATATATGTGTATATAAATACTTTTACCGTAAACGATTGAGCTGTCCAGGTGGCAATTTGCACAGAGCGTACGCCGTCAGGCTTCCTGATGCGGCTCTTCACTTACTCACTCTCAAGAGACTTATATATTGTGATTTTGGGGATTTCCTTTTCGGGTTGACTAATTTGGTGTTTGGAAATTTCTTAGCGCTTTTCTATTTGATATATTGATTGACAGCGGTGGCCAAATCTGGTCTTCAAGAGGCACAAACAGATCAGGCTTTCAGGATATCCACAATGAATATGACCGAGATAGACTGGAGGCACTGCACGCAAATCTACTTCATGCATATTTATTGCGGCTATCCTGAAAACCTGGCCAGGTTGTGCCTCTTGAAGAACAGAGTTGGCCACCTCTGTCTTAAGACATATACAAGTATTCCAATTATTCACTGCTGGTGCTATTGCTTTAAAATGGTGACTTACGCACAGAATTGCAACTTTAACATAAGAAAGACTACACATAATCAATGTTTTGCTTAAAAATATATCAAATACCTAAATATGAAAAGATACGTCCATCTAGTTTGCCTTGTCCACAAATTCCTTCCTCAACCCAGCTGAAAGCAAAGCATTCCCCGGGGTGTGTTTAAATCAGGAGAAGAAAACGGCATGCATACATGGCATTTCCCAAAACATGCACGTTGTCTTGCCACTTTTTGCTATCTGAGCATATGAGCCGGTGCAGATTATAGGTGCAAAGAGCATGCAGGTTTTAGTAGTTGTTCCTTAAGCTAATTTTCAAAGAGAAACTACCCAGATAGTTTTTCTTTGAAGCTTAGCATAAGGTCTACCCCTTACAACTGGACTGGCTATTTGAATGTTGCCTCCTTGGCAAATACAGGGCTTTTGCAGATACCATTTAATGCCTCTGAGGGAGTGGGGGATCTCTCTTGCCCCACTACTGACTTTGGCCAGGTTAGGTAGGAGTGTGGGAATGGAAGGGGGGCATTGAGACTCTCAGAGCCCTATCATTTGCTCAAGGTAGATGTGGGAGGGGGCCATTGGGGCTCTGAGCCCTATTGTCTTGTTCAGTGGAGGGAGTAGGGAGCGGTCAGAGACAGGACTTTAGAAGGTATCTTAGTTAGCCAATGCTCTTGAAAAAGTTAACTCTACCTCAAGAAGTAAAGATAATTTTTTACATTAGCCAGTGGGTGCTACAAATGGTGTGACAACATTATTTGTGGTAAGCCATTTCAACACTTATGAGCTGCTTAGCATGCATTTGTTTATGATGCAGCTCATTAAAATATTTTCTGAGTTAGGGTCGCCTTTGTTTTGTTTGTTAATAGTAACACAAAATGGTATCCTGACATTAATTTGCTTTAATAGCATTTTTATGCATGTTAAATGCCAACTCAGGCTTTAAGTTTTTAACATACATTAGTAAATAGATCCCTTAGACTTAATATACTAAAGATATACAATAATTTAATTTGTATTCAGATACTGTAGGTTTTTTCCCATTCCCCAGAGGGCTTACAATCTAAGGGGCCTACTTACTAAATTTTTTCTCCCATTTTATATGGAAAAAATGCTTATTAAATAGGGCCAAAGTTTATATCTGAGACAATAGAGGATGAAGTGACTTGCCCAAGGTCAAAAAGAAGGTCAGTAGGTCTTGAATCCTGACTTCCCGAGTTCTTAGGCTACAGCTCTAACCTCTAGGTTACTCCTCCACTCTAAAATAAAAGAAAGAAAATGGAGGTACAATCCAACAGGGATGTGCATTTGTTTTCAATGAATGTGCAATCCGCAATGCATAAGTCCCTATTCATTGTATTCGTGGGTTCGCGAAATGCATCGCGATCCCCCATGAATAAAACATATCATATTAGTTTCATTCTTTTGGTTCGCAGTGATTTCTTAGCGGCAGTTTGAAATAGAAGAAGCCCATGTGGGAGTATCCATAGCAAAAACCAGCCCTTTCCTGTGAGTCATAAGTGACCTCACAGCATACACCTGTCATAGAGTGGGTCAGACAGGTTGACAAGGAGATGAGAATGCAACCTAACGGAGCTAAGCATTTTTCTAACGCAGCTAATCGCCACTCTCACTCAGTGCTCTGTGACGCTGTTCCTGATGACGCTATACTATTTATACGTTAAGAACGTGGCACGCCATGCTCTTTCTTTGCGGGGGTGGTCCGGGGAGGTGGCTGTACTTAGAGCTAGTCTCAATGTCTCAAATCTGTATTAAATTGCTAGCTACTTTGATAGAATTTTCCATTGAAAAAGATATTTGTTCGATTTTGCTGCACTGCCAGCTAGCCATGCTTTTTTTGACCGTGCTTTTTTTTATTGATCTCAGACGGTCTCTCTGTCTGTCCCACTGAGACAAGCTGCTAGCAGTGGCATTTTGCTTATTTTTATATTCTACCCCCTGGGGTAGGTTGCAAGCAGGATTGGGTGTTGTGGGTGGGAGATATATTCAATTTCTAGCTACTTTGATAGAATTTTCCATTGAAAAAGATATTTCTTCGTTATTGCTGCGGTGCCAAGCCAGGCTTTTTTTTAACTGCAGTTTGTTTTTTTTTATTGAACTCAGACTGTCTCTCTGTGCTCCTTTAAGCCAAGAAGGCAGTGCCTGGGCATCAGTGAGCAGTTTTGCAGATTCACATATATTGGGACAGCAGTGCTCTTTTAAGCCAAGAAGGCAGTGCACTGGGCATCAGTAGGCAGTTTTGCAGACTCACATATATATTGGGACAGCGGTGCTGTCTGAGGCCAAATCCCCAGTAGGCCTCTTTTGAAGTTACAAGTTTGGTGTGTGCACATACACCGGTCTGTGGGCAGTTTTTCAGACTTACATATATTGGGACAGCTACACCAGCGAGACAGGAATCTTCAGGCAGGGTTCTTTGTCACCGACAATGGTGCAAACATGGTAAAGGCAATATCAGATGGGGGCTTTCAGAACATCCGATGCTTTGCACACACTCTGCACCTGGTAGTGGTCAGCTCTGGGGTTGGAGTCTAATCACCAAGAGAATGAATACCTGCATAAGTTAATACACAAGTGCAGGAACATAGCAGGGTTCTTCCATAGAAGTGTGAAGGTGGGGCAGGTTCTTCGACAAAAGCAGACTGATTTGGAGATGCTTCACAAGTGTCTCATTCAAGACATTGCCACCCGGTAGAATTCCACCTATATGATGCTGCAGAAGTTAGTGGAGCAGCAGACACCATAAGAACATAAGAACATAAGAAAATGCCATACTGGGTCAGACCAAGGGTCCATCAAGCCCAGCATCCTGTTTCCAACAGTGGCCAATCCAGGCCATAAGAACCTGGCAAGTACCCAAAAACTAAGTCTATTCCATGTTACCATTGCTAATGGCAGTGGCTATTCTCTAAATGAACTTAATAGCAGCTAATGGACTTCTCCTCCAAGAACTTATCCAATCCTTTTTTAAACACAGCTATACTAACCACATCCTTTGGCAACAAATTCCAGAGTTTACCCCTTCATTATCTTTCTGCGGCAATGGACATAGGTGTGCATAGTTCACTAGGGCATCATGATTGGTTAGTCATGAGTCAGCTGGTAAAAATCCTGCAGCCCTTCAAGGATGCCACGGAGGAGCTGAGTTCCAGAAGTGCCAGCTTGGCTGACATCATCCCTATAGTTAATATTCTGGAGGAAAATTTAGAGGGCTTTAAACAGGAAGAGGGAATGACAGCAGAGGTGCTGCATTGTCTGGACTTTTTGCAGAAGCAGGTGCAAGAGAGATGAAGACTTTTAACAAAACACCACACATACATGCTCGCCACAGACTGTGATCACCATGTGAAAGGGAAACTCGCCCTACAGTACAATTGTCTCCTATTGGTGAAGGGCCTGCTGTTAGTAAAAGTCTGTGAAGAGGAGCGCCATAGGCAGAGACAGATTAGGCATGAAGCAGAGGAGGAAACAGCGGACACTTCAGAGAGTAGTGCTAGCCCAAGCAGGAGTAGCACTCTGTCAGTGACAGCTAGTACTTCCTCCTCCACTTCAGTACGCCAAAGCCATGTTGCCCCTAAAAAATCATGTTCTGGAATGGGCTAGAGAGAAAGCTACTGGCATGAGTGACTCTCAGCCCACCCAAGCAAAGGAGACACCAGCACAAATGTCAGTGACACGGTATCTCTCAGAGCCCACATGCAGACAGATCCGCTGGCATATTGGGCACACAAGTCCACTGTCTGGCCACACCTAGCCAAAGTGGCTCAGCGATATCTCTCATGTCCACCAACCAGTGTGCCTAGTGAACGTGTCTTTTCAATGACAGGGGATATCATGAGCCCTCACCGCTCAAGGCTGGCACCAGAGTTAATGGAAATGCTAGTGATTTGAAAATAAATATGCCTTTGCTTGGGTTTCCAAATTTTCACTGTGAATGGCAAGATGAAAAAAAGCAATTGAAAGCCTTGCAGCAGCTCCAACTGCCTCCTATGCTCCAGATAATATCAGTACATGTACCTGACCTGAAACGCTGTGCCAGTCTGTCCACTGTCCAGGCCGTACATCCCTACAAGGGCCTGACCTCAAACGCTGTGCCTGTCTGTCCAGCCCTTACGTCACTACAAGGGCCTGACCTCAAACGCTGTGCCTGTATGAGTTTAGTTCTAGTATTTCTAATTTCAGTTTCATGTATTTGTGCATCACTTCTTTCCAGAATATTCTTTTTCCTGTTTTTCAACATTTGGAATGTGAGAACATAAAAAGATTACTTAAGATATATGGAGCATGCATATTTCATATGCTCAATAGTTTTCATGACCTTCATAATATGGGCCATTTTCCCTAAATCTTTCTTAGGTGCCAACATTAATGTTTCTATTACTATAGAAAACTGGTGGTAGTTGCGCGCTAGTTCATCCTCTGTGTTCCCATAGTTTACAGAGGCACTGTGTAAACTACGAAGTCAACATAGGTTGATTATTGTAGATTTGGACTTGAATAGTGGTTTTCTTATTTTTGAGAGCTCTTCAATGTCCTTTGTCATCAGCTGAAGTGCATAAGTACAGTTAATAGCCTCTGGGTATTTACAAGGGCTTGACCTCTAATTCTGTGCCTGTCCATCCAGGCCTTATGTCTCTACAAAGGCTTGACCTCTAATGCTGTGCCTGTCTGTCCAGACCTTATGTCCCTACAAGGGCTTGACCTCTAATGCTGTGCCTGTCCATCCAGGTCATATGTCCTTACAAGGACTTGACCTCTAATGCTGTGCCTGTCTGTCCAGTCTTTACATTCCTACAAGGGCTTGACCTCTAATGCTGTACCTGTCCATCCTGGCCGGACATCGCTACAAGGGTTTGACCTCTAATGTTGTGCCTGTCCATCCAGGTCATATGTCCCTACAAGGGCTTGACCTCTAATGCTGTGCCTGTCCATCCAGGCCTTATGTCCCTACAAGGGCTTGACCTCTAATGCTGTGCCTGTCTGTCCAGGATTTACATTCCTACAAAGGCTTGACTTCTAATGCTGTGCATGTCCGTCCAGGCCATATGTCCCTACAAGGGCTTGATCTCTGTCACTGTCCATCCAGGCCTTATGTCCCTCAAAGGGCTTGACCTCTAATGCTGTGCCTGTCCATCCAGGCCTTATGTCACTTCAAAGGCTTGATCTCTGTTCCTGTCTGTCCAGGCCTTATGTCCCTACAAGGGCTTGACCTCTGTGCCTGTCTGTCCAGGCCGTACATCCTTACAAGGGCTTGACATCTAACACTGTGCCTGTCCATCCAGGTCTTATGTCCCTACAAGAGCTTGACCTCTAATGCTGTGCCTGTCTATCCAGGCTGTACATTCCTACAAGGGCTTGACATCTATTGCTGTGCCTAAGGGTCTACTGTTCAGACCTTACATCCCTACAAGGGCCTGACCTCAAACGCTGTGCCTGTCTGTCGAGCTTGGAGCTTGGATATTTCATATGCTCAATAGTTTTCATGACCTTCATAATATGGGCCATTTTCCCTAAATCTTTCTTAGGTGCCAACATTAATGTTTTTAGTACTATAGAAAACTGGTGGTAGTTGTACTCTAGTTCATCCTTTGTGTTTCCATAATTTACAGAGGCACTGTGTAAACTACAAAGTCAACATCAGTTGATATTGTAGATTTGGACTTGAGTAGAAGTTTTTTTTATTTCTGAGAGCTCTTCAAGTTCTGTTGTCATCAGCTGAAGTGCATAAGTACAGTTAATAGCTTCTGGGTATTCACTAGATGCCAACGGAACCACCACACTCTAGGCGCCAACCCATTTCAGGGAGCCCTTTTCTGCGCAAAGCAAAGGGAACTCTCCTCGGGTCTAGCTAGCCTATCTCTTAGTACCCTCTGACCCATGTTGAACCAGAACCACTGTTCACATGGAAACCTCCTCCACATCGACTCGCCACGCTTGAAGGCTTGTGCTCCACTCTAGGGGCCAACAACCCATTCTAGGGAGCCCTTTCCTATGCAAAGGAAAGGGAAATCTCCCCGGGTGTAGCCATCCTATCTCTTAACACCCGCTGACCCATGTTGAACCGCTGTTCACATGGAAACATCCTCCTCCTCGGCCTTGAAAATTCTTGTTTGTATATCTGCTACGTCCACCAGATTTTAAAAGACCAGCGAGAGCTCACTAGATGCCAATGGAAAGACCCCACTCTAGGGGCGAACCCAGTCTAGGGGCCCTTTCCTGCACAAAGGAAAGGGAACTCTTCCCGGAACCAGCCTCTCTTGCCCCTATCAAAACCACAGGGACCTGACTACCTCTACTCTGCCAGCCTGTCTTTCCCCTATCGACTTTCTGCCACTCTGCCTTGCTGCCATACACCAGATGACTCACTCTACTCCTTGTGGTGTTCTTGCCACTATCATGGTTCCTCAGTATGTTGGTGCTAGTCTTTCTGCTATTTTGTCCCTTTTTTGGTGCCTTGTGGTTTTTTCTGACACTCTTTCTGTTTGCTATGTTCCCCCTTCATTGTCTTGCCGCTTTGCCTTTCGTGCTGCCTTAGACAGTTCATGCAACTGTTATCAGTGCTCTCTTTTGAAGCTGTGGTGTGTTTTTGACACTCCCGCTGCTGCTTTGCACCTCTGTTAAAGCACTCTTGCTACTCCTGATACCCCTTTGCCCCTTTACAGTGCCTTAGGCTATTCATGCCACTTTGGTGCCACTTTGCCACAGTCTAAGTACCTTGGAGCTCTTTTCTCGTTCTGATGATTGCTCAGAATTGATAAGAAAACCCCAATTCTGCAGCCAAAAATAGGCTGCAAATGCTTCCCCCATTGACCTTAATGGGAAAACAGGCAACAAATGAAACTAATCAACAAAGTGTTTTCCCCCCTATGAAACTAACGCAACAAATTTGGGTCCTGGTGAAACGAAAACCGAATCAAAACAAACTTTTTCCTTCTGCACATCCCTACAATCCAGACATGCATTGTGCAAACTATACATGTGCTTTTAATAATATGCAGTTTAGGCAATATTTCAAAGAAAAATAACCGCTTGCGTTGTTTCTCTTTGAAAATTGTCAAGTGCAAAGTATACATGCAAAAAAAAGCATCGGCCTACTTTTCACCTGATGTTTGTGTGGATGGAGGAGAGGGAGCAAAATAGCTTGCATGTATTTTAATATTGATTGCATGCATGCTGTTTTCCTTCCTTAGTCTAAACATTCCTACAGGAACCTTTCTTCTTCCCACAGTTTCAAAAGTATGCATGCTGTGGAACCTGTTTACCTGGGTAAATGCCTTTGGAACATGCCCTCTAAATATTTATTGGGTTGTAATAAGGTACCAGAAGCTAGTATTTTTTTTTGCATAGAATATGAAGTACGAGGACAAAGGGGTTACTATATGAAGATGAAGGAAGGGAAGCTCAAAAGGGATGAGAGACATTTTTGTTTTCTATTGACAGGGTGATTGTCACCTGAAAAGTCTCTCAAGGGAGGTGATAAGAGGCAAAACAGTGACAGAATTCATGCATGCTGGGGACAGACACAAAAGGAAAGAGAAGGGGAGGGAGAAGACCACAGATTAAATGAAGTCTGTGGCAGAAAGGCAGAGAGAAACAATTGGCTAGACAGGGCTGACCAAGTGTTGACATCTTCCATGTTTCTCTGCAAAATACATACCAGTTGTGTCTCAAATATAAAGAGAAGTTATAAATAGCATCTCATTTTCTCATCCATAAGCACAAGAAGATTAGATTTAAAAGGTGCAGCGGTTATCAAAAACTGGAGTACAGGGAAGAATATCCAGGAAAGCTGAAAGAAGCAGAAAAAGATAGTCAGGAAATGAAGGAGCAAGGAAAACGAAAGGTAGCTAAGGAAGTTAAGTATAACAATGACTTTTTTTCAGTTATGTCAGTGAAAGAACAAAGGGCAGAGCTAGGCCTGTATGACTGAGAAGAGAAAAAAGGAATGTGTAGAGGACTGGAGATTGGACGCGCGTAAGGCCTGGGGCTTTGTTTGGGGGGCGTGTTGGGGGGCATGTCAGGTGCGGCGCGGCATTCAGGGGCATTCTGGGGGCGGGGCCATGGGCGTTGTGCCGGCCCGGGGGCGTGGGCTGGGGCGTGGTGCGCGCAGGGAGGTGCACAATTGTGCAACCTGCGCACGCCGAGCAGCCTGCCTCCGTTCCCTCCGAGGCCGCTCTGAAATTGGAGCGGCCTCAGAAGGAACTTTTTTCTGGCCCCCCCACCCCCTTCCTTCCCCTACCTAACCCACCCCCCAGCCCTAAATAAATCCCCCCCTACCTTTGTTAAGAAAGTTACACCTGCCCGAGGCAGGCGTAACTTGCGCATGCCAGCGGTTTGCCAGCACGCCATTCCCTGGCCCGGGGGCTAGTTCTGAGGACTCGGCCACGCCCCTGGAACGCCCCCAGGCTGGCACCACGCCCAGAGTCCCACCCCTAGAATGCCTCCGAATGCCACGCCACCCCGGACACACCCCGGACACACCTCCGACACGCCCCCCAAACAAAGCCCCGGGACTTATGCGCGTCCCGGGGCTTTCCACACGCCGGTGGCCTATGCAAAATAGGCGCTCCTGCGCACAAGTCTCCTGCGTGTGTAAATCCGGCTGGATTTATGTATGCAGGGCTTTTAAAATCTGCTCCTTGGACTCCCTGTTCTGGCCTCCTGTGACCTCTGGACATTCTGCTCTGAACCTTGACCACACTCCCTTGTTCATGGTGGGCACGCCCCTGTGCTTCCTCTCGAGGAGATCCTGCGAGGCCCACCTAAGGCCAGCGGCCCGGGTAACCAAGGGCTCAACCTGAGGGAACCCCGGGTTGCTATTGGTGAAGCTCCAGCTAGCCTCTGTCTCCTCCTGTGCTCCGCCTCCTGGTGGCAGGTGCTCTCCGGGTCTGACCGGAGGGCAGTACCAATCCTGCACCGGGCCAAGGGTCCACTCCCAGCGCAACAGCCTGAGAAACTCTGTCGTATGTTAAATGGCTCCGAATTTGGGCCTCTGTTTCCACATTTCATATCGGGTCCCTTTTTTTGGCACTGTCTGGTATTTTTAGCTGGGCGGGCAGCTCTATTCCTATTCACCATGCCGGTTACCACTTACTGCTTTATGCATGCGATGGTAAGGAGTGTGAGGAACATAGTAAGAACTGACTTTTTGAGGGAGGGGCCCAGGTTGATTTTGGTGGTGGTGGTGGTGGGGGGGCACGGTGCTAGCCCCCATCCCTTATCGCATGATATGTAGTTTTTCATGGCAGTAGCTACAAAACCCTTTAATTTCTGGTCACATTCTGTATAGTCTGTCTTTACACTCTCTCCTTGCCCTGGCTGCCTTATGCAAGTGTAAATCTCTCTGATACAGAGCAATTATGCAAACAGGCTTCCAACCATCCCTGGCAATCCTGAAATTTTAAGGTGCTGAGAGAAGGGGGGGATAATTGCCTGCCAAAAGTAAAGGGAGAGACTTTGATGGCTTCAGATCTTTACAGGACTAGCTCAAATTACCCTGTTCAAGTTAAGCTTTTTAAAGGTGCAGGGGTGATTCCAGTGCCTCCTCTAACAACTGATTGAGATGTGACATGTGCTGCTAGGGAAGGGGCGGGGGGCTGAGCACAGGACACCAAGTCGTCCCCCCCCCCCCGTAGTTATGACCCTGGATTAATGCGAGCATTGTTTAGATTTATTACTGGAGAAAAAAAATACATTTCAGGAAAAAAGGGAAATCAGTGTCCTGCTTTTACAGTAACTCTTATTAGGACTGGTTACTATTTGTTAAGAAGATAACTTTCAAACAAATGTGAGCTGTGCATATACACGCATATATGTCCGTGAGCACATCTATGCTAGTGTTTTATAACCTGTGTGTATGATATACGCACGCATGTATTATAATATATATGTGTATCTCTACCCCATAACATATGTGAATATATAGGATTACTGGTGAATACATGCAATGAATTAAACACATTTTCTTTTCCTACCTATTTAAAAAAATATACACACTTATTTTTTGCATCAATTGGAAGCTTTTTTTAGGCTCTGATTTTCAAAGTAACTTATATGCATAAACCCCCTATTTTTATGTAGGGGTTGCCAACTGGCTGCAGATTTTCAGGACAGGTTGACCCAATCCTGGCTTTACCCCATTGCATGCAGGAACTTGTAGTTTTGCTTTTCTTAGGATAGATGCATAGATAAATCTGAACTACAAGTCCCTGCATACAGTGGGGTTAAATCAGAACTGTAGCCAGTTGGCAACAGTTGGCAACAGTTGGCCAGTTGGTATTCACCAGTAATCCTATATACTCACATATGTTATGGGGTAGAGATACACATATATATATATTATAATACATACGTATATCATACACACAGGTTATGCACATAAGTGGCACTTTGAAAATCAACTAGGGACCAGTGAACATAGTACACATGTAACTGAGTTTGGCATACACTGGGTGTACTCATTACTGAAGGCAGATTTGGGGAAGGTATAAACCTTTCTTGTATATTTTGGTATTTTGGAATGCATGCACATGTTACCATGTACAACTTATATACCTTATTTGGAGCAAGTATAACTTTGTGTTTGGACAATTTTGTATGTAACAGGCCAATAAGGGAAGGATTTTCAACACAAACTTATGCACATAAATTTGCTTTGAAAATATATAGTCTTCATGAACAAACAGACTTTACCACTATGTGGGGAGATACTATATAAAATGACTGACTTGGAGGCTAGCAGTGTACAGCAGAATGAAGCTTAATTATCAGAACTATAGTTATAATGGCAATCTGCAGGCATTTCTGGTTTAAGATTAGCAACTTCTATGTCATCATTTTTTTTCTCAGCATTAAAGAAAATTAAGCTATACTTCATCAACTCCAATTCCTTCCACCCCCACCCCTCTAGACCCAAAGAACAGCCACATTGACAAGATCTGAAAGGCTTCCTTGTTTATTATGCTCATTGGACACTCGAAAATTAAAGCATGAGCTCTCACTTTTGGAATACAGCCGTCAGTGTTAAATTGATTAAAATAGCTATCAACAAGATGCAAGAAGTGTTGGTTCACTGGCTGAGATATCAAGCAGAAACTGCAATGCTAAGAGGCAGAATCAATACTGATTTAAAATGTTTCTCTGTTAGACAATACAATACAAGTGTCCTTGTATTTAAATTTCGATAGTAGGTGAAAGCAGTTGGCTGTGCCTGCTGAGAAGAAAAGCTAGACAGAATCATGGTAGCTGGTAAATTTTAACATTCATTTGGGATTAGATATGAAACGTGTGATGAGCATTGGCATATTAGTTCCATCTAAAAGAGGAATGATTTACTTAGCTGACATTAGTTGGCTATATAATGGAATTAAACCAATTTTGTTTGCCATATGCTGTTTGCCACCTGACTTTGCCCTTTGCCTGCCTGCTAGACTATGCTGTCCGCTGCCTGCCCTGACCCTTGCATGCTGTCTGCTCTGACCCTTGCTGGAACTTGGACTTTTGCCCCTTCAATGACCCCAGGAAGCCAACTAAGACCTGCTGGCCATCAGAAACCCAAGGGTCTCTGGGGGAGAGAAAGTTGGTAAAGGCAAAGCTCATGTCAGTCTTGCCTCAGGGTACATCCATCTGCTGTACTGTGGGCCAGATGGACATGCGGTCCAGCCATATCTGCCACGTCACCATACAAGGGTCTACTCCACCTAACAAGATAATGGTATTCCTTTTACTTACGCTTATGTGCCCTATTGATTTTGAATGATTTTCTTTCACCTAATCCATAATATATTGGGCTTGTGTGTCTGTCAGTGCTCTCTGAAGTTCCGCAGCCTGCCGATAGATGGCACTATAATGGGTCAAACAAGCCACACAGCTTGTTTGACCCATTCTATATCTATGGGAAAATACTTAGTAAATCAGGCCCTAAGGTTGAAATTATGCTGGTCAAAATTTTAAACATGAAAAATTAGGAAAACTTTAGTTTCATATATCAAAGTCTCATAATCATATCAAGCTATAGAATAGGATTTGAAAGCTTCCTCAGTAGTATTTTGCTTCGCCGAAGACCAGAGCTGGTAACCGTGATGATGACCATTCACACCACCTTATGTGAGTTACATGAACAATTTCTTTAGAGATGTGGCCTCAGGATCACCAAACTTTTTTTTTATCCTACATTTCCCACTAACATAAATTGCAGAGAATAGACGTGATGATTTGTGATGTAGTAGGAGATAAACACTAATCAAAGGAGGCAAGGTCTAGAGACAAGGAAACAGCTTAAGCATGGTTTGTGATCTAGTCAAGCAGAGATCAATGGCAAGGTCATGATCTTTCTAGACAAGGATGGTAGAAAGAAAAGTTAGAATTCACAGTGGTGCTTCATCTGTGAACAGTTAAGGAAGGTGAACAAACTGATCTGAAGCTGATTTAAAACTTTAAAGCTGTTAAGAGGAACTGAAAAACTGGAACGCAGAGAAAAAAAAACATTAAAACTGTGGTCTTTTATAGAAAGTGTAAATACAATTTAGTTGACTTCTTTCACCTAAGTTTCACATTGAACTTTTTAAATCAGCACCTTGGAGAGCAGCCCTGCAGTTACCAGTGAGCATCATTAATTTGACTTTATTTGGGCTTTTCTCTAATAGGTTATTAATTAAAGATGTGCATTTGTTTGAAATGAATGGGTAAAACAGAACAAATGAATCCATATTCATTTCATTTGTGGTCTCCTGAAACAATGAAATGAAATAATCTTTGTCTATTTTTTTTTTGTTTCCCTTTCAAGTCTATGGCCCATTGAAGTTTATGCCTTTGCTCCAAGCAAATAAACAAGTGCAGGTAACTTAGCAACCAACTCTTTCCTATGTGACCTGACAGCTTTGTCAGAGCCTTCTCAGAGCTGAGTCAAGATAAGTTGGCAAGGAAACCACACAGAAGACAAATCACAAAGTAGTAACTTTCTAACTAGCTTATAACTGCTGTCTGGATCAAGTGACACTGACGTACTTCCACTGTAAAGTCTAAACATATGCAAGAAGTTCTGCATTTCCTCTCAGGCAGTTGGTAGAGAGGGACATGTGTTTAGAAGCTCTCTCAAAAAGCTAGAAACCTTTGGATTTGGCAGTGGTAAAGGGCTGCTTCTGATCTCTTTGCTGCAGTGGTTTACCTGTGTGTGTATGTTTGTGTGTGTGTGTGTTGTGTGTGTGTGTGTGTGTGTGTGTGTATGTATTGTATGACAGACAGTTCTATAGGTGAAGGCATAATTGCAGTATCATTTGTAATATCCAAACTCCTAATAGTCAGTTCACCTCAACAAATTGTAACAGGTCAGGAAAAGGGACAGGAGCAAATGTTGACAGCTTTGGCAGGGGTAAAGGGCATGGTGCAGATCCAGCTGAGTCTGCATCTAGTAGCAGTGATAAAAAAAAAAAAAAAGGCACTAGTCCTGCCCTAAAATTGAAGAGAGACGTTTTGAGCTGCAGTGTGACAGGAATAGAAGGTAACTCAAGTACAAATAAATTAAAATGTGGACAGCAGCATGTGCCACCACCAGCTGTTTCTCTTTCTCTTGTTTTGAAGTAGAGGGAAAAAGGCAGAAGAGCCATCCAAGGCAGACAGTAGCATGGCAGGGGGATGGACAAGCAGCAGAAGTGCAACAGCCAAAGCTAGCCAAAGCCAGCTGCACGCTTCTTTACATTGGTATCTGTTTCTGAGGCAATAGAAGCAAGAACTGATTCTGAAGAAGAATCTTATCTGGGAGTCCCTGAAAGTAGCTGAAGAAAATTTGGGACGATTGATCAGTAGTGTCTCAGCCTCCAGTTCAGTGATAGGGAAGATAGATGATGATGATAGATGGTAGGAGCACTGGATGGCCGGCGCCATCTTTAAATACGGCAGTGGCCATCTTTAAAGATGGCGCCGGCCAGCCAGTGCTCCTACCATGTGACAGGGGCCGGCCAATGGCACGGATACCCTGTCATATGGTAAGGGCAAAGGGCCATTGGCACCATCTTTATGAGTGGCAGCCAACGGCCTGAGAATGGGAGATCGCTCCCGGGACCACCACTAGACCACCAGGTAATTTTAAAATGTTTTGGGGGGATCGGGAGGGTGGGGGAAGCTAAGGGGTCATTTTTAAAGGGTCGGGTGGGTTTTTTTTTTTTTAATCGGGCCATCGGCGCCATTTTTGAGTGGCAGCCAAAATGGCGCCGATGGACCGAGAGCGGGAGATCAGTCCCTGCGCCCCCACTGGACCACCAGGTACTCATAAAAAGCTTTGTGGGGGTTTGGGAGGGTGGGGGAAGGTAAGGGATTCATTTTATAGGGTCGGGGTGGGTTTAAGGGCTTTTTTGGTGTGCCGGTTTTCCCCGCCCTCCCCCCTCCCCCGATTTACAATTTTTGATGATAAATCGGGGGAATTTCTATTGCATCGCGACTCTTAACGATTTTTGACGATTTAAAATATATCTGATGATTGTTTTAAATCGTCAAAAAGCGATTCACATCTCTAACAATTAGAGCCATAATTGCCTACAGACACAGCTGGCTAAGGAAGAGGGGAGTAGCGTGCATTTCACTATCGATATCTGGACCAAAACAAATGCTACACATGCTTACCCCTCCCTGGAGGGACACTGGGAAGACTTAGCTGAAGCAGGGGTGGGCAGCTGCTCTAGTGGAGGTGGAGCTTCAGGATGCAGGTGGGCTGTGATGCACATCCAGGTGATAGATAGGGTTGATAGAATATGAAGGGCTAACAAAAATGCTGGAGGGTTGGCAGACGGCAGCTGGACTGAAAAGGCAGGTGTCTTCAGGCAGATTTCTCTGTGACAGGCAATGGTACAAATATGGTAAAAGTTAATAGAATATGGGGGTTTTCAATGTATCCATTGCTTTACACACTGTCTATACCTGGCACTGAGGGATGCCCTGGGGCTAGGGGCCCAAGGACAATGAGAATGCATTCCTGAAGGAACTGCTAGAGAGAAGCGGGAAAATGGAAATGCTCTCTCAAGGCGTGAAAGCAGGGAGAATCTGGGATACCTCAAAAGTGTTTGATTCAAGATGATGACACCCACTGGAATTTTCTCTGTATGATGCTGCAGATTTTAGTGGAGCAGCAGACGCACCTTCACGATCTGCTCCTGGAAAGAGAGATAGGTGTGCAATGCCCCCTGGGGTAGCATGATTAAGTAGTGATGAGGCAACTGGTAGAAATCCTGAATCCCTTTAAGGTTGCCAGGGAGGATCTGAGTTCTATAAGCAGTAGAGATGTGATTCGGCCAAACCTTTTGGTTTGGCCTTCGTTATCAGCCCGCTGCGGGAAATTTCGTTTTCCCGCGGTTCGGGCCGATTTTATTTTGGCTGCCCCGACACAAAAAACTGAAACCCACCCAACCCTTCAAATTTAATTCATTATAAACCCCCCACCCTCCTGACCCCCCAAAAAACTTGCTGAACGTCCCTGGTTGTCCAGTGGAGGTCCCGGGAGCAATCTCCCGCTCGCGGGCCGTCGGCTGTCACTAATCAAAATGGCGCCGATGGCCCTTTGCCTTTGCCATGTGAAGGGGCTATCGGTGCTATTGGCCAGCCTCTGTAGGCTGGTAGGAGCAATGGATGGCTGGCACCACCTTAAAAAATGCCGCGAGTCATCCATTGCTTCTACCATGTGGCAGGGGCCGACCAATGGCACTGGTAACCCCTGTCACATGGCAAAGGCAAAGAGCCACCGGCACCATTTTGATTAGTGGCAGCTGATGACCCAAGAGGGGGAGATTGCTCCCGGGACCCCACTGGACTACCAGGGACTTTCGGCAAGTCTTGGGGGGGTCTGGAGGGTGGGGGGATGCAATTAATTAAATTTGAAGGTTTGGGGTGGGGTTTTTTTTTTAAATGTGACCTTCCCCCCCCACCCCCCCCCCCCCAAAAAGAAAAAGATAAGAAAACCACATGAAATTTCGTGGGTTTTCCTATCGTTTCATTGGCCCCCCAAAATACAACGAAATAGGATATATCGTCTTTATTTCCTATTTCGTTGCAAACAAATGCACATCCCTAATAAGCAGCACTCTGGATGGGATCACCCGCATAGTAAATATATTGGAAGAACAGTTAGAGGGCTTCCATGAGCATAAAGGAATGGAAGCAAAGGAGTTGCAGTTTCTTTTGTCTGCTTGCAGCAGGAGGGGCAAACAAGATTAAAACCTCTCACACAAAACAATTGTGATGAAGTCTCATAGGATTCGTTACAGTTGTTTCCCAAATAACAGGAGGGAAAACAGCAAAGCTACTTTAAAAGAGAAGGCACCTTTAAAGATCCCTCTAAGGTCCTAGAACTACCAGTGGAAAATACATCTCCCAGAAGGCCTTGGGGGCAGGAGGGAGGAAGGGAAGCACGCCCATCAGGTGGATTTAATCAGGTCGGTGAACAACTGGAAAGGAAGGAGAGCTGACCTTAGGAGGGGCAAGGTGAGAAACCAGTTTCAGAGCTAAGGGCTGGAATAGATTTGGGTGGCGGGCAGAGAGCTTTCTCTCTTTTGCTATCTTCTTGGCCTACGGATCTATTCCCTCCACTTTTTTTTTTTCATTCTGTTTTTGGCTTTTGTTTGCCCTGCTTGGTACTGAAGGTTAAGAGTCTCCCCCTTCCTCCCTTTCTTTAAATTGAGAATCCCTCTTTCAGGATAAGCTTTCTTTTTGGTTTTCTGTTTTTCCTTGAAGAGCTCCAGAGAGCTAATTAATTCGGTGGCTAAAGCTGGGCTGAAAAGCAATGCTTGCCACCGACCTGTTTCTCTGTAAACCTGAGCTGTTCCCCCTTGTTGTTGTTATTTGTCTTTAAAACATGTATAAAAAACAAAATTCAAAAGTGGAAAAGACGAGGCAGATGGGGATTAGGCACAAACGTCCCCTGCCCTGCAAAAGAAACACTGAGCCTTATTTGATCTCAGTATTAGACATATTCAAGGCAGCTCCTGTCCTCGCATGCAGAAGGTCACGGAGGAGCTTGAGCAAAAGAATAAGCAGCTAGTCAGAGGGGGCTGTAGGGGGAAAGTCAGGCTATAGAAACAGCAGGACACCAGTGAGGTCTGAAGGGAGAATTCCCCCAAACTCCTTCATACACCCTCCCTCCCTCCCTTGAAGAAAAAAACCTTAGGGTCCAGGGCCCCCAAACCATAGGAAGGAACGTTAACACCTACAACCCAGAGGGAGATCCTTCCGATAATCAGGAGAGCACCTCAGCTACCTCTTCCCCCAGGAGGAAGACACTCACCCAGAGGGAGTCAATGCTTCCATGGATACTCTGCAGGGGCAAAACATCCCCCCTCCTTGGTGGAGATGCTCTCCCTATAGAGGAACTCTTGAAGATGGGGTAGAGGATGGAGGCAACCAGGTGGCCCTAGAGACCCTTCTCCCTGAAGAGATAAGGGATGCCCTCCCCACTCCCACAGAGAATGGAGCTGGGAATATACAGGGGACCTTAACCACTGCTATTGAACCCCATGCGCCTCTGCAGCAGCTATTCCTTCCCCCAAGGAATCACCTGGTGAGAGGGGAGAAGGATGGACAGACTCAGACACAGGGAAGACAGTGGAGGAAGCCCACATGTCCACAATCAAAGGAGGAGAGTCAAGAAGCCCAAGAGGCCAGTTTAGAAGACAGAGAGCACATTAGCCCTTCCCCATCACCTGAAATGAGAATAGAAGGGAGCATTCCTATGCCAGTGCCTCCACCTAAGGAGGGAACCCCCCCCCCCAAAAAAAAAAACACCTCCCCCCACCTTACTTGATATGTCCAATACCCCAAGGGAGGTTTGTATTGCCAGAGGGGCAATTCCAGGCAACATGTGTAGTCAGAACATTAATAAAAAGGAGACACACCTAGCCATTGCACCAAACCAAAATACCTCTCAAGCAGCTGCAGAGGACAGAAGTCAAATTGCCCTCCCCTGACCACTATATATTAATAGTGAGCTGGCATATGTTCTCTTGCCTTATGATGCCAGGCCTTGACATCTACCAGTATGTCTCAGCCATGGCTGTTAGTGGGGAAGAAGGAGCTATTGCAGCCACCAAAGTGAGTGTGAGTACTCCTCGCCACTATGGCCTCAGTGAGAAAATCCCTAAGGGAGGACATTAGGATAGAGAGCACAACCCAATGGCTGCAGTCCCTGAAGGAGCCAGGGGTGAGGATGGTACTCTCTAACCTACCACCCTTCCTCCCAGATAATATCTTATGGCTGCGCTTAAGTGCCCTAGGGGAAGTCATTTCCCATATCATGGCAATCCCTCTGGGGCAATGGGATGCTGGACTGTGGCACTGTCCTTTAGGTGCCGGGTAAATATTCAGATCCTGGGAGGAGTGCAAGGGGTGAGAGGGTGGTTCAGGGTGCATTACCTGGGCTACCCCTACACGATCTTTTATACAGGTCACCAACTAGGGCACACCAAGCGATGGTGCCATGATGCTCATATACATACCACATCCTCTCCATTCCCTGCTCTGAGGTCTGTAAAACTTGGAAGGATGCCACAGTCCCAAGTCTTAGAACATCAAGAAGTGTGGCTTCCGAACCACCAAAGAACACCATGGCTACCTAGTAACACTTATCCCTGAGGTTCAGCCAGCTAGGGTTATAACTGTTCCACCCACACCTCCTACCCACCAAAGTCATTTTTCATCTTCACTCCACAAGGAGGCATGGATCCCCCTCTCGTCGCATATTTTGTCATAGCTTGAACCCCAGGCTGTACCTTTCATGTCTCAGCCTTCACCAAGAGTTTCTAATAAGGGTGCTGAGCTAGCAAAAGGCTGGCACAGGCCACTGGTCTAAAAGCAAATAAATCTAATAAAAAGTGCAAGGTGGAGCTTGGAGTCAGAGGTAACAAGAGCTAACCTCAAGAGCCAAACCCCTCCCCCTCGAGAACAGTGTTAGCATCCCTGGGGAGACTGAAGAGATGACCGTGGGTGGTCACCTCAGTTACCAACCCACAGGGGAGGATTCTCCATTGCTCCTAAGGATCTGATGTGCAGGGATCCTGTGCTGTTTGGGAACTGAGGAGACAGGATTGGCATGTAGGAGGTGTAGTGTTGCCAGGAAAATGACAGCAGCTATGATGATGAATTTTAACAAACCATAAAAGAAAAAGGAACTGCAGGGCTTTGAAAGCTGGCTACGTTGTCATGGCTAAGTTGACTTTCCCACATGTAGGGGACATCAGAGAGGGGTATGCGTAACTGACACAAAGGCTGCACTACAGCTGGAAGGGAGAGGAAGGCTGCATTGCAGCTGGAAGGGAGAGGAAGACAGTTGTTTCTGATCAGCTGCGGGACTCCTCGAATAGCTGCTGCTAGTTAAGCTGCATTTTGCAGGAAGAGATTAGTAGTGCTACCCAAAATTTCAGGCGGCTCAGAATTCATAGAAGGGGAAGCTCTAAACTAGGGAACCAAGATTTCTTGGGTGCTATCAGCCCCGTGATATAACCGTGCTAGTTTAGAACAGGAGAAATGTAAACTGCTGAGTGACGCAGACCTATGTATATCTGCTTGGTAGCCCAACAGGCCTACAAACAGTCAAATAATTACAAAAATCACTAGAGGAACATTTTTTACTGTTATGTTGAATGAGAGATTGCATGAGTGTTGACTAGCGCTCGAATTTTGAGAGCCAAAAAGATAAGGTATAGGAAAGGTCAGATAAAATGATTGCATACAGAACATTTAAAAAAACAAAACAAAACACATTCATATGACCAATGATTATAAGTTAAGATGAGGTGTGTAAAAGACCACTTTTTCTACTACCAAGTAGACGATACCGTCTTTTATATGATGGTCATATGTTCGTTTCACAATGATGGGTCTATGAAGTACTGGTGAATTTCAAATTCCACTATGATTAAGCTTTCAATTTACCCTTTCTTTTCACCCCTGCTCCCCCCCCCCCCTTCCCAACCACTGGGCCCCTAAATTCTCACACTCAGTTGGGAAGAGGAATTTCACATGTGCCCCCTGCCCATACTTTAATATCTGGGTTCCCAATTTATTTCCGTCTGCCATGGGTGGCGATGCTTCTGTGAGGGTGGCACCCATCCTCTTAGATTAACCTCTGTTAAAATATGAGTGCAAGGTTACAGTTCGTGTACTGTTTTAGAGTTTGGTGGGGTTTTTTTCTCGTAGAGCCTGATTCACTAAGGCTTTTTCCCCCATTTTGTGTCTCTGGGAGCACAGCTTAGTGAATCAGGCCCTTAATATGTTGTTACTAACACTGTGTGTTTAGAGCGCTGACTAATTTTCCTTCTCCAGTTCTTATTCAAGTAGCAGCATTACGTGTACCTGTTTTTTTTTTAAAGTTAGTTTCATTTCTGGTTTAATCACCTATATGCTTTTTCTACAGTAGCCTGTGGTCAAAGTGCTTAATGTTGCCCCCTTTTTTTTTTCCCACTATCCTTCATTTAATAGTTGGCCTCAAGGGGTTAACTTGTTCTCATGCCCTCCTTTCCCCCAATCACAAGGGTGGATTTGTTATTCATCATAGATTATTTACAGTTTTCTTATTAGTGGCCAGTTTGTGTTTAAACCCTCTTGTTCCTAGCATGTAAGTGCAGGATATGGAGTGGGTCTATCTTTATAATGATGGCCAGGGCCCCCATAGGCAGCTCCTATCCCTATTTAGGGCTTAAATAGGTGTAAAAAGGAAAGAGAGATGACCTTGGGACAGGCAAGGAGAGGAACCAGTTTTAGGACTGAGGGCTGGACTAGATTTGGGGAATGAACCTGTGAACAAGGAGGTTGAAATACATGATAATGCTTCAGAGGTGAGTGTGAAGGATATGGATATATATATATATATATACTCACATATGAGGATACAATAAGCACATATCATTTAATTTTTAAACCTATTATTTATCATATCTTTCTACATATATTTTTAAAAAAACATTCATATAGCAAAGCATCCGCTTGTTAAAACATACAGCTCCTCTCTAAAAACATTACACACACTGTTGTTACCCACAAAAGCCCATCACTCTGGAACTATCAAATACACAAATGTACTCATAAGCATATATCCAAAAAAATTCAGATGTTCACAAACATATGCCCACAAATTGAAATACATATAAAATGTTTACTGATGTATTATCACAGTTTCATACACCCCGATGGTTTTCACAAACGTATTTTCCTAGGTTCATTCACCCCAAGAATGTTCATTGATGTTTCTCCTAAGTGTATTGTCACAGGTTCATACACCCCTGATGTTTTTCACAAACGTATTTCCACCGGTTCGTTCACCCCGGTTCGTTCACCCCAACCTAGAGGCCTCGATGTTTCGCCACCCAGATGGCTTCATCAGGGGGAATTTAAGCATTACTTTACAGATCACGTACAGAATGTTTTCTAATCACACATTTGGCTTTATTCAGCTTACAAATATCTATTTCCAGACGTTGTTCAATGATTCCATTGCTTTCCTCAAAAGGTTTGCCTTCACTCCGATTCCAAGCGCCATTACTGGCTGCTTCAGTTGTTCAAAAATGGAGTTGTTCAAATTGCATGAAATAGGGTAGAAAAATTAAGGTACTCTATGGTCTCCTTTTAAACAAACAGTTGTGGGAGAATGGTAGTTGTCCAGTCTGTTGAGATTACTATGGGTGATATATATATATAAATTCCATATCATACTCTAGTGAGTTCCTAATTTAAAAGTTGTTTACAGAGCTATAATATTGGACTTATGAACTAAATATTTTTTTTCCTCTTTACCTACCTTAAGTTTGAAGACTGTGAAAACTGTTACTGTCTCCAGCTCACTGAGCCAAAGAACTTTAAAAGGTAAACTAGAGCAATAACGCCATACTTTTCTTGAATCTGAAGGTATTTGAGGGAGACAGCTGTGGTGATACTGCACAGTTAACTTGCCGGCTATAATGTGTGCATTGTGCTGAGCTTGTGGATACTACTCAGTTAAACCTGCAGAAGTCTAGGCTGTGTTCATAGTTCCCTATAAACTGAGGACATTAAGGGATCGGTCATACATTTCAGAGCACCACTCACAGGTTTTACATGGTCACTCACATACTTATTTTTCTTGTGCTATATACAGAAATGCAGCGCTAATACTGGTGCTCAAAAATTGATGGTTGAAAAACGTATTGCTTACATGAAAAAAAAGGTTTTTCACACACCTGGTCCCTCCTTGGAGGGAATATTGATGGTGTTTTACAGAGGTTGTAATCCTACAGAGAGATGAATTCTGGATGTCCACACCCTAAGGAGAGCAGCTTCCTGATACAATACGTACATGCTTGTTTTACTTTGTGATCTATGGGTGAAAGGGACTCTCTGCCTCCAGCCTCAGATCTTACATTCATAAAGGACAGGAATGCTAAAGACAGAAGCACAATGGGGATGTAGCAGAGGAAAGAGTGGCCACCTCAGAGATTAGTACAAGCAGGAGCAGTACTCTCTGTCAGTTACCACTTTCTCCCTCAGCTCAATACATGAAAGCCATGTTGCCCACAAAGAAACATCTCTACTGACATAGGCCATAGCTAGAGCAGCTGACAAGAGCAACCCATGGCTCACCCCAAAAAAGGAGACCACAACAAAAGATTTGTATAAAATATCTCATAGACCGCCAAGGAAAATGACTCAAATGAACTGGCATATTGTGCATACAATATGTAGTCTGGCCAAACTTAGCCAAGGTGGCTCAGCAATATCTTTTCTGCCCACCAACCAATGTGCCCATTCTTAAATGGAAGGGGGCATTGTGCACCATCATCACGCCAGAGATGATGGAAAAACTTGTCTTTTTGAAAATCAATCTACATTTGCATGGGTTTCTAGAATTTCCATGTAAATGGCAAGATGACTGAAGGCACCTTGAAGGCCTTGATGCCATTCTTCCTATTTTCCATGCCTCAGATGTACCATCATAGGGGTTTTGCTGCTTCTATGTATACCTGCCAAGCCCCTGATTTACCACCTTAGGGGTCATGCTATTAATATGCCTATCTGACATGCCTATTGTGTACCAATATAAGAATTTTAGTGCCTCCAAGTTTGCTTTTTTTATGTCAGCCTAGTTCTCCCACCCTGTTTGTCTGACTTTTGGTTATACTGCTTTTTAACCTGAAACAAACTGTGAAAAAAGCAAAAAACAAACAAATAATGTTCCTCCTCCTATCCTACCTCTTTATGGTTCTTCATTTTGCTCTATCCCTCTACAGTCCTCGCCTAAGTTTAACACCCTTTTTTTTGTTGGTTATACAGATGTATTTTGTACCTAGAAAGAAAAATGTAAAAAGGAAAAAATGTTTCTTTTCCCACCCATCTCTTATTTTATGTTTTTCCATCTTGCTGTCAAAGCTTGTCTAAGCCATTGTGCAATTTGCAATTCCCCACATTGTACACCTTAGTGGTTTAGATATCTTTGTGCTGTTTGCTATGGACCATGTGCCATGCCTTGGTGGTTTTACATAGAAACATAGAAATGATGGCAGAAAAAGACCAATCTTCCCATCCAGTCTGCCCAGCAAGCTCCCACATTATTTTCCCATACTTATCTGTTTCACTAACCATCAAGTTCAGGCTCTTGTTGGTTACTGCCATCCCCTGCCATTGATGTAGAGAGTAATGTTGGAGTTTTAGACATCTTTGTGCTGTTTGCAATGTACTGCATTCTGCATCTTGGGGCTTTTTATATCTTTGGGCTGTTTATGATTCACCACATCGTACATCTTGGAGGTATAGACACTTCTGTCTTGTGTGCAATTCCCCCACACTGTTTGCCTTGGGGGGCATTAATACCTTTACGATGTGGTGATTACGTGCATAGTATTCCTTGGGGGCTTTGATTTCTTTATAGGCTTTTTAATTCCTTGCAGTATAGGGTAAACTTTCAAAATGTTATCAGAGTAAAAATTAGTATATATATATGCATAAGAAATATCTACTTGCATACTCCATATTTTATAAAAGTAAAAGAAAATACATGTTTATTTTCATTTTCGAGTGTACATAAATGTGCATACTAAAGGATAATCTAGGGGCTATCCTAGGTGGAGCCAACACTTATGTGCATAAGTTGCTATTTTAAAAGATACTTATGCATGAACATTTGCCAACTTACTCATATTTTTACATCTGCTAATTATCTGGTGTAAGTGATATTAAACATGTTTATTGTGTAGAACAGACTGGGTGGGAGGTCTTTGTAAACTGGGGGTAGTTCAGGCTGAAGAACCACAAAGGCCATGATGACCGGGAGGAGGACTAAGAAAAATGGTGGAGTAATTGGCAAACTGGTTAATTTCATTTATGTGTGTTTGTTTCAAAATTTGCTGGCTTAACGCATATATTTATTTATTTAAAAGTTTTGATATACCGCACTAGGGGTAGTAGTCTATCCATCTTAGCGGTTTACATATTAAAAACATACATAATATCAAGACATACAGTAAATTACAAACTTTACAATTACTTTACAACTGATTATCAATAGTGTCAAACAATATAAGAAGCAGAAGTGAAATATTCATTCAGATATGTTGTAAGCACAAATGAATAAGTACGTTTTTAATGCTTTTTAAAAATCATTATGGTTTTCTGTTAATCGAATATACTCAGGGATTGAGTTCCATAAAGTAGGACCTGATTCTGATTTACATGATTAAGTCCTACTTCACATTTGTGCATAAAATATACCTTTCTAAAAAGTTAGGAAAAGTATGTGCTTTCAATTCATGAATATATGTAGTTTCAAAGCATTGCATATGTCTGCATGTAAACCTACATACACGCACGAATGTTGCAGGATAGAAACACATATAAAACATGCATATATCATACACACAGGTTATTTATTTATTTATTTATTTATTGGTTTTATATACCGGCGCTCATCAGAGATATCACCTCGGTGTACATAGAACAAGAATCCGCAATTGCGTTGTACATAAAACAATAATAAACATTAATAAAACAACTATATATAATATATATAATTATATATTATATATAAAATATATATAATAAAAGGTTAGAAAATACTTGTGTAGATCTGCACCCTGCCATATACATGGGTATATACCACCACACAGATCTGTTTGAAAGTTATTCTCCCTGTCTTGAGGGTCAGTGCTCATCAGCATATATTAGCTCTATAATCACAGATGGAACCATAACTGATTTAATGAGCCATTCACAGTTTCATTGTATCGGCCATGTGTACATAACATATGCAGGGTTTGAGTTTTACGGTTTGACAGAAGCATATGCTAGTCTACTGGGAGGATCAACCCCATTTCTCCTACTGAGACAGGCATCTTCCAGTCCAGCTTTCTTCTAGGTTCTTTTCCAATCCCCCTTCCCTTTCAGTACCTGCCGACTCTTCATTTTTGCCCTCACCATTCATTGCTTTGCATGCTTGCTGTACCGCTCCGCAGGCTTTTTGATACCATTTTTCCTGCACCTCAACCCTCAAGGTATACCTGGGGGTTTAAGGCTACTCTTCTTGCTGTGTGGTTCTGCTCCTACCATTTCAGTTTTTCATAATCACCAGCACCATTGCTGCCAACACTGCTGTTCCAAACCAGACTTGGTACATTAGGGTGCTTCTTCCTTTGCTCTGGCGATGAGGCTCCTGCCAAATCTCTTTCCCCTACAGTTATTGCCAACTCTTGGTCTTGCCCTGGACATCTGATGCTTTTCACAAGCCTTACCCACCCTTTCAGGGGTAGATTTTAAAAGCTACACTTGTGCATCCATGTGCGCGTGCTTCCCAGCTTGCACACGAAATGCACCAATTTTATAACATGCGTGCCGGTGCGCGCATGTTATAAAATCCAGGGCCATGCACGTAAGGAGGGGGGGGGGGATGAATTTTGCTAACTTCGCATGACGATGCATCCCAGCCTTTCCCAGTTCCCTCCCAGTCTGCTCCAATTAAGGATCAGACTGGGAAGGAACTCCTCTACCCTCCTACCTAACCTCCCATACCCTTACCCTCTTCTCCCCACCCCTTAAACCCTTTCTCCTACCTTTTTTTGCTTTATTTTGTGCTGGTGATTGGAGCAGTAGCATGCGCCTTCAGTCCATTACCCGCTGTACTGGCCACCTCCAGCCCTGCTCCTCCCCGCCCCACCAGGCCACCCCTTTTCTTTGGCCTGGCAATTCTGCGCATAATGGGAGTTATGTGTGTGGCTGGGTCCCTTTGAAAATGCACGGGGTGAGCGCAAAGCCCAGCCACACGTGTAACCCCTGATTTTCACGCACGCAGCATTTTGAAAGTCTACCCAAAAGTTTTTAATGTCCTCTTGGACATTTTCTACCAACTCTGTTTCCTTATAGTTCTTACGATTATTGGTCTTATCCAAAATTTAGCCTTCAATAAATTATACCACAACAAAATTCAAGAGGTGAGAAAGTGCAGCACCCAGAATCATGACTGTTCCATGATTACTGCTTTTGAGGTAATGGAGGCAAAAATTCATTCAGAAGACAAAACTGGATTCCCTGAATCACAGGATCCTAAACAGCAGGTGACTAAAGAGCATTTAGTTCCTCTAGGCAGCAGCATTTTAGCCTCCAGTACAGACCGACCAAGACCGAACAGCCAGCTCCTTCACCTAATGATGTCTTATGGAAAAAAGCTCAGCATCCTCCAGGGGTTTTCTCTGGCTTCTCGCTGCCTAGGGCTTTCTACCAATTTAGTTGGTGTTTTTTTTTCCCCATTTGGAGTCCTGGGGTGTTCTTGCCACTGGGTGCCTGCTTTGCACCTCTCATGATGCTTTGAAGTCTTCGTACTACTCTTTAACTTGCTTTCACCCTCAATCACTGCCTTTTGGGGGGGGGGGGGTTCTGTCTCTTTTGGTATTCACCCCCTTCATGAAGGCTTGAGCTTTTCATGCTACACTCGGTGCTGCTTTGCCCTTCTTGTTCAGCCTTGGGGAGGGGGAGGGGTTCAGATCACTGTTGTTTGTTCCCTTTGCCACACTTTTGAAGCCTCGGGGTGATCTGGGCACTCTTGCTGCTGTTTTGCTCTTCTGATTGTACTCTACCACTGCTGATACCTCTTGCCCAATTGCAGGTCCTTGGGCTGTTTTTGATGCCACGTTGATCTAGTCTTGATACTTTGGCATGCTTTCACCCTTCTGCTGATGTCTTGTCTACCCACCAGTTGCATTAGAAATGATTAGAAAAGTCCCAATTTGGGAGTCCAAAATAGGATGCATTTCTTCAACTATTAACTGTAATGGTAAACAAATGAACAAATAAAATGAATGAATAATTTTTTTTTTCATTTGATACTAATGAAAGCAATGGAGGTACCCTAAGAAAGAAATGAATAAACCAAACTGAATTTTTTTCCTCGACACATTCCCTACTATTCATCTTACATGAAAACTGATGGACTGAAGATTTTTGGCAAACAGTGGAGAATAACAGCCACAAGAAAGGAAAAAGCAAAGCTTTTAAGCAGTGGAGCTTATTCTGGTGGCTGTTCTTCAACATTTCTTTCTTGTCTGAAACTAAGCAGCACGTTCGTTATCAAGCAGCCCACACGTTTTAACGACACCTAATGAAACTTTATTATTTGCACTATCAGTGATGGCTGCCAGCCTATCAATTCTCATGATTTAGTCTCTGACCCCTATCCCACCTGTACCTCCTTCCATCAGCGGGGATGACTTTTCAAAGGCTGGAATCTAATGGTCTCTCATGTCCATTATCTCATTAAACACCAAGGGACAGACATAAAAAAAAAAAAAAAAAAAAGATCTAGCCACAAAACTACAGAGCTTTGTGGCTAGATTCAAAGTTTTAAAAATGTATTGCTTCTAAATGGCTAAATACACTACACGTATTCAGAAAATGTATGAGGTTAGAAAATGTTATTCTTTGACATGTATTTTGTCTTTTATTGATTTGATTTTTTTTATATTTTTGTTTTAAATATGTGCTTATTGAAAATTGTGTTTAACTGTTTGTTGTAGGCCGCCGTGATTGAAAATAACAGAACAACAGTATATAAATGCCAAAAGTAAAATAAATAAATAAATGGCTGTGTTTAATGACTCAAAAAGTGGTCATTTCTGGCGGCTGTTGCCAGTCTGGGGTCCGGCAGCGGGCTGCGGTCTCCTTTCCCTTTCTTTGGCCGCCATCGGCCTGGGCTCCGGAGGCTGATGGTGGCCAAATAACAGGTTACCGACAGTCTCTGTCTTCTTTGTCTCCATGCCGCCAACACTGCAGGGTTTTCCTGCCTGCAGAGTTGTTTGCCTGAATGAAGGGTGAGGTGGCTGTGGCAGGAAGGTTTCAGGGGGCAATTTTGCCACCTGAAAATCTTGCTGCCTGAAGCAGCAGCTTCATCCTGCCTCATTATAAAACCTCCCCTGAATACACCTTGAATACTGTGTGCAGTTCTGATCACCGCATCTCAAGAAAGATATATTTGCACTGAAGGAAGTACAGAGAAGGGCGATCAAAATGATAAAGGGATGGAACGGCTGCCCTATGAGGAAAGGCTAAAGAGGTTAGGGCTGTTCTGCTTGGAGAAGAGACGGCTGAGGGGGGATATGAGAGAGGTCTACAAAATCATGAAAGGACTTGAATAGGCAAATGTGAATTGGTTATTTACTCTTTTGGATAATACAAGGACTAGGGAGCACTTCATGAAGTTAGCAAGTAGCTCATTTAAAACAAATTGAAGAACATTTTTTTTTCACTGAATGCATAATTAAGCTCTGGAATTCATTGCCAGAGGATGTGGTTATGGCAGTTTGTGTAGCTAGGTTTTAAAAGGTTTTGATAAGTTCCTAGAGTAGAAGTCCATAAACTGCTAATCAATAAAGATTAGTAGCTTGGGATCTATTAATTTAATGTTTGGGTTCTTGCCAGGTACTTGTAATTTGATTGGCCCCTGCTGGACCCAGGATACTGGGCTTGATGGATCCTTGGTCTGACCCAGTATGGCACATAAGAACATGCCATACGGTCAGAGCAAGTGTCCATCAAGCCCAGCATCCTGTATCCAGGCCATAAGAACCTCGCAAGTTCCCAAAAACTAAGTCTATTCCATGGCCTCTGCTTGCCTTTGACCACGTTTGGACTGATACTTGGAACTAACCTCTGCTAGCCTCTGACCATGCTTGGACTGATACCTGGAACTGACCTTTGCTTTGGCTGACCACCCTTGGACGGATACCCTGGCTTTGACCCTTGCGCTCCATTCGGACACTCTCTTTGCTCCTCCTGCAACCACCAGGTCCATCTGCCTTGAAGCTGTCTGCGGCCTACCTCCAACTAGACCACTATGTGCTGCCTACCCTGCCCGGAGGACCTTCAGTTCCTGCCTCCTACCCATGGTCTCCGGTACTCTCTATTCCAGCCTAGCTTGTCTGTTCACCGTCAGCCGAGCACCCCTACTCTTAGTGGGCACACCTCTCCCTCTCCGGGAGACCCCCAGAGGCCCACCTAAACCCAGGCAACCCGGGAATCCAAGGGCTCAACCAGCAGAGCCCCCAAGCCATCCTCGTGTGCTCCACCTCCTGGCGGCAGATGCCCTCTGGGATCCCTTAGAGGGCCGTACCAATCCTGTGCCAGGCCAAGGGTCCACCTTCAGCGCAACAGCTATTCCTCTCTGCCTACTGACTGAGACTCAAAATGCACATATTTAGTCTGCTTGCTTGGTGCTGTTCAGAATATTGGTCCCAGTTTGCAAAGTTACCATGCCTTTGGTACTATGATAGGTTTTAAATGTATTCCACATAAAATGACAATGCCTCCTTCTTTCTGCCATAGGGGAAGCAGATTGCCCATTGTTTCCCTTCTTCTCCCCATCCCTTCTGTCTCCACTTCCTCTTAAAACCTTGATCTCCTCTTCTCTTCTACCACATTGATATCCGAGATCCTCCACTCGTAAGAATTTCAAAAGAAAACAATTGAATGATACAGACAAAAAGCAGTGTTTGAAAACTAATTTAAATATTTTGCATAATAAATTTCATAATGATTAAGTTTAATACAAACCTGCAACAGGATTGCCACAAATTTTCAGAAACATTGCCACAGAATTTTCTAGATCTTGCTGCAGAATCTATCCCAGGCTGCTGCAGAAAACGAGGAGCTGTGGTTATCTCATATGGACTTCCAGGTTTGGTGCAGAGGGGAAGAAAGAAGGTTGACATAGGCAACTTCCTCAACAGAGTACCTTTCTAACGGACAAAAAAGAAACAACAACCCTCTGCTAGAATGGCCTCTCCCGTGCATCACATCCACTAAGTGGATTGTGGACCTCTGGCCCACCCTTTTCCCAGATCCCCATTCTAGTCTTTTTCTACTTCTAGACTGAAGCATTCTTTAGTTTTACAGACCTCCTTCTTAGGACTGGGTGCTTGCAGACCCTGTCATATTGTTGTCCCCGCCCCCCGCCTCCCCTTCATGTGTAAGAGGTATAGACTGTCACAATATCTCAGGCCAGACCTGTGAAATACTCGTTGGATGGACCGACTGGCATAACTTCTATTCCTGAAAACTGAGGTATCTTATGTTCCTTTCTTCGGAGGAGGGCAAGGGAATGAGCGGCTAGACTAAGAGTCTGGGCCTTGCAATTTGGGAGTGCCCTTTCTAGTATCAGCGTAAGGGCAGTTTTCAAACTGTGTGCTTTTCATCAAAGCCTGGGGATACTTTTTATAAATGACACAGGTGTTTTCCCTTTTAAACTTGCTGTAAGTACGAGATACTCGCATGCCCTGCTTTTTGCCTGAGTAGATGTTTCATGGAAAATGTGTGTGGATTTGCAAATCCAATCTACTGCACGTACGTTATTTTCTAATGCAACCCGAGACAGGTCACGTTCCCCAAATGCAGCCAAAAGTATACGTGCTTTTCAGAAGTTCATGTACTTTTAGGAAGAGAGGGCACATTTGGACAGCCAGTGATTGCAGATAAATCTCAATTTACCCACATAATCATTTTCAGAAAAATGGCTTTTTACATAGATTCATGTTTTTATGAACGTTTATCCAAAAGCGTATTATAGGTGGATTTTTTTTTTTTTGGGGGGGGAGGGTTAGTTGTTACCATAGCTCATTTTTACAAAGAGAAGCACACCAATTGTATTGAGAGTATTTACCTGTATTTGCTTCTTTTTATAAATCACTATTTCAAATACTTGGTCTCATGAAATGAATAATAAATACCAATCTGTCAAGAAAAAAAGCGTACTAGTCCTATTGGTTTATAATCATGAAAATGCAAACCCATTATGGGACCAGAAAGCCACTGCAAACTATGAAATAAAATCTGCCATGATGAGTTATGGGATTCCTTTCTTATTGTTTTATTCCTCTCTGCAATGCATTTCAGCTGCATGTAGAGAAAGCAGACTAACGTCTGAAAACAAATAATCGAGTTAATCCAAAGAAGGTCCGGGAGCTGCATCCATCACAGCAATGTGAAAGTGAAAACAATCTTCATGCAAATCCTTATTACTTTAGAGTGGATTATCTAATTTTGGTCAACCTTCTCCGTGAGTTTGTATGCCTCCAGCTGCCAAAAATGATAAGGGTAACAGCTGAAAATCGCTTCATTATTTTAATGCCATAGTTTCAGGCAAAATATACTTTACTTGGGGCTATATGAGAAAATGGAAAACAAAGTAAATGGTCAGTAGTCTCTGGTCCTGAAACTGGACAGCCCTGGCGTATGGAAATTAGCATTCAGTCACATTTTCAACGAGACCAATGACCTAAGTTGAGAACAATTTTGCAAAGGCTGCTTTTAAATGCCCAAACTGCAAATATCAGGGACATTTATTTGTACTGTAAGGGACGGATTTTCAAAACATTTACCCGCGTAAAATTAGCATATATGTGCATAAGTAACTTGTACTTGCACGCACGCAATTTTATAAACATCAAAACTGCGCATGTATTTTTTGTCTCACACGTACATTTACGTGTGAAAAAAGGAGTGGTCTAGGGAAATTCCAGGGTGGGGCTAAGAGGTATGAGTACATGTTGCTATTTTATAAGAGACTTGTTTGGTGTACATTTGTCAACTTATTTGCGTAGTTTACTTCTTGCTAATTATCTTGTGCCCTTGACATCAGACTCTATGTTTACTATAGGTTGGTTGGGAAGTCTGGGAGAACTTGGGGGGACATTCAGCGTGAAGAACTAGGACCTGGAGAAGGGCTGAATGGAACTGGTGGAGGTTTCAGCAAACTGGTGATTTCAGTTACCCGCATGTTTTAAAATATAACGATTTCCGCGCATACTGAGGGTTTTATGCCACCAAATCACAATTTTTTTCGCATGTAAAATAAATATACGCACATATGTTTTTAAAGTATGTAGGAAAAATACACATTTTCAATGCATTGCAGATATGCACATGCAAGGAAACATACACACGTGTGGTGGGGGTAGACATATGCATGTTTTACAATCTGCATATACCTGATGTACTATCCAGGTTATAAAATACGGTAGTAGATCTCCGCAAGACCATATATGTGTACATATGGGGCCATACAGAGTTGTTTGAAAGTTACCCTTTTAGGGGTCGATTTTAAAAGCATTTCTCACACACAAATGACCACATCCATGCATACGTAGGCCGCGCTTGAGTAACGCAAATTTTAAAAGCCGTGATTTACTTGCGTGTATATGCGCGCGGGTGCCAAAATAAGGGGGCAGAAAAGGGGCAGGGCACAGGTGTTCCGGGAGAGGGTTAAACACTTACACACGTATTTTAAAACCAGAGGCCGCAGTGCGCGGTGTCTTGTTAGCCCCATAACTTTATTGCTGCTCTTGATGAGGAACAAGTCTGCAGATCTTGCATTTTAGGGCTTACAAGGCAGAGTGAAAGGTCTGGATCCCACTGGGAGGGGTGCAAAAATAGGAACCAAAGGGGTCTGGATGGCCGTGAGATTGACTAGGCAAACTGATTGAGCAATTGGAAAAACTGGGAATGTCCCTCGTGCGAGCATATTTTAAAATCCACTTACATATGCATGCAAAAGCTGGCAAAGTCTTATGGAAGATATGCGAAGTAGGTTTGCTCGAGTATCCTCTTAAAATTAGGAGCCTACTTACGCACAGTGGGGCGGATTTTAAAAAGCATTTACATGCGTAAATCTGGGTTTTACGCATGTAAATGCACTTTACTCGAGTAAGTGGGCTTTTGAAAATTGCTACAATATATGCCATTGAATCGTACATAGGATTTATTCGCATAAGTTCACTTTACGTGAGTAAATGGCTTTTGAAAATTGCTACAATAGTAGTTACATTTATGCGCGTAACTCCTTTGAAAATTACCCCCAGTAGGTGTATTTTAAATCATACGCGCGTGGCGATTTGGAATTCCAGTTATCTCCACTTGCGTGCCAACACGCTCATGCATGGGTGCCCGTGCGCTCATTTTAAAATTAGCCTGTGTGTAGAATTTGTTTGACTTTGCAAATATCTGTTTTGTGTCATTTTTCTCAATCTATTTGAAAATTCATTGCTAATTAGTGTCTGTGATTAAAATTATGCAAAGCAGCTCATTAGGTATGAACACAATATTAACTAACATGTGAAAAGAGCTTCACAAATGCTTTTTTTTTTTTCCCAAACTAACTCCTTTGCGATAAAGTCCATAATGAAATAACATGTGCTATTGTGTTACCGCACTTATTCCTGGTAGCAAAACAATGCATACTAAAACAGAATCTCTGCAGAAAAGGTTTCTCACTTTTGTACATTGAGGCGAAACTGCATGTGTTTTGCAAACATCAAATAACAGTACTTGAAGCTATTTGCCAGGTGATGTTGCTTGGATAAGTTTATTAACTTCATTGCCAAAAAGAAATAAAATCTTTGAGACTGAAAACTAAAATAAAATAAAGAATATTAAAATGACCAGGACCAAACTTCAGGAAAGTTATGAATCAAAGCATGGGCCAGACTGACGTATTAATCATACAATTTATTCATGGAACAAATTTGGTGAACTCATTCATTTGTTTATTATAAAACATTTATAACCCTCTTAGCTACTAATATAAGTGGTTAACAAAAATCATTCATAAAATTAAAACATGGGACAATACATATGCAAACACTCCATTCTGCAGTTTGATTGCCTTCATTTACAATCACTAACTATGAGGATCTTCCTCTCAACTAGTAGCCTCAGATTTCACCTAAAGACCAAATGCTTGCACAAAAGTCATAG
The DNA here is from genome assembly GCF_901001135.1 of Rhinatrema bivittatum. Classification (NCBI taxonomy): domain Eukaryota; kingdom Metazoa; phylum Chordata; class Amphibia; order Gymnophiona; family Rhinatrematidae; genus Rhinatrema; species Rhinatrema bivittatum. The sequence continues at coordinate 63,073,680 of NC_042621.1, forward strand.
ACTTTAATCTCTTCTTAAAACCCGAGTCCTCTCCTCTTACTGCATCGGGTAGAGATTTCCACTGAAAATATGATTGCGAAACTCCTTTAAATGGGCTGAACGGACAGACTAGTAGATTTTGGCGTCTCCGATCTCAACAAACGAGCGCTTATGTCTCATGAACATTTCATTCACACACATCGGGTAACATAGTCTTGCATTTCTTTTAAGGCCGTTCTTTTGCAGAACACAGATTTCATCATTGTCCTGGATTAAGGTTTCCGAAAGATGGGTGCCTCCTCCTTCATCAGTATGCCAGATTAGGTGAAAGTGAGTCCTTATGTACTAGCATGCAAAGTTACGAATTATTATTTCGATGGCATTACATCTCTGATAGATTACTGCAAGAGGAATTGCAGAGAAAAAAATACCCCCCAAAACATTCTTTCATCTTTGTCATACATTCGGATTTAATGGTTGGAAATAACAAGCTGAAATATCGTACAGAAAATATCCAGCTGATGCCTGATCCACTTGTGATTTTACTTAACCTAATTTCAGAGAGAAAGGAGGCATTTTGTTGGCAGTACATCTGTTGACAGCAGCCAGAAGCAATGTGGCCTATCAACAGAGATCCCAGAACTAACGCTGGATTGATTCCTGGCTATGCCTCGTATGGCAGGTGTATACCCCATGGGAGTTATTACATTTCATGCGAAGGACTATTACTATGATGTGCAAAAGGTTTGCGAGTCTTCCAGTGAGGCAGCAGGAAAAGAAAATATGGACCCTAAACCAAAAGATGATAGGAAATGTGAAGGACTCGCTCTATAAGGAAATGGGATGACAAAACCTTATGGATATTTTGCTTGCTGAAAGCGAACTGCTGTAACGTCCTGATCGCTTACCACCAGTGTGATGTTTTAGTCCCTCTGGCTTGATAAAAGTACCCGAGGAACAGACTGCAGCAGTTTCACTTAAAGCCCGTGTTGCAGCCAGCTCCCCGAGCAGCTTGGCTGCTGCAGAACTGTATCTGTATGCAGCTGCCATAAAGACTGTCCGTGTTCAGCAGCCTAGCAGATAAGAACCTGGTTTAGGTTTTAATAGATATTGGCTATTTTCTTCCCCTCTTAAAAAGGGTAATTTCTAACAGGGTCGGTAAATCAGCACGCGTGCACGCAAAAGAGTGTGAACAAAGCTGTGCCTGTGTTTTATAAACTGTGAGGCAGGAGCTGGGAGTCGGATTAGGATTTTGACACTCTGAGGCACTTTTGGTGCCTTTATTCCCCAACCTCCTATAAGGGTCTGTTACAGGGTAGCAGAAGGCTGCAGGGCTGGAAAGAGTCAAATCTTAGCCAGTCTGCTGTCCCTAAATGTTTGCCGCTCTAGGCACAGTATAATGGGTAGGGATGTGAATCGTTTTTTGACGATTTAAAATATTGTCCGATATATTTTAAATCGTCAAAAATCGTTAGGGCCACGATACAATACCAATTCCCCCGATTTATCGTCAAAAAATCGTAAATCGGGGGAAGGGGGAGGGCAGGAAAACCGGCACACTAAAACACCCTAAAACCCACCCCCGACCCTTTAAATTAAATCCCCCACCCTCCCGAACCCCCCCCCAAATGCCTTAAATTACCTGGGGGTCCAGTGGCGGTCCGGAACGGTCTCCTGCAATTGAATCGTGTTGTCTTCAGCCGGTGCCATTCTGCGCCGCCATTTTGCAAAATGGCGGCGCAAAATGGCGGCGGCCATAGACCAACACGATTCGACTGCAGGAGGTCGTTCTGGACCCCCGCTAGACTTTTGGCAAGTCTTGTGGGGGTCAGGAGGCCCCCCCAAGCTGGCCAAAAGTCCCTGGGGGTCCAGCGGGGGTCCGGGAGCGATCTCCTGCCGTGAATCGTTTTCCGTACGGAAAATGGTGCCGGCAGGAGATCGACTGCAGGAGGTCATTCAGCGGGGGTTACCGCCGCTGAACGACCTCCTGCAGTCGATCTCCTGCCGGCGCCATTTTCCGTACGGAAAACGATTCGCGGAAGGAGATCGTTTTCCGGACCCCCGCTGGACCCCCAGGGACTTTTGGCCAGCTTGGGGGGGCCTCCTGACCCCCACAAGACTTGCCAAAAGTCCAGCGGGGGTCTGGAACGACCTCCTGCAGTCGAATCGTGTTGGTCTATGGCCGCCGCCATTTTGCGCCGCCATTTTGAAAAATGGCGCCAGCTGAAGACAACACAATTCAATTGCAGGAGGCCGTTCCGGACCGCTGCCATTCCGGACCGCCGCTGGACCCCCAGGTAATTTAAGGCATTTGGGGGGGGGGGGTTCGGGGGGGGGGGGGATTTAATTTAAAGGGTCGGGGGTGGGTTTTAGGGGGTTTTAGTGTGCCGGCTCAAGATTTTCACGATTTTCACGATACTTCAAACACCCAAACGGCAACAATATGATTCCCTCCCCCTCCCAGCCGAAATCGATCGTTAAGACGATCGAGGACACGACTCACATCTCTACAGGTTTGTGCATAGAAAGCCTTGCTGCATTGGGAAGTAAGCTATCACACAAAAATATGCATACAAATGCACACTGCACCGTGCATACAGCTTTAGCACTTTATTACATGGCACAGGCATTTCCTCCTTCCTGTGACTGTAGCTTGCCTCCACCTCTCTTGCCCCCTCCCCCACTCCAGCACATTCCCATTGACTGTGTGCACAGAGTCTGCTGGTTTTATAGCTCCCCAGGCTCTGCTCTGCAAACCTTCTGCAAGGGAGGGGGACCAGAAGTGATCCATGCTACCGGCTTCCTCTGGGGCTTGCAAAATTGCCCCCTAGGTGGGTCTTGTGTGTCTCGAGTATCTTCCTTTTGGCTCATGGCAAACATTTTAAATTTTGCTAAATATGTTCTGAATATCTGCTTTTGCAACCAGTTGCTCCACGAGGGGTTTTTCAGGTACTGACTCTTCAGAGGTCAAAATAGTGCTACAGATGAGACTGGGGAGAGCCACTAACCAAAAGCAGCGTAGCTCCAGACAGAATCCTGCCTTCCTATGTGGAGACTGCAGCTAGGTCTGCTGGAAGGGTATTAGGTTCCCTGGGCAAACCTCCCACCCAGATCTCACACACACACAATAAAAAATGTATGAATAACAGATTTTATATGTAAAAGGACAGCATATACAGTCTTCTGAGGGGAAAAAACAAAACCCAGCAACATGTATATTTCAGTTCTGGTTCTCAAGTGCCATAAACAGGTCTGGATTCCAAGATTTCCACACACACTGAATATTCTCGAGGTATATTTGAATACAGCAGAGTCAGTGAATGCAAATCTATTTCACAAATTTTATTGTGGATGACCTGAAAACCAGATCTGCATTTGCATTTAAGTTAGTGCAGGAACTATTCTTATCTCTGCATTTTATTTTCCTATAACTGTAGGGAAGATTACCATGTATTTGATATCCTGCAGACTCAACTTATTTTTTTATGTACTGTACCATCCCAAATATATCATATATTTCAGATGATGCACATAATTTGCCTGCATACATAAAGACTCCAAAATGTTGTTACGACTCAAAATTCCAATATTTGTGTTTTCTTTACAGAATAATCTAAAGTAAAAAAAAAAAATAAAAAAATTAAATATGGATGCATGAACTGATTCAGAATACAGCGGCCTGCCTTATAATTGGGGCATATAACACCAGTACTCTTCAAATTACAGTGGCTCTCTATCGAATGGAGGATTAAATTGAGTGTTAACATTCATAATCAAAGCCAATAAAGGCTTGGCCACATGATTCTTCAATACTGTAATAAAACTCTATCGTCCATGTTAAACTCTCCATTCATCCTTTCAAAACTATTAGACATCCCTTCTATTAGACTGCGGCTGCTTGTATGGTGTTGCTGGCCATATTCTCTGAAACGCCAAGAATTAATTGTCACTCCTGAATTTCAGGTAGCATCTAAAAACATATCTGTTTGCTCTAGCCTTTGCAGATCAAGTGTCAGATTACATGATATGAAACAGGCCACACATTCTGCTAATTTAAACCCGTTTTTAGCCATAGAACTATAGCGCAACTAGTGATCTGGCACAGCATTTTAGTTAAAATTAAATAGCACTGGCACTCTCGTGCAAGTCCAACTGCGCCACTAGAATGTCTACGTGATCAAATGTATTGTTTGTATTTGCAGTAGCTGTTATTGTGTATTATTTATTTAAATGCACATCATTTTATGTATGTTTTATTGTAAACCGCCAAGAACCAATTATTGAGCAGGGTATAAAAAAAAAAGGAAACCTACAAAACAGAACCTACTTCAGACTTAGTTTAAATCCAGATTAGGTCTGCAAATATTTGACTCAAGGTTTTTAAGAGAATCTGGGTTATGAACTAAGGGGTACATTTTAAAAAACAGCGCGCAACCGGCACGAACAAAAGTACGCCGGATTTTAAAAGATACGCGTGTATCTTTTAAAATCCGGGGTCAGCGCGCGCAAGGCTGCGCAAAATCGGCAGCCTGCGCAAAATCGGCAGCCTGCGCGTGCCGAGCCGCGCAGCCTGCCTCCGTTCCCTCCGAGGCCGCTCCGAAATTGGAGCGGCCTCGGAGGGAACTTTTTTTGTCCCCCCCCACCTTTCCCTCCCTTCCCCTATCTAACCCACCCCCCTCCGGCCCTACCTAAATCCCCCCCTACCTTGTTCGATGGAGTTACGCCCTGCGCGCCGGCAGCCTATGCAAAATAGGCGCGCCGGCGTGCAGGGCTTTTAAAATCTACCCCATATTCTCTATCCTGAATTATTCAAAACCATTAAAGAGATTGAGATAAGAGAGTTACTGTTCAAATATTCACATTTGATGTCAGTTAAAAAAAATTTAAATCAGGAAAATAAGCTTTAAACTATTTTTTGTATAATGACACTCTAAGGGCCAGATTAATTAAGGCTTTTCTCCCATGTTGTGTCTATGGGAAAAACCCTTGTGCCTAAATTTTCGATGGGCTGTGCACGCAAAAACTGGAGGACATGCATGCGGCCAGGCTCGGCGTGCACCAAGAGCATTTTAGAAAGGCCCGGACACATGCGTATCTCCCGGTATGTGTAGAAATGCTGGGCCAGCAAAAAGGGGCGGACTGGGAGTTGGGGTCTGGGTGGGGATAGGCGAGGCAGGGGCCGACCGGGGCAGCAGCCTTTAGGCCTTGTACCGGGGAAGCGCCCAGCAACAGCCGGCTGGCGCACAGTATTTGCTTCTCCTCCGAAGAGGAAGTAAGTACTGAAACAAAACAAATTGGGTAGATAGGGTTAATTTAGGGGTCAGGGAGGAGAGGGGAAAAGGGAGGAAGGGTAGGTAGGAGAATAAAAAGTTCTCTCCCAGTCCGCTCCTTAATTGGAGCGGACTGGGAGGGAACTGGGCAAAGGCCCGATCACGTTGCCGTGCGTGGATATCATATTTTATAACATGTGCGTGGCAACGGGCGCATTTTATAAAATCGGCGTGTCCATGTGCATGTGGGTTTTAAAATCCACCTCTTAGTGACGCAGGTACTGAGTTACAATCAAATGAGAAAAGAGTAACAACGTTTTGCATATCAACCACACAAACATAAAACAATAATATGAAGGCACCCTAGATCCTATGGCTCACCCCATGTGGTGCAAGATTTTCCTTATACACCCAACCTCCAGAATACAACAACTGCCTTATTGGAGGTCAAAGGCCACAGCTTTATTAACAAATTGCACTTAAACAACAATTACATCAACTTTGTTAACCTTCCTTTGAGTACCCACCACTTTCCAGCAAGTAACCTACCTCCAGGTCACTCAACTTGTAGGCCCCTCCATCGGACAAAGCTTTTGCCCCAGCCAGAAAAGAAGTTGATGTTGTTATAGCTGCACCCAGTCATCTTTTTTTATGCACCTCTAACCATACAACTTCAACCTTAGACAGAGATATCAGCAAGCTCTGGGACTCCACCACCGAGCCAAACCTGAATGCACAACATTAGAACACAAACCTTGGAGGGGCACTGGTGAGCACCAAGGAAAATGGCTGCTTAGTTTAACTGCTCCTCAGAACTCCTTGCATTTCTTTTTTTATATACTGCTCCCCATCCTGCTCTATAGCTCATTTGTGATACTGGAGTTGCCCTATAAGGTGTCTAACTCCAAATCTGGAAAGACTGAGGTGGCTTTTGTGCTTGCTTCAGGGACCAAAAGAACAAAACATGATCCACCATCCCCAGAGAAAGAACCAGCGAGCAAAGCACCTTCAGCTCAAGACCCGATCCTTGCTAAACTGCAACGACTAAAAGACATGTTGTGTATCATAACAGAGGCCTCCTGTGCCATCAAACTGGAACTTTCAGATTTGGTCGCTAATGTTGCTGCTTTACCTCCGCGCATAGATATCCTGGAACACAGCATGGATGCTTGCAATGCAGCAGTTGCCAGGGTACAGGCCACGTTGCTGAAACTCACCACCTTGCAACTTGACTTTGAAGAGCTATCGAACCGCAGTAGAAGCAATAATATCTGCATCCGCGGTATACCCAAGGGCGGAGACTGGTCAGATATGCACTACCTTTTCTCAGACACTTAGGTGTTGATTTTAAAAGCAGCACATGGCTGTCCTTGTGCGCACGGTTCCTGGCACATGCACATGGATGCACCAATGGCCACATGCACGCTGGATTTTAAAATCCGCATGCACATGTACGGGCGGCGCACACAGGGCGGAATTTTCGGTAAATACGCGCGGCGACGCAATCGGGTCTCCTCTATTTCCCTCCCAATCCGCTCCAATTAAGGAGCGGACTGGGAGGGAACTTCCCTACCCCCTACCTATCCTTCCTCACTCTTCCCCTCTCCTCCCCGCCCCCTATACCTAGCTAACCCCAAATTCTTTATTTCAATACTTACTGCTTCTCTGGAGCAGACGTAATCTGCGCATGCTGGCCAGCTACATGCGCACGCTTCCCCGGGACAGCATCAAATGGTGATGTCCCGGCCCGCCCCCCCAGCCAGTCCCTTTGGAGAGGCCTGGCACTTGTGCACGTACCGGGCTTTATGCGCATGGCCGGGCGCGTTTTAAAATGCACGCGCAAGTAATTGACCAAATACTTGTACAACATTAACATACATAAAGTTTCACTTCCTTTTCAGAGGGCATCACTTAGTACACTTATGCGCCTCCATTTTTAAATCGAAAAGTACGTGTGTAAGTGCAGACTCCAGCTGAATAAAAGTTCCTATGAAATCTGGTTACACCTGCACTTTCATGCATGCTGAGCCCAGGCCAATTTTAAAACAGTTATTAATATGCACTTAAAATCCCCAAAAGGGTTTGGAAGTTACCTCCATTATCATAAAATGGAGTCAAATCTTGCCCCTCAGATCACAGATCAGAACTGAATATAACCAACCAAGTTCAGACTCCTCACAAAGCCCCTCTACCATTTACTATATGCAGATATTGTGGTTTATAAATACAATAAAATAAATAAATAAATAAATAGATACATTCACATAAGGCTCCAAGTTATAACCTCAATCATGACCCAATATGACCTCATCCTGATCTTAAGCAGTTCATCCAACTCTATTTTTAACTTTAACATCCCCTTGGCTGCTGATGCTTTTAAACTGTAGCCTTAGAGCCTTATATATTATTCTGTAAAAAAAAAAAAAAAAAGTTTGGAAATAATTCAATGACAAGCAATTTAAAAGTGTGGGTATTCAAAGAGATACATGTTTTTTTTTTGTTTTACATTGACATTTAAGATGGTGATAGATCAGGAATAAAAAATGAATTGCTGTAAAAAAAAAAAAAAAAGAAAAACCACAACAAAGTGGTCAGTTAAGTGCCTGCGGAAGTCAAAGGCTTGATGATATTGGTATGCTAATACAAAGCTGTTTACTTGAGAAGGTACAAAGACATCAAATTGTCAGAAAAAGCTATTAAAAATCACGAGTTCCCCTTTCAGATGGGGAACAGATTACCATTGGGATGTAAATTAGAGAACTCAGATTGTGAGATACATTTTACCACTTACAACATTCTTCTCGCACAAATTATGACAAGCTGGCACCCAAAACTGAAAGGAGAAGGTTTTCCTTCTGGAAAGGATCTGAATATTCATCGCGTTTTCTTTAAAAGCTTCATTTTCAAAGAATCGCTCTGAACAATTCACCAAAGAAAACTCCGTCAGGAGAAATGCAGGCATGCTCTACAATAAGGTTTGAGTAAGGAACAAAGCTGTGTTATTTTAAGAAAGGCAAATGTGTATTTTTTACTAGAACAGATTGTATCCTCACCGTTGGACAGAGGTAAAAGATGGGTTTCACAACATGTATCATATTTACTTTTTTTTTTTTAATCTAAGATGGAAAGGCTGTAAAGCAATCTTACAACAGTGGAAAAAAAGTGTTTTCAGATATTCTGAGTATCAAGGGGATACAAGCTGCCATTTCTTTTGTGAAGACCAGTCACGGGCCTTCGTTATCGGTCGGCATTGTTTCACGCAGCTTTCCATTCCAGATATAAAACATTTTGAGATACATTAGTCTGTTTAGCTCTGGATTCATTTTTAAATACTTTAGTACAAAAGAAGCGTAATAAGCTTTACATTTTTTGTTGCATTATGCTTAGTACATGAAAATTAAATGAATGAAAATGGAAACCAGAGACTGAATTTCTGTCAAGTGCAGACAGTTTTGCTTGTTTTGTGGATAAATGCACATATAGGGCTGATTCTGTATTTAATTCCCTTTTCTTCTTCATTTCTCCAAATATACTACAACCCACATTTTGGCTGACTCATGGACAATATATAATCTATTTAATATTTCAACAGTTTGTAGAATTGATGTTATCGCTCTGTTGCTGTACCTTGTTGGTTGTTCATATCTTTCCCATCTGTAATTAACGTGCTGCATTCCCTTTCTTCTCCCATCCTCTTGGTAAATATTTTCTAAGTGTTCTCATTCATTGATTAAATGCTTGGGTAACTTTATACAATCAGGCCTACAGAATAACTTAAACATGCCAAATGGCGCAGGAAGTGTAAACAATGTAGTTTATAATAGTATTTTGGCAGAATAGTGCGGCAATTATGACGCACATCAAATTGTCACAACCAAAAGTGTCACAAGCAGAAGTGGCACAAGGCCAGTAATAGTGAGCTGCAGTGCCAGTGGGGTAGGAAACCCCCATCCTATTCTATTTGCAGCCTCATTGCTGTTTACAGGAAGAGAATTAAGCAAGGTAGCAGGTACTGAAGGCTGTCGATGCCAAGGGCATTGCCTTTTGATATGTGATGCTAGTAACGGTGTCACCAAAGTGAGATAGTGTTCACTGATGATAGGGTGCCGCCTCCTCCCTTCCCAGGGGAATACAGTCATTCAAGAAGAAATTGGGCCAGACTGAATTTTTCTAGCCAGTTGTTTCTTTCCATTGAAAGGAAAACTGTCAGCAATGCACTGATAAATCTAGTTCCCTATCAATTCTCTCCCCCCCCCCCCCCCCCCCCCGTGAGGCATTTTAAAATAATCCTAGTTTCAACCTCCCACTTCTCGGGTCGCAATTTCCACCTGCTACACGGTGACTAGGGTTTAGTATATATGAAGTTTTAGGAAATCTAAGCTCGTGGGGGGTGATTAAGAGGAATACCTTCCTTTCCTTCAGGGCACCCTTCTAGGACCTACTGGAAAATTACTTCCACCTGAACTGATCCCTCAGAGATAGGGGTGAAAGGCAGGTTTGATAAAAATGAAAACAAGGAATTACCTTTTGTTTTCTTTATATGTATTTTCTTTATTTATTTAACGCTTTTATATATCGACATTCGTATGGTACATATCAACGGTTTACAGCAAAACAAGGATAGATGAGGAGGAAATTACATCATAACAGATTGAGAAACGGTATTTTAACAATAACCACAGGTAGCAACTCTACTCAGGACATTCAACATCAATTGTTAAATACTTCTACTTATATTGCAGGTATCAACATTCTATATTTAATTTCAGAATATTAGTAGCATTACTTTTCTTTCTTTAATCACTTTTACATACCGCACATTCACGTTAACTTCATGTCAGTGTACAGGAACATGATCAAGAAACATGCCATGATCATTATCAAATAAATACGTTAAATTAATATTTTAAAAATAAAATAAAATAAAAACAAAATTAAAATAAAGCGGAGCCCTTGGAGTTAATCGATAAAATACATTTTGTGACAATATCAATAAAATATTAAATCAACAATATATGTATTACAAAATAATAAACTACAATAAAAGTAATAAAATATGATAAAATAAGGTAAACAAAATAATAAAAAATGAATTCCTTAAAAGCATTTAGTAAACGGGAGAGTAAACAGAACAACTGGTTAACCTGACTGATTAAAAGCCTGTTCGAACAACCATGCTTTCAATTGCTTTTTGAATGATTGTATATTGGTTCTAGCCTGTTTTCTAGTAGAAGCTAATTCCAAAGTTTTGGCCCTATCTCCCTGACCGCATCTAAGTAGGCTGACGGAATGGGAAGTAATGCTTTGCTCAAGATCTTAAATTACGTTGTGGAATATGTATATGAAAGGACGCGTTTAACCATTCTATGTTCTCACCGTATACTGTTTTATGAATAAGTATCAGGCAGTTGTACTGGATTCGGAAGTAAACAGGTAACCAATGAAGGTCCATCAGAACAGGGGTAATGTGATCATATTTCCTCATGTTCGTCAGGAAGTGAGTTGCCGCATTTTGCAAGAGTTATATGGGACGGATTGATGAAGAAGGAAGGCCCAGTAGGAGGGCATTGCAATAGTCAAGCTTGGACAATAGAAGAGCTTGAAGGACTGTTCGAAAGTCACCTCTATGAAGTTTCAAATTTTTTAAGGTCTGCAGTTTATAAAAACTGTCTTTAACTGTGGCTTTTATAATAGTCTTCAAATTAAGTTCGCTGTCCAATATACAGCCAAGGTCCCTCACTTCCTGACTAATTTTGGGCCAGATTTTAGTAGGTACGCACGGGCGAAGTGCGTGCAACCCGACGTGCACAAATCTACGCCCAATTTTATAACATGTGCGCGCTGCTTGGTTGCTACATTTTTGGACAGAAGAGCTGGGATAAAGTGTCCTGAAGATCAGAAACATAAGAAATGCCATACTGGGTCAGACCAAGGGTCCAGTAAGCCCAGCATCCTGTTTCCAACAGTGGCCAATCCAAGTTATAAGTACCTGGCAAGTACCCAAACATTAAATAAATCTCAGGCTACTATTGCTTATTAATTAATAGAAGTTTATGGATTTAACCTCTAGGAACTTATTGAAACCTTTTTAAAACCCAGTAACACTAACTGCTGAAACCACATCTCATGGCAATGAAATCCAGAGTTTAACTATGCGCTGAGTGAAAAAGAATTTTCTTCGATTTGTTTTAAATGATCTACTTGCTAACTTCATAGAGTGTCCCCTGGTCCTATTTTTTGAAAGAGTAAATAACTGATTTACATTAACTTGTTCGTCCTTTCATGATTTTTGTAGACTTCTTCATATCCCCCCTCAGACATTTCTTCTCCAAACTGAACACAGCCCTAACTTCTTTATGTTATGACCGCTGGCCTCCCACGGCAGGCTCAACTCATGTCATGTCATGCTTGGTTCTCTATCCCCGGTATTCTCGTGGCGGTGGCCAGTCGCTGCCGCCGCATTCCTCCTGGCTCCCTGCAAGCCATGTGGTGACTGGGACGCCACTGATCAGCGTTCTGATACTAGGCTTCTCTAGGTGCGCGCACGTGCCATCTGTCCTCCCTTTAAGGGGCCAATGGTGGGAACTTCAGGCTCGTCCCTGGCTGATGACATCACAGGCCTGGAATATTTAAGCTTCACCTCCAGCCACCACTAACCAACTTGGCAACGAGTTCCTTGGTTCCTTTTGGTGCCAGTTCCTTTCCCTCAGACCAGTTGTTCCTGCCTTTGGATCTCTGCGCTTCTATATCTGGGTTCCTGCCTCAGTGCTTCCTGCTCCACAGGTCCTGGCTCAACACTACTCACCTGGACTCTCAGCGCTTCCCGCTCCTCGGGGCTGGCACAGCGCTACCTCATCTGGACTCTCTCTCAGTGCTTCCCGCTCTGTGGGCCCTGGCTCAGCGCTGCCTCACCTGGACTCTCTCTCCGCGCTTCTCGCTCCTTGGATCCTGGCTCTGCGCTAGGGATGTGAATCATTTTTTGACGATTTAAAATATCGTCCGATATATTTTAAATCGTCAAAAACCGTTAGGGCCACGATACAATACCAATTCCCCCGATTTATCGTCAAAAAATCGTAAATCGAGGGAAGGGGGAGGGCAGGAAAACCGGCACACTAAAACCCCCTAAAACCCACCCCCGAGCCTTTAAATTAAATCCCCCACCCTCCCGAACCCCCCCAAATGCCTTAAATTACCCTGGGGTCCAGCGGCGGTCCGTAGCTAAATCGGGGGAAGGGGGAGGGCAGGAAAACCGGCACACTAAAACCCTCTAAAACCCACCCCCGACCCTTTAAATTAAATCCCCCACCCTCCCGAACCCCCCCCCCCCAAATGCCTTAAATTACCCTGGGTAGAGCGGCGGTCCGAAACGGCCTCCTGCTATTGAATCGTGTTGTCTTCAGCCGGCGCTATTTTGCAAAATGGCCACCGCAAAATGGCGGCGGCCATAGACCAACACGATTCGACTGCAGGAGGTCGTTCCAGACCCCCGCTGGACTTTTGGCAAGTCTTGTGGGGGTCAGGAGGCCCCCCCAAGCTGGCCAAAAGTTCCTGGGGGTCCAGCGGGGGTCTGGGAGCGATTTCCTGCCGTATGGCCGGCACCATTTTCCGTACGGAAAACGATTTGCGGCAGGAAATCGCTCCCAGACCCCCGCTGGACCCCCAGGAACTTTTGGCCAGCTTGGGGGGGCCTCCTGACCCCCACAAGACTTGCCAAAAGTCCCGCGGGGGTCTGGAACGACCTCCTGCAGTCGAATCGTGTTGGTCTATGGCCGCCGCCATTTTGCGCCGCCATTTTGAAAAATGGCGCCAGCTGAAGACAACACAATTCAATTGCAGGAGGCCGTTCCGGACCGCTGCCATTCCGGACCGCCGCTGGACCCCCAGGTAATTTAAGGCATTTGGGGGGGGGGGTTCGGGAGGGTGGGGGATTTAATTTAAAGGGTCGGGGGTGGGTTTTAGGGGGTTTTAGTGTGCCGGCTCAAGATTTTCACGATTTTCACGATACTTCAAACACCCAAACGGCAACAATATGATTCCCTTCCCCTCCCAGCCGAAATCGATCGTTAAGACGATCGAGGACACGATTCACATCTCTACTCTGCGCTACTTCACCTGGACTCTCTCTCAGCGCTTCCCACTCTGTGGCTCCTGGCTCTGCACTACGTCACCTGGACTCTCTCTCAGCGTTTCCCGTTCCTCGGGGCCTGGCTCAGCACCACTTCACCCGGACTCTCTCTCAGCGCTTCCCGCTCCTCGGGGCCTGGCTCTGCGCTACTTCACCTGGACTCTCTCTCAGCGCTTCCCGCTCCTCGGGGCCTGGCTCAGCACCACTTCACCCGGACTCTCTCTCAGCGCTTCCCGCTCCTCGGGGCCTGGCTCTGCGCTACTTCACCTGGACTCTCTCTCAGCGCTTCCCGCTCCTCGGGGGCCTGGCTCAGCACCACTTCACCCGGACTCTCTCTCAGCGCTTCCCGCTCTGTGGCTCCTGGCTCTGCGCTACTTCACCTGGGGCCTGGTTCAGTGCCACTTCATCCGGGGTAGGTACACAATTGTATCTGTTTGTGCATGAATAATTCTGGGCTCAATGATTAGTGTGGTGATATACTTTTGAGGAATATAATGAGCCCACTGATAATTTAAAGGTATTGCAGGCCTCGGTACTAGAAAATACAAATATATGCGATATCCACGTTGATTATTCTAAGTGCAGAATGTTACTCTAAAACTGTTTGTACTGATTATTGATGTTTGCCCTTGTATATGTGCTTATACATTTTATGCACAGCTTCTAATGTAGTCCTCGTTCCTGCAGTAAAGTAGTGTTGTTTTATTTCAATATGTTTGTTGGATCCTAGAGACAATTCCCCTCAAAAGTCCATTCATGGACAAGGGATCCCTCACTACACAGGCCATATCCCTGGGTGGGGCTACATATGCACGAGGTAGATTTGCATACACCGGTTCTCTACTTGCCAGGATCTCCCATGCCCCCCATCCATCCCACCTGGAAAAATGCCAGGGCCAGAATACTCCCCAGCCCCCACTTACCCAGTCTAGGGGGGATCTGCAGATGAGGCCAAAGCCCAGGCATGGGGTCCAGGTCTCCAAGCCTGGGCCTTGCATGGAGCCAATGTCCATAGTTGCTTAGGCCTAGGCTGCAGTAGGTCATCATGACTTCAGCCTAGGCCTAGGCCCTATGAATTGGCCAGGCTTGGAGGCTGCCTCAGAGCTCTTTTTCGGCACCTTCTTTCTTCAGCTCTTCTTCGCCAGCTGGGGTCCGCTGGGGTGTTGCATCACAGTTAATGAACTCTGACACTCTCCCCAAGAGAGGGTGCCATTTTAATATACCATAGTTGAATTAGCTGCCATTTTAGATCAAAATGGTGTCCTCCACTGGAGAAGACATGTCTGATTTCATTAACTCTGATGCCTTGACTCCCGTGGATGGCATGAGTTGGTGAAGAAGAGATGAGAAAAGAAGATGCTGAAAAGGAGCTTTGAGGCCTGGGCTCCAAGCTTGGGCCTGACTCTGGGCGAGGCCAAGAAGTAGGGATATGGCATCCAGGCCAGGCCCTAGCATCAGGACTAGGTCCAGGCTGAGGTCTGGCAGTGGGACCCAGCCTCCAGGCTGGGCCGTGGCATTGGGCCTTGCCCTGGGCCAAGGATCAGGCATCAGATCTAGTCTAGACTCAACTGGCAACTTTTTTTTTTTTTTTTTAATATATAATAGGTTTTCAAAATGAAATGAGATTCTGATGAAATTTAACTCGTTCCATTTTGAAAATGATCCAAAACAAAACAGGAAATTTTATCTCATTTTGTTTTTCCTGAATGCCCATCCCTAGTCTCAATCACTTTCATTCCATTCACTCGCCACCCTTTCTCTGAGCCTAGTTACTTCATAAATGCTGGAAGAGAAATAATCTTGCCCCTCCAGTCTGCTCAGTTATGTTGTCTTCACTGTTACGCATGCCGTCTGACTGCCAGCCTCTGAATGTGGGAACCTGCCAGATTTCTTCTTATCCTGGACAGCCCTTTTGTCTTCCTTCTTTGTTATCCATCCTATGTTAGATAGAAGAGCATACAAAGCCCCCTTAGTTCCCAGCAGCACTCACCTTTTCCATATATGCAGTTGCTCCTGATTGAAGGCTCTTACCTCTCAGGAGTTGGAGATCCACTGGTTGTAGTAGAGGCAGAATGCTTGCCATCCCTGTGCCAGCCTCCTGACTCCAGGGACGGCGAAAAGAAGGCCCTGCTCTTGGTAGTGAGCAGCTACCCATCTCTGGGGCTGAAATTGGGCTTAATAGCCTATTTTGACAATGTCACACATTCCTGAAACCAGAAATCAAATCATATGTGTCGAAAGAACACAGATAACAGTTACATGTATAAAATATGTGTGTGAACATTTGCCCGTAATTTAAGAAGTGGATAGATGCTTATATTAAAAATCATCTGGCTCCTGGTGCACAGTTTATAAAATACAGACATCATTTTTAGATACACTAATTTATGCACAAATGTGCCCACCTGGGGACACCACTGAAAATGATCTTACCTGAGGCGATAATGAGATAACTATAGAAAAGACAGCCTGATAAAAATCTCATGCCGTTCATATTATTTGCACCATGCAGGTACAGATAATGACGTGCCGACCTTGAAAAACAAAATTCTATTAGCCAGTAAATGAAATACATTTCTGTAGTACATAGAAAGGAGCCATGCACATGATGCAAGTGACGATGTGACTTACCTGCAGAAGGCAGCTTATGCAATCTAAAACCTTTATTCATATTCCACAGCAGCACCGAAGTACAAGAACACTGAAGGAGTCGGGATATTAAAGCTATAAATTATTTCTTTATGTAAAGCTGAAAAGCAGTCATGAAAAATCTCTTGCCATGGATGGCAGTCTGTTGACCTTACATGAAGCCAAGTTGAATATAACATTACTCTACAAACAAGTTTTATTTTTAACATTCATAGTGGGAAAAGAAAAAAAAAAACATTTATCTTTAAGACCCTGCTCGTATAGAGATAGTCACTGTTATGCAAGTTTTAGGAGCCTGCTCTGAAATTAATAGAGCAGAAGAAATGAAAGAGAATGCTGAAGGCCAAACCATTCAGTAAGTATAAACAATTTGTCTGGCTCCAAACTGTCCCTGGTAAAAATGACAACCATCAGAAGCTAAAGGGCTTTTGGAAGAAGAAGCTCTGATGATGATCTAGCCTTACATTATGGGGGAGAGATTCAAAAGTTAGCTGTTTTTCTAAGTTAGCTGGATAGACAAACATGGCTAAATTAGATGCGATATTTAGCGGCATGGCTAAGTGGCTGAATCTATTCATATATATTCATGCTTAGCTCTATGGCAGATCTAACTTAGGGGGTTATTTTCCAAGCTGTGTGATGGGCTTTTTTGCATGCGAAAAGCACCCTAATGCTAATTTAGAAAAGGGGTGGAGTTTCTAGCCAAGTGGGCTAATAACTACACCTTACTGTTAAGCTGTGCAATATGGTTTTATCACACATAGCATTGTTAGACTTTTAAGCTACCTACAACCACAGGGCGGGAGGGAGAGAACATGCCATGCTGGGTCAGACCAAAGGTCCATCAAGCCCAGCATCCTGTTTCCAACAGAGGCCAAAAAAACCTGGCAATGAGAGAATGAGAGAGAGAGAATAGCTATAAGGCCCTTCTAGTAGTTAGGTATTTATACTTCTATATGAGGCCCACCTAGTTACTCGAGGTGAGGTTTAGGTATTAGTGTAGTGTTGACATTCAGAGTGAGACGTATGAACAGCACAGTGCTCTCTTGTGAAGATTTGATGACCTTCGGAGTGAGGAAACTCAACCAAAGATGAGATTTGTACAATGTTCTCTCAACCTACCTTGATGTTGCTCAGGTAGAGAGCCTCTCTCTCTCTCACACACACACAATTGTGGCACTTACCACAAAGTGTGAAAAGTTATTGCACGCTGACAACTTATGCGGCTAAAAGGTTAGCTGTATAAAAGACTTATGCGGCTCCTTTCATTTTTTTGAAGGGATTAATAAACTGCAAGCAATGAAAACCCTGCTAAAAGAGAGGATAGTGCAAAATTTGGAAAGACATGGTTTAATGAAACAAAGTCAGCATGGATTTACCCAAAAGAAGTTTTGCCGCACAAATCTGCTTCATTTTTTTGAAGGGGTTAATAAACATGTGGATAAAGGTGAACTGGTAGATGTAGTGTATTTGGATTTTCAGAAGGCGTTTGAGAAAGTCCCTCATGAGATGCTTCTAAGAAAATTAAAAAGTCAGGGGATAAGAGGCGGTGTCTTTCGTGGATTACAAACTGGTTAAAAGACAGGAAACAGAAAGTAGGATTAAATCCCTAGGCGCGCATGTGCGCATCTCAGTTCCTTATGAAGGGGCAAAAGCCTGCTCACCAGACACTCGAGGTGAGACGTGCAGGAGAGACGGGGGGCAAAGAACAAAGATACCTAAAACGAAACTAAAACTAATTAGCCACTCCAGCAGCACACTCAGCCTCCAGCAGCACTCATCCAGTCTCCAGCAGCACTCATCCAGTCTCCAGCAGCACATTCAGCCTCCAGCAGCACTCATCCAGTCTCCAGCAGCACTCATCCAGTCTCCAGCAGCACATTCAGCCTCCAGCAGCACTCATCCAGTCTCCAGCAGCACTCATCCAGTCTCCAGCAGCACTCATCCAGTCACTCCAGCAACCAGCATTCGTCCAGTCACTCCACCATCCCTCTAGCAATCTTCTAGTCACCCCAGCATTCAGTCTCCAGCAGCAATCTTCTAGTCTCTAGCAGCACTCTTCCAGTCACTCCAGCAACCAGCATTCGTCCAGTCACTCCACCACCCCTCTAGCAATCTTCTAGTCACCCCTGCATCCAGCATTCTTCCAGTCAATCCAGCATCCAGCACTCATCAAGCCACTCCAACACCCAGTAGTCATCCAACAATCTTATCCACCTGCAATTTCTTCGTAAAAAGACAGCATGCTACAAACTTTCCCCATTCAGATCATCCCTCACCTACTCACCCACAGAGCGAATACACCAGTGCTCAATCCACGATCAAAGAGATCCCTGATTCCAATCATGATCTCCCCTCTAACACAATTCCTAGGATTATCTCTAATCACCTTAACCCTTTTCAACTCCCAGTCACTCTCAAAAAAATCTCATTTGCTCAACGACCTCCTCCTGGACACCCAACCGGACATCTGTGCCATTACAGAAACATGGCTAAAAAACACAGACACCGCCATTATTAACCAGTTGCCAACACAACAATATGACATCTTCTCTATCCCCAGACCTAAAAAAAGAGGGGGTGGAATAATGTTAATAGCAAAAAAAGAACTGAGACTGTCCCAACAAGCCTTCAAATCGACGACCAAATTAGAAATCGGACTATTCAAATCCTCCCAGCTTCAAGTCTGCCTTATTTACGCCCCCCCGGGGCTCCTAGAATCCGACCCTTCTCCACTCATCGAAACCATAGCCAAACACATCAACACTAACTCACCGGCTATTATCTTAGGAGATTTCAACATCCATGTTGACTCCCCTACCCTATCATCTAATTGCGAAGCTCTTCTCCTTTCTCTCCAGGCTATGGGATTCAAACAAATTATAAACAACCCCACACACAAGGCAGGCCACACGCTTGACCTGATATTCACTAACGAAACCATCTCGCCCATCACCCCTCCTTCCTGCTCTCCCATCCCCTGGTCAGATCACTCGATGATAACTACAAAATTATATATAAAACAAAAATTGACTCCTATTGTTACTAAATCCTCGATCCAGTTCAGGAAACCCTGTTCCATGGACACTCTCAACAACAGCCTGGCCGAAGAACTAATTAAACTGGACTTCTCAGATGCGGATACCGCTATGAACTCCTGGCAAACTATTACACACTCAGTAGCTAACAGAATTTGCCCTGTAACAACAAAAGTTATCAACCCAGCCCACACGAACAAGAAACCCTGGTTCTCAACCGAACTAAGGAAACTCAAACAGGATCTACAACACAAAGAACAACGCTGGCGGAAAGATTCCTCCGCTTCCTCACTTGCTTCGTACAAAACTGCAATGAGCTACTATAGGACATCCATTACCCGCACCAAACGAGATTTCTACGCCAAAAAATACACGGCTTCTTATATGACCCTAAAACTCTGTTCTCATATGTAGCTGCCCTTACCACACCTATGCCCCTCACCATCCCAGAAGAAGAAGCCCAGAACAAATCTACAGAGTTGGCTATCTTTTTTGATAACAAAATCAAAAACCTTCTTGCCCCCCTGGCTTCAACTAACATGGCTCCAAACCCTTCGCAACCATTAAGCCTCGCAACTAATAACCCTTCACCAAATATCCACAGACCGTCACTAGAAATTCTTGAACAGACATCCTCCCTGGAAATTGAATCAATAATCAAGAAAATGAAACCTTCCACTCATCCTCTGGACCAAATACCGACCAAACTACTTCTCACCATCCCTAACACCATTGCTAAACCGCTGGCAGACATCATAAATTGCTCCCTCAATCAAGGATCGGTTCCGGACTCCTTAAAAATTGCTTCACTTAAACCCTTACTTAAAAAACCCAACCTGGACCCAGCCGACCCTGCAAACTTCCGCCCCATTGCAAACCTACCTTTTATAGCCAAGCTAATGGAAAAGCTTGTCAACATCCGACTCACAGACTACCTGGACTCCCACAATATTCTCTACCCCTCTCAATTCGGATTCAGGAAACGCCTAAACACAGAATCCCTCCTTCTTTCTCTAACGGACAACATCCTGATGGGCCTTGACAAGGGACAATCTTACCTGCTAGCCCTTCTCGACATCTCTGCCGCGTTCGACACGGTAAACCACAATATCCTCCTTAACCGCTTAATGGAAATAGGCATATCCGGCTCTGCACTGCTCTGGTTCACATCCTTTCTGAACAACAGACACTACAAAGTCAAAATAAATGACAAAGAATCTCACTCCATTCCATCAAACCAAGGTGTACCTCAGGGTTCGTCTCTTTCCCCTACCCTGTTCAATATATATCTACTCCCTTTATGCCAGCTACTCAATAGTCTCAATCTCACCCACTTTATATACGCGGACGATGTACAAATCATAATCCCCATCTCAGACCCCATCTCTACTCTAAATTTCTGGAACAACTGCTTACACGCCATCAACCTTCTGCTCTCGAGTCTCAATTTGGTCCTAAATACTTCCAAAACGGAACTACTGGTTATCTCCCCTTGTGACAACAACCCCCTTGCAAATAATGCTAGCATCCCATTAGCAAACCAGGTCAGAGATCTTGGGGCCACCCTTGACTCTAGAATGAATTTCAAAAAATTCATTAACGCCACAACCAAAGAATGCTTCTTCAAGCTACAGGTCCTGAAGCAACTTAGACCGCTCTTACACTTCAAGGATTTCCGTTCGGTGCTTCAAACCATACTGTTTTCAAAGATCGACTATTGTAATGCTCTATTACTTGGTCTGCCCGCTTCGTCCACCAAACCTCTTCAGATGCTGCAAAACGCAGCGGCCAGGATCCTTACAAACACTCGTCGCAAGGACCATATCACACCAATACTAAAAATTCTACACTGGCTGCCCATCCAATATAGAATACTTTTCAAGGCTCTCACCATCATCCACAAATCAGTCTACCAGCAATCCACTCTCCAACTCACCTTCCCACTTGAATTACATACTTCCGCAAGACCGATCAGAACCGCCTACAAAGGTTCGCTCAAGGCCCCCCCCAACAAATCATCGGTCCACAACACTATTCACAAGCGAGCTCTTTCAACAGCAGGTCCACTACATTGGAATTCACTTCCACAAGACTTACGCCAAGAACAATGCCATTCAACTTTCAGAAAGAAATTGAAAACCTGGCTTTTCGCAGAAGCCTACCGCTGAAGGATCTCCTCAACCATCACTGACTCTCACTCCCCCACCCCTCCCCAATCCCTTCCCCCCACCCAACCTCACCCTTTCCTTCTCCCTCTGGACATACCAGGCTAATAACTGCCTAGGATAAACCTATGTTTTTGTATCTTACAGTTTTTGTTGATTTATATATTTTTCTCTCTCTAATTGTTTCTTAGTTTAAACTCTGTACTGTCTTCCATTGCCCAGGTTTTATGCTCCCTGTTTAATGTAACTTTACTTTCTACCTTGATGTTAATTGGTTTCCCCTCAGTTACATTGTAAACCGGTACGATAAGACCTAGTCTTGAGCATCGGTATAGGAAAAGAAATTAAATAAAATAAATAAATAAACAGAAAGTAGGATTAAATCCCTAGGCGCGCATGTGCGCATCTCAGTTCCTTATGAAGGGCCTGCGATGGGAACAGCCACGGCCCCGGATGATGACGTCATTGAAGCTCCAGTATATAAGGCCGGGCTCAGCGTCTGTTAGTCACCTTTGTAACAGGTCTCCATGCTGGACGTGTACTTCGTTGCCTCCTGGTGATTCCCTTGTGTTCCTGGTTCCTGTTCCCTTCAAGTTTCTGTTCTTGGTTTTGCCTTCTCTGTTCCTGTGCTTCATGCTACCCAGCTTATCCCTATGGACTGATCTCCTGGACCCAACCACTGCTTTGCCTGACTAGGCTATTGATCTTCTCCTGGATCCGACCACTGCTTTGCCTGACTGCGCTATTGATCACTGCTTTGCCTGACTATGCCATTGATCTTCTAGTCCAGACCTCTGCTTCGCCTGACCATGCTACTGATCATCTCTTAGTCCTGACCTCTGCTTTGTCTGACCACACCATCGCTTCTCTCCTGGACTTGACTTCAGCCTTGCCTTGCCACCGCTCCTTGTTTGCCACCAGCCCTGACTTCAGCCTGTTCTACGATGCCTCTACAGTCTTAGTCCTGGACTTGGCCTTTCAGGCTTCAGCCTGTTCTTGCTCGAGTGCCCCCTGTCTGACTCTTGTTCCTATTGGCACCCAGGTTTCCTGGACTCCACCTCATCCAATACAGACTCTTCAGTTCTGCTGTTGCTGTCCCTGGGCTGACCTCTCCATCTTCTCATCAATGACTATGCACGGAGGCCCACCTAACTCCAGCCGGCCCCAGTACCCAAAGGCTCAATCCGCGGGGAACAAGGGCTGGTATTGGCGAAGCTCCAGCCGGCCTCCGTCAGACAGCCCACTCCGTCTACTGACGGTGGGGACCCGTAGGACCTCTCCTAAGGGCAGGGCCGGCGGAAGCACTAGGCGAACTAGGCGGTTGCCTAGGGCGCCAGCTTCCCGGGGGCGGCACTGCCCCGGTAAAATTAAGAGAGCCGCCGCCCCCCCCCCCCCCCCCGATAAAAATAAAACAGCCGCTGCCGGCAGCCCGCCCCAAAAGACCCATCTGACCTCCCCCAGCGGTTCGCGTGGCTCCCGGTCCCTCCCGCTGCTCTTTCTTCCCTGCTGCCGTTGCCGCCGGGCTATCAGCACGTTCAAGCCCAGCGGGAACGGCAGCGGTGCAAAAAAAAAAAAAAAAGCTGTTGCATCCGCGGCTGGTCTTCTTCCCGCCCCCCCCCCCCCCTTTGAACCGGAACAGGAAGTGATGCGCGGGAAGAAAGAGAAGTGCTGCGTGAAAAAATAGCGGCGACAGCAGCATCGGCCCCCGAGCAACTGAAGCAGCCAGTAATCGGGAAAGGAGAGAGCAGCACGAGCCTCCTGCGGCCGATGGGATTCTTCCTTCTTGGCCTGCAGGGGCTGGAGGAGGAGGAGCAGCTACCGTTTGTGCTGGGGGCGGGGGGGAGGAAGTGAGTGAGAGAAAGAGAGAGAAGCAGCCAGCCTGCCTGCCTGCCTGCCTGCGTGTGATTGAGAGTCTGTGTGTAAGTGAGAGAATGTATTTGATGGAGAGCATGTGTGTGTGATTGAGAGAAACTGGTCAGAGAGCTGATGTATGTGTATATGTGAGAGATAATGAAAGTGACTGCTCAAGGAGATGACTGATGTGTGAGACAGTCAGGGATGTGTGTGTGTGTGTGTGTGTGTGTGTGTGTGAAAGAGAGAAAAAGCATGGAAGTGAGAACTCTGGGTATGTGAGAAAGCATGGGAGTAAGAAGCCTGGTGTGGGGGTGTATGTGAAAGAAAGCATGGGAGTGAGAGACTGGTGAGTGTGTGTGTGTGTGTGTGTGAAAGAGAGAAAAAGCATGGAAGTGAGAACTCTGGGTATGTGTGTGAGAAAGAAAGTGATTATGAGAGTGAGAAGCCCATATATGTAAGTGGAACACGGGAGTGGGAAGCCTGTGTGTGTATGGCATGAGAGAAACTGTTCAGGAAGGTGACTGGTGTGTGTGTGTGCCAAAGACTGTTTGGGAGATGATTGGTGTGTGAGAGACAGAAACTGGTCATGGGGGCATGACTGATATGGTGTGTGTGTGTGAGAGACATGGGCATTAAGGAAGAGGACCATGAGTATAGAGCTTAGCCACTACTGCTGCTTCTGGTGTGTGCTACAGCCTGCATGGAAGAGGAGTAAGAGAGCTGCTGGAGGGGGTAAGTAAAGATGGCTTTTTAAGTTTATTTTTCTTGATTGACTGCCATTTTAATTATTTAATATTATGTGATGTGTCTGCTTTTTTTGTTTGAGCAACAAGTATAGCTTTGGTTTATGTTTATTTTATTTATTTTTATTTATTTATTTATAAAAGAGTTTCTATACCGTCGATAAGACAAATCATCTCAATGGTTTACATGGCATAAAAATGTCAAATAAGTGTTCTGTTATAAATACAGACTTCGTTATTTTCATTAATGCACAATGTAAGTTAATTGTGTGTGTGTGTGTGTGTGGGGGGGGGGGGGGGGGCGGCATAGCTGACGTTTCGCCTAGGGTGCCTAATACCCTTGCACCGGCCCTGCCTAAGGGTTGCATCAACCAACCTCGGCCCAAGGGTCCACCTCCTGTGCAACACATGTTTAGTCACCCCTTCAAAAAAATGTAGGAGATTTGTGAGGCAAGACTTCCTTTGGGTAAATACATGCTGGCTGTGTCCCATTATCCATGTCTATCTAAATATTCCATGATTTCATTTTTTATAACAGTTTCCATGATTTTTTCCCAGCACTGAAGTCAGGCTCACTGGTCTAAAGTTTCCAGGATATTCCCTGGAGTCCTTTTTAAGTATCGGGGTTACATTGGCCACCTTCCAGTCTTCAGGTACAATGGATGATATTAATGATAGGTTACAAATTAACTGTAATAGATCTGAAATTTCATTTTTTAGCTCTTTTGGAATCCTGGGGTGTATACCATCTGGTCCATGTGATTTACTACTCTTCAGTTTGTCAATCTGTTCTACTACATCTTCCAGTTACACTGTGATTTGGTTCAGTTGATCTGAATTGTCACCCTTGAAAACCATCTCTGGAATGGGTATCTCCTCAAAATCTTCTTCTGTGAACACCAAAGTAAAGAATTTGTTTAGTCTTTCTGTGTTGGCCTTATCTTTCCTAAGTGTTCCTTTAACCCCTCTATTATTTAACAGTCTAACTGACCCCCCCTCACAGGCTTTCTGCTTCCAATATATTGAAAAAGGTTTTTATTATGAGTTTTTGCCTCTATGGCCAAATTCTTTTTAAATTCTCTCTTAGCCTGTCTTACCAATGTCTTACATTTAACTTGCCAATGCTTATGCTTTATCTTATTTTCTTCTGATGGATCCTTCTTCCAATTTTTGAATGAAGATCTTTTGGCTAAAACAGCCTCTTTCACCTCACATTTTAACCATGTCAGTTATCACTGGACCTTCTTTCCACCTTTCTTAATGCATGGAATACATCTGGTCTGTGCTTCTAGGATGGCATTTTTTTTAACAATGTCCATGCCTCTTGCACACTCTTAACCTTTGTTTCTGCTGCACCTTTTAGATTTTTTTTTTCTCATTTTATCAAAGTTTTCCTTTTGAAAGTTTAGTGCTAGAGCTGTGGATTTACTTACTGTCCCTCTTCCAGTTATTAATTCAAATTTGATCATGTTATGATCACTATTGTCAATGGGCCCCACCACCACTTTCTCTCTTACCATATCCTGTGTGCCACTGAAAATTAGTTTAAAATTGCTCCTGACTTTTGCCTGCCTCTGATTAGAAATGTAATACAGATGCACAAACACTGAATAATATACCCCAGTTGTTAATACTTCCCAAGCAGTGATTCTCTTCATCCACCAGCAAGTGCTCCAGCCTCCCACTGGATTGTAAGGGAGAGTCCTAGATGTATTGCACTTGGATTTCAGCAAGGCCTTTGACACGGTTCAGCACAGAAGACTTATAAATACATTTTTTGCCCTTGGTATAGATCCTAGAATGATTGATTGGGTTAGAAACTGGCTGAGTGGGAGGCAACAAAGGGTAGTGGTAAATGGAGCTTTCTCCAAGGGGTTCGTAGTAGCGGTGTGTCTCAGGGATCAGTCCTTAGACTGGTTCTTTTCAATATTTTTGTGAGTGACATAATGGAATGGTTGTCCAGAAAGGTTTGTCTTTTTGCCGATGATAACAAACTCTGTAAGAGTGTGGACAGCTAGGAAGAAGTGGAAAACATGGAGGGATCTAACAAAACTCAAGGAATGGACTAAGGTCTGGCAACAAAGACTTAATGCAGAGTTATACATTTAGAATATAAAAACCCAAGGGAAAGGTTACAGTATTAGAGGTAAAATTCTAAGCACAAAAGATGAGTGGGATCTGGGTATAATTGTATCTAATGATCTTAAGGTGGATAAAGCACCGATAAAAGCCAAAAAGATGCTTGGCTGCACAGGGGGAGGAATGGTCAGCAGAAACAAGGAGGTGATATTGCCCCTGGATAGGTCCCTGGTAAGACTTCACTTGGAATGCTCAGTGAGTACAATTCTGGAGGCCACACCTTCAAAAGGATATAAACAGGATGGAGTTTGTCCAGAAGGTGGCTACTAGAATCACCTAAAGCATATGTGGATAGCCTTAACGATCTAATCATGTACACCCTAGAGGAAAAGCAAGATAGGGGAGATATTATAGAGACATTCAGGTATCTCAATGGTTTCTATGCATAAGAGGTGAGCTTTTTTCAATGGAAAAGAGGCTCTAGGATGAGGGGTCATGAGATGAGGTTGAAAGAGGGTAATCTTAGGAAGAGAGGGTGGTGGATGCATGGAACAGTGGTGGAGATGAAAAACAGTATCTGAATTCAAGAAAGCATGGGATAAATGCAAGGGATCTCTTAAGGAAGTAATGTGAATTATAAACCTAAATTAATTGGACTGGATTTCTGCCATCATGTTTCTATGTTTCATTGCAATAGAAAGAAATACAGATTAATGAATATATGATCACATAGACTCCAACAACACCATGTAAATAGAACAGAAGGACAATAAAAGAAGAACATATGGGACCCAAGACCAATTAGTGCTGAATAAAGTTACTTTGTCCAGATGTAAGAAATATTGGTACCTCACTTTATCATGGATTGACTCTAAGAAGCTTTTGATAGTATATCACATTTTTTGATAATAAATGCCTTGAAATATATAGAGTGAACCCTAGATTAATTGAGTAAATCAGGTTTGTCATGAAAACGTGACATACTACTCTCCATCTGAATTATAAAGATGGACAATTCATCATTCCTAATATCAAAATCCAGCAATGATTATTTCAGGGAGAATCCTTGTCACCACATTTGTTTTGTCTGATAAGTCTTGGACTTTGATTTGGACATAATCCTAGAGATAGTAATGATTAGGAATGTACGGTAATTTGAAATTCTAATATATAAATGAACCCCCAGTGTATTTTAATTTTCTGCCGAATATCAAAAATAATTCTTTACTGACAATCAAGTCTTGAATTTACATACTATTTGAAAGGTAAACCGCAAAGTGTCGTGGGACCCTTGCACGTTACCCGGTAATTAAACAACAAAAAATTTTTGAAAAGGTAGAGGAAGGGTTTCATATATAAATTTCTCAGCCCAGCATAAGGTCTGTTGGATTTTCAAGTATAATCATCAACCAAACCTCCTCCACCTATAGGTTTTTTTTAAATTCTGTGCAAACCCTAGTGAAAACTGCAACACAATTTTTTATCCCTTAACACCAATTTTTCTTAAATATTATTTATAAAATACTCAAGCCTTCTTTCAAAGAGATTTCAAAGTCCCGACTTATCCCGCGATGGATTAACATCGCCAGATAAGTCGGGACTTTGAAATCTCTTTGAAAGAAGGCTTGAGTATTTTATAAATAATATTTAAGAAAAATTGGTGTTAAGGGATAAAAAATTGTGTTGCAGTTTTCACTAGGGTTTGCACAGAATTTAAAAAAAACCTATAGGTGGAGGAGGTTTGGTTGATGATTACACTTGAAAATCCAACAGACCTTATGCTGGGCTGAGAAATTTATATATGAAACCCTTCCTCTACCTTTTCAAAAATTTTTTGTTGTTTAATTACCGGGTAACGTGCAAGGGTCCCACGACACTTTGCGGTTTACCTTTCAAATAGTATGTAAATTCAAGACTTGATTGTCAGTAAAGAATTATTTTTGATATTCGGCAGAAAATTAAAATACACTGGGGGTTCATTTATATATTAGATTGTCATTTTGCTAAACACCCCAGAAGATTTGGGTGCTGTTTTTGAGATTCGGTAATTTGAAATGACATAGATAATGTGTATGCAGTTTCAAGTCGTTTTATAAATGATAGGAAAAAAAACAGAAATATTTTGGTTTTATTTTCTGTCATTTTTCTGTGTGCACTATTTGCGAACAGTGTGTACCAATTCCCCTAACCAATCTCCAGAGATCCCCTGACCCCACCCTACTGCTGCCCCTGGAGGCCACCAGAGTTCCCCAAAATAGTAGTATTAGTGGGGAAAAAATAGTTCCCAAGTCCATCCTCCAATCACATTCTTTTGTTTTTACAAAATAGACCCCTGACTGCCAGTCTCCATATCACCCAGCCTCCTGACTCCCCCCCCCCCTCCCCCCAACTTACTAAAATCAACCTGGTGGTCTAATAAAGGCCTAGGAGCAATCTCTCCACTCCTAGACCCATTATTTTCAAAATGGCACAGACCGCTCTTTGTCCCATCATGTGACAGAAGCTACCTAATAGCAGCAGTAGCCCCTGTCAAATGATAGGGGCAAAGGTTGGCTGGCACAATTTTTGAAAAAGGAGGCCACCAGGCTCGGGAGTGGAAGGGTAGCTCTCAGAACCACACTAGGCTACCATGATGATTATGGTAAGGCTGGGGGTGAGGTTGGAAGGATGGATTAAGGTAGGTGATTGAGGGCTGGCACCCTGGGGGGGGGGGGGAACAAAAGGGAGGGGTTGTGGGTAACACATGGGATCTGTTTTTTTTATTAATACTTCCATTTTAAGGGAACTTTGGCCACCTCCAGAAGTGATGGGGGATATGACGGGATCTCCGGAGACTCATAGGGGTGTGACACTCGGGATTTTTCATTTTAGAAAATAGTGCAAGGTATTTGCAAACAATGCACATTTTTTGCATATATTGCACACCATTTGTAAATAGCATGCACTATTTTCCAAAATAAAAAAACAAAAGTAAAAACAAAACTTAAAAAAAAAATAAAAAATGAATTCTAACAAAATGAAATGAGAAAGTAATTGACAGTTTTTGCTGTGCACACCCTTATTAATGAACCACAGATAACATCTCACCTACTGTGAAGCTTTACAACTCCTGTGATGGTCATTTAGTGGAACAACTCCAAATAGTGAAAAGTTTCTCAGATGACATCAGCATGACATTTGGCCTGTGCTAAGGGAATATTCTTTAGAGGAAAAATGAATAAAACTGAAAACATCATTCTGAACGAAGACTGTAGGATAAAGGAACTTGAGCAGGAAGGTATATATACATGTCTAGGAGTAGAGGAAGATGCAGCAATCCAGTACAAATCACTGAGAGAAAAGATCAGCAAAGAGTACTGTAAGAGATTGAAACTGATATTTAAAAGTGATTTTAACAGCATGGAATAAGATACAAGCCATCAATCAGTTTACAATCCCCGCACTCTTATACAACTTTGGAATCAGACTGGACCCATAAAGATCTTGAAAAAATTGGATGTAGGAACAAGAAAACTCCTCCATGCCCAGCAGGTAATCAATAAGAACCAGTGTTTGCCAAGATTGTGCATCTCAAGAGCTGAAGCTGGTATGGGTCTTACAGAAATATATTACACATATAGAGTTCTCAATCTTTGGCCTCAAGGCATATTTAATAGCATCAACCAACCCAAAATGTACCAAACAACAAAAGGGAATTGCCAGTCGGTCTTCATCATTAAACTTGGACAAGTGTGCCGCAAAACAGAATGACTGAGAATCCACCAGCACATTTGGAGAAAAAAAACAATAGAACTTGACAAGCAAGAGAAAAAGCTAAGAGTTAAAACAGCAAACAAGGGAAAACGAGGGCCAGTTTTTGAAGTGTGTGACCTATGTGGCTGCACAGGACCATCATGCTCAAGGGGGTGACACTGCCTCCTCCCTTCCACTTCTTTCCAGATGATGTCTGCAAGCAGGAAACTCAGGAATATTGTACAGGAGGAAGATGTTTCTGTTTCTGATGATGGGTGAAGGATCAGCCTGTAGGGAGAAGGAAGAGTGGAAACAGGAAAAGGAAGAGCGTACTCCTGGGCAGGAAAGGGGAGAGAGAGAGAGGAGAAGATGCTACGGGAAGAGGGTTTCATTGGCTCTTTCTCTCTCTAAAGGTATATTTTAAGATTGTATGCTTGATTTATTATATTCTTCATAAAGTTCTCCTTATAATATGTCCTCCTGGATTTAATTGGACACTAGGTTTATTTCAAACTCTTCCTTCAGGTTCCAAATGGTATGAAGCTGGTGGCCACACATTAGAGAGATTTTTCATGTCTGGGTCCATTGCTATGGAATGCATTGCCTCGTGCTTTTATGCTCTTGGATGCCAGGCCTGCCTTTCATAAACTGCAGAGTCTGGCTCTTTGCAAAAGCCCATGAGTCCTAAATTTTTTTTTGAGTCTTTGTTAACCTGGTTTGTCCTTTTCTGTTTGGGGTTTATTAGTACACCAACTTGTACTCTCTGTGGGAGAGGCAATTAATACATTTGAAAATAAAAATAAAAAGCAATGAGCAAAAGTTTAAATACCGCAGGAATGACAGTGTTACTTCATTGATTACACTTCAGTGGCATAGCCATCGGTGGGCCTGGTGGGCTGTGGCCCACCCAATCAGCATTGCCCAGCGCCGAGAAGAGAAGGCCCATCACAGGGCAGCAATGGATCTCATCCCAAGCAGCCCAAGAAGAGGAGGCCCATCACAGGGCCGTCATGGAGCTTATCATGAGTGGCCCGAAAAGAAGAGGCCTGTTGCAGGCTGTCATGGAGTTCATCCTGCACAACCACAGAAGAGGCCCGACACAGGGCCATCATGGAGCTCAACTTGTATGGCCTGAGAAGAGGAGGCCCGATGCAGGGCCATTGCAGAGCTTATCCTGCATGGCCCCAGCAAAAGAGGACCCACACACAGCCATTGCGGAGCTCATCTCGCATGGCCCAAGAAGAGGATGCCTATCATATCAAGGAGGCCCAGAAGAGAGGGAGAGCCCTGATAGAGTACGTGGGAGTGAGAATACTGTGTATGTGTATACTTGTGAGAGAGCATTGAGTAAGAAGCCTGTGTGTATGTGTGTGAGTGAGAGAGTATGGGAGTGAGAAGCCTGTGGGATGTGTGAGAGAGAACATGGGAGTGAGCAGTTTGTGTGCAGTCTTTACATAGAAAAGGTTGCTTCTGTTTGAGTTCTGAGAGTTACTGCTGTTATGGTATGGTTTGGAAAGGTTCTAAATGTTTTCTTATTATATTTTTGTAGCGGTTTGTGTTCCTTCACAAAGTGCTTGGCAGTGGAGGGAGTTTATTTTGCTGTTACTTATATATATATATATATATATATATATATATATATATATATATATATATATATATATATATATATATATATATATATATATACATACATATATATATATATACATATATATATATATACATATATATATATATATTTTTTTTGCATATTGGGTTATAATATGAACAATCCTAGATCTGCTTTGTACCTATTGCAAATCTTAACTTCATATGATTATTGCTGTTTTGCTGTTTTGCTGTAGTTATGAGAGACTCTGCATTTTTTGGAAAGAGGATTCCTAAAAGAATACATTGATGTTTGTTTTATTATTGGATCTGATGTTTCTCTTAAGTGTTCTTTCTTTACTTTTTTTTATGATGCTGTTTATTTATAAACTGCAGTACATACATAACTACTACAGATCAATAAGCTATTTTTAATGTCGGTGACATCTTGAAACAAAATATTTTAAAGCATCACTCATGATGCATGATGGCTGTTGCAGACTACAAAGAAATCCATTGTCAGGTGCATTCCAAGGTATCATTTATTGATAAGAGTACAACTAGTAGGGCTCAAACCTATAGGCCACATTTTAAAAGCCTTGCACGCGCAGAATTTGGGAGATGCACGCATGGCTGGGCCACGTGTGTTCCGTGTGGATTTTTCAGAACCCCGCAGCCACGCAAGTATCTCCTTGTACGCTCATTGGAAGGGCTGAAAGAAAAAAGGGGCGAGCTGGGGGCGGGATCTGGGCGGGCTAGGACAGTGCCTGCCATTAGGCACTGTCCCGCCGAAGTGCGCGCCAGGAGCCGACCGGCCTGCATGAGTTGCTGCTGCTCTGGACTGTGGATAAGTTAAAAAAAAAAAAAAAAAAGCAAGGGTATTCAGCAGAGTTTTAGGGTTCGGGGCAGATAGGGTAAAAGGGAGGCAGGTTAGGTAGGGGGGTTCAGGGAGTTCCCTCCCAGTCCGCTCCTCATATTTTGCATCCTGTGAACTCCAGAAGAAGCTCTCCTTAGCACAACGCAAGCATTAAGCAAAGCATTACTTTTCAGAGATTGAGATTATATGTGACGTGACTTGGTTTGTGAGTGAGGTTCATTCTTGTCATGGCATGTGGAAAAGTAACCCATTTGGAGATATTACCCCCTCACCCTGCCACCATCCCATGGTATTTATTTTAAGGATTCTGCCTGCTCATCCTCCCTTCCATAGAGAATGAGGCTGCAAATCTGCCCACTTAAAAATCCTAAACAGGCATGAAATGATTTTAGCGCAGGGTATCCCTGAAGTGTTCTAAAAGAAAATGGCTATTAAACACATGCCCTGAATTTAATCCCCGTACAGTAGAATATACTACACTGATATTATGGCTACAAGGTGGGTTCTGGCATATTTTGTCAGCAATGTGAACCATAGAGCCAGTTACTCTGACAAATGAAGTGGCAGAATATTTAGTGTTCATAAATTTTGGGCAAAACTAGGTCATCAAAATACAAAAAGCCTGCAAGTTAATTTGCTTGCACAACATTGAAATAGGTCATCTTTCAAATCATGGTTTGAGCTCCTCCGTATGAAAATGTTCTAATATACAGTGTGTTAATGCATGTTGTTAGTAAATAGACCCTAATTAATCTCAACGGGTTCTATTTATTAACAATATGGGTTAATGTGGTATTAGAAAAGTAATGAAAATCAAGGGGGAAAACCATCCAGCATTGTTAAAAATAAAAAAATGTCGCGTGTTTCATTTTTTGGAGTCAGCTGTGAGGTTGTAAACAGTGCATCTTTTAAAGACAAGTCAATCTTCTTTTTTTCAAACATTTTTCTTAGTTTCATTTTGTTTAGATGTACTGTACTTATAAACCACTTTAGTGTAGTTCTATATACAATTTGAAATAAATTAGTGATTTGTGTGGATAGAGTGAACCGACATATGAATGAAACCTAAGATGGGGGTCTGCTTGGGCCCCATTGCATGGCAATAGGCGATGGATGTAAACCAGTGAACACCATTTCTCTGATGCCGAGTTCTACAGAATTTGTGTGAAAGACGTTTTTGAATTTTAACAATTTTGGATGGTTTTACCCTTGATATTTGTTATTTTTGTATTTTTGAAGGGGTTTCTGCTTTAGTGTTTTTTTGTGTTTTAATGTTTATAAATAGGCCCCTTGATTTCCTGTAAGATCAGAAAGGGAAAAATATAAAATAATATAGAAAATATCATGCAAACAAAATTCCACTGTGAAACTTTCCTGACACATTTAGCACTAGAGATGTGAATCGGAACCGGTATCGGTTCTGGTTCCGATTCACATTGTGAAATTTTTTTCTTGCAGTCCGATCGGGGTTTCTTTTATCGGCTGCGCCCGAGCCGATAACCAAAAAATACAGTTTTGTTAGTATCCCCCCACCCGCCGGACCCCCCCCCCCAAAATTTTTAAATACCTGGTGGTCCAGCGGGGGTCCCAGGAGCATTCTCCCATGCTCGGGCCATCGGCTGCTAGTAAACAAAATGGTGCCGATGGCCCTTTGCCCTTAGCATGTGACAGGGTATCCGTGCCATTGGCTGGTCCCTGTCACATGGTAGGAGCAATGGATGGCCGGCACCATCTTTAAAAATGGCGTGGGCCATCCAGTGCACCTACCATGTGACAGGGGCCGACCAATGGCACCGATGGCCCTTTGCTCTTACCTTGTAACAGGGGCTATCGGCGCCATTTTGATTAGTGGCAGCCGACAGCCTGAACGCGGAGAATGCTCCCGGGACCCCCGCTGGACCACCAGGTATTTAAAAATTTTTTGGGGGGTCCGGAGGGTGGGTGGATACTAACAAACTCATTTTAAAGGGTCAGGTTTTTTTTTTAGGTTGTGTCCTTTCTTCTCGCCCCCCTTCCCCCCCTAAACAATAAGAAAACAAACTAAATTAATCGTGGGGTTTCCTATCACTATTGGGGACCCCCCGATATCTGACGATATTGAAAATATCGGATGATATTTTCAATTGTCAGATAAACGATTCACATTCCTATTTAGCACTTTTCAGCAAAGGTCCCATGATATATAACATATTTCCAGAGCTATGAAATACACAAGGGCTGATGCATATCCAGCATAACTCTCTGCTTCAATGGCAGGGGAAATGAAGAAAAGTGGATCTATATACAGACAACAACCAACAAGGACTGAATTACATAGACTGGGTAAACAAATAAGCATGGGTGTAGCTTGTTTATTGTGGCGGTTACTACCCCTAACTAATGCATGCCCAAACGCATAAGGGTGAATTTTAAAAGCCCTACACACGGCAAAATCTGGGAGATACGCGCATAACTGGGATGCACATGGGCTGCGCGGATTTTAAGAGGCCCGCAGCCATGTGCTTATCTCCCAGTAAGCGCATTGGAAAGCCACGTCTCCTGGGTGCCCAATTCATTTGAGCACTAGGGACACATAATTCTTCCATAGTGCATCCTTTTTATTGCAGCAGCTCATTAAAATATTGCATCGGGTGCCCAGGAGATGTGGCTGTGCAAGCGTTAGGAAAACAGGTGCTCAATATGAGTGCCTGTTTTAACGCGCGTCTTATTGCATCAGCCTGATAAAGTGTATGTTAGCTTTGTGGACCCTTGGGCCAGTCAAGACTGGAGATGGAACGCTGTGAAGGGTCACAGCAAGTGTCCCGACTGGGAGGCGGCTTGATGGACTCGTGGACGGCTGGACAATGGACCACGGTGGAGCCCTATGTGACCAAGGGCTCGGTAATGGAATGAGGAGTGGACGGCGTTGGCCCTGTAGCTCGAAGGTCTTCACCCTGGAGACCGGTACTCCCCCGAGAGGAGCTCGTAGGAGTCCAGCCGCTGGGACTTTTGGAGATTCGCCCTGGAAGCCGGAGCCCCCCCAGGAGGCGCCCGTAGGGGCCCGGCCACTGGGACTTAGGAAAATCTTTGGGGCCAGCAGACAAGGAACCGAAGAGCCGTGGAGGTCCGAGGCAGGGTCCAGTAGTCAAGCTGAGTCGTAATCCAAGGGAGAGGCAAGTGCAGAGTCGAAGATGGAAACAGGTCAAGCCAGGGATCAGATAACGATGCCGGAACCAGTGGAGAAGGCTGAAGAAGAGTCAGGAAGCAAGCCGGGTCAGAGGAGACAAACAATTCAGGAACGCAGCAACTAGACGTCAGGGAGCCCTGAGGAACCTCGTTGCAAGGCAAGGAATGGTTCTAGCTGCAGGGCTTAAATAGCCCTACAGCGTCTGACGTCAACTGAAGGGAAGCAGCGTTTTCCCACGCTGGCCCCTTTAAATCAGGAGGCCTAGCGCGCGCGCGCGGCTAGGGGGCGGGGCCAGCCGCGGGAAGACGCCGGCTGCTCCTCCGGAGCGGGAGCGCGGCGTCAGAGGCCTGTGCAGGCCGAACGGTGGTGGAGGCGGGCCGAGCTCGATGCGGAGGTGAGTGGCGGTCCCGGGGCCGACCCGGGATCGCAACAGTGTAGAACAAGAATTCGAGCTTCATATATTTTAGCACAGTGGCTCTCAAACTTTTTCCCATTATGACACATTGACGGACAATGCCCACATATGTGACACACTGCTCATTACATTCCATGGCGGAAATTTTAAAAAGCCCAAATATTACTTTAATTCTTAAGAATGACACAAGGGAAAGATAAAAGTACTCTCTCTGAAAAGAAATTAGGTAGAATAAAAACCTAATAAATAATAATAGTAATAAATAATAATAATAAATAATAAACATCCCATTCTAGAACAGCACTAATTGCCAGCACTTGAACATTAACAGCAATAACTATGAAAAGGCAATATTGCAAATATTATACTAGGTCCTAAAACACCTATAAACTTTCTATTAGGAAAATAGAACAAGCCAGGCATTTAGAGATCACTAAATAGGAATAGATTTTTTTAAAAATGTGCGTGCGGTTCCAGGCGCACGCACATGGATGTGGCTATTTTATAACATGCATGTTTCGGTGCACGCATGCACATGCGTGCCAGCTTTTAATATCCATGTGTGGGCAGGTGGCCTCTTCCTCGCGCAGGGTGAAGGTATTTTTTAATTTATGCACAGCGACGTGATTTCAGTTTTTCCCAGTTCCCTCCCAGTCCACTCCCTAACCCTAACTCTATCCTTTAGAGCAGAAGTATCATCCGCATGCCGGCCGGCTGCCAGCGTGCACTTCCCTGGGACAGCATCTATTGCTGCTGTCCTGGCCCGCCCCCCACCCACCCTTCCCCGCTCAGACCCCACCACTGGTCCGCACCTTTGTTCAGTACCTTTGGTATGTATCGGGGGATACGCATGTGGCCGGGCCCTTTAGAAAATGCAAGCAGTGCATGCAGGGCCCGGCTCTGCATGTAACCCCTGACTTTTAGGTGCACAGGGCTTTTAAAACTGGCCCAATAGAACCTACATACTAGTAGAATACCTCACCCCGGTCACCTGTGCAGAGCACAGACAGACCCTCACATAACACAGTATAAAGAAATCATAAAATGTAAACAGAAACATGCAGACAAAAACTGAACTGGAAACTGCAGCAAGCCAGACTGTATGCAGTGCAACAATGGAAAAATAGAAACATCACCAGTCCTCATAAAAAAAATCAAGAAATATAAAGCCAATAGTAGCAAAAGCATACTAATAAAAATAACTAATTATTTAAAAACAGCTGATGAATAAAACATTCAATAATTAAAAAATCATATAAAAATCTTCAGGCACCAATAAAATATTTCAAAACAGCAGACACAAAGACCCAATAATTAAAACTAATGAGGATTAAAAACTTTTCCATACCAAGGAACTGTGGATTTCTAGGTTCTCTGAACTTTTTATGAATTAGGAAGAGAGATTGAGGGTTGGGGGTGGGTTGCTCACAAACTTTAATCTTTTTCTCTGTCTCTCTTACACACACACACACACACACACACACACATATATTCACAAGTACACACGTGCTTTCAATAACACACACACTCTCTCACATTTACACACATGTTTCAATCGTACACATGCTTTCTCTCTTACATACATACTCTCACTTATACACGGGGACTGCAGCCTCCAGACTCGCCCTGTAAATCAGCAAGAAAGATGTGGCTCTGCCCCTTAGGGGAAGTAGGCAGGACCATGGACAGCGGCCACACTTGCTGCTGCGTCGCTGGAGAGCAAAACTGGGCCGAGGAACAGGCCCCGACATCAGAAGCGGCTCCTGCCGCTGTAGAAAGGACTGAGGGTGGCTCCGGCCACCGGGAAAGCCCAGGGACTGTGGCCTCCAGGCTGTGAAGATGGAGGGCGGTGGCGGCGTCTCCAGCAACATTGGAGCACAGCGGCAGGGCACGCCATGCAGGGGAGGTACGCTAAAGATCGCGGCTCCTGCCGCAGTGAAGGAAAACATTGGTCGCTCCGTGCCACAGAGGTAAGTGCCTGCTCGTGGCTGGGACCGCGAGCAGGAGTGTAACAATATCCGCAAAATATTCTGCAAAAAAAAAAAAAAAGTAATTTAATTTCATGCAGTAATTTATATTCCACTTTTTCCTATTATTGTTAGTACAAAGTAGCTGATGACAGAGAGCATGACATGCTTTATCGTTCATTCCTTCTTTCCTGTGGCTATAGATTTTTCTAATAAATCAATACATTTTACAAACATTACTAGTTCAGAAATTATTTATTTATTTATTTATTTATAACTTTTCTATACCGAAGTTCAAATAACAGAGATAATTATCACTCCAGTTTACATTGCAACCATAAAACAGTGACAAAGTTGTCTTACATACAACATGGGGAGAGAAATTTATTATGTAACATTCTAAACCAAGGCACTTTATAGCAAAATTACATATGGATAAAATGATTCCCTGCCCTCAGAGATCTTACAATCTAGTGACTAGCCAAAGTAATAGGAGATATTTCAAGTTATTTGTGTTTGACAGTGCTTTCGTCCCCTATATGATGGGGGAAAAAATGTATAGTCACTCAGAATCATGCTGAAAACGTTAAAGCTTTAATACCCTCACCATGGCTCTATTTTTTGAGAAACTCCCTTCCCTTGGATCTTAGGTAAGAGGAACCTATGCAGATTTAGGATTTTTTTCCTCACAAGATTTTGTAATTAGAAGGCTTGGGTTAAACTTGATTTAGCATTCAATAGTTTATTTTTTTCCAGCTCCAATAGTGCTATATATTATACTTGTATTTGAATTATTTTGTAAAGTGCCTTAATCTATGAAATTCCACCTAGGATTCTTCATGGATCTACTACAAGAGGCAGGGCCTGGGAACGGGCGCATGTACCAGTCCAGCCCGTGCCACTTCTTTCTTTTATTTATTTATTTATTTATTTATTTACAAGTTTTTATATACCGAAAACCATTTTCACATCATATCGGTTTACAGGGAACGAGGAAACAACTTGCCTAAATAAAAGGCAGAATAAATTACATGGAACGTATATATAACAATTAACCAGTTACATGGAAAGCATAAGTAATAATTGACTTCAACAAATAATAAGGAAATAGATAATGAGGAAACAAATGG
Organism: Rhinatrema bivittatum; assembly: GCF_901001135.1. NCBI lineage: Eukaryota > Metazoa > Chordata > Amphibia > Gymnophiona > Rhinatrematidae > Rhinatrema > Rhinatrema bivittatum. The sequence goes on from NC_042621.1 coordinate 63,112,462, forward strand.
CTAGATAAATGGCAGAAAAATCACATGGAACACATATAAAACAAGTGAACAAATACATGGAACGCATATATAGGAAGTAACTTTACCAAATATTAATAGATTACATGGACCGTATGGAAACAGGGTAACATGGTAAGAGGGGCATTAAATCTGTTCGGTGTTAAGAAAGTTGGGAAAGAGGAGAAGCAAACATGACTATGTGCAACTTAGAAGCAGGCGTATAATAGAGACTTTTGGACCAGGCAAATTCTGTGTGTGTGTGTGTCTGTGTTTGTGTGTGGAGGGGTGTCAGATACTTTCAAATCTGCAGATTTGTCCAGCTCTCAGACCTACCTGGACAATTCTTCTGACTGCTGACCTCAGTGTAATTTATTTTCTAGGGTATATACCCTATGTAGTGCTGAGCATTTCCACCATGTGTTGGGAGGACGGGAACTGTCAAGAAATGGAGCGACGTAATTGGCTGGCGTTTTTCAGTTACCATACAGTCTAATCACAAAGCACTGTCAAGTAAACTCACCTTGGAATCATTCAAGCAGCATCTCCTACTGAAAACAATTTGCCTATCAGCAAGCTATATTTTAAAATAAAAAGGCAGCTCTAAAGTACACATTTCTTCTGCTCCTTAATTTTACAGCAAATATGCCTGCAAGGTTACAATTTAAAAATAGTTTGGGAAATTATCTTGACTTTCTCATTTTCTGCCTTTGCTATATTTATTTCCCACTTCTATGTATCTTTCCCTCAAGAATGCCTGGAAAAAGCCAGAGGCTATATATCAATTTAATACAAAAAGACTGAGGGGAGCAGTAGACATTAAAATGTCAAATTTAGTAAAGATGAAGCAGGCCATAAATAAGTTATGTGTGTTACTAAATGAATGTTATAATAATGATAAAAGGAATAAACTGTGATAATCTTGACTGTAGGTGCCTGTGTTTCATATAAAGTGGTTCAGCATTTGTGAGATGATAGTACCATGAATCTGGTGAAAAAAATTGTCCTCCACTGGCCTTCACATGCAATAAGGAAGGATTTAGTATTATTTCAAACTGACTACTTTTTCCCTGGTGATAACTAGAAAAATGTTTTTATTTTACTTCCCACTATTTGCTGTCTGGAGCAGAAGTATCCAGTGGTAGGCGTGTGCATTCATTTGCAATGTATTATCAATCCGCAACGTATATACCATATTTGTTGTATTCGTGGGTGAAAGTATGGCGAACCCCCATGAATACAACATCACTAACGAATAAACCCCACCCTCCTGACCCCCCCCCCCCCAAGACTTGCCAAAAGTCCCTGGTGGTCCAGCAGGGGTCCTGGAGTGATCTCCTGCCCTTGGGCTGTCGGCTGCCGGTATTCAAAATGGCGCCATTAGCCTTTGCCCTTACTATGTCACAGGGGTTACCGGTGTCATTGGTCGGCCCCTGTCACATGGTAGGAGCTATGGATGGACAGCATCATCTTGTGCTCCTACCATGTGACAGGGGCCGACCAGTGGCATCAGTAGCCCCCTGTGACATAGTAAGGGCAAAGGCTATCAGCACCATTTTGAATACCGACAACCGACAGCCCGAGTGCAGGAGATCGCTCCAGGACCCCCGCTGGACCTCCAGGGACTTTTGGCAAGTCTTGGGGGGGGGGGGGGTGTCAGGAGGGTGGGGGGTTGTAGTTAAGTAAATTTAAAGGATTGGGATGGGTTTTTTGGAGAAATGAATACATATGTAACTAATGAACGGATCGGGGTCCCCCGAGAACGGATGCAACGGATTTGGGTCCATACGAATGCCGAATGGGACGAATCTGTCCCTGCTGTACATCCCTATCCTGTGGTTGGATTGGTCTGTCTGGAGACAGACCAATGCAACCACTGTGATCTGATTTGGGAACCTACTGATTTTATTACTACTATTACTACTACTAATAATCATCATCATTTCCAAAATGGTACTAGACATATGCTTTGTGGAGCTTGCAATCTAGTCAAGACAAACATACGTGACCAACAAGAGTTTATGGGTAATATACTTATTTGTTTATGTATTAGCAAATATTTCATATTCCACTTTTTTCCAGGACTGGTCTCAAAGCAGATTACAGACATTAAGATTGAGATGGCATAACATGGTTAATGTAATTAAAGAGAAGTGGTTAACATTTCAAAGCAACCTCAAAAATGCAAGTTTTATGACTGGATTTGAATATGGGCTGTGAGAGAGCTTGACACATTGACTTAGGAAGTGCATTCCAGACATATGATGCAGTAATGTGGAAAGCGCAGAGCTGGGAGTTGCTATTGGCAGGAAGGGCATAGATAATAGCAATTTTCCCAATGAACAGAGGTCTTTAGAAGGAAAAAGGAAGGGTTTGGGAAAGAGAGAAGATAGGTAAGGAGGTACTGCAGAGTGAATGCATTTGTAGGTGAATAAAATAGCATGAACTCTATGCAGAAGCAGATGGCAAGCTAATGTACTGACAAGAATAGGGTTACATGATCATAGTGATGCTAAAGGAAGAGAAGTCATGCAGCCAAAACTTGAATAGATTGTAGTGGATAAAGTTGGTTTAGTAGGAGGTCCATGAAGAGCAAGTTGCAGCAGTCTAAGCGGGAGGCAATAGGAAAGTGGATGAGCATTTTGGTAGCACATACAGAAAAGAAGGGACATATTTTAGTGATGATATATAAGAAGTGACATGCTTTAGCAGTGTTTTGGATGTGTATATAAAGCACAAGCAAGAGGCATCAAAGACAGCCACAAGATAACTGACCGAAGGGACCGGGAGGATGAGAGTGCCACCCACAGACACAGAAAAAGAGAGAATGTACCATTGTTGGGGGACACAGGGCCATCCAAGCTTTGCCCCTCAGGTTGTCCTGCATTTGATCCTGATTACCGATGAAGTTTTCAGCAGTGCACTGAAGCCCTGCTCTGCAAAAGAGCTGATATCACTCCTTAAGCATGCCAACACAATTTTGGGTGATGTACAGACCAATCCCAGCCATCGAAGCTGAAGACATGAAAGTCAACTCATCTCGCTGTCACCCACCGATGCAACATAGGAGCAGGAATACCATGCTGCTTGCTATTCTCTGCCCAGCCAGCTTTCCAGAATTGCACATGCCATGCACTCCAGGTCGTGGTCAACCCCTGTCACAAGCCCACAGTAGTGGCACCTCACTTGCCCCACCAACCTAGCTGCGGCCATATCTTGCAGCCACTAATGCTGCCTAGCACTTTAATAATTCTTATGTGCTCCTGTTCAGTATCTTACCTGAACTGCATACTGCTCCAGAGATGAGACCAACTCTCCAAAACCACCGGAGGATACTGCATATTATCCTCCATGTCATATCTTACAACCCACTGATGCCACATAGAGCTCTAACAACTGTTGATGATCTTGTTCAATCTTATCTAAGAAATGCCAAACTGGGTCAGACCAAGGGTCCATCAAGCCAGCATATAGTGTTCTGGAGATAGCACCATCTTTCTAAAAATTCACAGGAAAATACTATATATTATAACCATCTTATGTAATTGCCCCCATTCTGGAATGTGCTGAATATTGCCATGTGCTTGTCGTGCCCATAATCCTAAAACCTATGGTTTATTACGTGGGATGTGCTGTATGAAGTAATAATCGGATGGGAATTATGGTAGGCCTGAATCACCCCAACTGCTAGGGGTTCACGAAGCTTATTTCTAGAACATAAAAGAATATCACTAAATTACCTAGTGCTTGGTCTGGAGACCTTGCCATAAGAGATGTAAACTAACACATACAAAGTGGTTAAGAAGGTATGAAATGCCCACACTGCAAAGAATGTATCCATTCAATTGGAGGGTCTGCAGACCTTGCAGTAAGAAAATAATTATTATCATACAAGGCAGCAGTGGAAATGCCTTGAGGACTTGTCATCATATCAGTACGCTCAGAGAAATTATGTGTACATCATATTACATGGTAGCTTTCAGGTGACCTCTAACACATACCTTTATTGAACAGCGGCATGCAAAATTCATACTTCCATTCACCTCCCAGAACAAGGTGATTGACTGCCAGATACTAGCACTAATGTTCCACCATCCCTGATTATTCCTAAATGCACACTAAGAACTGCCATGTCTAGCAGGACATCAGCTGTAGCACACGCACATGGAAAAGAAAAAAAAACCTGGTGTGAAAAGGGCTACTACTGTTAGAGACTGTCCGAGAACACCTAATAAGAACCTACAACACCACCTGACCAGTTAGTGCCACGCTGAGAGTAGGATTAAATGGTCAATTTTCTCAGTGGAAAAGGGTAAACAGTGGAGTGCCTCAGGGATCTGTACTTGGACCCGTCCATTTCAATATATATATAAATGATCTGGAAAGGAATACGACGAGTGAGGTTATCAAATTTGTGGATTATACAAAATTATTCAGCGTAATTAAAACACAAGCAGACTGTGATACATTACAGGAGGACCTTGTAAGACTGGAAGATTGGGCACCCAAATAGCAGATGAAATTTAATGTAGACAAGTGCAAGTTGTTGCATATAGGGAAAAATAACCCTTGCTGTAGTTACACGATGTTAGGTTCCATATTAGAAGCTACCACCCAGGAAAGAGATCTAGGCATCATAGTGGATAATACTTTAAAATCGTCGGCTCAGTGTGCTGCAGCAGTCAAAAAAGCAAACAGAATGTTAGGAATTATTAGGAAGGGAATGGTTAATAGAACGGAACATGTCATAATGCCTCTATATCGCTCCATGGTGAGACCACACCTTGAATACTGTGTACAATTCTGGTTGCTGCATCTCAAAAAAGATATAATTGCGATGGAGAAGGTACAGAGAAGGGCAACCAAAATGATAAAGAGGATGGAACGGCTCCCCTATGAGGAAAGGCTGAAGAGGTTATGGCTGTTCAGCTTGGAGAAGAGACAGCTGAAGGGGGATATGATAGAGGTCTTTAAGATCATGAGAGGTCTTGAACGAGTAGATGTGACTCGGTTATTATTTACACCATTAAATTAATCTTCACTCAGTTAATGGAAGGGTTTGAGATTCGAGCGCCGTTAGGCGTGCGTTTCCAGTCCTCTTCTACTGCAAAGGGTGCGGGGCCTCTGGAAACTGGGGCTGTGGAAGTTGCCACCTGTCTGACCCAATTGCAAGATAGAATTGCTGACCTCCACAGCTACCTTACTGGCACCACTCAAACATATAAAGCACAAAAAGACAAAATGACTTTTTAGTATTTATTAAAGATGAGAGCATAAATACCTGCCTGAATTGCTCATTACGGATGTGCAGAAGGAAAAATTTTGTTTTGATTCAGTTTTCATTTCATCAGGACCCAAATTCATTGCATTAGTTTCATAGGGGGGAAAACCAATTCATTGATTTGTTTCATTCGTTGTCCATTTTCCCAGTAAAGTCAATGGGGGAAGAATTTGCAGCCTATTTTTGGCTGCAGAATTGGGGTTTTCTTAGAAATTCTGATGAAATTTCTGGGGAGCAATCATCAGTATGAGAAAAGAGCTCCAAGGTACTTAGACTGTGACAAAGTGGTACCAAAGTGGCATGAATAGCCTAAGGCACTGTAACGGGGCAAAGGGGTAGCAGGGGTGGCAAGAGAGCTTTAACAGAGGTGCAAAGCAGCAGCGAGAGTATAAAAAACACACCACAGCTTCAAAAGAGAGCACCGATAACAGTTGCATGAACTCTCGAAGGGAACATGACAGACAAAGTGGCAAGACAAGTGGCATCAACATCCTACAGTACAATGAAGGGGGAACATAGCAAGCAGAAAGAGTGTCAGAAAGAAACCACAAGGCATCAATACAGGGGCAAAGCAGCAGAAAGACCGGCACCAACACACTGAGGAACCATGATAGTGGCAAGAACACCACAAGGAGTAGAGTGAGTCATCTGGTATATGGTAGCAAGGCAGAGTGGCAGAAAGTTGATAGAGGCAAGACAGGCTGGCAGAGCGGAGGTAATCAGGTCCCTGTGGTTTTGATAGGGGCAAGACAGGCTGGCCTCAGTGAGAGTTCCCTTTTCTTTGTGCAGGATAGGGCTTCCTAGAATGAGTTGGCCCCTAGAGTGGAGCATGAGCCTTCAAGTGTGGCGAGTCAACGTGGGTCAGAGGGTGCTGGCTACACCCGGGGAGAGTATCCTTTCCTTTGCGCAGGAAAGGGCTCCCTGAAATGGGTTGGCCCCTAGAGTGTTGTGGGTCCATTGGTGACTAGTGAATACCCAGAAGCTATTACTTATGCACTTCAGCTGATGACAAAGGAACTTGAAGAGCTCTCAGAAATAAGAATACTGCTACTCAAGTCCAAATCTACAATATCAACCTATGTTGACTTTGTAGTTTACAGTGCTTCTGTAAACTATGGGAACACAGAGGATGAACTAGAGTACAGTATTCTATAGCACTAGAAGCATTGAGGTTAGTACCTAAGAAATATCTAGGGAAAATGGCCCGTATTATGAAGGTCATGAAAACTATTGAACATATGAAATATCCAAGCTCCAAGCTGGAAAGACAGGCACAGCGTTTGAGGTCAGGCCCTTGTAGGGACATATGGCCTGGACAATGGACAGACTGGCACAGCATTTCAGGTCAGGTGCATGTGCTGATATTATATGGAGCATAGGAGGCATTTGGAGCTGCTGCAAGGCTTTCACTTGCTTTTATTCATCTTGCATTCACAGGGAAAATTGGAAACCCAAGCAAAGGCATGTTTGTTTTCAAAAACACTAGCATTTCCATCAATTCTGGTGCCAGCCTTGAGCGGTGAGGGCTCATGAATATCCCCTGTCATTGAAAATACATGTTCACTGGGCACACTGGTTAGTGACATGACAGATATAGCTGAGCCACTTTGGCTAGGTATGGCCAGACAGTTGACTTGCGTGCCTAATATGCCAACTGCATGCCCTCTGTGGGCTCTGAGAGATACCGTGTCACTGATATTTGTGCTGGTGTCTCTTTTACATGGGCTGAGAGTCACTCATGCCAGCTGCTTTCTCTGTAGCCCATTCCAGAACAGAAGGTTTTTTATGGGCAACATGGCTTTGGCATACTGAAGTGGAGGAGGAAGTACTAGCTGTCACTGACAGAGTGCTGCTCCTGCTTGGGCTAGCACTACTGTCTGAAGTGCCCTCTGTTTCCTCCTCTGCTTCATGCCTAATCTGTCTCTGCCTATAGCGCTCCTGTTCATGGACATTTACTGACAGCCGGTCCTTCACCAATTGGAGATATTTGTACTATAGGGCGAGTTTCCCTTTCACACGGGGATCACAGTATGTGGTGAGCATGTATGTGTGATCTTCTGTTAAAGACTTTAATCTCTCTTGCACCTGCTTCTGCAAAATGTCCAGACAATGCAGCATTCCCTCTTCCTGTTTAAAGCCCTTCAAATTTTCCTCCAGAAAATTAACTATAGGGATGATGTCAGCCAAGGTGGCACTTCTGGAACTCAGCTCCTCCGTGGCATCCTTGAAGGGCTACAGGATTTTTACCAGCTGACTCATGACTAACCAATCATGATGCCCTAGGGGACTATGTACACCTATGTCCATTGCCGCAGAAAGTTAATGAACGGGTGTCTGCTGCTCCACTAACCTCTGCAGCATCATATAGGTGGAATTCCACTGAGTGGCAATGTCTTGAATGAGACACTTGTGAGGCATCTCCAAATCAGTCTGCTTTTGTCAGAGACCATGCCCCGCCTTCACACTTCTGTGGAAGTGCACTGCTATGTTCCTGCACTTGTGTATTAATGTATACAGGTATTCATTCTCTTGGTGATTGGACTCCAACCCTAGAGCTGACTTCACTACCAGGTGCAGAGTGTGTGCAAAACATCGGATGATCTGAAAGCTCAAGTCGCATATTGCCTTTACCATGTTTGCACCATTGTATGTGTCAAAGACCCCTACCTGAAGATTCCTGTCTCTCTGGTGTAGCTGCCTGCCCACCAACATCTGTCTGATGCATGCTAGACTATTGGCTGAGGTATGGGCATCATCCACCAGGTGGGTGTGCAGTAAAGCCCACCTCCATCCTGATACTTGTTCATTAATAGAGCTGCTGCCTGCCCCTGCCTCAGCCAGGTCCCACCAGTGTGCTGTCAGGGAGAGGTAAGAGTGTGCAGCATTCATAGTGGTCCATATATCACAGGTGAAATGCACACTCCCCTCTGCCTTAGCTAGCAGTGCTTGGATGTGACTGTGACACTGGTTGTACAGGCTGGGAATACCTTTCTGCTAAATGTAGTTCTGGAGGGGACTTTGTAATTTGGAACTATGAACTTCAGCAAATGCTTTAAACCCACATTCTCCACTATCTGCAAGGGCTAGTCATCAAGGGCAATCATTTCCACAATGCTCCTGGTTACAACTTTTGAGGCTGCCTGCCTCCTTCACCGGGATAGCTTTACCGAACACCACCCCATTTCCTCCATGGTGGGTTGTCGCTTCTGATACATGGCAGGGAGCTGCTGGCCTGCCACCTGACTGCTAGAAGGGGCTGAGGGCATGGGGTGACTCTGCTCCTTTTCAACCACTTTACGCTGCCTGGAAAAAGGCATCCCCTGACTGGTACTGCCACTATCCCCAGATGGCAATACTGTTGGGTGTTGCTTCTGCATATGATGCATCATGCCAAAATTAGATGTCCCATTTGCTTGCCTCTGCTAATAGCCCTGGCACAGTAATTACACTGAGCAAAATGCGGGTCCTCAGTCACTTTAAAGTGGCTCCAGATTGCAGATTTCTTTCGTGATCCCTTCTCTATAGCCTTCGGGGTGGATGCTGACACTGGAGTTGAAGTAGTGGGTGCAGCCTGAGAAGCAATGCCAGGGGCATCAGTCACACTCTGTGCTTGCGCTGACTGCTCTTCCTCCTCATCATCAATTTCATCTCTCCCTTGCAGCACTGAAGTGGAGGCTAAGACAGAACTTACTAATCCTCCTAAACCTTCTTCAGCTATTATTTCTTCCATTTCTGATGATGAGAATCCCACACAAGATGAGTCTTCATCGGAATCAGAAGCAAACAGTGCCCGCACTACATTTTCAACACTAAGGTGAGTCTGCTGTCACACTGCTGCTTTTGGGTCTCGCCCTTTTGTCTTGCATGACTCAGCCTCCCCTTCCCTCACCTACAAAACTACAGGGTCAGAAACAGGTGGTGGTGATGCATCATCTTTAAATTTCAGTTTTTTCCAGATGGAATTGCCTGCCCCTCCTGAGATTTTAGATTGCGACAGGTCCCTTTTTAACTTTAATGGGGGACTGGCACTGCCTTTTGAAGTTCCTCCTCTGCCAGTGCCTCCTCTGCCAGTCCCAATCACTTGACGATGTCTAGCTTTCCCTGACATCATGGATTTAATGTCACTGCATACTAGGGATTTCAATTAAAATAATTATTTCCAAAAGAGGCCTACTGGGGATTTGGCTTCAGAGCGCACTGCTGTCCCAATATATGTGAGTCTTCAAAACTGCCCACAGGCCCACGAGGCAGTGTCTGGATGCACACTACAGCTGGGACCGCTGTATGTGCACACACCAAACTTGTAACTACAAAAGAGGTCTACTGGGGTTTTAGTTCAGAAAGCACTGCTCTCCTAATATATGTGAGTCTGCAAAACTGCCCACAGTCCCACAAGGCAGTGCCTTGATGTACACTACTACTGGGACCGCTGTATGTGCACACACCAAACTTGTAAGTACAAAAGAGGCCTACTGGGGATTTGGCATCAGAGAGCACCGCTGTCCCAATATTTGTGAGTCTTCAAAACAGCCCACTGACACCCAGTGCACTGCCTTCTTGGCTTAAAAGAGCACTGCTGTCCCGATATATGTGAGTCTGCAAAACTGCCCACTGATACCCAGTGCACTACCTTCTTGGCTTAAAATAGCACTGCTGTACCAATATATGTGAGTCTGCAAAACTACCTACTGATGCCAAGTGCACTGCCTTCTTGGCTTAAAAAAGCACAGAGAGTTCAATTAAAAAAGTTACAGTTAAAAAAAAGCCTGACTTGGCACAGCAGCAAAAACAAAGAAATAGCTTTTAAATGGAAAATTCTATCAAAGTAGCTAGAAATTGAATATATCTCCCACCCACAACACTCAAGCCTGCTTGCAACCTACCCCAGGGGGTAAAATATAAAAATAAGCAAAATGCCACTGCTAGCAGCTTGTCTCAGTGGGATAGACAGAGAGACCATCTGAGATCAATAAAAAAAATGTGCGGTCAAAAAAACATGGCTAGCAGGAAATGCAGCAAAATCGAACAAATATCTTTTTCAATGGAAAATTCTATCAAAGCAGCTAGCAATTGAATACAGATTTGAGACACTCAGACTAGCTCTGAGTACAGCCACCTCTCTGGACCACCCCCGCAAAGAAAAAGCATGGCACGCCACGTGCTTAACTTATAAATAGTATAGCGTCATCAGGAACAGCGTCACAGAGCACTGATAGCGGTGATTGGCTACATTAGAAAAATGCTTAGCTCTGATAGGTTGCATTCTTATCTCCTTGTCAACCTGTCTGACCCACTGTATGATAGGGCTGTGATGTCACTTATGACTCACAGGAAAGGGCTGGTTTTTGCTATGGATACTCCCACATGATCTTCTCTGATTTCAAACGGCCGCTAAGAAATCACTGCAAACCAAAAGAATGAAACCAATATGATATGTTTTATTTGTGGGGGATCACGATGCGTTTCACGAACCCACGATTACAACGAATAGGGATTTATGAGTTGCAGATTGCACATTTGTTGAAAATGAATGACATCCCTATTGCTCATAGTTCCAAAACAAGTTGCTGTATATAATTGCTGCCCATATGTCCAAAGGATGTGCAGGATACAACTGAAGATGTCAAACATAGAAATGCTAATGCCTAAGTGCCCTAAATGACCAGATACGGAGAGAGCAAGGATGACACTGGAGTGATATCCTGCAAGTACTTGTGCTGTCATTAACTGGTCAAATGGAACCAGCAATGAAAGAATTTCTCTAGAAACTGTATGGGGCATTTTGCTGAGTGCCAGGTCTCATCATTAACAGGCTGCCATGTGAAATGAGGAAATTGCCTTCGCTGTTTTCTGCTGCCAGTAGACATGTGATTTTATTACTGAGCCAGCATATTTTTTAACTGAAGACTTAAATCCAAGATGTGCGAACAAAATTGGCTCCAGACTGCATATATTCTCACATAATAAGCAGGTCACGGATTCAATATAAAATAGGAAGAGAAATTAAGACTAAAATGCCTGCCTGCCAATGCTAAATCTTGCAAATAAAACCGGGAGTCTAGCACTGTGTAGCCACGGAACTTAATGGCTTACGCCGCTGCTATGTTATCCCCTTTAAGGGAAAGGTATGGGAGATCAAGGTACGAGGCAGCAGATGGTATCCATGACAGCATGGGGTAACTTGCGCAGAGCAGCAGCCGTTTCCCCCTGAGAGAAAGCATAGTGATAATCTGCCTAGAATGGCTGCCCTCACCCCTAATGGAAAGCATGGGGATAGCCTGTATGGGGAGTCCACTACTACCCTCAACAGGCTGCATGGGGATGACATCAATGACAGCGTGGGGTAACTGGGGCAGAACCTTTGGACTGAGAGAAAACAAGGTCTCATGCTGGGCGGAAAGGGAAGAAACCTCTCAAAGCCCCCTCATGTCCAGATCCTGAAGTGGCAGCCAACATGAAGGAATCTAGAGTGGGGCTATACAAGTTGGGGAGAGGAAACTGTCCCTGGTGGAAGAGGCTGAATCCCACCTTTCCATCACAGTATAAAAAATGCATATATATATTAAGGCAAGATGTTCTCACAGCGAGAGATTTCACCAGCAGGGAAACAATCCATTCCTATCTGCCGGCACAGCCTGCCACACTTGAAAGAAGGTGGCCCGGGCTCAGTTGACAGGGCTTGTTGCCAGTATTAGTAGCATAGGACCTGTTTAATGTTTGGGTACTTGCCAGGTGCTTGTGACTTGGATTGGCCACTGTTGGAAACAGGATACCGGTCTTGATGGACCCTTGATCTGACTCAGGATGGCAGATCTTATGTTCTTATGTTCTTTTGATTGGCTGCTGCCGATGTCACTCTCGCTGCAGTCTTCACTCCTTAATTTATTATTATTATTGGTTTTTTTATATTTAATTTGGTTCAGCAAATTATTTTTTTTATATTTAATTTGTTTCACCCCTGAAACAAAATAATGAACTGAAATGAAATTATTTTGCTTGTATATCCCTAAAAGGCAGGCTTAAGTCTGCAATCAAATTTTTTTTTTTTTTTAAAGAGGTAGATACATCAGTTTTCCACTATTATGCCTTCTAAAAGGAAAAGTAGAGCTAAGCAATACCCCTCTGAATCGCCTGCCTTATTGCTAGGACAACACACTTTGGTGAGCCATTTGTTGGATTTGGCGTGCAATACTGGATCAGACACGAACTGATGATGCTGCCAAGATTCCAGCGGGAGGGGTCGCTGCTCAGGGAGGGACACCACAGCAAAATTCTATTAGTATGAAGATGGGGGTTTGTCCAAGCTGGGATCGCGTGTGCAGCGGGAAACCGATGTGATGATTTCAGTAGTGCGCAGAACTTGTCTTTCTGATGCAAGTTGCTGCAGGCATTTTGGAACTCGCAGTCTTTGTTTCCTGCCATTGTCACCGGCGAATGCAAAGGCCTCTGCATGCCCCTCCCCCTGCCGCCTTGTGCATACCACAAAACCAAGGAGGCTCCCTAATTTCCAACCCCCAAAAATGTAAATTTATTGCAAATAAAAAGTCCTCCATACATTACATATTCCTGGTTTTGTCTCGCCTCTCTTGTCTGCATTCTAACGTTATGATACCCACCCGAGTCTTATGCATCTGGCAGCGTGCTTGTAATGGCTCTCGGCAATTCTTTTTTCTGCCTCCTTCACATTTTCAAAAACGTTTGCACCTCCATCATTGAAAATGTGTAGTTTCGCTGGGTACAGCAAGGCATATTGTACACTTTTTGTTCTCTGAATCTTCTTTGCTTCCAAAAAGCTTTGATGCTGCTCTTGCAAGTCCACTGAGAAATCTTGAAATAAGTATTAGAGATGTGCATTCGTTTTTTCCGAATTGGAAAATTTCAACGAAATTGTCCAATTCGGCATGTTTTGGGGAGCCCGAAAAAGATTGGGATTTTTCCCATTTTTCGTGGAAAAAAAGGCCCGAACCGTTCTTCGTCACTGCGGACGAAAAACGAAGAACAACATGAACACAAAAAAAGATACACATCTCTAATAAGTATATAGGTGCTCATTATGCTTAATGATTTGCAGATTTCTTAAGAGTGTTATTAGTTTAGTAATTACCCTAAGTTGTGAAACCCTACAAACACCACCCTAGGTCTCACATTCCCCTCTGGATTTGGGCAAGTGCTTTATGTGCCCAATCAATTTTAAATGCTGGGAACGTTTCTTGCAGCTGAAGTATTTGGAGCAGCCGTGTGGCAAAAAATTTGTACTGGGCAGTGGGTTCTATCGGCTCCCTCCAGTAGGCCTGCATCTACTTCTATTTTTCTATATCATCCTGTTTTTCATCCATCTGCTTTAACTAGTCCAGCTTGTCCAGACTCTTAATGGTAGCAGTTGCTGACATCTCCATATCTTCCATGCATTCTTGCAGGTTTTCTGTTTTACCTGTATTGTCAGATACTGTGGCCACGCACAGGCCGATTCAGAAAGGAGCACGGGAGAACGGGCGCTCCGTGTTGAGCCCCCGCTCTCCCAATGTGTGCCCAGCCACCTCTCCTGGGCGCACGATCCTATATTTAAATGAGGAGTCATGCTAAAAGAAGGCGCTAGAGACAATCACACCCCTAGCACCTCCTTGGCCCAGGAGAGGTGGCTCTGTCAGTGGGTTCAGCAATCGGTGAGGAAAATGGTCACCAGTAAAACTGAGCGTCCGTTCTCCTAACTGAACCGGCTGGCAAATTTAAAATTTTTTTTTTCTTACATTTTTGGTTCCTCCCACTTATTATCGTTCGAGGAGAGAGTACCGGTTCCAGACTGTCACCTGAAAAACAAAGGAGAGAGTGAGGCCCCCGAGGAGCGGGTACCCCTATTAAGTCCGAGGAGGCAGAATAGCTTGGAAAGTCGAAGCAAGTCCGTAATCATTCCTTGCTAATTCAATGTGTTAGCAAATTCTAAGACCTTATATATCCGTCGCGGTTGACATCATCTTCGGGGGACGCCCCCGAGGTTCGCGCCATCACCGGTACCAGTTGAAGTGATATATATATATATATCACACAACTATATATAAATAAAATTAAGTTTGGCTACTTCCTTTGATTACTCTGTTTGAAATTAAATCTTATTCACAGAAAATACAATCTAATCTAATTAAAGATTGAGGCAGGCTGTGAAAACAATGTATTTCTTAATCATTGCGGTATACATGGGGTCAGCAATGCTTTTGTTTAGCTGGGTTTATCTACTCCACATTACCATTCAGAGTTATTACAGGATCTCATGAAGTGAAAAGAAAGCTTCTGCATTCCTGTCTGATTTTCTTTTTTTTTTTTTCCAATATCTTCCCACAAAACATCTCCCCCCTCCCCCCCACCAGTTAACACAAAAGTATTATAGATAGCACAATCTGCCACAGTTTTATAACACTTGACAAATAATGACAAGTACATTAGAATAAGGCTGAAATTATGATAATCTGGATTTCTTTAACATCTGTCGCTAAAAATTCACTTTAAAATGGGCAGCTCTAAAAAAAATTGTATATAGCTATCTCGGAAGTGGAAAAGAATCTCTCTCTGCTGTCTGATCTGCCTGACAGTGCCAAAGGGGAGCACACAATATTATTGGTGATTTGAAATACAGTGAGAGAGAGGATGTTTCTTTCTTCCACAGATGCAACTAGATATAAAAGAAATTCTGAATCAGCTCGAGCGGGGAATCTGTTAAAATGTGTTTCTGAGACACCTTTGATTAATTAGAAAATACAACGCAATCTAAAATGTTAGCAACTGACCAAAATAATTTGGTATCAAACAACAGGCAACGTTTGATAAAACTTTCTGGATGACCATGTGCCTCTAAAAATGTTCACTGTTCGTGTAAAGGAGCACTTTAACATATTTTTTCAATTGGCACCTAAATTAAGATAAATGTAAATAAGAAGTAGTCTATAAACAGATTAAAAACCACAGAGGAATAGTTTAAGCCTATTATGACCTCTAGGTCCTTGCTTACCATCCATAATAAAAACAATCATGTCGTGCATGATTAATTAAAACTGCACTGCCTTGAAAGAACAAAAACCAACAACACATTATGGACTATTAAATGAACTCCGGGTACAGAATTGTAATTGCTTTATAAACCATTGATTTTTGAGAGTGGGAGAAAAGATTTATCACAAGAGGCACTTTAGATCATTAGTGAAAGTTAATTATTAAAGTATTTTATCTCCTTCGGCTACAGTCTGTTTATTATTATTTTTGCTGTTGCTATTTCATTGCAATAATTTTTCAGATTAGAAAGAAAAAAAAGCATCCTTTAACAGCTATTGTAAGGACTGCTTAACCAATTGAAATTGTTTTCATGCCTTAGGAAAGCAATGGTAGAATGTTTTATTATATAGAGAAATCTCTCGGTGTGCATGAATATTATATATAGAGAGAGAGAGAGAGAAAGAGAATGGAAATTGAATTCAGATGGCAACCAATTTGGGCCAGGACTTTTACAGTCCGGGGTAGTGATCTGCAGACATAAGGGAAAAAGTGCAGGACATCTTCTAAAGCCAAGTCCAAAAACAAAACAGCATTGGCTGAATTTTCAAGAAGACTCCTCACCAGTAAAAATGTTGCTAGCAATAACTTTTTATGGGTTTGACGGTTGCTTGGTTTTTTATTGTAAATATTACTACCCTTATCATAAGGCTTGGGGGTAACTGCACGGATTACCCTTAAGAGAAACTTGGGGGTAACCTGCACAGCGCAGCAGGTATTACCATAAGAAGCTTGCTGGGCAGACTAGATGGACCATTTGGTCCTTTTCTGCTGTCCTTACTATGTTACTATCGTATGTACATGTTACTATACACAGTAGACTTAGGCGTTTATGTATTAAAGCATACCGAAGTTAATGCAGAAGTTGTGAGTATCCAGGCATACGTTTTCTTTCAGTATTAGCATGCAAATTAGCCTGTTAGAAAACTTAACTAGCAGAAGCTTCCTACGGACAATTTTTCAAAAATAAATATAACTAATAGAGATGTGTATGCATTTCAAATGAATGCTGCTTTCGTAATGAAAAAGTCAATTTTCAGTTCATTACGGATGGAAGATGACATTTTTGTTTAGTTTGTTACCAAAAGTCAAAAAAAGAATATGCTAAACCTCCCTATATCACCCCTTCCTGGCCGCCACTTACCCATTCCACAGGGTCTTCTTCAGTGTATTAAGAAGCAGGAGTATTCCTAAGCTGCTCCTGATGCAGAATGCTGCCAGATCACCCTGATGCTGGTGCTATTTTTTTTTGTATACTGGTACAAACATATGGCAATACAACAAAATTGCACTGGCCAGCCCTGAGATCATTTTGTTTTATGGCCATATGCTTTAGGGTTGTAAAACATCAGTGTAGGCCTCAGGGATAGTTGGTACCATTCTCTGTTGTGAGTTAGTGGATCCGGAGCAACTGGGGTTCACTCCTCCTTTCTACACTGAAGAAAGACCCCATGGAAGGGGAAAGTAGGAGTGATGGAGGTCCCAGCTCTTACTCACTCATGGAGGGGTGTGGCAGCGACAGGGGGAGAGGAGCAGAGGAGCCGAGCTCATTGAGGCAGTGGTGGCCCAGGGAAGCCTTGTTTTGATTTTTTTTTTTTCAAATATAATGTTTATTTTGGTTTGGCACATTAACCATTGGCATGAAGATTCAAGGGAATTGTAAACATATGAACACAGTAGCTGTTCCCACTGAAAATATTTACATACTTAGATCACAGCCATCTTACTAGGCATTACCGGTACAGAGACCTTCCTTGCCTTATGCATAATCATATAGCATGATGTGTCTTTTTTTGTATATATTTTTTGATGCAAATAAAACTTATATGTGTGTCAATTTCAATTCAAATTCCGATGCAGTCCACATTTCAAAACCCTTAGTTTCTGTATCAGGGGTATTGAATTGTTATAAATCAGTCTTCTATTTGAAATAAAAATAAATAATTAATACAAATGAAATAACAAACCAATCACTATGCACATCTATGTTAACTCTCACATACTCCAAGTCAGCGTTTTGTGCCATAAATGTCTCTGAACCGGAACTGGTACAACCTGAATGACGGGTAAAAATAGGAAGTCAAAGTGACACCATCAAGTATGTCATCATTACAATCTGCAAATGTGTGCTCAAACAACTATTACAGGGACTCAATGGGTTGATCCCCAATCTTGGTGGCATCATTCATCTTTTGGGTACTACCGATCGTAAATTGGCATTTGTAATTTATCACTTGTCCATGTGACAAGGTCTACATAGGTAGGACCAGAAGCATGATCTATACAAGGCTGACTGAACAGCATAGTTGTTTAATGACTCAGAAGGAACAAGCCCCTTTAGTAGCTCACTGTGCAATGATTGAACAAACATTTGCACACTTATGTTGGGAATCGTAGAATAGATAGGGATTTCTCCCAGAGGAGGAGACCGTGCAGCGAAACTCAACTTATGTGAGCAATTTTTGATTTTTTATTTGAATACTGTTTCTGCTCATGGATTAAATTTGGAAATTGAATGGTATTCTGTGATATGAAGCTTCGATAGTAGTGAATTGTGATGACGTACTTGTTTATATCACTTTGACTTCCTATTTTTACCTGTCATTCAGGTTGTGCCAGTTCCGGTTCAGAAACATTTTTGGCGCAAAACGCTGACTTGGAGTATGTGAGAGTTAACATAGATGTGCATAGTGATTGGTTTGTTATTTCATTTGTATTAATTATTTATTTTTATTTCAGATAGAAGACTGATTTATACCCATCCAATACCCCTGCTGCAGAAACTAAGGGTTTTCGAAACGTGGATCATGACGGGATTTGAATTGAAATTGTCACACATTCAAGATAAGTTTTATTTGCATCAAAAAAATATACAAAAAAAGTCTTCCATCATGCCATATGAATATGCA
This sequence comes from Rhinatrema bivittatum, assembly GCF_901001135.1. Classification (NCBI taxonomy): domain Eukaryota; kingdom Metazoa; phylum Chordata; class Amphibia; order Gymnophiona; family Rhinatrematidae; genus Rhinatrema; species Rhinatrema bivittatum. Next base: position 63,130,687 of record NC_042621.1, read on the forward strand.
TAAGGCAAGGAAGGTCTCTGTACCGGTAATGCCTAGCATGATGGCTGTGATCTAAGTATGTAAATATTTTCAGTGGGAATAGCTACTGTGTTCATATTTTGGTTTGGCAAACATCCTGAACTAATAGCAAACAGAAACAAACACAACCTGAACCAAAATACCCCACCAAAATGAAAACATGAATCGAAACAAAAATTGTCCTCAAGCATATACTAATAACTATATCTCAAAAGGGTGTAGTTATTAGGGATGTGCAGACCAAAAGTTTATGTTCATAAGTCCATAAGTCGAAAGGAGGGGTCAATTTCGGTCAATATGGACATATGGAGAATTCCATAAGTTGAGTCTATGTCCATACGTGCACCGATTCCCTAAATAAAAATTTAAACCCCTCACCCTCCTTAATCCCCCCCCAAGACTTACCAAAACTCCCTGGTGGTCGAGCGGGAAGTCAGGACGCCATTTCTGAACTCCTTTGCGAGGAGCACGTGACGTCCGCGTCACGTCGGAGTGACACGGACGTCACGTGATTCCCCGCGGGTTCGCTCTGGGACCCTCGTTGGACCCAAAAGGAACTTTTGGCCAGCTTGGGGGGGTCAGGAGGCCCCCCCCAAGCTGGCCAAAAGTTCCTTTTGGGTCCAACGAGGGTCCCGGAGCGAACCAGAGGGGAATCACGTGACGCCGACGCCACGTGCTCCTCGCAAAGGAGTTCAGAAATGGCGTCCTGACTCCCCGCTCGACCACCAGGGAGTTTTGGTAAGTCTTGGGGGGGATTAAGGAGGGTGAGGGGTTTAAATTTTTATTTAGGATCAACAATCGCGATTTCCAACGTATTCAACATAGCTATGTTGAATAAGTTGGAAATCCGATCGTTTTCGCCTCATCACTTTTTTAAGTTAAAAAACAAAAATAAGTTGCGTTTTACCTATAAGTTCAAAACGAATGCACACCCTTAGTAGTTATCTTTTATCTAAAATCAACATGTGAAGGCCCTTTCATGCATATGTTTGTGATGTCTATTAATGAACTATTGTAGATAGATTTGCATGGCAGCAACTTATTAACTTTGATTTTACAGAACATTTGGCAAAAGTAAACTTACTCGCATAAGTTTATTTCACGTAAAGCCAAAAAAATTAGCAAAGTCTGTTTCACACATAAAAAGGGAACATTGTACATCTAAGCTCAACTTACATGCACAACTTATGCATGAAGCAGACTTCGTGAAATTCAGCGTAATTTAGTATATTAACCCCTTAGATTTTAATTATGTATATATTACGATGATTAGTAGGTAACTGTTTTATAATTTAGAGGTTGGCATTTAATATGCTTGGGTCCTTACATAGAAATTATTCCTCCCATACTTGGCTTATGCTAAAAATGCTTTTATGAGTAGTAACCTTAAATAAATAATACATTTAAATAGATAATACATGTAGGCATGGAGTCAGTGATCTCATTATCAAGTGATTAAGGTTAGAACAAAAATGATTGAGTAGAAGCATGCTAGTTAATTATAAAAATAATCTGAAAGAAGCCAAATGCTAGATCCATATTAGCCTACAAAATGTCAGGATTTCTGGACTTATCTAAATTGGTACCTAAACTTATGAACTTAAGACTTATTTCTACAAAATTCCTGAGGCATATACATAACCAAATAGTGAAGAAAATGCATCCAGTTCCTTTTTTTCATACTAAAAAGACAATCAGATCAACTTAGAAGATGCACACCTCTGCATTAGTTTTTAACATACTTACAAACTGTATTTCATAGAATCTAGGCCAGACATTTTAATTACAGGTTATGTGTTCTGGTTAGTAAAGTTCTTTTAAAGCAATATTCTAATGATTAATAAATGGGGCTATTCAATAGTGCTTTAATAAGCAGTGACCTTTTACAGCTTGTAGTGGCTCCTCGGGGCACAGGATATTTCTTCACAGAGAATGAAATTCCTTCCTTTCCTATTTGTAGCATGAGACTCATCTCTAGAGATGGGAAGACAGGAGCCGTGCTGGTTAATGCAAACTTTTGTGCATCCAGATTAAGGGTGATTTGTTCTAGCCTGGCCAGCTATTATTACCAAACTTTTAGCAGAGTTAGAAAAACTAGACATGACTTATAACACTCACCAAATAGTACTTATTATGATATAATGTTACAGTATTTTTGATGGCACCTGTTTAATTCTAGACACTTTATTCAACATAGTTTTTGTGCCTTATTGTGAACCGTTGTGATGGCACCCGCTTAATGACGGTATAGAAAAGATTTTAAATAAATAAAAAAATAAATAAATTACTGATGCATTTGCGCAATGTATTTTTCCACACCAAAGTTCAAATTCAGCCACTGGTTCCTTTGGCAAGGGGATTTTAAAGTAGAGGTGGTCGTTGCTGGGAAGTAATAAGCAATACCAGTAAAATTCTAGGAGACGATAATTGACATTAAAAATATTTCTCCAACATGGAAGAATTATGTCAATTATAAACAAAAATGATATACATTTATAGATAGGATAGAGGTTACATTTAGGGCAGCATTAGCTGCAGCAGCCCAACAAACTTAGGCAACCTTGTTGTGATTCAAAGAGGGTCTTGATATCTGGTAACTTTGAGGGTTTGCTCAAAGGTCTTACAAGTTTGTGGGGTAACTGCCCCCGTTAATGCAAAGCCTATGGGTACCTGTAGATTTTGCCCCTGTTTTCAAAGTGAAAGCATGTGCAAACATTCAGGATGTAGTGGCCCGAGCACCTTTCCTTCACCCAAATTAAAAACATGAGTGGTTGCCCCACCCAGAGGTCTCCCCCCCCCCCCCCCCCCCCCCCCCGTCCTGGCACACGTTGAATAAAAAAAAAAACAAAGGTGGCTGCCTGCCTGAGCTACTGCCACCCCTCAAAATCTCTAAAAATATATTACCGTGTAAAGTGGGTCTGATCCCGCCTCCTCCTGTCTCATGAAAATAACATTGGCATAAATTCTCATCCTTTCCCGCACCTGACCTCTACCCAGGACCCTCAAAAGGCTCTTAAATATGGAGCAGAAGGAAAAATCTCCTACCTGTTGGTTTAATTCATAAGTTCTCGAGCTCTGCCAGCTCTGGCACTTATTCATTCATTTAGTCTTCACCTTCTTACTGACTGACCCTTCACTGACAGCTGAAGGCCAAGCCCCATTCAGAACTTGGCTCTGAACAAGAATTGACTCTTCACCGTCAGCTGTCCGTGAAGGACATTTTCCCCCATTCATAATAACTGAATTCTGAATGGTCATTGGTTCTTCACAAACAGCTGAAGAGCCAATCAGAAGTGGAAGTGCATAACATTTAATACACAATTGCTAGGATCGGTCAGAGCTCCAGGTACGATACCACTCCACATCTGGGCACCTTTTGGGAGACCTGGATGAGGGTGGGGAGTGGAAAGGAGTGGGAATTTAAACTGACAACATATTTACAAAAAAAAGGGGGGGGCAGGATCAATTCTACTTAATATCGTATATTTTTTAAAGAGCTTTGGGGGACAAGGTGGAGGGAGTTCAGCCTGGCAGCTACTTTAATTTTTATCAGCTTGGGCAGGGGGCTCAAGCTGCCACAGCCTGACAATTTGTTTGGGGGGGAGGTGGCGAGGGGGACACAGTTGTGGCTTGGCTGATCATGTTTTTCCCATATTCAGAAGGCCAGTGAGAGGCAAACTGAATTTTCTCCTAAGCTATCTGTGCAGCTGTACCCAGATACCTTAGCTTTCTTGATGGCCTATTGAATACATGACCCTCTAGTTTCAGGCCATGATTCCATGATCTAGAACTTCCTTTCCATTCACAAATGCTCATTTCCTGTGCATTGTTTACTCCTTGCTCATATTTGTCCATCTCTTTCCTATTTATTACCCCTCCTCCACCAATCCCTCCTCTTAGCTAGGATATATGCGCTTAGATCTTGAAATCATTCAGCTTATGCTCTTCAGCAAGCATAGTAAAACTGATGGACATAAAAAGATCAATGCTAAAAAAAATCAATTCTAACTTCCACAACATTTTGGAAATATAAACCAGATTGTTTGCATTGCTGAATTAAGAGGCCCATTAAAAAGTGGTTGAACACATAATTTTCCTTAATCCTATCCCCACACAAATAACAAAGGCATAGCCTTTGCCAAAAAAACCTATTTAGTATGCACAGGATATACACAATGAATATGAATGTATTATAGACCTAGATCATGCAATTGGGCCCTGGGTCAATAGGACAGGTTTGCAAAGCCAGGTATTAGAATGCAAATTTCTCTACAATATAAAGTTCCTTAACAATGCCAAAATAAAAGTATGCTCAAGTATTTTTTTAACTATGCAAATAATTGTGAGGAAAGATAATGTGCCTTGACTTTATCAGTCATCTATAGCAAGGTTTCTCATCTCAGTCTTTGAGACACAGCCAGGTGGACTGGTTTTCAGGCTATCCACAATGAATATCTGTGTGTGTGTGTTTGTGTGTGTGTGTTTGTGTGTGTGTGTGTGTGTGTGTGTAAAAATCAGCATATATGCGCATATATGCTATTTTAGAAACCTACAACATATAAGTGTAATTATGTGTAAGTTTCTATTTTATAAGAGATTTACTCGTGCAGATTTGGCAGCTTGCTTGTGTACATCTACACCTGCTCTTTATCTGGAGTAAATGAGTGTAAATGTATTAAAAATGAAATATTGATTAGGAGTGAAATGGCGGAGTTAATGTTGAAGAAGGGTGTCTATGACCTGCAGGCGGCGTGGGCAAACTGCTAGACTAATTGATAAGGCTGGTAATTTCATTGCCGCAGGCATATGAGAAAATCTCCCAACTTACACAACTAAAACTCAACTTACAGGGGTAAATGTGTGTACATTAACGAGTAAAAATCTCCTTGCATATATTATTAAAAGTTAGAAGTAAATAAATGTAGGTATAGTAGTTGTATACCATTTATCCGAATAACTGTTTAAGACTTAGCTGACTATTTTACTTTGTTGGATAAGTAGCACTTTTCAGACTTATCCGGCTATTTGAGTTAGCCAGATACATAGCAAGTGGCAGCTTTGCAGCTACTTATCCGGTTAAGTAGCTGCAAAGCTGCCACTTAGCCAGATAGGTTGGAACTTATCTGGATAAGTATTCTGGGCCAGATTTTTAAACTTATGCGCGGGCGTAGATTTGTTCGTGCAACCTGGCACAAACAAATCTATGCCCGATTTTATATTGTGCACGTGCAGCCGCACGCAAGTTATAAAATCCGGGGTCAGCGCACGCGGGAGGGGGTGCACACTTGTGCACCTTGCGCGTGCCGAGCCCAAGTGGAGCCCCGATGGCTTTCCCCGTTCCCTCCAAGGCCGCTCCGAAATCAGAGCGGCCTTGGAGGGAACTTTTTTTGCGATCCCCCCCACCTTCCCCTCCCTTCCCCTATCTAGCCCACCCCCCAGCCCTAACTAAAACTCCCCTACCTTTTATTTCCAAAGTTAAGCCTGCCCGCGCCAGCTCACCATCCCCCAGCACAGGCCGCTGTGCCAGAGGACTCTCAACCACGCCCGAACCTCCACCATGCCCCCGGTCCACCCCCAGACCCGCCCCGGACCGCCACCACGCCCCTGGACCCACCCCCTTCCTGCCCCTTTTTTGAAGCCCCAGGACATACACAAATCCCAGGGCTTGCACGTGCCACCGAGCCTATGCAAGATAGGCTTGGCGCGTGCAGGGGCAACCTTTCGGGGGTTACGCGCGTATCCCTTTGAAAATCTGCCCCAATATGTTTTTGCAAATTTTTTTTTTTTTTTTTATTTATTTGCACATGGTGCAAGGTACATTTGCACGCATTTTTGCTCACCCATATACATGCCTGTATGGACATGTGCACAGATGTTTTAAAATTATCCTCTTTATATTAATTTGAATCTTTTTTTTTTTTTTTAATGACTGTTTCAGTTCAGAACAGACTCAGCCTCTTATCGTGAACATTTCTTGATACTGGGTCTTACAGGGGTCAGCGCTTTCAGCATGCTTGTTTAATATTAATCTTCAGTGGTAGCAGATGTAAACCCACATTTTCAATGCAGATTTATGAACGTAAGTCTGCATTGAAAATGAATACTGTGAAAACTAGAGCAGGCTTATGCATGCACATTCACACCTGCTCTGGAGCAATAGTATACCTGTGCTTGTATGTTCATTTAGGAACATACTTATGAAAAGTACATGCGTAAAATATTTCCCTGCCTCCAACTCTTCCCCCAGATTGCCTGCACATGTACTTTTATATGTACAACCCTCCGGGCAATTTTCAAAAGCCCATTTACAGGCACAAAACTGTGTTTTATGCATGGAAATCCTTTTGAAAATCAAGCCCATTAACTCTGTGTAAAAGGTACCCAAGTCTTTGACAATATACCTATCAATGTCTGGTGGAAAAAAGGGAACATTAGCCTTATACACTCGATTAAGCGTGAACTTAGAACATTTTCACCTCTGCGTTAATTTCTGTCTGAGTCTGCAGAGAGGGATTCTTTTGGCTGTCAATCTTTATTCCTTTTATTTGAAACCATTTTTTGAAGTTTAGCTTCATCAGTTTAACAGAAAAAATCAATATGATAAAACAGTGCCTGAGGTGATCATAATAGTGGAATTGATTAACACACTGACAAAATCAACCTAATACGAGCAGGTGTTAAAATAATCTGTGCTCTCTATCCTATAGCAATAGCGATGGAGGGGACAAGAGAAAGAGATTTTAAAAATTATACTTTAGTGATAAAAACCCTCAGAATTTCATGCTATTTTCCTGCTGGAAATCGATTGAATATACAAATTAATGGGATAAATACATTATTTAATTCTATACTTTTATTAAGAATTATGACTTGGATCTCCATAAACTAATAATTTTTCCTATGTAGGTGGAATCCAGTGATATATTTTGGCATAGCTTGCAGTGTGGTATTTTTAATTTTTTTGAATGTAAAACTTTAAAAAAAAAAATGTACTGATACTGGTTGTAAATATAGTCATCAGTAATTAAAAGCCTTGGAGTGATCAGAAGATCGGTTGAAGGAATTTTAAAATCCTACAGCACCAGACACCTTTGCATAAGCTCAGCCTAAACGTGTGCTAAAAGCCAGTCCCCCAAGTCAACTTTCTTCATACTCACATTTTCTCCTTTCTGTCATTCCTTTGGTGCATATCTGAACCAACCAGTTCTCACTTTGTCATATCTATAGGCTATCTGGAAATGTTCATTTAGCCATATCCCCCAAACCATATACAATTGCATGGTCATGGTGAATATGTTAGCCCTCTTGGATAACAGAAATACAATTCAGCAAGTTTTCAAAAGGCAGTCTTCAATGTATTAGGTTATTCCAATAAGAATGATCATTTATAACATTTATTGACTTATTTTTTGCCAAGCTGTATATTAGATAAAAGCTATGACTCCAAATCCCAGCTCCCAAAATTGATCATCCATTGTTGCTTTTGACTTGCTTACTGAACCTAGTATAAAAATGGAAACAATGGTGCCACCAAACATACAGTTTGTGCCATAATAAGAGTCACCTCCATTTTCAGCTTCATGTTTTGGATCCTCCTTAAGCCTGGGTCCAACTATAGTATTCTGCTTGATGAAAATGCAATTGTTATGTTTGCTGGCTCGCAGGCTGCCCCCATGAGCCAGCTCACTCACCCAATGCCATCAGATCCAGCTCGGTACCACCACTCGCAGGGCAAGGACACTGTCACTCCAAAGGCCAGTAACACCACCACTCTCCATGTCAGGGCTGCCTCCTAGGTGCACGTGGATGGCATGCACAGACACAAAGGCCCATGACATGAACTCAGTCCACTGGTGCTCTCTGATGACATCACACAACCAGGTATTTAAACCCTGGTCATGCAACGCTAAGATGCCTCAGCAATTGGTCATCTATCTTCGGAGAGTGAGAGTTGCTACTTCAGCATCTTCTAGCCTTCCCTTCAGCCTACCCAGCCTTGCCTTTAGCCTACCCAGCCTTGCCTTCTTCTTTTCAGCTTGCCCAGCCAGGAATATTGTGCCCAGTTGTGGAGGCTTTACCTCTAGAAGGATATAAATAGAATTGGTTCAAATCAGAACTACCAAAATGTTGTGAGGTTTGTATCAAACACCCTATGATATGAGACTTAGAAATTTAAATGTGTATCCTGCCCTAGAGGAACAGCAAGACAGGAGAGATATAATAGTGACATTCAAATATCTGGATGGTATTAATAATATAAAAAGTAAACCTGTTTCAAGGGAAAGGATATTTTAGTAGAAGAGGTCATAATATGAGACTTCAAAGGGGTAGGCCAAGGAGAAGTACTGGAAATATTTTTTAACAAAAAGTGGTGGTTTTTTTGGATGTTGTTCTTTATGGTTGTATATTATTTATTTATTTATTTATTTTTATTTATTTAACATTTTTCTATACCGACCTTCATGGTAATAGCCATATCAAATCGGTTTACATAAAACAGGGAGGAACTTAACAGTAAATAAATAATCAATTATCATTTAACAGAAGGAGCAAAAGTTACAATCAACAAGGAGGCTAAAACTTGGAAGCATAGGTAGCTGGAAAAAAAATGGAGTAGAGGAGACAGATAACTGAGCACATAATAAAAGTACATAATAGTAAACAATGGAGAAGCATACAACAAATAGATCAGAACATAAGAACAATACAGATTAGAATATTTTTATATTTTAGCTGCTTAGGAGTTTCTAATTCCAGAGATCGTGAATTGTGGCTAAGGGCATTTAGTGTGCTTCAGAAGGTTGTGGGAAAGCTTGGCGGAAAAGCCAAGTCTTAAGTTTTTTTCTGAAAGTTAGATGGCATGGTTCCAATCTAAGATCTGTGGGGATGTTGTTCCAGATAGTAGGGCCTGCTATTGAGAATGCCTGGTCTTTCGTGATAGTGAGCCGTGTGGCTTTGGTTGGGGGGGCATGTAGAGTTCCTTTGAATGCTTCTCTAATTGGTCTGGTTGATGTGTGGAGTCTGAAAGGGATTTCAAGGTCGAGCTGTAGATGATTGTGGACCGTTTTGTGTATTAAGGTGAGGGATTTGTGTAGGATTCTGAAGTTTACTGGCAGCCAGTGAAGGTTCCGGAGGATGGGGGAGATGTGTTATCTACGGTTGGTATTGGTCATGTGTTCTCTACGGTTGGTATTACTACGGTTGGTATTACTACGGTTGGTATTGGTCATGTGTTCTCTACGGTTGGTATTCTCTACGGTTGGTATTACTGGTTCGCGTTCCAATAAAAGACTATTGAAAAAAAAAAAAAGTGGTGGTTTTGTGGAATGACCTCCCGGGTAGGTATGGGTGGCTAGGCTTGCTAAAATGATAACAGAGTTTAAGCATGGGATTATGCATAGAGGATCCATAGTTGCCAAAACTAAAGAGCAGAAAGCTAAGAAGTTAATATGAAAAGGTTAGTAGTCCTGATGATTACACAGACATCCATATGACAGTCATCTGACAGGTTGTGATGGTAGAATTGGCAGGCAGCTGGTCCAGTCTGGAAGGCTACAAGCTATGTAATTAACTAGAAGTCCTAGCAGAAATGCAAGTAATTGCATAGCTAAGCTACACGAGAGACTGGGAGGCTCCTAGTAATGGTAGCTTTAGATTGTATTGGAATGTGAGAATTAAAACTAGCAGCTGGGTCTGTCTGGCAGGTGGCAAATTCTGTAATTAACTAGAAGTCCTAGTGGAAACCCAGAAGTTCATGTAAAAATTATCCACTTCATGTTGTTTTGAAGCATCTGATCATTTTCTTTTTCAATGTCCTTTGTTCTTGGGTAGTTTTGAAGTTCCATTTTAGTATGACATGGCTGGTGTAATATTTCTCCATAGAGGTGCTACCATATTCTGCTTTGTGATGTGTTTATCTTATATCTGTATAGATTTATTATGGCCTTTAACTTCTGTAGCACCCCTCTTCATATTTTCTGCACTGGATAATCTACTATATACTACTTTAATGAAGAGTTATGAATTGATCTTCATATTAAATGTTTTTCCTGTGTGGGTAACTATAGTGTCCAGTGATGTATGTTGGCACACCTTGCAGGGTTTTATGCCATTTTCTTCTTCCTGAGCCTATGTTTGAAGCTTGCTTCTAATTTTGAAAAGATATAACTGGAGAAGCAGGGACTATATCTTTCTATGATTCCTTTTCCAGGAATAGTGGCAGTAGGTCTTTTATGATTTTTCTTAGTGTTTCTTGTTCAGAAAGTGTTCCTACAAGGTATACTTGCTCTGTGATTTGTATTGCAGTAGGTTTTCTCTCTGTAGAAGATTTTAGGAGTATGGACTTTTCGTTTGAAAGATTCAGTTAGAACTTTGAGGTGCTTACCCCTGATTTTGGGGTTAAAACATATAATCCACAGTGGTACATCGACGTTTTGTATGTGAAGGGCACTGATAAGCAGAATCTATCTATTGTTTTGTTTTTTTTCAGTATACAGATGTTTGTAGATGGTCATAATCGATTGAACCTGTAGTGTCTAAAAAGAACATAACAAATACTGTTTCCATACAATAGTCTATTCTGAATCTGACTGAAGGATGAAATGCACTAAAAGAATTGTGAAAGTATTTGAAGGTCTCTTCTTAGTCCAAATCACAAAAAAAGTCATCAATATATATGGATAATATCTAAACGGTCAAGCCTGGCAACCAGTCAGAAATGTTTCTCCCAATTCTTCCATGAAGAGGCCAGCAGACCGTGGTGACATCCTGGTGCCCACTGAAGTCCCCTTGAACTTTACAGATTGCTGAAGCTGAAGAGTGGTCGGTCAACATGAACTGAATTCCTTTTATAATAGTTTCTGGTGCATGCTTGTGGTCTTTTTTCTTTACAAATCTATAACGTTCTGCTATTCCACCGGCATAAGGAATGCTGCTGTACATCCAATATGAGCAAGAAGGCGTCAGGCGATATGTTGTACAACCCCAGGAGAAATTCCTCTTTAAAATCCAACTGGCATTGGGGGGGGGGGGAATTACTTAGTATCTCCTCCCTCTGCAAACATACCCATGGCAATCTGCATGTGGCTTTCCTTTCCCCGATCTAATTCTGCCCCCTTCCTCACCCACATTTGATGCATAGCTGTGCTACGAACAGCTATGAACAGCCCAGCTAATTTTTCTTATAGTAAAATGTGGGTGGAGGCAATTTTCAGCAGGGTTTTTTTTTATATATATATAGGTAAATGGCACTTTACCTGAATGAAAAGCTTCAAAACTGACATCTCTCCCCCATCTCCCTGAACCTCCAAAACCCATTTGAAATCAAGGCCCTTATTGTTATTTGGCTTTCCTGCTAAATACATTTTCAAAAATGTATAGAACAAACTGGCAAAACTCTAAAGGATGTTTTTCTGAATATAAAAGCAATCTCATTACATTTAAAAACACTAAAGGAACCGCACCTAATAGAACAAAATGATAAAACTGAAATGTAGTGGTTTATTTATAATTTCAACTGGAGACTTCTGGACGGAAAAGAATAAAAACTTTGCTATCTATTCATACAGCGGAGAATTTGCTGCTTAACTCACTCATTTTCATGGCAACACCTTATCGATGGGGCCAGGTCAAAACTACTTACTACTGTAATGTAAATGCTTAAGTTAGGCATTTAATTTAGCAAGCCACCATTATTTGAAATAAATGAGCAAATAGCTAGATAAATTGCATAATTAGCTGCACTAAGATAGGATTTAGAGTGGAAAAGTAACAGTCTTGCAAACCTTTCTGAATATAAAAGCAATCTCATTACACTTAAAGAAGAATAAGGAAGTTGATGCAGATGTTAATATTAGACTGAAAATAAACTGATAAAGGATGATTTTCCAAGAATATGTTGAATATGCGAGGGACTGAAGTTATTTAATTGCAATGGGAGTTAAAAGGACTTGGCTACTATTTGAATTGATAGTTTTTTCTTAAAGATGCTGTTGTTCAGTGGACCCCTGACCGAACAAGGGGGGTCCACTGAACAACCCTGCCGGCCCTTGTTGTCAGAAGGCGGCTGTGGAGAGGAGACCCAACAGGAGCTTCACCAGTGGAAACACTGAGAGGAGAGGATCACCTTGCTGGTGGCTGAAAGGAATCAGTAAGTTTTTGCTTGGGACATTGACATTGACTTTTTTAAAAGTATTGGGGCAAAGTTAATTATTTGGGAATATTATTTAGTGTGTTTGTGTGTTTGTGCCTTTAATAGTCAGTCAGTGAATAAAACAAGTTAGACTGTTTGCATTTTTAAATAGTCAGTCAATAAGGTAGCAGTAGGTAGGCAGTGAATACACAAGTTAGACTGTTTGTATTTTTAGTCAGTCAATAAGGTAGCAGTAGGTTGGCAGTGAATAAATAAACAAGTTAGACTGTTTGTATTTAGTCAGTCAATAAGGTAGCAGTAGGTAGTGTGTTTATTTTTTAAAAGTCTGCCTGACTATTAAAGTGTCCTCCAGACTTTTGAAGAGCTAAGTGTTTTATTTAATAATAACTGAGTGCATTGTATTGAAAAACAAAAACAAAAAAAAACCCACAAAAAAAAAAACAACCCACAAAAAAGTAGCCAGAAGCTAGAAATAAGCTAGGAGCAGTATATACCAAAGTAAAAAAGTTGAATAGTTCAGCTCAGTTACTCACCTTGGAAAGGTGTTGAGGTAGTGTGATTAGGTTTGAATAGGGAACAACATTTGTTAATCAAGGGAGCAGTGAGTCACTCAGGCTGACTAACTAAGTGTGAAGATTGTGTGTTTTGTGAATAGGTACTATTGTGTATTTGTGAATAGGTGCTATTCTTTGTTAATCAGCACAGCAGTAGGTCACGCAGGAAATCTAACTGAAAGGTCACGCAGGAAATCTAACAAAGGTCACGCAGGAAATCTAACTGAAGTGTACATCTCCTAAGGGATTATTTTGCACTAATTTACTTTAGAAGCACATTATAAATTAGAAGGAAAGAGCTCAGTAACCCACATTCCAGTGGAAACACTGAGAGGAGAGGATCACCTTGCTGGTGGCTGAAAGGAATCAGTAAGTTTTTGCTTGGGACATTGACATTGAATTTTTTAAAAGTATTGGGGCAAAGTTAACTATTTGGGAATATTATTTAGTGTGTTTGTGTGTTTGTGCCTTTAATAGTCAGTCAGTGAATAAAACAAGTTAGACTGTTTGCATTTTTAAATAGTCAGTCAATAAGGTAGCAGTAGGTAGGCAGTGAATACACAAGTTAGACTGTTTGTATTTTTAGTCAGTCAATAAGGTAGCAGTAGGTAGGCAATGAATACACTAGTTAGACTGTTTGTATTTAGTCAGTCAATAAGGTAGCAGTAGGTAGTGTGTTTATTTTTTTAAAGTCTGCCTGACTATTAAAGTGTCCTCCAGACTTTTAAAGATCTAATTGTTTTATTTAATAATAACTGAGTGCATTGTATTGAAAAACAACAAAAAAAAAACAAACCACAAAAAAAAAAAAAAAACAACCCACAAAAAAGTAGCCAGAAGCTAGAAATAAGCTAGGAGCAGTATATACCAAAGTAAAAAAGTTGAATAGTTCAGCTCAGTTACTCACCTTGGAAAGGTGTTGAGGTAGTGTGATTAGGTTTGAATAGGGAACAACATTTGTTAATCAAGGGAGCTGTGAGTCACTCAGGCTGACTAACTAAAGTTAGACTGTTTGTAATTCCCAACCCTCCCACCCCAAGCTCATCCCCTAATTTATAGGCAGTTGCCACTAGCACAAAAAAAAACCAAAAAAAAAAAAAACCCCATCAACAAAAACTTTATTGAGAATTCGATCAGACCCCAGTAGGCCACTACCAGACATATAGTGAATTCACTAATACATTTAAAGGAACTTAGACACATTCCTACTCCCATAGCAACCTAAAACTTAACTAGGAACATCAAAATTGAGATGAAGGCAGCAGTTTTGATCAGCAAGAGGGGGGCTTCCCAGTCTTTTGCATCGAGTGTCACATGTATGATTTTTTACCCACCGGTGAGAAGTTGTACATGTGCATGCGATGCAAAGAGCTCCTGGCTCTCAGAGAACGAGTCCGATCTCTGAAGGCTAGAGTGGCAGACCTGGAGGAGCTGAGGGAGACAGAGAGGTATATAGATGAGACCTTCAGGGACATAGTAGTCCAGTCCCAACTTCAGACTGGCAGCCCTGGTGCTGCCTTGGAGGAAGAAGGTCTCATAATGGGAGAGCACCAACCAGATGTAGCAGGAAAGGATCCTGTAGCAAGGACCTGCTCTCTAGGTGATGCATTGTCCTTTCGCACTGAGGATATCTCCCCAAGGCCTACTGCCCAGGAGGGAAGGGTTAGGTCGGCCGTCATAGTTGGTGATTCGATTATTAGGAATGTAGATAGCTGGGTGGCGGGTGGGCGTGAGGATCGCCTGGTAACATGCCTACCTAGTGCGAAGGTGGCGGACCTCACGCGTCACCTAGATAGGATTTTAGACAGTGCTGGGGAGGAGCCGGCTGTCGTGGTACACGTGGGCACCAACGACATAGGAAAATGTGGGAGGGAGGTTCTGGAAGCCAAATTTAGGCTCTTAGGTAGAAAGATTAAATCCAGAACCTCCAGGGTAGCATTCTCTGAAATGCTCCCTGTTCCACGCGCAGGTCACCAGAGGCAGGCAGAGCTCCGGAGTCTCAATGCGTGGATGAGACGATGGTGCAAGGAAGAGGGATTCAGTTTTGTTAGGAACTGGGGAACCTTTTGGGGAAGGGGGAGTCTCTTCCGAAGGGATGGGCTCCACCTTAACCAGGGTGGAACCAGACTGCTGGCGCTAACCTTTAAAAAGGAGATAGAGCAGCTTTTAAACTAGAACAAAGGGGAAAGCCGACAGTCGCTCAGCAGCGCATGGTTCGGAGAGAGGTATCTTTAAAGGATACTAATGATGCATTAGAATTAGGGCATCCCGACAGTGAGGTTCCAATACTAAGAAAAGTAGTCCAAGTGCCTGTAACTAAAAACTCACCTGAGCTAAAAAATTCTAACTTATCCCTATCAATTAAAAAGCAGAATAAAAATACAATCAAAAAACAAACTTTGAAATGTTTGTATGCTAATGCCAGAAGTCTAAGAAGTAAGATGGGAGAATTAGAATGTATAGCAGTAAATGATGACATAGACTTAATTGGCATCTCAGAGACATGGTGGAAAGAGGATAACCAAAGGGATAGTGCTATACCGGGGTACAAATTATATCGCAATGACAGAGAGGAGCAGTCGGGAGGAGGTGTGGCGCTTTATGTCCGGGATGGCATAGAGTCCAACAGGATAAACATCCTGCATGAGACTAAATACAAAATTGAATCTTTATGGGTAGAAATCCCTTGTGTATCAGGGAAGACTACAGTGATAGGGGTATACTACCGTCCACCTGGTCAAGATGGTGAGATGGTCAGTGAAATGCTAAGAGAAATTAGGGAAACTAACCAAATTGGTAGTGCAGTAATAATGGGAGACTTCAATTACCCCAATATAGACTGGGTAAATGTATCATCGGGTCACGCTAGAGAGATAACGTTCCTGGATGGAATAAATGATAGCTTTATGGAGCAATTGGTTTCAGGAACCGACGAGAGAGGGAGAAATTTTAGATCTAATTCTCAGTGGAGCACAGGACTTGGTGAGAGAGGTAACGGTGGTGGGGCCACTTGGCAATAGTGATCATAATATGATCAAATTTGATTTAATGACTGGAAAAGGAACAGTGTGCAAATCCAAGGCTCTCGTGCTAAACTTTCAAAAGGGAAACTTTGATAAAATGAGAATAATTGTTAGAAAAAAACTGAAAGGAGCAGCTACAAAAGTAAAAAATGTCCAAGAGGCGTGGTCATTGTTAAAAAATACCATTCTAGAAGCACAGTCCAGATGTATTCCACACATTAAGAAAGGTGGAAAGAAGGCAAAACGATTACCGGCATGGTTAAAATGGGAGGTGAAAGAAGCTATTTTAGCCAAAAGATCTTCATTCAAAATTGGAAGAAGGATCCAACAGAAGAAAATAGGATAAAGCATAAACATTGGCAGGTTAAATGTAAGACATTGATAAGACAGGCTAAGAGAGAATTTGAAAAGAAGTTGGCTGTAGAGGCAAAAACTCACAGTAAAAACTTTTTTAAATATATCCGAAGCAGAAAGCCTGTGAGGGAGTCAGTTGGACCGTTAGATGATCGAGGGGTTAAAGGGGCACTTAGAGAAGATAAGGCCATCGCAGAAAGATTAAATGATTTCTTTGCTTCGGTGTTTACTGAAGAGGATGTTGGGGAGGTACCCGTAATGGAGAAGGTTTTCATGGGTAATGATTCAGATGGACTGAATCAAATCACGGTGAACCTAGAAGATGTGGTAGGCCTGATTGACAAACTGAAGAGTAGTAAATCACCTGGACCGGATGGTATACACCCCAGAGTTCTGAAGAAACTAAAAAATGAAATTTCAGACCTATTAGTAAAAATTTGTAACTTATCATTAAAATCATCCATTGTACCTGAAGACTGGAGGATAGCAAATGTAACCCCAATATTTAAAAAGGGCTCCAGGGGCGATCCGGGAAACTACAGACCGGTTAGCCTGACTTCAGTGCCAGGAAAAATAGTGGAAAGTGTTCTAAACATCAAAATCACAGAACATATAGAAAGACATGGTTTAATGGAACAAAGTCAGCATGGCTTTACCCAGGTCAAGTCTTGCCTCACAAATCTGCTTCACTTTTTTGAAGGAGTTAATAAACATGTGGATAAAGGTGAACCGGTAGATATAGTATACTTGGATTTTCAGAAGGCGTTTGACAAAGTTCCTCATGAGAGGCTTCTAGGAAAAGTAAAAAGTCATGGGATAGGTGGCGATGTCCTTTCGTGGATTGCAAACTGGCTAAAAGACAGGAAACAGAGAGTAGGATTAAATGGGCAATTTTCTCAGTGGAAGGGAGTGGACAGTGGAGTGCCTCAGGGATCTGTATTGGGACCCTTACTGTTCAATATATTTATAAATGATCTGGAAAGAAATACGACGAGTGAGATAATCAAATTTGCAGATGACACAAAATTGTTCAGAGTAGTTAAATCACAAGCAGATTGTGATAAATTGCAGGAAGACCTTGTGAGACTGGAAAATTGGGCATCCAAATGGCAGATGAAATTTAATGTGGATAAGTGCAAGGTGATGCATATAGGGAAAAATAACCCATGCTATAATTACACGATGTTGGGTTCCATATTAGGTGCTACAACCCAAGAAAGAGATCTAGGTGTCATAGTGGATAACACACTGAAATCGTCGGTTCAGTGTGCTGCGGCAGTCAAAAAAGCAAACAGAATGTTGGGAATTATTAGAAAAGGAATGATGAATAAAACGGAAAATGTCATAATGCCTCTGTATCGCTCCATGGTGAGACCGCACCTTGAATACTGTGTACAATTCTGGTCGCCGCATCTCAAAAAAGATATAATTGCGATGGAGAAGGTACAGAGAAGGGCTACCAAAATGATAAGGGGAATGGAACAACTCCCCTATGAGGAAAGACTAAAGAGGTTAGGACTTTTCAGCTTGGAGAAGAGAAGACTGAGGGGGGATATGATAGAGGTGTTTAAAATCATGAGAGGTCTAGAACGGGTAGATGTGAATCGGTTATTTACTCTTTCGGATAGTAGAAGGACTAGGGGACACTCCATGAAGTTAGTATGGGGCACATTTAAAACTAATCGGAGAAAGTTCTTTTTTACTCAACGCACAATTAAACTCTGGAATTTGTTGCCAGAGAATGTGGTTCGTGCAGTTAGTATAGCTGTGTTTAAAAAAGGATTGGATAAGTTCTTGGAGGAGAAGTCCATTACCTGCTATTAAGTTCACTTAGAGAATAGCCACTGCCATTAGCAATGGTTACATGGAATAGACTTAGTTTTTGGGTACTTGCCAGGTTCTTATGGCCTGGATTGGCCACTGTTGGAAACAGGATGCTGGGCTTGATGGACCCTTGGTCTGACCCAGTATGGCATTTTCTTATGTTCTTATGTTTACCAGCCCTCGTTCCCCACAGGTTGAGCCCTTGGGTACCAGAACTGGGCAGGACTTAGGCGCGGGTCACTCGGGAGTAGCCCTCCCTGATGAGAGGTGAGGAAGCAGAGCCAGACATACCAGAGGTCGGGGCAGGTGGTAGTCGAGGAGCGTCGGGATCAGGCAGATGGTCGGGGCAGGCAGCAATCAAGAGACGTCGGAGGCAGGCAGATGGTCAGGGCAGGTGGCAGCAAGCAGAATCTGAGGGCCAAGCGAGGGTCAGAGCCGGGAGATCAGACCAAGAGGGCAAAGAGGAAACGTAAGCCAGGAGCTGAGAAGGAAGGCAGGAACCTGGAGGGAGCAGGAAACAGGATGCAGGAGCAGGAACCAGGATACAGGAACACCGGAGCAGGACACAGGATTCAGGAACGGGCAACAAACTGACCAGAGGAGAGACCTGTTGCCGTGGCAAGGTCTCATGGGCTGGGCTGGGCTAAATAGGCCCCAAGCCCTGACGTCACTGACGATTGTAGGAATTTCCCACCTCTGGCCCTTTAAGAGGCCGGGTGGATCGCGCGCGAGCGCCTAGGAGGGCCAGAGGGACGCCGGTATCGGAGGTGCCGCATCAGCCAGGTCAGGCCGAAGGGCCGTGGAGAGAGTCTCGTGGGGGGCCGGCTCCTGGGCCCCGAAGATAGGGCTGCCGGCCACAGGAGACCGCGGCCAGTACGCACAACAGATTCTAAATCCTTTTGATATAATGTAACCCTTTTGTAAAAACAGTGAAACATATACAACTATGTTAACTTTCTAAAGCTAAAAGTTAGTGTGGAGCAAACATGATCACACAGTACAGCATATAGCAAAAGGTAGGGTGTGAAGCCAGTAAATAATGCTGTTCCAGGTAAAGTAATGGTGCAATAAAGTCTATCAGAATCAGCCTTTATTTCGAGCTTCAAAGCAAGGTGTCAGAGAGATACAGTCCCCCGACAGGAAACAATTCCCAAAGGTTGTTGAGATCCAAAATGGGGGTACAGTTTAGAAGGCTTCTAAACCAAAAGGTATCCGGTATAAAGTAGTATACAAGCCACTTAAAGGGTTGCATGCTCAAGGCGTATGTGAAATTGTGTAAGACTTCGGCTATTGCAGGGTTTAGTGTATCCGGTATTTTCAAATGGTTTGAATACTGAAACCGCTGAGTGCAAAGTAGGCATCCCCGTGGGGGGGACTGTAGCTCTCTGACACCTCGCTTTGAAGCCATTTTTGACTAAGCTATGCATGTAATATTCACCAGCACGGTGAAGCTGCTGAATATTACACGTATATGTGCACACTTCGCTTAATAAGTCTACCCGGCTAAGAGACTTGCTCTATGGGGTGGCTAAACTTAGACATACACTTACATGCCTATCTCCGAATATCATTAGTTAGGTGTATAAGTTATACATCTAACTCACTCCGCCCCCGATCCACCCAGTGCATACCCACTTTTTGTGTGTGTATATTTTTGGCATTTAACGGACTTGCGTGGCTAAGCGGCGGTAGCTGAACATGGGCGCATATTCAGCGGCCGCATCTTAGACGCATAAGTCCCATTTATCTGGCTAAATAGCGCTGAATGAGCTTTCAATATTTACCTCATAATTTTTAGCCACGGCTCTGGAATACCCGTGATAATGCCATAATGCATGCGTTACTTTTCACATTGCATGATGTGCCTATGCAAATTCCAAATATTTAGTCAAAGGGGAGGAGTTTAGGCAGGGTTTATGAAAATGAGGGATGTTTAACATTGCGAACGATAGCTTAATGCATGTTATAATGCTGGAAATAATTATACCTTTTTTCCTAGCATTAAACTGTGCGCTATGCCCAAAATGGGATTTTCAATATTTATCGTGAATCCTGTTTTGGGCAGGGAGAGAGAAGGAGAGGGGAGAGAGGAGAGGAGTGGAGTGGACTGGACTAGAGTGTACAGAAAGAGAGAGAGAAAGAGATCCTCTGTGGTGACACACATATTAGTCATCTATTTATACCACTATAGGAGGGTCATCTAGTAACTCAAGGTGAGGTTTTGGTGGTGGCCTAGGGTTTGGGGGGCAGTTTTACATGCACAGAGCTATGAACAGAACAGTACACATCAGTGAAGATTTGATGTGATTTGGAATGAATAAAGGTACACAAAGATGAGATTTGTACAGTGTTCTCTCACTCTAGCTTGATAGTACCCAGGTAGAGAATGCATCAAGCTAGGGTGAGAGTACATTATAGAAGTCTGATCTTTGTGTACCTTTCCTCATTCCATATCATATCATATCAAATGTTCACTGATCTGTACTGTTCTGTTCATACCTCTGTAAAACTGGCCTCCAAACCCTAGACCACCACCAAAACCTCACCTCTAGTTACTAGATGATCCTCCTATAGTGGTATAAATAGTTGACTAATATGAGAGCCTCTTTCTCTCTTTCTCTCTCCCTCTCAATTGAACACACATTGCAGTAAAATACCTATGCAAAACGCTAAAATAGCATGTGTTATGGTAACTCAAAAATTACCCTAATCACACCCCTTTTTTTTAATCACAGGCTTTATTCATGCAAAATTTTAAACATTTTGATGAATCTAGGGATAAGCCAGCTAAGTTTCTGGACAAGTCAGGGCTGGGTAATGGGGTAGATCAGGGAGGAGTCGAGTTGGCTGGATAAATGAACAGGCTAACTTGATATTCAGCTGGATGATTTATCCAGCACTAACTCTGGTCTGGCCAAAGAGTTGTCCTAAAGTATCTGGTTATATATAGCTGGCTAACTTTAAGGTAGCTGGGTATATTCAGCATTCTGGCTGCACTTTGGCTGTGCCGCTGAATATACAGCACTAGTTAGCCAGTTATGTCTAACTAGCAGAGCCATGTGGCAGCTGAATATATGTCTCGGGGTTGAAGTTTTCAGTTTAATTTGACTGAAGGCATTTCTTTTGTGGGGTTAACCTTACTTTTGGGATTCTCCATCAATGAGAATTTGTGGTATAACCCAAAACCTTTCTTGCTTCTTTCTTTTAGAAATATTATTTATTTAAGAGACTTTCTCTCTCAACTCTTCACTATTCCAATACTAGAAGTGTTTCATGAATCCATGTAAATCCTATACAATAGTGGAATCCTATAAAAATAGTGAATCCTATAAAATACTGAAAATTTTAACAAAATTGCCAGGGAAACTTTTAGCTTAAATTATAGATTCACTCATTTTCCCGGTTATATCTCAGTGAAGGTTTTTGATAAAATCAAGTTACTTGCATGATTATTTTTTAATAAATGAGCAAAACCATAATCACTTCTAGATTCAAACCAGGATTTGCATTGGTTCTGCCATAGTCAGGATATTCAAAGGCTGATCAAATAAACTCTTGTGGGCTTCAGTCACATTTTTTTTTTTACAGGAAGTAGACAAGCAGAATTCTGATCTTTGAGCTGTGTGTTTTACTTTTGCCTGTGTGGTATGAAAAAAGCAGAACAGAATAATATGTTTATGCAGGAGCTAACAAGGAGAGAAACCAACTTCTTGCAGCAGATGCAAACAAAGGGGCCGGTGCACTAAAGTTCAAGTTTAAAAGAATGAGTGTGGAGGTGCTATATATTTTTAGTGTGCACAGTAAAATCTCATTTAATGTGCTATTCAATAGGATATGACCCAGAGAGCATACAATCATAAAAAAGTTTCAACATTTTCTTAAATGTGTGTACTAAAAGTTTATCGTGCATGATCGTGAGAAATCAAGGACTGTTGATAGCTCATGGGTATTTAGTGCCTTAATGCTATTTAGTTCATGCACTGTGATATTTTTTTTTCTCTCTCTTCTCCTTCTCCTCTGGCCAAAAGTATTTAAAATGGAGGCCTAACATATTCTGGCTGTCAGTGCCGTATGGACCAAGGTAAGAGCAATTGAATGTTGGCTTGTTAGGATACAATCAGTGAGAAAGAAAATTTGGTGCTATTTGCAGTGTCTTGTGCTTTTTGTTTCTTCTTTTGTTTCCCTTCCTTGTTTTTTTCTTTTTTTTGTGTTTGTGAAGATCAGCATCTATCTGTTGGTTTCTGTGTTAGGGTTTGCAAGAGAGGAGTAACGGTGTTTGAGGGAGTAGAGAGAATGTGTGCAGCACAAATTTTGATTGCTGACAGTGTGATTATGAGACCAAGTGGCTTGGTGAGAAAAGAAAGGCTGAAATGAGCATGAAGGCACAGATCATAAGGAAGAACAATGGAATGGAGTTTGTGGTTGAAGAGGAGGAGACAGTAGAGAGAGAGGTAGTGGAGGCATGTAGCTAGGTCATGGAGGTAGAGGAGGTAGGGTAGAGTCCAGTGTGAAAGTCCAGAAGGCAGGTGAGGTCACTCCATGGATGCTCCATGGATGCTCCATGGATGGGATATCGGCAGCCACATGATAGAATCCATGTGAGGAAAATCTACCAGTGGAGAAAGAGCTAAGGCTAGGAGCCGTATTAAGATACGTTTAATGTCTCTGTACCTTATAGACCAAGCAAAGAACTTAGGAACAAAACAGCAATGGTAGTCCAAGGCTTCATAAGGTAAAAAGGAAGAACCAACAGAGATCTTGAAACCGTGTGATGGTTTCCAAGTTGACGACGGTACAGAAGAATTTTTAAATAAATAAATAAATAAATTTGCATTAAGATGTGTTGAAATAAATCTTTATAAAATGTACACACACAGGTTTTTGTTATCTAGGATTCAATTTACCTGTGGTAAAAACCCATGATGTTTGTGTATACTTGATGCTTTGAGATCCTACAGATATATCACCCTTGCTTACCACTTCCATCATCTACACCACCCATACCGGGCCAGTGCAACCCACTGTGCAAGCCATGCACTTGCACAGGCCGGTGGCCTGGAGGGGGCAACGGCCTGAGGCTGATACTGAGTGAGCCGCTGGTCCAACTGTCTGGTGGTCCCCAATCCACCGCACGGCAAAAAAGAGGAGGAGCACAGGGCTGTGCAGAGGTTCCCAATCCACCATGCAGAAGAGAAAGAGCACATGGCCACACAGCAAACAAGAGGAAGTTGCAGGGCTGTTTTTGAGAGTGTGTGTATGTGTCTGAGCATGTATATGTGAGAAAGATGGATCTTGTGTATGTATCTGTATGTAAGAGGGAACGTGTGTGTGTGTGAACATGTGTATATATCTAGGAGGGATCGTATGTGAGTAGGTGTGTGTGAGTGAGATTGTGTTAGAGAGAGGGAGCATGTGAATATTAGAGGAAGTAAGCATGTACATGTATGAGGGAGAGAGCATATGTATGCATATATATGAGAGGAGAAGGTTTATCCATCCCTCTCTCACTGATCCACAGCAATCTGAGTGACTGGAAATAAAAAGTTCCAGGTATGGTGTGCGTGAATTATTTTATCCTTATTAGTTTTAACTTTTGGATGCTATTTGTATCTGCTGTTTGAAATATTTTATTGGTATTTGAGAAATGTAAAACAAATTGTTTGAGTTTTTAATTAATGGGTCTTCTGTTCACCAGCTGTTTTGAAATATTCTTTTTATTAGTATGTTTACAAGAAACATAAAAAATTGCCATGCTGGCTCAGACCAAGGGTCCATCAAACCCAGCATCCTGTTTCCAACAGAGGCCAAACCATTATGATTAATGTATTTATTATATTTCTTGATTTTATTGTTTAATGTCTGAGGGTTGGTGATGGTTTCTGTTTTTTCATTGTTACACTGCTTAGAGACTTACTTGTTGCGGCTTTCCTATTCAGTTTTTGCCTGCATGTTTCTATTTATACTTTATGGTTTCTTTTTCCTGTATTTGGTGAGGATCTACCTGTGTTCTGCATGTGTGATTGAGTTGAGAGATTCTGTTAGCATGAAGGAATTTACAACAGCTTGGTATGTTCTGTTTCCTAATATGAGGTGTATTGGTGTTTTAGGGCCTGGGGTAATATTTGAAGTGTTGCTTTTCATGGGTAGGGTTGTTACATTTTTAAGTGCTGGCAGTTAGAGCTGTTTTTCTGTGGGAGGTTTATTATATTTTAATTGTAGTTTACACAAGCTTTCTGAGGGTCAAGCCCACACCTAACCCGCATTACAGTAGCCCTAGTGCCATATGGGTTCCAAGTGTCTCTTTTTTTGTAGGTGTTTCTGGTGGGCACCAAAGAAGTCCATGCAAATACTTGTTGATGATATTTTTTTTTTACCTCAGAAGACTGAATATTCTTTTTTCATGTAAAATGTATTACAAATGCATAGTTTTTAACTGTGTACGTGGCGAGAGCAGGAGGTGGGGTTGCAAGGGTATAAGATTTGCCTAGGGTACCTCATACTCTTGCTCCACCAATGGGCTCCAGGGAAGGGGGTGGGGTGAAAGCATTTAAAGTTTAGGCTGCTGGAAGGAACTGGGCTTTTTTTTTGGCAGGCTTGAGACGGAGAGTGAATGAGGTGTGTTGGAGGAAGGAAGGGGGGGCACCAAAATAATTGTTCGTACAGGGCAGTGAAAAGCTAGCCCTGGCCCTGCACCCATACCCCGCAGGAGCCCCATCCATATATTGGAGATCTAAGGACCTGGATATCTATCCTTCGGGACTCAGAGGTCACCTACTGCACATTGAAGCTGATCATCTGGTGCAGCACCAGGGTACATAACGATGCTTACCTGCTGTAAGGCTGTGTCTTTTTCCTGTC
Organism: Rhinatrema bivittatum; assembly: GCF_901001135.1. Taxonomy (NCBI): domain Eukaryota; kingdom Metazoa; phylum Chordata; class Amphibia; order Gymnophiona; family Rhinatrematidae; genus Rhinatrema; species Rhinatrema bivittatum. The sequence continues at coordinate 63,155,469 of NC_042621.1, forward strand.
TGTCTTCCTATCCTGTAGGCAGCAGCACCCAAGGGTGCGGCCCCAGTGTGGTGACGGATTCACCCTTTGAGGGGAGCCGCCCCTGTGAGCCGCCCCTGTGAGCCCCTGTGAGCCAACGAACACACCAAAGTGAAAGGAGTGCATTAAGACAGCTGTTCACACAAGGGTTAAACTCAAATATCTGTGTTCAATAGCAACCAGTTTTACAGAAATATTCTGCTCTTAAAATAATAAACCATGAATAACGTATATCTTTGTATTCACTGGCATACCTTTAAATTGTCCCTGAGCTCATTATAATCCCCTAGGGCAGGGGCGCTCAAACCGGTCCTACAGGCTCCCCCCGCAACCAGTCAGTTTCTCAGGATATCCCTAATGAATATGCATGAGATTTATTTGCATGCACTACCTCCTGTGTTTGCAAATATTTATCATGCATATTCATTCGGGATATCCTGAAAATCTGACTGGTTGCGGGGGGCCCATAGGACAGGTTTGAGCATCCCTGCTCTAGGGCAGCGGTTCTCAACCTGTGGGTCGCGACCCCGGCGGGGGTTGAACGACCAAAACGCAGGGGTCGCCTAAAGCAGGTCCCCAACCATCGGTCCGCGGACCAGTACCGGGCCGTTGGGTTTTTTGCCGGTCCGCGGCGCCGCGGCTGCTGCGGGGAGGCGGGGCGAAGCTGGCGACCTGCCTCCTCCAACCCCAAAAGGGAAGAGACATGGCCCAAAAAGCTAGCGCGTCGCAGTGACGTATGTTGCTGGAACCGCGCAGGCAGGAAGGAGGTGTATCAGCCACTGCAGGTGCTCCTCCTACTTCCTTCCTGCCCGCCCTGCCCCGGAAGACAAATGTTGCCGGAGCCGCACGGGGAGGAAGGAGGAGGCGCGTCAGCCGCGTGGGTAGAAGAGGCGCTTCAGCCGCATGCAGAAGAGGAGCAGCAGGGCCGGGAAGACTAGAGCCACTGCAGAGCCCATCCTGTGGCAACCCGTAAAGAAGAGGCCCAGAGGTGAGAGAGAGGTGTGTGCGAGTATGAGATGAGTTGAGAGACTGTGTGTGTTTGCAGAGACAGCATGTGAGAGCCTCTGTGTGTGTGAAAGAGACAGCATGTAAGAGTGAGAGCCTGTGCTTGAGCAAGGCAGCATGTGGGGGTGTGAGAGAGCCTGTGTGTGAGACTCAGACAGCCTGTGCCAGTGAGAGCCTGTGTATATGTGTGTGTGAGAGAGAAATGCATGTGAGAATGAGAATCTGACTGTGTGTTTGAGGGAAGAAGACAGGTGGAGAGAAAAGAAATAGAAAAAAAGGCAATATAAAAGGAAATGGCAAAAAATTAGAAAGGGAAGCAGATGTAAAAAAAAAAAATGACTTTTTACTGATTGGCACATGTAATCTTTGGGAATGTGCAAGAGTAGCACTTTCTCTATGGCGGATCTCACAATGTACGAGATCAACATGGAGGAAGTGGAAACCCACGGGGCCTGCACAGAGGAGGCAGCAGAATGGGCTTCAGTGCCAATAGCAGCAATCAGTGCCTCCCCAATAGCCACGTGGCAGCAGTGGCAGTAATTAGATTAATTGTTTGACTCAGCTGGAGGTGACAAAGTATGAAGTGGGATGTGAAATCAGCTTGATCTGGTGGAGAATTAGGATTGCTGTTACACATGAACTGTATTTGGCAAACATAAAGGGAGCCAGGATAATCAATTGATGCCTGCAGCTGAGGACTGATTCATTATGACTCATGTAGAAATTAGTGCATTTTCCAGATTAGTCTGCATAACACAATTCTCAACATTCAGCATTATTTCTGCTGCATAGAGTTTTATCTGAGAGGCTCTGAGGTTGTGAGAGAGCCAGTGAGAGTGAGAGCATGAGTGTGTATGAGAAAATCCAGGGGAGTAAGAGTGTGTGTGTGGGGGGGGGGGAGGGTGGAGGGGGAGAGAGTGTCTTACACCCTGAGAGTGTATCAGTGTCTGTGAGAGTGAGAGGTTATGGTGGGTATAAGAGCATGAATGTATAAGTATGTGACAGTGTATGTGTGAGAGAGAATGGACATGTGAGTGTATGTGTGAGAGAGAGAGGATAACCTCCTAATCCTCGACAATATCAGGGTGACTGGAAATCAAGAGCTCCCATGTATGGACAGCAGGGGCTTTTTAAAATCCTTATTAGTTTTAATTATTATGTGTTATTTGATATATGTGCTGTTTTGAAATATTATTGGTGTTTGGGAAATTATAAAAATGTATATGATTTTAATTAATAGAAATTCTATTTATCAGTAATTTTAAAATATTCTTTTATTAGTATGGTTTTACTATTATAACTGATGCTTTATGTTTCTTAATTTTATTGTTTTATGAGGAATGGTGGTTCTGTTTATAAATGTCATAATAAATAAGTATGCACTAAAATCCAACCCCATCCATAACCCCGCCCCCATATGACCAAAGCCCCACCCTTGCCCCGCCCTCGCGGGGCGAGGGCGGGGTGAGGGTGGGGCTTTGGTCATATGGGGGCGGGGTCACCGCAACATGAGGAACTGTATTTCGGGGTCACGGCATTAGAAAGGTTGAGAACCACTGCTCTAGGGTATAACACTACATAAATGATTGGGCCTAGTAATATAGCTGCGTTAACAAATACAATTGTCCCCTGGTCCTCTATAGGTTAATATATCTTAACCCCTTGGAGTTAGTAGCCATGTGAAATGCCCTTGGCCTTCTGAGGGTGACAATAGTGAAGCACAATGTGGGTTTAACTGGGATGAGCAAAGAGATGTCCTTTCTGCCGCTGGAGTGTGTGATGGAACCAGGCATTCAAGGGTTAACTTTGAAACAACACAAAATTTAATTTATTTGTAATCCATAGGATTATATGTGATGTAGACAAATAACTATCTGTAAAGTGGTGGTGAATGACACTGTAGTGAATTTGCAACTCTGAAATCAACACAGAGCCTAGTACCCAAAAGCTCTTTCCCTGGGTGTGTTTGAAAAAAAGGCACTCATGCGTCCAAGGACAGGCAACTCACAAGGACTCACACAATGATGAGATTTGTACAATGTTCTCTGTACAATGTTCTCTCAACCTAGCTTGATGGACTCTCTACCTGGGTAACATCAAGCAAGGTTGACAGAACATTGTACAAATCTCATCGTTGTATGAGTTTCTTCACTCTGAAGGACATCACTCTGAAGGACATCAAATCTTCACAAGAGTGTACTGTTCTGTTCATACGTCTCACTTTGCATGTCAAAGTGGCCCCTAACCCTTACACTACTACCTAAACCTCACCTCAAGTTACTAGGTGAGTCTCCTATAGTAGCATAAATAGCTGCTTACTATGGTGCCACCCCCAGAGGTTCTCTCTCCCTCTCCCACCTAAAAACGCCCAAAATGGAATTTGTGAAAACATCACAAATTGTGTTAAGGGCATAACGCATGATATCACACAGCTTATCACAGTTAAAAAAAAAGTGTAGTTATTTTCAGTGTTAAATCTGTGTGATATCATGAGTTATGACTTCGTGAAGCCAGCCCACTTTTTCCAAAATCCCACCCTGACTCCTCCCCAATCCCTACCCTTTTTGAAATGTGTAATGCGCCATGCATTAGGGTGCTTATTGCATGCGTTAATGTGTTTTTCGCATGTGAAAATGCCTTATGCATGCAAAAATGCCATAACATGATTTGATACATGACCCTGTTAGCAACCAAAGCAATCACAACAGCTACTGCAACACCTTGTGCAGTTCATCCCAAGCTGTCTGTTTATCGCTGCCCAGTCTAAATTGAATACTAATTCACTGTGAAAATCACTACAGGAGACAGCAGACTTATTTGAGTTGAGTCAGAATGAACTTATCTGTTCCTTTTTCTGTCTCTCTCCAACTGTTCTTTCCCTCAACGCACAGTCAGAATTGAAAATCCTCTGTTTATTGGCTCTTGGAGTCATGTGTTCTGAAGCATAGTGCAGTCACATGACTCAAAGACAGCCTGAAGCAGCCATGTTGTGGAGCACTGTGTATATTGAGAGGGGCTATAGAAATGTTCAGTAGTAGTAGTAGGTCTGTAGAGGTCTCAGAAGTATTACATAATTAGTTCCCTGCTGCTCCTCTGACAGGCACAAAGATGTATTGTGACTACACAAATAGCAAGGTAAGAGAGCACTACATGTATATCATATTTGCAAGCATTGCTGTGTTTTATTTGGAACACATCTTGATGTGATTGAGGGTGGATAAGAGAGTAGATATATGTGAAACATGGGGGAACTGCAAGAGTTGCCTCCTCTTTCTTCCATCTTACCATCTCTCGTCCCATTTTCCTTATGTTTTCAGGATTATGTCACCTGCTGCATACTAGTGTGCTGTACTACAGAGCCCTTCCCTCCTGCCACTTACTCCTTTCATCTTCCTAATCCTTAACTGTTCTCCCCTCTTCCACCATAGGACTGATTGTTGCTGAATGCTCCTATGTTACTACACTTTTAGCTGGATAATGAGATATCTGGCTACAGTCTAGCTGGAAATCTGACCAAAATATGCAGAGGTTAGTATTTCATCAGATGACTGGGTGAGTTATCCAGTTAAATGCCTCTGAATAGGGACCTCTCTGAGCTGAAGCAGTACCTGTGGATGACTTCAGCCTTGGGAAGAAGCAGCAAGGTGGTCTTGGGCTTCAATATCCAGGGATGTGGCTGCCCTCTAGATGTCCCTGCCTCTCTCTCTCCCCTTTTCTCTCACTCTCTTTCCCCTTCTGTTCCTCTTTCTCCTCTTTTCATTCTTTTTCTTACCTCTTTGACCTTTGCAGCATTTCTCTCAGTTGCTAACAAACTGCCTCCAGCCGGCAGGTGGCTTCTTCCTGGTGTATACAATCATTGCCTTATGGGTGGTCTGGAGTGAATGACAAATTTTTGGTTGCGGCCTGCGTTCACTAATTCTTGTGTGGTGGTAATAATTTGCAAATACTCATTATGCCTTCATTTTCATCTCATTAGGGTTATTAGGCTGTGCCTAGATGTTATAGTTTACCATCTGTTCATTAAAGCAATATCGAGTGCCTTAAGAATTTAAAGGATAATTTTTGAAGTGTTTTGCATGAATTAAAAGCATTTTTTCCTGTATCAATCAGCTGTCTGAAAATTGTCCTCTTGTGGTGCAGCTAAAAGTCTACTTGTTCCATGATGAGCGGACATTTAGGGGAGGAAATATATATAAGTAGATGGCATTTTTAAATCTTCGTGCATACTTTTCCAGTGAAATTCTATCTGCAGACAAATCAGGTACAATTGACTGCATGTATTTTGTATCTGAGGCAAGTTTCCAAGCAATGGTTTTGCATGTTTTCCCTTTTAAAATTGGTGCAAAGCCCAAGGGCAAAAGTCTGTAGTGAAAGTTTGCCGACGTTGCACTCATTTTCAAAGTGAAAGTATGTGCAGACTTTCACTTGCAAAATTAGCCCAGGAAAAGTATCCATGCAAATTTACAACAGACAATTTGTGGGGATAGTTTTCCCAAGAAAAAATGCGTGCATGCTTTTGACAATATAAAAGCATGCGTGTAAGTGCAAATCTCTTCCTAATCCCATTCCCAGGAGTGGCTTCCTCTTCTGTGGATAAAAGTAGACGTTCAGTGAAGCTATGCTATGCATGTACCCCACACATAGGGTAGTCAGTTTTCTGAAAGCCCCTATCTGTGAGTAAAGAATTTTTTTTACCCATGGAAATGGCTTTTAAAATGTCTTTCCCTGTGACTAGGATGCTATTTATTGAGCACACTATACTAGTTAAGTATTAGGTTCATCATGCTTTTTTGTAATTTTTATCATGATTTTGTAATTTTTATCATGTTTTTATATTGGGTTTATCATGGGTTTTTTTTAATGTTTTATTGTTGCAAACCACTGTGGGGTGTTTATTTATGGAAGGCCATCTATATGTGCAAAAATGAAACGAAATGAAACTAGTTTAGTATTCATGATAATTGTTAGTGAATTGGTCTCGAACTGTGTGTGTTTTCTATTAGAATATAGTGTATTGGTACCTTGTGACTGGGCTAACAGCTAGGCTGAGTACATGACATTTATAGAATTGCTGTTCTGGCTAATAAAGTCTACTGTCAGAGATACTGTGAAGATATGTGTCTTAGCCATGATTAAAACTCAAAGCTTTCTGGTTCACAGACATTCAGCAGCACTATGAATTAACCAAAAGCAAGCAAGCAAGCAGTAGAAGCTCTGTTATATATCTGTTTCTGAAGTTTCTGAAGTTGGTCCTTACCAACAAAAATGGTGTATTACTTTTATTATTATTATTATTATTATTGTATCAGCAGCAACAATAGCTTCTTATGCATATAGGTGCTCTCAGGTCCAACATTTGTTATGCATCACTTCTTTTGAATTAATAAGACTGGACGAATTCAGAGAGCAATTATTTTATATTCTGGGACTAATGATTTGGATGTTCTTCCTAACTTGATCAAATCAGAGACTTCCTTGTTGAAATTTAGAAAATTAATAAAATCTCACTTTTTTCAACGAGTCTTCTGTAATCTGATATGTCTTGTTTGTGCAGCCTGCATTATACCTCTAGAGAAAAAATGGTCTTAAGTTCCTTGTATTTGAATTTAAATGTAACTAGAATTTTTTGATGTCAGAAGGGTATAGATTTCAAAAGTCCTTTCATTTTTTTTTTTTAAATCTTTTTATTTATTTTTAATTCTAATTTGATGTGATTCATCTCTAGGCAATAAATGAATAGCAAGTGTAGAGAATTATTTACAGGGACTGACAGGTACAACAGTGCATTAGGTGAGAGTTTTTATATATTTAGGGGGTCTACTAGTTTGACTGCTTATACAATTGATTCTCAGACTATGGCATATGAGATTGGGAGTATGATTGTTATTTCTATGTATGTTTTTACTTTGATGTTTTTTATGATTTTTGTTTGTGCTAATATTGTGAATGTTTTATTGTAAACAGCCATGAAATGGTGATTGGTGAACTAGAAATTTTTAAATAAATACAGAAAATGTTTAAACTGAGAAATTTTCATACCAAGTATATAATGAAGAGTACTTTGTAGTGTATATCGCCATCATTTTAATGCACTGTACAGTATAGTAATTTATTTTGCTCTTTTTTAGAACACTCTGAAACTGAGAATCCAAAACTGAGCTCTAAAATGCCATATTAAAAATGCATTTTGTTGCTAATGTGAAAGGTAACCAATGCAGTTAGACATTTGTTGGGTATTACGCCTTTATTGAAAGGACAGGCAATAAAGAATGAATGCCTTTAGACCTTGACTGATGGGTTAAAAAAAAAAATCAACCCTCTAATTTGCTTTGATGAAATTAGATTGATTTTGGTATATTGGTGATATAAGTCCTGACTTGGTCAAGACATTTGATTTTACTTTTCTAGTTTTGCCACAGTCTGTTATTGACAAGCAAATTCTGTTTTGTGATGAAGCTAAGTCTCATTCACTTTCTTGGATTTGGTGCCCTATGAACCGTAGTCTGCAAAATCTCCTGTTGAGATGTATACAAATTTAATCCTTTTGCTATTTTGTTCTACTAAATCAATAATTTAAAGAGAAGCAAGGTTTAGGGTTTAAAACAGAGAATTAATATTTGCCTAATAGGGTTGTTTTAATATCCTGTCCAGGGGCCCTGAACTGGAGGGCTAATCTCATATGAACACACACAATTACTGGATTATACCTGGGGGGTTGAACCCAGGAGCTTATCCCCTACACAAAGAGACACACACAAACTTGGATTCAGTTCATCATGGTTCCAGGTAAGAAGGTGAGTTTATTTGAGCAATAGGAGGATAGAACAAACAAGATCAGATCATATAGAAGAAGTAATGGTAGGGAGTAACAATTGCTTCATAGATATAAAAAGCTTACATTTCCTAAGGATCAGCCATACCATCAGGCCCAGGGCTCTCTCTCCCTTCTCTTTCTCGCTGTCTCTCCTTATACACTACAGGCGCTTGTGAAAAGCAAGTGTTCCTATCAGATTTCAGACACAGCTGTGTGGTCTTCATTCTCTCTCTCTCAGGCTCTCTCTCTCATTCTCTCTCTCAGGCTAGTATAAGTTAATTGCTAGTTTTCTCATCATAGACTTTGGGGCAGATTTTAAAAGCCCTGTGCGTGTAAATCCAGCTGGATTTACACGCGCAGGGGGGTTATGCGCGCCGAGCCTATTTTGCATAGGCCCGGCAACGCGCGCAAGCCCTGGGACACGCGTATATGCTGGGGGATCACGCAAGTTATGCCTGCCAGAGGCAGGCGTAAATAACAAAATAAAGGCAGGGGGGATTTAGGTAGGGTTGGGGAGCGGGTTAGATAGGGGAAGGTGGGGGGAGCAGAAGGAAAGTTCCCTCCGAGGCCGCTCCGATTTCGGGGCGGCCTCGGAGGGAACGGGGAAAGCCATCGGGGCTCCCCCTAGGGCTTGGCGCACGCAAGATGCACAAGAGTGCACCCCCTTGCGCGCGCCAACCCTGGATTTTATAACATGCGTGCGGCTGCGCGCGCATGTTATAAATTTGGGCTTAGATTTGTGCTACGCCCGTGCATAACTATTGAAATCCGGCCATTAGTGGAATAACTAAATAAACAGACTCATGCCTGTCTGAAAACATTTCACAGTGCAAGATAGTACACAGCAGTTCACTCAGAGGTTGGCCTGCAAACTAGTCTGTGTCTGGGTGAAAACTCTGAATCCATATAACCTATCCTCTATATACATCCTCAGCAAAAAGTAACAAAAAAAATGACTCCAACAAGGGCTTTGACATGGACTCACCAATTGTAATCCTGATCAAAGTCCTGAGAATATAACCTAGATATCCTGATTTATTTTGTCAAAAATTCAGTTGTATTTTTCTGTGCTAAAATAATACAATTGTATTTATTGATTATGCCTTTAAAATTTTATACTATCTCCTAATGACCAAAGCAGACATTTCTTTTGCTCAGCAAATTCAACATTAATAGCACCTGGTCATCCCCTATAAAATATATACTAGTAATCATTCCATGATAAATAAATAATTTTTTATTTCTTGCTGACATTTTCCCAAATATCTGCTTTTATGAGAATTGCTATTTTGTGTTGGGTTTTTTTTTCCCCGCCCATTATCTTCTATCTTTCAGAACCAAAATGATTTTGGATCAGCTGAGTCCTCAGTGTGTGGAGTCAGCTTGTAAGACATTGCTTGACAAATACATAGGTAGCACATGATGGTGCTTCAACCATTCACTGTCTTCAAATCTACACCTTCTAGAGATCAAACAAGATTTTAGGTGTCTCAAGCCGTTGGTTATTAGCAGTGAGTCACATCGGCCTCAACCAATTTGTTTGTTGAAGCTAAAGAAAAGGGATAATAAAGAATCAAGCCAGTTATTATTGATGCAAAATATGGAAAAAAAATATCTGCTTAAAAACTGTTCATCCTTGCAAAACAAATCTTTCCTCTATTACTACAAAGATAAGGGAGGGGTGTTTGAATGAACATAAATTTAATTCTGCTCTCTAAGCATTGCTTTGCTGAGTTCGGATCTGTGCCTTTTAAATCTACAGTTCAAACTATCAAAAGCAGAACAGGAGGCTCTACAGTCAAATGCCATTATTATTTAATAGGATTTATGTTTAAAAAAAAAAAAGCAATAAACAAAAACAAACCCAGAATCCCAAGCATCACTTTGAAAATGTAGTGCATTGATGTTGTGTGGTCCCACTCATGAATTGCAGCCACACAGAGAAATGTGTTTACTTCCTTCAGAATGGGAAAAAGAAAATCAAATAATTAAATTGCAGTTTTAGAAAACAAAAAAGTGACTTTTCTGTATTTTTTTTTAAATAATAAACATGACAGAGTAAAGAAGCTCATATTGTATTAACATTGTGCCAGGACTTAATGAAAACAAAAGGGATATATATTTTCAATCTAAAAGGAAAAACATAATAATTGAGTCAGATTTTGGTTTGGTTCAGGTTAAATGGCTGTGGTCTGAAAAAAATCCAAATCCTTTTCTGCTCATTCAGTTCAATTACATTAAAGTCTATGGGGGATGCAAACAATAGGCCAGATTAAAAAACTTACGCACTGGCGTAGATTTGTGCGCGCAACCCGGCACGCACAAATCTACGCACAATTTTATAACATGCGTGCACAGCTGTGCGCATGATATAAAATCCGGGATCGGCACTCGCAAGGGGGTGCACCTTTCGCGCCGAGCCCTAGGGGAGCCCAGATGGCTTTCCCTGTTCCCTCTGCCCCCCCCCCCACCTTCCCCTCCCTTCCCCTACCTAACCTGACCCCCCAGCCCTACCTAAACTTCCCACCTTACCTTTGTCTTGTAAGTTGCGCCTGCCTCTGGGCAGGCGTAAGTTGCGCGCGCCGGTCAACAGCCGGCCCGTGATCCTGGGCACAGCGGCAAATGACTGCTGTGCCTGGAGGCTCCGGCCCCACACCCTGGGACATACGCATGTTGCGGGTCTTGTGAGCGTCGCCGGGCCTATGCAACATAGGCTCGGCGCACGCAGGAGCGGATTCTCGGCGTTACGCGCGTAACCCTTTGAAAATACGCCCCTATGCATTTTTTTGGATTTTAAGGCAGACTAAGCAGAGCCAGTTGGGGATGGGGCAAGGAAAGAGCAGGGCAAATCATGTTTTAGTTGTTTTTCTATAGGCCTGTTCCAACTGGTATGTCAAGACTTCATCTCTTTTTTTTTTTTAATTAGATGAAAGTGAAACTGAGTGCCCCGTTAGGAGAAGCTGGTGAGCAGGAGGCAGGAATGGGAGTGCCAGATAGGGTTGCCAACCAGCTCTGGATTTTCCGGACAGGTTGATCTGGTCCTGGCTTTACCTGCTAGAGAGAGAGGCTGTGTGCACATTGGGGCTGATGCAATACAGCGTGCTCAGCCAAGCGCACTGTATAACCCGCAGTTGGAGCCAGTTGTATAGGCGCTAACTAATCCCCTTTTGCAATAAGGGGATTAGAGCCTCTACAACGCTCGTCCAATGCGGAGTGAAACTAATAGCGCTCAACACATGCAAATGCATGTGAATGAGGCTATTAGCTATTAGGGATGTGAATCGTTTTTTGACGATTTAAAATATTGTCCGATATATTTTAAATCGTCAAAAAATCGTTAGGGCCACGATACAATACCAATTCCCCCGATTTATCGTTAAAAAATCGTAAATCGGGGGAAGGGGGGAGGGCAGGAAAACCCACCCCCGACCCTGCAGGAGGTCGTTCAGCGGCGGTCCGGAACCCCCGCTGAACGACCTCCTGCAGTCGATCTCCTGCCGGCGCCATTTTCCGTACGAAAACGATTCGCGGCAAGAAATCGCTCCCGGAACCCCGCTGGACTCCCAGGAAACTTTTGGCCAGCTTGGGGGGGCCTCCTGACCCCCACAAGACTTGCCAAAAGTCCAGCGGGGGTCCGGAACGACCTCCTCCGTCGAATCGTTTTTGTCTATGGCCGCCGCCATTTTGCGGCGGCCATTTTGAAAAATGGCGCCGGCTGAAGACAACACGATTCTATTGAGGGGACCGTTCTGGACCTCCGCCATTCTTGACCACCACCGGATCCCCAGGTAATTTAAAGCATTTGGGGGGGGGGGGGGGTTCGGAAGGGTGGGGGATTTAATTTAAAGGGTCGGGGTGGGTTTTAGGGGGGTTTAGTGTACCGGCTCACGATTTTAACGATTTTTCACGATAGTTTACACACCCAAACGGCAACAATACGATTCCCTCCCCCTCCCAGCCGAAATCGATCGTTAAGACGATCGAGGACACGATTCACATCTCTATTAGCTATTCACTCCCAATGCAAAAAAAAAAAGTGCTTCTAGGACACCCATTTTAGCGATCAGAAATTAATGCCTTCTTGGAGCAGGCATTAATTGCTGAGTGCTCCTGGGCCAAATGTTCCAGGCTTTTAGTACGAAGACAGGTGGATACACTCCCCAAAGCTTTTCATCATCTAGCTTGGAGCAGGGAGATGTTGAAATACCTAGGAGTACACCTTTCAACTGTGGAGACCATGTCCCCTGTCAACTGGCGTGATCTGGAAGACAAACTACGCCCTCACCTGAGGTCGTGCACGGATCTGCTCAAGTTGCTATCCCGTAGGGGAAGGGCCTTGATGATCAACCAGCTTTTGGCAAGCATGCTCTGTCATCGGTTGATTTCCCTGAGTCCGACCCCTGAATTTTTTGGCCCGGACACAGAGGAGGTTGTTAGATTTCTTCTGGGCCGAGAGGCACTGGGTCTCTGCTGATGTTCTGAGTCTCCCACTGGGACAGGGTGGATAGAATCAGGTATGTATCCAAAGCCAGGTCCGAACATTCCACCTCCAGACCCTGCAGAGGCTCCTTTATGCAGACCCACCTTTGTAGTGGCGCACGTGGGCCTATTACTATCTTCGGCAGTTGTGCAACCTACAATATGACTGGCAGCCTTTTTGTACTCATCCGAGAGGTTATGGCAGAAACACCTTGAGGCTGCCAGTTTTTTTTTTTTTATCAAGATCTGATTAAAGCCCAGAACTTGATTTCTGTGACCAGAGAAGACCCCCATGGCCGTGAGTGTAGAGTTTCTAGCCGAGCCTCTACTCTTCAACCCATGCCTGGACTCCCCCATGGTTTGCCGTTGGCTAATGCTGGCCAGGATCACAAAGGCTGGGGATCTCCTGGACTACAATAGATGCAAGTGGGTGACACCAGAGACCCTAGCCCATCTCATGGGTCTTGCAAGCCCTTGTGTCACCCGTCGTCTGCTCCAGGAGATCAGGAACACCATAATACCTGATCAGCGTGACTTCCTCGAGGAGGTTCTGCAGACTGGTTGTCCCCACCAGACTCAGAGCCCCATGCATCTGGATCTGCTTATCAGATGCACACCCCGCAACCCCCCTTAGCCTCCCCACCCAGACAACCCATCCAGGTTGTCTGATTTCACCCCGGCACATTTCCACACCATGCCGAAGCGCAAGATCTACTCGCTCGTGCTACACATCATGCATTTCCTTGCCCTCATCTCCTGTCCAGATACCATCTGGCAGGATGTTTTTCTACCATCTGAGGGCGAGAAGCCCCGGTGGGCATCTTTCTATTCCCAGCATATTCCAAGGCCCACCTGGGATCTGAGCTGGAGAATTTTGTGTGGTGCCCTCAGCACCAGGTGAGTTTTTAGCCCGTTTCATGGACTCCTCACCATCCTGTCCCTTTTGTGGGATATCAGAGTCTGACTTTCACATTTAATTCTTTTGTGCCAGACCGGAGCCCCTTTTTATTTTTATTAAAAACCTGCTCCTGCTTTTTGGCTTCATTTCTTTCCCCAGATGTTTAATTTTGGACACACCATGTCCCAGACCTCAGCTCATAGATTAAGGGACCACCTTGACAGGAGGAGGTTGACCTTTGCAAAAATCCCAGGAGGCAATAACTTTCGGGGAGGTTCCCTTGGACTATGAGGTCCTGTTCCGGGCATTGGTGCACTGACGCCTTCGAGCAGAGCACTATTTTGCTGTGTCTACTGGCTCAGGTTTGGTCCTCCTTTAAGGGATCCAAGGTTGCACGTACTGCTCTGGTACCACCACCACCACCACCAAGTGGCATCGGACTGTGGCCGATCTAAAATAGGCCTGGTTTTACCCCGTTGCACACTGGGACTTATTCTGATTTACCTATGGCATTCCCTCAGAAAATCAAGACTATATAAATACCTGCGTGCAGGGGAGTAAAACCAGGACCGGATCAACCTGTCCTGAAAATCTGGAGCTGGTTGGCAACCCTGGCGCCAGAGGCAGAATGGCAATGGAGGAAAGAGTGAGCTCCCTATACAATCAGCATCAGCAGCACCCTGCCAGCTACCACGTCCTCCTCCAGTTTTATCTGCCATTCCCCCCACGACCACAACAGAATTGGCTCTCCTGTAACAGCAGTTGGCATCAGAGACCAGTATCCCCCACCCCCATCCACTGGCAAAGGATATCCCTGTACAAATGAAAGCCATATGACCCCCTTGCAAAACCTATCAAAATAAATGGCCACAGGACGCTGTCCCGGGCAAGCGCACGCCGGCAGCCAGCCGGCGCATGAAACTTACGTCTGCTCCTTAGAGCTTGTAAGTAAAAAAAACAAAGACAATTAGAAAAGTGAGGGAGGGTTTAGGGGTCGGAGAGGGAGGAGAGGGGAAAAGGTAGAAAGTGCAGGTAGGGGTGTAGGGAAGTTCCCTCCCAGTCAGCTCCTTTTATTGGAGTGGACTGGGAGGGAACTGAGGAAAAGGCAAATCGTGTCACCGCTCATAAGTTTAAAAATCCTCCCCTGCGCGTGGAAGAGCCCTCACGCCCGCACATGCGCACGAGGATATTAAAATGCAGCACGCACGTGCACGCAGGAATCCTATTTTATAACATGCGAGCGCCGACGCGTGCATGTTATAAAATTGCCATAAGAACATAAGAACATAAGAAAATGCCATACTGGGTCAGACCAAGGGTCCATCAAGCCCAGCATCCTGTTTCCAACAGTGGCCAATCCAGGCCATAAGAACCTGGCAAGTACCCAAAAACTAAGTCTATTCCATGTAACCATTGCTAATGGCAGTGGCTATTCTCTAAGTGAACTTAATAGCAGGTAATGGACTTCTCCTCCAAGAACTTATCCAATCCTTTTTTAAACCCAGTATACTAACTGCACTAACCACATCCTCTGGCAACAAATTCCAGAGTTTAATTGTGCGTTGAGTAAAAAAGTTTCTCTGATTAGTTTTAAATGTGCCCCATGCTAACTTCATGGAGTGCCCCCTAGTCTTTCTATTATCCGAAAGAGTAAATAACTGATTCACATCTACCTGTTCTAGACCTCTCATAATTTTAAACATCTCTATCCTATCCCCCCTCGGCCATCTCTTCTCCAAGCTGAAAAGTCCTAACCTCTTTAGTCTTTCCTCATAGGGGAGCTGTTCCATTCCCCTTGTTATTTTGGTAGCCCTTCTCTGTCCCTTCTCCATCGCAATTATATCTTTTTTGAATTGCGGTGACCAGAATTGTACACAGTATTCAAGGTGCGGTCTCACCATGGAGCGATACAAAGGCATTATGACATTTTCCGTTTTATTCATCATTCCTTTTCTAATAATACCCAACATTCTGTTTGCTTTTTTGACTGCCGCAGCACACTGCACCGACAATTTCAATGTGTTATCCACTATGACACCTAGATCTCTTTCTTGGGTTGTAGCACCTAATATGGAACCCAACATTGTGTAATTATAGCATGGGTTATTTTTCCCTATATGCATCACCTTGCACTTATCCACATTAAATTTCATCTGCCATTTGGATGCCCAATTTTCCAGTCTCACAAGGTCTTCCTGCAATTTATCACAATCTGCTTGTGATTTAACTACTCTGAACAATTTTGTGTCATCTGCAAATTTGATTATCTCACTCGTCGTATTTCTTTCCAGATCATTTATAAATATATTGAACAGTAAGGGTCCCAATACAGATCCCTGAGGCACTCCACTGTCCACTCCCTTCCACTGAGAAAATTGCCCATTTAATCCTACTCTCTGTTTCCTGTCTTTTAGCCAGTTTGCAATCCACGAAAGGACATTGCCACCTATCCCATGACTTTTTACTTTTCCTAGAAGCCTCTCATGAGGAACTTTGTCAAACGCCTTCTGAAAATATAAGTATACTATATCTACTGGTTCACCTTTATCCACATGTTTATTAACTCCTTCAAAAAAGTGAAGCAGATTTGTGAGGCAAGACTTGCCCTGGGTAAAGCCATGCTGACTTTCTTCTATTAAACCATGTCTTTCTATATGTTCTGTGATTTTGATGTTTATAACACTTTCCACTAGTTTTCCTGGCACTGAAGTCAGGCTAACCGGTCTGTAGTTTCCCGGATCGCCCCTGGAGCCCTTTTTAAATATTGGGGTTACATTTGCTATCCTCCAGTCTTCAGGTACAATGGATGATTTTAATGATAAGTTACAAATTTTTATTAATAGGTCTGAAATTTCATTTTTTAGTTCCTTCAGAACTCTGGGGTGTATACCATCCGGTCCAGGTGATTTACTACTCTTCAGTTTGTCAATCAGGCCTACCACATCTTCTAGGTTCACCGTGATTTGATTCAGTCCATCTGAATCATTACCCATGAAAACCTTCTCCATTACGGGTACCTCCCCAACATCCTCTTCAGTAAACACCGAAGCAAAGAAATCATTTAATCTTTCCGCGATGGCCTTATCTTCTCTAAGTGCCCCTTTAACCCCTCAATCATCTAACGGTCCAACTGACTCCCTCACAGGCTTTCTGCTTCGGATATATTTAAAAAAGTTTTTACTGTGAGTTTTTGCCTCTACAGCCAACTTCTTTTCAAATTCTCTCTTAGCCTGTCTTATCAATATCTTACATTTAATTTGCCAATGTTTATGCTTTATCCTATTTTCTTCTGTTGGATCCTTCTTCCAATTTTTGAATGAAGATCTTTTGGCTAAAATAGCTTCTTTCACCTCCCCTTTTAACCATGCCGGTAATCGTTTTGCCTTCTTTCCACCTTTCTTAATGTGTGGAATACATCTGGACTGTGCTTCTAGAATGGTATTTTTTAACAATGACCACGCCTCTTGGACATTTTTTACTTTTGTAGCTGCTCCTTTCAGTTTTTTTCTAACAATTATTCTCATTTTATCAAAGTTTCCCTTTTGAAAGTTTAGCACGAGAGCCTTGGATTTGCACACTGTTCCTTTTCCAGTCATTAAATCAAATTTGATCATATTATGATCACTATTGCCAAGCGGCCCCACCACTGTTACCTCTCTCACCAAGTCCTGTGCTCCACTGAGAATTAGATCTAAAATTGCTCCCTCTCTCGTCGGTTCCTGAACCAATTGCTCCATAAAGCTATCATTTATTCCATCCAGGAACGTTATCTCTCTAGTGTGACCCGATGATACATTTACCCAGTCTATATTGGGGTAATTGAAGTCTCCCATTATTACTTCACTACCAATTTGGTTAGCTTCCCTAATTTCTCTTTGCATTTCACTGTCCATCTCACCATCTTGACCAGGTGGACGGTAGTATACCTCTATCACTGTAGTCTTCCCTGACACACAAGGGATTTCTACCCATAAAGATTCAATTTTTTATTTAGTCTCATGCAGGATGGTTATCCTGTTGGACTCTATGCCATCCCGGACATAAAGCGCCACACCTCCTCCCGACTGCTCCTCTCTGTCATTGCGATATAATTTGTACCCTGGTATAGCACTGTCCCATTGCTTATTAGGGATGTGAATCGTGTGCCATATCGTCTTAACGATAGAAATCGTGTGGCAGGAGAAGAAAATCGTGTTTGGCACGATTATTTCATTGAAAAATCGTTAAAAATCGTTTTTTCCGATTAGTGCGCACTAACTCGATTTAGTGCGCACTAACTCGAGTTAGTGCGCACTAACTCGATTTAGTGCGCACTAACTGAAAATGATACAAATAGACACTTTCCAGGTCACTGAAGGTCAGTTAGGAATGAATATGTGTTCCTATTGGCTGGCTGTGCTCTTATCTATTGATGTTACCAAGGTTACCACTGAGGTGATGGTTGGGGGGATGGGAAATGGAAACAGTTGGAAGCTTGACAAAAAAAGTAATGTAATGATCAGCACTCACCTGACTAGAACTTGTTTGTTTATTATTTTTGTTAGCAGGCACCTGAAATGCTAGTGCATGTTGAATTTGCCAATCACTGTGCATTTTAGAAAGGTGGTCCTGGCTGGAACTGTACACAGTTCAAATATATGTAATTGATTGTTGGTAAGTGTATTTTTTAAGTAGCCACACTGGCACCAGTATGTTTACTTTTCCTCCTACTTAACTCACTAGCTCAGCTTTGTAAGAAGGGCTTCTCTGCTTGAGTGAGGGTCAGGCAGCTCCCCCCTGTCTGTGAAGCCAGCCTCTCACTAGTAATGCAGGGAGGGAGCTGTCTCAGACTTCACCATCCACCCCCCCCCCTCACCCACACACCATTCACTAGCTGGGACATGGGGGAAGTCAGGAGTGAGGGTCAGGCAGCTCCCCCCTGTCTGTGAAACCAGCCTCTCACTAGTAATGCAGGGAGGGTGCTGTCTCAGACTTCACCATCCTCCCCCCCCCCCTCACCCACACACCATTCACTAGCTGGGACATGGGGGAAGTCAGGAGTGAGGGTCAGGCAGCTCCCCCCTGTCTGTGAAACCAGCCTCTCACTAGTAATGCAGGGAGGGAGCTGTCTCAGACTTCACCATCCTCCCCCCCCCCCCTTACCCACACACCATTCACTAGCTGGGACATGGGGGAAGTCAGGAGTGAGGGTCAGGCAGCTCCCCCCTGTCTGTGAAGCCAGCCTCTCACTAGTAATGCAGGGAGGGAGCTGTCTCAGACTTCACCATCCTCCCCCCCCCTCACCCACACACCATTCACTAGCTGGGACATGGGGGAAGTCAGGAGTGAGGGTCAGGCAGCTCCCCCCTGTCTGTGAAGCCAGCCTCTCACTAGTAATGCAGGGAGGGAGCTGTCTCAGACTTCACCATCCTCCTCCCCCCCCCCCCCCACACACCATTCACTAGCTGGGACATGGGGGAAGTCAGGAGTGAGGGTCAGGCAGCTCCCCCCTGTCTGTGAAGCCAGCCTCTCACTAGTAATGCAGGGAGGGAGCTGTCTCAGACTTCACCATCCACCCCCCCCCCCCTCACCCACACACCATTCACTAGCTGGGACATGGGGGAAGTCAGGAGTGAGGGTCAGGCAGCTCCCCCCTGTCTGTGAAGCCAGCCTCTCACTAGTAATGCAGGGAGGGAGCTGTCTCAGACTTCACCATCCTCCCCCCCCCCCTCACCCACACACCATTCACTAGCTGGGGACATGGGGGAAGTCAGGAGTGAGGGTCAGGCAGCTCCCCCCTGTCTGTGAAGCCAGCCTCTCACTAGTAATGCAGGGAGGGAGCTGTCTCAGACTTCACCATCCTCCCCCCCCCCCTCACCCACACACCATCACTAGCTGGGACATGGGGGAAGTCAGGAGTGAGGGTCAGGCAGCTCCCCCCTGTCTGTGAAGCCAGCCTCTCACTAGTAATGCAGGGAGGGAGCTGTCTCAGACTTCACCATCCTCCTCCCCCCCCCCCTCACCCACACACCATTCACTAGCTGGGACATGGGGGAAGTCAGGAGTGAGGGTCAGCTAGCTCCCCCCTGTCTGTGAAGCCAGCCTCTCACTAGTAATGCAGGGAGGGAGCTGTCTCAGACTTCACCATCCTCCCCCCCCCCCCCCCCCCTCACCCACACACCATTCACTAGCTGGGACATGGGGGAAGTCAGGAGTGAGGGTCAGGCAGCTCCCCCCTGTCTGTGAAACCAGCCTCTCACTAGTAATGCAGGGAGGGAGCTGTCTCAGACTTCACCATCCTCCCCCCCCCCCCTTACCCACACACCATTCACTAGCTGGGACATGGGGGAAGTCAGGAGGGAGGGTCAGGCAGCTCCCCCCTGTCTGTGAAGCCAGCCTCTCACTAGTAATGCAGGGAGGGAGCTGTCTCAGACTTCACCATCCTCCCCCCCCCTCACCCACACACCATTCACTAGCTGGGACATGGGGGAAGTCAGGAGTGAGGGTCAGGCAGCTCCCCCCTGTCTGTGAAGCCAGCCTCTCACTAGTAATGCAGGGAGGGAGCTGTCTCAGACTTCACCATCCTCCTCCCCCCCCCCCCCCCCCCCCCACACACCATTCACTAGCTGGGACATGGGGGAAGTCAGGAGTGAGGGTCAGGCAGCTCCCCCCTGTCTGTGAAGCCAGCCTCTCACTAGTAATGCAGGGAGGGAGCTGTCTCAGACTTCACCATCCACCCCCCCCCCCCTCACCCACACACCATTCACTAGCTGGGACATGGGGGAAGTCAGGAGTGAGGGTCAGGCAGCTCCCCCCTGTCTGTGAAGCCAGCCTCTCACTAGTAATGCAGGGAGGGAGCTGTCTCAGACTTCACCATCCTCCCCCCCCCCCCTCACCCACACACCATTCACTAGCTGGGACATGGGGGAAGTCAGGAGTGAGGGTCAGGCAGCTCCCCCCTGTCTGTGAAGCCAGCCTCTCACTAGTAATGCAGGGAGGGAGCTGTCTCAGACTTCACCATCCTCCCCCCCCCCCCTCACCCACACACCATTCACTAGCTGGGACATGGGGGAAGTCAGGAGTGAGGGTCAGGCAGCTCCCCCCTGTCTGTGAAGCCAGCCTCTCACTAGTAATGCAGGGAGGGAGCTGTCTCAGACTTCACCATCCTCCTCCCCCCCCCCCCTCACCCCACACACCATTCACTAGCTGGGACATGGGGGAAGTCAGGAGTGAGGGTCAGCTAGCTCCCCCCTGTCTGTGAAGCCAGCCTCTCACTAGTAATGCAGGGAGGGAGCTGTCTCAGACTTCACCATCCTCTCCCCCCCCCCCCCCTCACCCACACACCATTCACTAGCTGGGACATGGGGGAAGTCAGGAGTGAGGGTCAGGCAGCTCCCCCCTGTCTGTGAAGCCAGCCTCTCACTAGTAATGCAGGGAGGGAGCTGTCTCAGACTTCACCATCCTCCTCCCCCCCCTCACCCACACACCATTCACTAGCTGGGACATGGGGGAAGTCAGGAGTGAGGGTCAGGCAGCTCCCCCCTGTCTGTGAAGCCAGCCTCTCACTAGTAATGCAGGGAGGGAGCTGTCTCAGACTTCACCATCCATCCACCCCCCCCCTCACCCACACACCATTCACTAGCTGGGACATGGGGGAAGTCAGGAGTGAGGGTCAGGCAGCTCCCCCCTGTCTGTGAAGCCAGCCTCTCACTAGTAATGCAGGGAGGGAGCTGTCTCAGACTTCACCATCCTCCCCCCCCCTCACCCACACACCATTCACTAGCTGGGACATGGGGGAAGTCAGGAGTGAGGGTCAGGCAGCTCCCCCCTGTCTGTGAAGCCAGCCTCTCACTAGTAATGCAGGGAGGGAGCTGTCTCAGACTTCACCATCCTCCCCCCCCCTTCACCCACACACCATTCACTAGCTGGGACATGGGGGAAGTCAGGAGTGAGGGTCAGGCAGCTCCCCCCCGTCTGTGAAGCCAGCCTCTCACTAGTAATGCAGGGAGGGAGCTGTCTCAGACTTCACCATCCTCCCCCCCCCCCCCCCTCACCCACACACCATTCACTAGCTGGGACATGGGGGAAGTCAGGAGTGAGGGTCAGGCAGCTCCCCCCTGTCTGTGAAGCCAGCCTCTCACTAGTAATGCAGGGAGGGAGCTGTCTCAGACTTCACCATCCTCCCCCCCCCCCCCTCACCCACACACCATTCACTAGCTGGGACATGGGGGAAGTCAGGAGTGAGGGTCAGGCACCTCCCCCCTGTCTGTGAAGCCAGCCTCTCACTAGTAATGCAGGGAGGGAGCTGTCTCAGACTTCACCATCCTCCCCCCCCCCTCACCCACACACCATTCACTAGCTGGGACATGGGGGAAGTCAGGAGTGAGGGTCAGGCAGCTCCCCCTGTCTGTGAAGCCAGCCTCTCACTAGTAATGCAGGGAGGGAGCTGTCTCAGACTTCACCATCCTCCCCCCCCCCCTCACCCACACACCATTCACTAGCTGGGACATGGGAGAAGTCAGGAGTGAGGGTCAGGCAGCTCCCCCCTGTCTGTGAAGCCAGCCTCTCACTAGTAATGCAGGGAGGGAGCTGTCTCAGACTGGTATCAGGGTTAGGGCACTGTGTGCAGGAAGATCACAACACTCCTGGTATTAATAGGGATAGGGCACTGTAAGAGATGACTGTAGTAGATTGAATAAGATCTGATGTTTCTGCTCTCCTCACACCAAACAAAAACAACACACAAGCAGAGAAGCCCTTCTTACAAAGCTGAGCTAGTGAGTTAAGTAGGAGGAAAAGTAAACATACTGGTGCCAGTGTGGCTACTTAAAAAATACACTTACCAACAATCAATTACATATATTTGAACTGTGTACAGTTCCAGCCAGGACCACCTTTCTAAAATGCACAGTGATTGGCAAATTCAACATGCACTAGCATTTCAGGTGCCTGCTAACTAAAATAATAAACAAACAAGTTCTAGTCACGTGAGTGCTGATCATTACATTACTTTTTTTGTCAAGCTTCCAACTGTTTCCATTTTACATCCCCCCAACCATTACCTCAGTGTTAGCCTTGGTAACATCAATAGATAAGAGCACAGCCAGCCAATAGGAATACATACATACATATTCATTCCTAAGTGACCTTTACTGACCTGGGAAGTGTGAACACTTTGTTTCATTTTCTGTTGGTGTTCGTTAGTTTCCAGTTCCATTTCCCATCCCCCCAACCATCACCTCAGTGGTAACCTTGGTAACATCAATAGATAAGAGGGCAGCCAGCCAATAGGAACACATATTCATTCCTAACTGACCTTCAGTGACCTGGAAAGTGTCTATTTGTATCATTTTCAGTTAGTGCGCACTAAATCGAGTTAGTGCGCACTAACGGGGAGTTAGTGCGCACTAACTCGAGTTAGTGCGCACTAACACGATTTAACGATTTTTAACGATAAATCGTTAGAATTTCTATTGTATCGTGTTCTATAACGATTTAACACGATATAAACATTATCGGACGATAATTTTAATCGTTGAAAAACGATTCACATCCCTATTGCTTATCCTCTTTCCACCATGTCTCTGAGATGCCAATTAAGTCTATGTCATCATTTACTGCTATACATTCTAATTCTCCCATCTTACTTCTTAGACTTCTGGCATTAGCATACAAACATTTCAAAGTTTGTTTTTTGTTTGTATTTTTATTCTTTTTTTTAATTGATAGGGATAAGTTAGAATATTTTAGCTCAGGTGAGTTTTTAGTTACAGGCACTTGGACTACTTTTCTTAGTATTGGAACCTCACTGTCGGGATGCCCTAATTCTAATGCATCATTAGTATCCTTTAAAGATACCTCTCTCCGAACCATGCGCTGCTGAGCGACTGTCGGCTTTCCCCTTTGTTCTAGTTTAAAAGCTGCTCTATCTCCTTTTTAAAGGTTAGCGCCAGCAGTCTGGTTCCACCCTGGTTAAGGTGGAGCCCATCCCTTCGGAAGAGACTCCCCCTTCCCCAAAAGGTTCCCCAGTTCCTAACAAAACTGAATCCCTCTTCCTTGCACCATCGTCTCATCCACGCATTGAGACTCCGGAGCTCTGCCTGCCTCTGGTGACCTGCGCGTGGAACAGGGAGCATTTCAGAGAATGCTACCCTGGAGGTTCTGGATTTAAGCTTTCTACCTAAGAGCCTAAATTTGGCTTCCAGAACCTCCCTCCCACATTTTCCTATGTCGTTGGTGCCCACATGTACCACGACAGCCGGCTCCTCCCCAGCACTGTCTAAAATCCTATCTAGGTGACGCGTGAGGTCCGCCACCTTCGCACCAGGTAGGCATGTTACCAGGCGATCCTCACGCCCACCAGCCACCCAGCTATCTACATTCCTAATAATCGAATCACCAACTATGACGGCCGACCTAACCCTTCCCTCCTGCCATGTCCATGTGCGTGCACCGGGAACCGCGTGCACATGGCCACCTGCACATTTAAAAAAAAAAAAATTACCTCTTAGTAGAGTTGTGTATCGTACCGGTAATCGTTTCCGGTTTTGTTTTCGTAAAACTGCGGGAAATTTCGTATTCCCGAGGTTCGGTATTTTTCTTTTCGTGGTTCTAACCAAAGAAAATTCAGGGGGAAAATGCAATCATTTTTCGGTGTTACCGATCCATGACGAATTAGGAAATATCATACAAATTTCTTAATTCGTCAAAAACGAAGGCACATCCCTACCCCTTAAGTGCCTTGGGGTGTTCCTGTGCCACTTTTTCTCTGCCTTTGGGTCTTCTGGGCTCCTCTTTTGATGCGTCTGTGTGTTGATGCCACAGCTGGTGCTGCTTTGCCCCTCTCGTGATACCCCGGGGTGTTCATGCTACTACTGGTACTGTCTTGGCCCTCTCACTGTGCCTTTGATGGCTTTTGTCACTGTTTGTGATGCCTCGCCGCTCTCACGGGGCACTCCTGCCACCTCCGCTGCTGCTTCGTCACTCTTCTCGGTGCACTGCGGTGCTCATGACTCTGTACCGCTGCGCTCCTCGGCTTAGCCTTTCCTATTCATGCCTGTGCGTGTGCCACGTTTTTCCACTCTGGATGTCTTGGAGTTCTCTTCCCCTCTGCTGCTGACGCCTGCCTGCAAGTTTCATTACAGTTGGGCAGAAAACCCTGATATTAGGGTTCCAAATAGGAAGCGTCGTCGTTTCCCTTATTGACTTCAGTGGGAACATATCGAACACCATAAATTAACTTGGGAACAGAAATGAGCGAACCAGCGATGAAGAAAGCAAGTTAATATGGGAAATGAACCAAAATAGCAAAGCGAACTGAAATGTTTTCTGTGTGCATCCCTAATACTAATTTTTAGGCGTCTACATTTTTAATCAATCACCTCTTTTGAAGATAATGCCGGTCTCTCCTTCCTCTTTTATTTACTTGTTTAGCACAAATGTTGCAGTTTGCCTTTGGCCTGCATCTTTCTTACCCTGATACTGCATTCTGCCTCCTTAAAGTACTTCCTGATTTTACCAAAGTTAATATTTTTGAAATCCAGGCCTTTGATTTTTCTGTGATCCTTGTCTGCCTCGGCTGTTATAAAAATAAATAAATAAATAAATAAAAATCTGCCTTATAATCATGGGTTCCTCAGGAAAACTTCTAGCTGGACTTTAGAAATGCTTTCTCCATTTGCAAATACCAGGTTCAGTCTCACCCCCCTTCCATTACCATCTGTCTCTGGCGAGAATCCCTGGAAGGGAGTCCAGGTCCCCCCCCCCCCCCCCCCCCTACTGCACTGCAGACAAGACACAAGTTGATCGGCCTCTGGCTAGTTAAAATTTCACACCTAGTATCTGCTCCACCCTCCTCACCTTCCTTCCCATCCTTTAGATGACTTTGTCAGACCTCTCTGCAGCCCTTCCAACCTACGCCAGAATCAATGCCATCTCTCACATTGTTTCGCAATTTAAAAGCTTCAGAAATTATTTTTCTCATCCGAGTTTCTGGCTAATCACGCCAATTACTTTGTCATCAAATGAATGTTTTAATTATTCCAATGAAATTATCACTCTGCTGTATCTAGGAAGATCACCAAACCTGATAATACTTCTGTTTGGGGAATTCGACTGACTTTCTGTGCAGTCCTGAAATAATTAAAGCAGCATTAACTATGGATTTGTGTTAAGTTTTGGTGACATGTAATTTATCTTTAGAAAGCTACATACTGGTGATCCATAGCAAGAGACTTTTAGTGCCTCGGGATTGTTTTGGTTTTTTTTAATTTTTCCCTTCCTGCTGAACCAAATTGACTTGCTATTTTGAGATGGTTGCCTCTGCTGTTATAGATAATATGACAGAGCATCAAGGACTTAAACTTAAGAAACAGGCATACTGATGCCTTAAAGAACACATCCAAGGATCCTGTGAAATGTGGAGGTGTGAAAACAATTATTATAGAGGAGTAAATTTTCACAGGCTGAACATCCTTTGATCTGATCCTGCCCAAATATCTTTTCCTGTAGCGTGAGAAAAAAAAAATAGCACGGACTGATGCATTCCCCTTGTTGATGTTGGCTCATAAACTTTGCAGACCTGGAGCCTGATTCTTCGTGACAAGAGAATCAGGAAAATGTATTAGAAACACACAACAGACAAACCTTTTCCAATGGAAAGATGTGGTGTCATGAAACTCCAGGGTGGTGGGCTTTAGAACAACATCTGGAAATATTGCTTTATTTTCACAGAAAGAGTAGCGAAAGCTTAGACTTACCCTCCTGGAAGAGGGGGGCAAAGACAAAGCCAGGGCTGGAATTCAAAAGCAGGGGATGGGATAAGCGCAGAGGATCTCTAGTGGCAAGAGGGTAGAAGTGAAGCACTGGCCGTAAAATGTAACTTTTCTGAACATGGGTAACCTGCACAGAGCGGCAGTTACAGCCCTGAAGAAGAAGACAGAGGGGGGGGGGGGGGGGGGAACCTGAACGGAGCGGCAGTTACAGCCCTGAAGAAGAAGACAGGGGGGGGGGGGAACCTGCACGGAGCGGCAGTTACAGCCCTGGAGAAGAAGAAGGCAAGGGGGAACCTGCACGGAGCAGAAGTTACATCTCTGAAGAAGAAGAAAGCAAGGGGGAACCTGCACGGAGTGGCAGTTACAGCCCTGAAGAAGAAGGCAAAGGGGAACCTGCACGGAGCGGCAGTTACATCCCTGAAGAAGAAGGCAAGGGGGGGAACCTGCACGGAGCGGCAGTTACAGCCCTGAAGAAGGCAAGGGGGAACCTGCATGGAGCGGCAGTTACAGCCCTGAAGAAGGCAAGGGGGAACCTGCACGGAGCGGCAGTTACAGCCCTGAAGAAGAAGGCAAAGGGGAACCTGCACGGAGCAGCAGTTACATCCCTGAAGAAGAAGGCAAGGGGGGAACCTGCATGGAGCGGCAGTTACAGCCCTGAAGAAGGCAAGGGGGAACCTGCACAGAGCGGCAGTTACAGCCCTGAAGAAGAAGGCAAGGGGGGGGGGGGTAACCTGCATGGAGCGGCAGTTACAGCCCTGAAGAAGAAGGCAAGGGGGAACCTGCATGGAGCGGCAGTTACAGCCCTGAAGAAGAAGGCAAGGGGGGGGGGTAACCTGCATGGAGCGGCAGTTACAGCCCTGAAGAAGAAGGCAAGGGGGAACCTGCATGGAGCGGCAGTTACAGCCCTGAAGAAGAAGGCAAGGGGGAACCTGCACGGAGCGGCAGTTACATCCCTGAAGAAGAAGGTAAGGGGGAACCTGTATGGAGCGGCAGTTACAGCCCTGAAGAAGAAGAAGGCAAGGGGGAACCTGCACGGAGCGGCAGTTACAGCCCTGAAGAAGAAGAAGGCAAGGGGGAACCTGCACGGAGCGGCATACAGCCCTGAAGAAGAAGACAAGGGGGGGGGGGGGTAACCTGCATGGAGCGGCAGTTACAGCCCTGAAGAAGAAGGCAAGGGGGGGGGGGGGAATCTGAACGCCTTTCTGGGCAGACTGAATGGACCATTTGGTCTTTCTGCCTTTATTTACTATGTTAATGTGCTGCTCCAGTAGGTGGAGGTTCAGTGGTTTAGTTTTCAGACCATCACTAGTAAACACGCTGAAAAATGAATCAAGGATGCCCCCAAACCACAGACTACTACTCTAACTCATTACTCTGTGCCAGCAGGGTTTCCCTATTCCTGAGGATATTTTGCCATGGGCCCAGCTGGGCTAAAGAACAAACCTGCAGACAAAGCTGGAAATATTCCTGGGAGAGGGCTCCATTTCAGAAAAGGAGGAAGGAGACTCTCAAGGGGATTGACAGGAGGAAACGAAGAGGAGGAACCAGTGACTTACCTAAAGTATTTGGCACCCGGGGTGGATAATTCCTTTGGCACCCCCCCCCCCCCCCCCGATTAACTTCTCTGTCCCTCCTCCCCCTTACTTCTCCATCCTTCTCCTCCTCCTCCCCCCCCCCCCAAGTGATCTCTGTTTCCCCTCTCCTTCACCCAGGCTTCCTCTCTCTCTCTTGCACACACATTCACAAACCCTTGTACACAGGCTTCCTACATTTCTCTCTCTCTCACATACAAAACCTCTTCACATAGCTCCCTCTTTCACACACGTGCACTCACTCCCATACATACACATTCAGACATGCTCTAACACACAGATGCTCCTAGACACACTCACATACAGACATGCTCTCTCACATACACACACACATAGACACAAACACTCTCTCACTTCCTACCCCGCTCCCTATCAGAAGCACAGCAGCAGCTTCCTCCTTCAGCCCCCGCGACAGATGGAGACTCATTTTTCTTGAGGCAGCACATGGGCTGTTGTGGCTCTATGTCCTCCATCTGTGGTGGGAAGGGGGCAGCGCTATTGCTCTTCCTCCTGCTTCAGGCTGTGACTGCATGACCTTTCCTTCGTCCCACCTGTGCAGACCCACCACTTCCTCTTCCGGGCCGCAGGGGGTGGGAAGAAGAAAAGGCTATGCAGATGCCGGCTCCAGACCTGTGGCACTCTAGGCAGCTGCCCAGTGCTTTCAACACTCACATCCTGGAAGCCTCCATCTTCTTCTTCTACTGTGAGCGGGATAGGCTCCGCTTGTGGCCACTGACCTCCCGGCTGGAACCCCCTTCTGGCTGTCACCCGTGGCGAACCCGCACCCCCACACTCCCCCCCCCCCCTTAGTACGCCACTGAGAGCAACTAAAGGCAACAGATTCAGCCATCAGACTCTTCAGGATGGAGGAGTTAGGCTCTTTAATCACCAAAGTCTCTCAGTCCCTAGAACTGGAAGAGGAGCAGCCGAAGGCAGAAGAAGCCAAAAGGGATCCTGTTCTGATAGGAAGTAGAAAGCCATCAAGGGAATTCCCTGTTCATGCAGCTATAATAGAGATGCTTGTGGCAGAGGAGGATTGCCATTTTTAAAGATAGCGCCGGCCATCCAGTGCTCCTACCATGTGACAGGGGCTGGCCAATGGCACGGATACCCTGTCACATGGTAAGGGCAAAGGGCCATCAGCGCCATTTTTATTAGTGCAGCCGACGGCCCGAGAGTGGGAAATTGCTCCCCGCACCCCCACTACACATCACCTCAAGTTACTATGTGGGCCTCATATAGGGGTCTAAATACCTACCTAGTATGAGGGCATTATGGCTTCTCTCTCTCTCTCTCTCCTCTCTCTTCTGCCCCCCCCCCCCCCCCCCCAATGATATGTTCCATTCATGGGGGATTGCTATTCATTTTGCGGACCCACAAATGCAACGAATAGGGACATCCCTACTTTATATGTAGGAAAACTATGGAAAGGCGGTAGCCAGTATAGCAGCAGGAGTGGGACTGGCTCTTTAGCTCCCGAAGGTGGATGTAGCAGTAACAAAAAAAGACTATGATTCCATTGGAAGGAAGGGATGGCCCTAAAGGATCCCCAGTGTAGGAGAGTCTAGTCCACCCTTAAAGGATCATTTGAAGTGGCTAGCTTATCATTCAGAGCAGCTATCTGTGAATGATATGCAGTACAGGCACTGGTGAGGTGGATGCAAGAGGCCCCATGGGATGCTGAGCTGGAAGCACCACAGACCAATGGGCAGAGAGAGCACACTTAGAATGTGTGGTGGCCTTCATAGCAGACACCCTGTATACCTTGCTAGGTCCGCAGCTGAGCGGGTAGAAATTACTGTGATGGTGAGGTGGTTGCTATGGCTGAAAAACTGGGCCGTGGACTCAGACTTCCATTTAGAGGAAAGCTTTTGTTTGGAGAAGATTTAGAGAAGTTAGTTAAGGATTAGTGGTGCAATCAAAACCTCAGAGGCTGCAGGAGGACAGAGGTAGCTTGACTGCCCGAGAAGGTTTTGAAAGGACATGAAGACACTAGATGATACATTTTGGGCAGACCTTTTAGCTCTCAGAAATCCAGTCCACTTAGCTGGGTGCAGCATTTTTGAAGGAGCAGGCACAGTACTGGAGATAAATTCACTAGAAGTTAGGCAACGAAATCCCACACTGATGGTATGCACGGTCTTTCCTCAGTCCCACCATTAGGAGGGGGCCTATAGAGATATTTCAATCAGTGGGGTACATTACAGGGGACCAGTGGGTCCTAGATTATATGGTAGGGCTATGCCTTAGATCTGAAATCACCAATAAGATGCCTTTATACCATCTCCATGTAGGATACACAGATAGGAGGCAGTGTAGGCAACAATAGCAGTGTACTATACTTGCAGACAGTGTTACTGGTTCCAAAGGAGGAGGTAGGAAAAGGAAGATATTCAATTTACTTTGCTGTTCCAAAGAAGAAAGGGACATTTCGGCCAGTTCTGGATCTGAAAGGGGTGAGCGAGTCACTGAAGATATCACATTTTTACATGAAGATTCTGAGGACAGTGATAATGGCAGCACCTGTCAGCCCTGGATCAGAGGCATACTTCCACATCCTAATCATAAATCACCACTTTGTGTTACTATCAGTTCAAGGCCTGGCCCTATGGAATAGCTATGCTTTCATAATAATAGTAGTAGTAGCTCATTTGTGCAGACAGGAAATAAGAGTACACCCGTATCTGGACAACTGGCTAATGAAAGCCAGTTCCTTAATAGAAGTCAGGTGACAGAAAAGGTCATACAGAAGCTGGAGAAATTGGGATGTGTGGTAAACAGGGACAAAGGCCAGTTGGAACTTTGGTACTGTGAGGCTTTCAGATTGCCTTGTGCCAGTGAGGATGTAGCTTTTCTAATGGACTCATCCATGCAAACAACACAACTTAGCTCACTATTTTGTGCTTTAGATCAATAGCACAGTTGGACAATTGAGTTAGAACTCTGATGGTTTGCTGTGCAAGGATTTGCTAGACCTCATCTTAATGCATTGCAGCACACTTTACACATTGCAAGTGAACTCAATTGTATGAATCTATGAACTGTTCATCCTTAGGTTTTTGTGAGCTGGTTAACAAATCCATTCATTTCTAGTAAAACTGAATGACTTCATGCGTTGAGGAGTTGTGCATCTTCCTTATTGATGCTGGGTTAGTGACTGAAGCTGAAAGTGCTTGAATTCTTGAACATAAGCAATCTGATCCTTGTAACACCACAGAATCAGTTATGTAGAAATGTTTATATATATTTTGCAAGTTTATTCTAGCAGATGCAAATTTTTGCTCCCCTAAACCACTATAACCTAATAGAGATGTGCATCGTTTTTTGTATTTGTGTCGTTCTTTGTTTTTCAGCTGCCATGGAAAATGTCGTTAGTGCGCACTAATCGGAAAAACTAATTTTTGCGAAAAAAAAAGGGAAAATCCCGATCTTTTTCGGGCTCCCTGAAACATGCCGAATTGGACAATTTCGTTGAAATTTTCCAATCTGTCAAAAACGAATGCACATCTCTATAACCTAAGCCTCCCTCCCCTGCAATGTGCTTACCTCTTCCACAGGGGTCTCCAGTGTACAAATGAAGAGGAGCGATCCCCAGCTATTCCTGCCCCACTGAGTCCCACTCAGTACAGCTAGCACCATTTTCAAACTGGAAGCCAATTTTACAGGAAAGGCTAAGGCTCAATCCATACGTTTTCTAGATCAGAGACCACCCCATGGAAGAGATAAAGGAGGTCCGGGGAGGGGGGGGGATGGGTTGTAGGACCATTTCATTTGAGTTTTTCCTTTCTATGGTGGTAATGTAATATTTATTTCAGTAAGTTAGCACAGAGAACTGCCTCATGATAGTATAATCCTCATGTTTATAGGTTGGGACAAGCAGCATGGAATCTATCTACCCCTTGGGATCCTGCCAGATACTTACGACCTTGGCTGGCCACTGTGGGAAGCAGGTTACTGGGCTTAATGTACCTTTGATCAGACCCAGAATGGCAGATCTTAGGTTCTTACCGCAGTAAACTGGGGTAACCTTTCTCTTGTGGACTAACTGGTTCTGCTACTCTTAAATCATGTAGCCAGTCTTAACTCGTGCACCTCAGTATTATTACATCTAATCCTTCATTATGGATGTGTTATCCCTACATACCAGAGACATTGATGATGGGTAAAGGGATTTTTCAAAGAATTCACATGAGAAAATGGGCAAAAAGAAGTTCAAATTACACCAATTTTCAAAGTGGACTTATACACATAAATCCGGAAAAGCTTACTCATGAGCAAGACATTTATGCCTAAGTTTAACAGAATATTTGATGGACAATTTTCTAGGTCATTTCTGCATGTACAATGCTATTATGCTTACTAAAGACCCCTTTGAAAATTGCCCTCCTTAGGGGATTGGAAGTGCCTTTGGCATAACATTAGGGGGGCAATTTTCAAACTGTCGGCATTAGGACAAAGTCTGAGTGTACTTCCTCCCCATGGGCTTTGCACCAGTTTTCAAAGGGAATACAAGCATGCACTTTCTTTTTTGAAGATTTCCCTGGGAATTTACAGGGTCACTTGTATCTGCTCTTTCTGAGGGCATTTTTCAAAACAATTTGCACTGGGCACTTTCATATCTTCCTGTGTACTTTTCTTGCCAAAATCTACCCACAGAATCAGCAAGTGCAAGTGACCCTCTGGGCATTTTGTCCCCACTGTCATATTTTTTAAATTCAAAATATTCGTGTGTGCTCAATTTGAAAACAGATCACAAAGCCAATGGTTATAAAAGTGTGCATAGACTTTACTCCAATGTGGACAATTTGAGAAATGCACCCTCCCCCCCCCCCCCCCCCCTGGGTAGAATTTTGCTGATAAAGTACCAGCAAAGATTTGAAAATGCCATCTACGTGTATAGGTTTCCTCCCCTAACCTAAACATGCCCCCGGGGGGCACCTTCTCTCAAAGTGGCCAAAAGCGCACACATCGTGGAGCCACTTGCAGACCTTTAGTTGCATTGAGGGAGCTCGATTTTTCGTACAGCTGATTATCAAGGTTAAAACTGTTTTTAACCACATACATTATTTTCAATCACTGCCCCCGTAAGACAGAACTGAAAAATTCAAACTATCCAAAATTCACTGGAGGTGGAAAAAAAAGTGGGGCGTTCCTGTAATGCACTCCCTGTGCCACGGTTGTAATAGTTGCTAGTAATAATGTTTGACCTGTGCATTTCTACTTTCCTTAAGTACATATCAGGCTCTGTTTTTCAGGCGTGAGGACAAGAAATGCTGAGGATGCTACTAATTTGTGCCCATCTTTTTTTCTTGGTGCAGAATCTTATCCTGTGTGTCTGAATTTACTACTTGTGCTTTTCATGTGAAGCAAGGTAAACTGAGAAATGACGGCAGAAAAAGACCAAACGGCCTATCCAGTCTGCCCAGCAAGCTCCCACACTTATCTTCCCATACTTATCTGTTCACTGACCACCAAGTTCAAGGCCCTTGTTGGTAACTGAAGGCCACAACCTTATCAATTGTCTTGAACCTTGGTTTTCTCCCGTCTGGAGTCCATAGTGTTTTTCCCCGTAACGTTGGATAAGTGCAGACATTGAATTATGTACTGATATCACTTAGGGATGTGCAGTCACAGTATTTTTATTTCAGTTCACTTTTTGTTTAGTTTTCTTTCTTTTTTTTTTTTTTTCCATTTGTTTTCATTTTGCTTAATGTCATTTCGGATCAGTTTGTTTGCCAAACTGAAATAAACAACTCTCCAAAGCACAGAAGGAACAGAAATGGGCCACCCAGCTACCCTCGTTACCCCCACTGCGGCTCCTGGTGCTTCCCTGGTCCCCTCTGACTCCCAACCCCTGACAATAAGAATTACAACTAAATAGGAGGGGTCCAGGTCAACTTGGCTGGTCTAAGCTGAGCCTAGACAGGGCCTCCCCAGAGCCTTCTGACCTCTCAGATAAAGAGACTGAGGAGATTCCCCCTTCTGTGGGAGTCCGTTTTCCAGGTAAAAGAAAGGAGCAACCCCCAAGCACCTCCTGCCTGTGCCATGGCTATTTAAAGATGGAGCCATGAGACCGCGGCCACAGCGGCATTCCTCTGGCATCACGCTCAGTGGTCTGGCACCGTTTTCTTTCTTGTATGGCTGTATTTTTGCCAGAGGGGCTTGGGAAAGTCCCCTGAGAGGCAGTGTAGGGAGTGGTAGGCGGAAGGAGCTTCTGTTTTTAGGGTTTTGATGATCTTGGCAAATAGCTTGTGCAGACAGTTTGCCGAAATGAAAAGGAAATGGAAATGTTTGTGTTTTTCTTAGCCTGTGCATTTACTTTGGGTAAAACAAACCAAAATGAAAATGGCCCATTTAGGTTCAGATTGCCCATTCGTTAAAAAAAAAATGCACATCCCTAATATCACTAATGTATCTTAACTAGTAGGAAAGCCCATCATTAAATGATGTGAAATCTAGATGCTGAGGTGTAAGTCTCTCATTCACTGCCTTATGCTCTACCCTTCTCTTCTATCCCCGCAGAAGGCACCCTATAGGATCTCCTGCTCCTAATATATCCTCATATGGTGCTTACTGGTTGATGGGTTGTGTCCGAGGGTTGGATGGGATGCAGGTCAGGGAGGGGATGTTTATCTATGGGTGGATGGGGTTATATATATATATATATATGTGTGTGTGTGTGTGTGTGTGTGTGTGTGTGTGTGTGTAGGTGTTGAATGTGTGGGAAGGCCCAATCTATCCTCCTTATATAGTCCATAGTTCTCTTCCTTCTCCTTCTCCTTCCTCCTTTTCCTTTCCTCCTCCTTCTCCCTCACCTCCCTTTCTCCGACTTTTCTCCCCTACCCGACTCACATTTGATCCCTAGTCCCCCCACCTCTGTTCCGGGAGCTCCTCCACCTGGTCACATTGCAGTGCTTGTGCCTCTCGCTCCCCGCAGCGGCATCACTACATTCGACCAGTGCTGCTGCTTCTTTATCAGTGCTGGTGCTTGGGTTTCTGGTTAGCTGCACCCCTCAGTGGGGGGTTCAAGGTTCCCCCACCAATGACAACACCGAGTGCATCTTGCACCACGCGCCGTATCCAGTTCCTCCCCCTCATGCCCCGCCCCCCAATGTGGCCTCAGTGTTTGCGTGGTGGACACAGCAGTATTGCATCATCAGCTTACCTCACCCAAGCAAATGGGGGTCGGATTGACGCAATATAAAGTTATGCCTTAGTCAGAGAAACTTTGGGGAATCAAAATTCAGTAAGCTGCTGAGTGGGTAAGATAACTGACTGTTTTGCTGGGTAATTTTAAGTGAATATTCAATTGAATGTAACCAGTTTTCACCTGAATTTAGCCAGTCAAAATGCGACTGGCTAGATTTACAGCAGCTGGATTCCCCCTGAGCAAACATAACCGATTAGTGATGACAATCAACTTAATGCAGCACCCAGGACCCCTGCCACACACCCTCCCCCCTTACCACCATATCTTTCTTTCAAGTTTTGTAATAATCTAAACATTCCACCGCTGCCACCATCCCTAGACAGAACTGTTAAGTCCCTAAATACGAGAGGCGAGAGTTAGCTCCAGCATTCAATAACAATAAGAAGAAAACAAAGCAAAATAGAATGACTTTAACCTTTCTCCATGGTCGTCAAGCCATCTGCTAATTATGCACAGTGCAGCCAGCTTCACTATAATTGCAATTCTGAAGCAGGGTAGTACTGGGTTTTGCCGCTCCCTCCCTCTTTGTACAAAGTTATGGTCCGGCCACCTATTTTTGATCTTACCATATTGCGTGTCCTTTCTCTTATGCAGCTACACTGAAGAACCCACCCACCAAATATCACTATCAAAGAAACATCAATCGCAGCTTTATTTCATGCCTGAAATTTTAATATCAGAAATGCACATCCACCACTCATATCTTGTTAATAAAAACTGCGTTTGATGTGAGCAAAATTACAAAGGCTTGGTGAAGTCTATTATTTTCTAATTAGCAAAGCTTTCAATGCGACAAAGATCTGCACCGATTCAAATGTGAATTTCTCTTTAAAAAAAAAAAATTAAGTGGTACACAAAAATTCAAATGTTCGTGTGGTCTTTGAAGTGGAAATGAGCAGATAAATCATATTCAGGCAACAGTGCGAAAACACAAATCAATGGTATTGAAATAAATGAAATATTTTTAAAACCGTGTTCTGATTCCGATGGCTTCCTTACTCTAGTAAACGCTATAATTCATAAAGCCATCAACTGGTGTCATGCAGTGATTACTTCATTTAAGAAAGAGATGAAAGAAAAGATATAAAAGTGAGAGAAACATGCATGCACTTTAAAAATGGTATCTTCCTTATCATTTATATTTAGACACATGGAGAAGAAAAAGCATTAACACTATAACAGTGGCTCTCAGTAAATTCTCCGTGCTCATTTGTGCTCGGCGCAGCAAGTTTAACAATTGCAGTTAAATGGAGATACCTCTGGGTCGAAATGTGGGGGGAATACTTCGGAAGGCAATGGGACACTTTGCAGGTGGGAAAGATTACTTACAAGTAACAATGATGCTGCATAATTGTTAGTTTTATTTTATGATTTGTCTTTTGATGCTGTAATCCACCTGGAGCACATTATTGGGAAAAAAAAAGCAGAATGAAATCTAAAGAAACTTAAACAATCTTTCTTTTTATCATTTTAGAGGTACGGTGCTAGAATGCCCTAGCAGATCAGGCTACATTGATCATTGCCTAGATCAGGGGTGGGCAGTTCCGGTCCTCGAGGGCCACAAACCAGTCTGGTTTTCAGGATATCCCTAATGAATATGCATGAGAGAGATTTGCATGCACTCTGTGCCTCAGTTGTATGCAAATCTATGTCATGCATATTCATTAGGATATCCTAAAACCTCAACAGGTTTGTGGCCCTCGAGGACTGGAATTGCCCACCCCTGCCCTAGATGATATCAGAGGCAAATGGGAAATCCATATCTTTCAGCATGTGCATTAAAAAAAAAAAAAAGCACCAAAATTAGAAATCTTTTCAGTTCATTAGCGATAACATTTTGCAGAGCTTAGGTTTGTTGGGGGGGGAACAGCCTGGAACACATTTCCAACATTTCTTTTCAGGGGTGTTCTGCTCCAGCAGCCTGCAGGAAAGAGGAGAAGAGAGGGTGAGACTGGAGTACAGAGAATAGCCATTCTACTTCCTAATCCAGCCCTTTGCCTCCTGTTCCCTCTCCCATCCTTTTCTACAGGGAACAGGAGGAGGAGGAGGAGGAGGAGTGACAACTGAAGCATTTGCCTCAGAGCAAAAAAACAGACACAAAAAGGGGGTTGAATTAGCACCAGTATGAAACGTAGGGCTTCAACGCTGGCCTTAGTAAACAAGCACTACAGCTCACAGGTTTCAGACTTCTGTTAATTCAACTTATTTTTGTGTCTGCCACCCAGGGCTTAATTTCTGATTGGACAACCCAGAACAGCATTCTGCCACCTTATTTTTTTTTCCCAGGACACAAGAGACACAATACAGCTGGCGGTATGAATCAGTCCCGGCTCCCCACTGTAAAACGGAGCAGGGAAGGTGGAATAAATCAGTTCCAGCTCCCTGCGGAAATGAACAGCCAGTTGGTAGCAGGATCATTTCTGGCCCCTCAGGCCCCGGAGAAAGCAGATCAGAGCGTGCTGGAGCTGCTTGGCCTGAGAAAAGAGCAGTCGCATGGCCCAGGTTTTTGTGCGGTTTCCTGGCACAGTTGAAAAGCAGGAAATGGGAAAGGATGAAGATACAGGTGGTGAATGCCTATTGGCTCCACTGCTTCTGGATGTATTAATTTGTGTGTGTGTGTGTGTCTGTGTGTCTGTGTGTTTGTGTGTGTGTCTGTGTGTTTGTGTGTGTGTGTGTGTCTGTGTCTGTGTGTTTGTGTCTGTGTGTGTGTGTGTGTGTATGTGTGTGTATGTGTGTGTGTGTCTGTGTGTGTCTGTGTGTGTCTCTGTGTGTGTGTGTGTGTGTGTGTCTTTGTGTTTGTGTTTGTGTCTGTGTGTGTGTGTGTGTGTGTCTGTCTGTCTGTGTGTCTGTGTGTTTGTGTCTGTGTGTGTGTAGATATTTCTTAGTCTGACGTAGATGCAAATCTTGGGCTGTTTTAAGGTCTTTCTACATATCAGTACTGCTTTAGTCAGTTTTATTGATCAATCTGGATTCTTTGCAAGTGCAAAGCATTTCCCATGGACAAAAAGACCTATGACTCTTCGGGGTGGGGAGGGGGAGCCTGGATATGGGATGTGTCTTTCTTTTTTTTTTTTTAAATTTAAATGTTATTGATCACTACAGGAAAATCTAGAACAGATAGGTACACACAATATGCAAACATAACAAGATGTATCACAACCTCAGTAATCACTGAATAAAATGTTGGCATCGCTGTGCTGAGTGCGAAGTTTCTCATTATTTACCCCTCCCCACCCTGCATGCCAATTGTCACAACTAAAATACCAAATTGTGAGATAACACTAAAAGTACAGTATGTGTGACTTTCTAAGGGGGGATTATGAGGTTTGTTCCAAAGTACACAGGGGTTAAGACTTAAAAAAAAATCAGTTGATAATACTGAAAAATGGAATTGCTTTTCTAAAAGAGGAAAGAGTAATTATGGTGAAGGCTAAAGTCTGTGAACAAATGATCATGTTAGCCTCTGAATATCCCCCAAATGTTAAGCACCTGGAATTTGTTGCTAATTTCCTGATGCTTCTGTCTTCTTTCCCAGAGGGATAATATATTATTGTGAGGAAGGGTGACGGCGACTTACTTATCGCACTGGAGCTGGACAAGACAGGAGGGCGGACAACTCAGTCCCAACTTAAATGCCAAACTCTTTTCATAGTTGCTGGTCTTGGGGAGATGTCAGTTTATTCTTCAACCCTCAGCAGCAGAGTGCTTACACCTTTTTTCTAAGCTCAAGAATAGATTATATATGGGGAGGAATATAAATTTGCTATCCGATATAGTAGAAGTGAACATTGGCTTAATTATCTGGTCCAGCAATCATGCACCTGTTCTACTCCTTCTTGTGACTGAGTGGATCCCAAATGAGAAAATGGATCCTTGATGATTCCCTGCTAAAAAGGGAAGAACATACTACCTCAATTGACGATCACTTGAAAACTTTAACTTCACTAAGAGCACTGGGCCACACAGGGACTGTATATGGGATGATAGTAAGACAGTGATCATGGGTAATATTATTGCACTGAAGAATGCTATGAGCCAGGGCAGATTGGAAGAGGACAGAGTGAGCAGATAATTGAGGACCCTGAATGCCAGAAATGCCCAATACCCATCCCATAACTTAAGAAGGAAACTGATACAGGTCTACTGATTGCTCTTTTCAATCATAGCCTGGGGGCTTTTAACAGAAGAACTAAACAGAAATATTATAAAAAATGTAATAAAGTGGGGAGACTAATAGCTCAGCAATTAAATACCCTGGTAGCCAGTAGGTAATGTGAATGAGGTTGCTGAGTGATGGGATATCCACTAGTGATCCCTAGTTGATCAGTGAGGCTTTTGCCTCCTTCTATCAAAATTTGTGCTTATAGGAGTCAGTGGATCTGGAATCAAAAGTGGAGAAATTTTTAGATTAGGTCACACTTTGATCTTTGAATCTTTGAATGGACAATTTTCTCAGTGGAAGGGAGTGGACAGTGGAGTGCCTCAGGGATCTGTATTGGGACCATTACTTTTCAATATATTTATAAATGATCTGGAAAGAAATACGACGAGTGAGATAATCAAATTTGCAGTTGACACAAAATTGTTCAGACTAGTTAAATCACAAGCAGATTGTGATAAATTGCAGGAAGACCTTGTGAGACTGGAAAATTGGGCATCCAAATGGCAGATGAAATTTAATGTGGATAAGTGCAAGGTGATGCATATAGGGAAAAATAACCCAAGCTATAATCACACAATGTTGGGTTCCATATTAAGTGCTACAACCCAAGAAAGATATCTAGGTGTCATAGTGGATAACACATTGAAATCGTCAGTTCAGTGTGCTGCGGCAGTCAAAAAAGCAAACAGAATGTTGGGAATTATTAGAAAGGGAATGATGAATAAAACGGAGAATGTCATAATGCCTCTGTATCGCTCCATGGTGAGATCGCACCTTGAATACTGTGTGCAATTCTGATCGCCGCATCTCAAAAAAGATATAATTGCGATGGAGAAGGTACAGAGAAGGGCTACCAAAATGATAAGGGGAATGGAACAGCTCCCCTATGAGGAAAGACTAAAGAGGTTAGGACTTTTCAGCTTAGAGAAGAGACGGCTGAGGGGACATATGATAGAGATGTTTAAAATCATGAGAGGTCTAGAACGGGTAGATGTGAATCGATTATTTACTCTTTCAGATAATAGAAAGACTAGGGGGCACTCCATGAAGTTAGCATGGGGCACATTTAAAACTAATCGGAAAAAGTTCTTTTTTACTCAATGCACAATTAAACTCTGGAATTTGTTGCCAGAGGATGTGGTTAGTGCAGTTAGTATAGCTGTGTTTAAAAAAGGATTGGATAAGTTCTTGGAGTAGAAGTCCATTACCTGCTATTAAGTTCACATAGGGGTAGATTTTTAAAAATAGCGCGATCGCGATCGCGTACTTATAAAATCCGGGATCGGCGCACGCAAGGCTGCCGATTTTGGGCAGCCTGCGCGCGCCGACCTGCACAGCCTGCCTCCATTCCCTCCGAGGCCGCTCCGAAATCGGAGCGGCCTCAGAGGGAACTTTCTTTCGCCCTCCCCTCACCTTCCTTTCCCTCCCTAACCCACACCCCCGGCCCTATCTAAACCCCCCCTACCTTTATCCATGGATTTATGCCTACCGGAGGCAGACGTAAATCTGCGCGCACCAGTGGGCTGCTGGCGCGCCAAGACCCAACCTGGGGGCTGTTCCGGAGGGCGCGGCCATGCCCCCGGAACGCCCCCGGGCCGGCGCCACGCCCCCGGGCCCGCCCCCCAAACGCCGCGTCAAGCCCCCGAAACGCCACGTCATTT
Source organism: Rhinatrema bivittatum (assembly GCF_901001135.1). Taxonomy (NCBI): domain Eukaryota; kingdom Metazoa; phylum Chordata; class Amphibia; order Gymnophiona; family Rhinatrematidae; genus Rhinatrema; species Rhinatrema bivittatum. Next base: position 63,196,060 of record NC_042621.1, read on the forward strand.
GGCGATGCCCCCGACATGCCCCTTTTTAGAAGCCCCGGGACTTACTTGCATCCCGGGGCTCTGCGCGCGCCGGCGGCCTATGCAAAATAGGTGCGCCGGCGCGCGTAAATCCAGCTGGATTTACGCGGGCAGGCATTTAAAATCCGCCCGTTAGAGAATAGCCACTCATGAATCCATTTTTCTTTCCCTTGATGCAGAAAAAGCTTCTGATTGGGTAGAGGGGGCCTTTTTACTTCTAGTTCTGAAGAAGATGAAGTTTTGGGACAATCTTCTCAAATGGGTTTGAAGCTTAGTTACAGGTCCATGCACCCAAGTTAGAGTAAATGGTACAAATCTGAGGCAATTTCCCCTGGGCCGAGGGTCCAGACAGGGTTGCTCCCCATCTCCACTGCTTTTTCTAGAACCACTGGCCTCTACAATTAGAGGACATTGAAATATTAAGGGTATGTGGCGAAGAGAGGGTCTGGGACATAAAATAGCCCTCTTTGTGGACAATGTTCTTTTTATTCATTTGGGACCTACAGCAATCCTTAACAAAATTAAATTATATCATTTCTGAATTCAAGTGAGATCTTGCAATATAAAGTCAGTCTGGAGAAAATGGAGTTGTTGGAGATGCCTTAGCAGAATAATTGAGCAGAGAGATTAAGATGAGATTTCCTTTAAAGTAGGCCCCGGGCATCTGAAATATATGGGAATTTACAAACAGAGTAAATTAGATAGATTGTACTCCTTGAATTTCTCTGCTTTGTTAAAATCTTTCAAATAAGACTTGAGAAAATGATTACCGTATTCTATCTCCAGGGTTTAACAGAATTTCGACTATTAAAATGAATGTACTTTTAAAAGTAATATTATTTGAAATGCTCCCACTCAGGATCCCAGCCACCTTTCCTTTGTTACTGAATTTATCTGGTAAAAGAAGAGCTCAAGCCCCTAATAAAGTACTGGTGGATCTTAGAAAAATAGGAGGGTTGGACCTTCTGAACTTTGAGGCTTAGCAAAGAGCCATTCATCTAAAGACCATCATAATGTGGTGGAAAGAACCTATTGAGAAGCACTGGATTGAGCTGGAGAGGACTTGTCTTCCTGTGATTATATCTTTTCAATCTCTTTTGGGTGTGCACTATAAAATACAAAAAGACATAGCATAATCATTTATGTCTAGCTTAGATCCTACAAAATTGGCATGCAGTAGTAGCCAATGTGGAGGCCTCCAGGTCCCCACTGGGTGGCCTTAGATCCCTGTCCTTAGAGAGATAGTAGTGGAGATAACATCCTATTAGCACCTCCCTCTGAGGTTTGTCAGAGATGGATTGATCCCTGCCTAGAAGGGAGGGTCAGGTTAGTTAGCTGGGTGGTCTTTTTGAATTGGCTTCCATGGAGTGAAAAGCTGTCCAAGTTGGGACCTACACAACTAACCTGGGGTTTGGACATCTTTTGTGAAGAGGATCTTCTTAGCAATGCACTCCCTGCACCACCCTATGATTCCCTATGAGGCACCTAGAAAAATCCCCCAAATACTTTTTCTCAAATCCTCTCAGCAGACTCCTTGTGAGTTCCTGAACTGAACTCCCAAAGACTTCTCCCCAGTGCTTGAGGGAGCACCATATACTGTATACTCCAAGGTGTTTTGCCCATCTCTATAGAAGGAAGAACCTTTCTCTATTTCACTCTATACACTGACACCCTCTGAACTTCCCATTGCTGGAAAATTCTTCATTATAAAATATAGCTTTCTCTAGTGAACCCTGAAGGGATTTACATAGAAATGTGGATCCAGATAATCTAGAATGTATTTGCCACGGAACTTTTTTTTTTTTCTATTAGAGATAAATATCAAAATGAAATTAGAATTTGAAAATGTTTCCTGAAGTATTGCAGGAAAAGAAGTGGGTTCTATTAAGGAGGCTAATTAGAGCTGGGACTCCTCCATTATCACTGGGCCCAAACAAAAGGCCAAAACCATTTCAAAGGCCTTGAAAGTTTAGGTTTGGAAGGCTTGACATGCTCATTATGTCAAAAAATAGGAATTTGTGTACTTATCTGTTCTTTAAATATTTTTATTTTTTATAAAAGTATGTAATTGATGTATTTTTTTCATATAAGGTATGTAATTGATGTATTTTGATTTATTTTTTATATCTCCATGTATTATTCCATGCAACTATTTCCTATAATCAATAAAGGAGATTTCAAATAATAAGACTTATGGCTTACTAGATCTATAGGACACAAGTTTTCAAAATTTCTGAGCTGCATAAATGGGTGATTATTAGGAATATGCATTTCTTTGAAAAAAATGGGTACAACTTTGATGAATGAGTCTATTTCTGTTTCATTTGTGGCTCCTAAAATAAATGGAGGGTTCCCACAAATTAAATGAAACATTTTGTCTAAATGGTTTGTTTTCCATTCAAGTCTATGGCCTATTGAAGTCTATGGCTGTGTACTACTGAGCAAAAAGCAACTGGTAACTATAGCAACCAACTCTTCTCTGTATGACCTAAAACCTTGTTAGAGCCTAGGAAGGACAAATTGGCAAGGAAATCACACCAAGGATAAATCACAGTGCAGCATCATAAACTAGCCTATAGTTACAATCTGGATCAAGTGATGCTAATCTACTCCCAATGTGAACTCTGATCTTGTAAAAGAAATTCTGTATTTCCTCTCTAGCTTTTGGTAGAAACATAGAAATATGATGGCAAAAAAAGACCTTAAGGCCCAGTCTGTCCAGCCATCCAAAGAGATGAATCTGGAGAAGGCGTCTCAGTTTAAAAAAAAATGCTATAAGTTTTGGATTTAGCAATGGTAAAGAGCTGCTTCTGGTCTTTTCTGTGCTATAGGGTTTCACACTGTGCCAGAAGGACAGGGGCAGCGATACAGTTTTTTTGTTTTTTTGTTTTACATTTTTCTCTTCACTGGTGGAGGGTCAGGGTATGAGACCATGGAGATTGTAGCTGTGCTAGTGATTTTTAGTCTTTGTCTATCTGGACACTAAGGATGTACAGAGGGACGCCATACGTTGCATTCAGGATTCGTATTCGTAGGGGGGCAGATACGTTGCATTCGGCAAGGGGGGGCCCCGATACGTTTATGCATTAATTTGTATTCGTTTCCTGGCTAAAACTGAATTTACTACAACCCCCCATCCTCCTGACCCCCGCCCCCCCCCCCAAGACTTACCAAAACTCCCTGGTGGTCCAGTGGGTTGTCCGGGAGCCATCTCCTACACTCGCCCTCAGCTGCCGGCATTCAAAATGGCACCGATAGCCTTTGACCTTCTATGTCACAGGGGTCAGCCCCTGTCACATGGTAGGAGCAATGGATGGCTGGCGCCATCTTCTGCCGGCCTTTGCCCCTGTCACATGTGCTACTTGCTAACTTCATGGAATGCCCCCTAGTCCTTCTATTATCCGAAAGTGTAAATAACCGATTCCCATCTACTCACTCACAACTTCACATGATTCACATCTACTCATTCACAACTTCACATGATCTTAAAGAATTCTATCATATCCCCCCTCAGCCATCTCTTCTCCAAGCTGAACAGCCCTAACCTCTTCAGCCTTTCCTCATAGGGAGCTGTTCCATCCCCTTCTCTGTACCTTCTCTATCGAAACTATATCTTTTTTTGAGATGCGGTGACCAGAATTGTACACAGTATTCAAGGCGCGGTCTCACCATGGAGCGATACAGAGGCATTATGACATTTTCCATTTTATTAACCATTCCCTTCCTAATAATTCCTAACATTCTGTTGGCTTTTTTGACTGCTGCAGCACACTAAGCTGACGATTTTAAAGTATTATCCACTATGATGCCTAGATCTTTTTCCTGGGTGGTATGTCCTAATATGGAACCTAACATTTTGTAACTACAGCATGGGTTAATTTTTCCTATATGCAACACCTTGCACTTGTCCACATTAAATTTCATCTGCCATTTGGATGCCCTATCTTCCAGTCTTGCAAGGTCCTCCTGTAATGTATCACAATCCGCTTGTGATTTAACTACTCTGAATAATTTTGTATCGTCCACAAATTTGATAACCTCACTCATCGTATTCCTTTCCAGATCATTTATATATATATTGAAAAGCACCAGTCCAAGTACATATCCCTGAGGCACTCCACTGTTTACCCTTTTCCACTGAGAAAATCGACCATTTAATCCTACTCTCTGTTTCCTGCCTTTTAACCAGTTTGTAATCCATGAAAGGACTGCCTCCTATCCCATGACTTTTTAGTTTTCTTAGAAGCCTCTCATGAGGGACTTTGTCAAACATCTTCTGAAAATCCAAATACACTACATCTACCAGTTCACCTTAATCCACATGTTTATTAACCCCTTCAAAAAAATGAAGATTTGTTAGGCCCCTTGGGTAAATCCATGTTGACTGTGTTCCATTAAGCCATGTCTTTCTATATGCTCTACGATTTTGATCTTTAGAATAGTTTCCACTATTTTTCCTGGCACTGAAGTCAGGCTCACTGGTCTATAGTTACCCGGATCACCCCTAGAGCCCTTTTTAAATATTGGGGTTACATTGGCCACCCTCCAGTCTTCAGGTACAATGGATGATTTTAATGAGAAGTTACAAATTTTGCTTTGACCTAGTATGGCATATCTTATGTTATGTATGTTGTTTTGATTGTATTGCACCTTGAAAGATTTTATTGTATTAGGTGGAATCAAAGAATGTTAAAATAAAAAAGTTTAATCTTACAAAAAGTAGGTGCATATGGCTGTGCTTGCATTGTTTCTACAACAATTTTCAAAGCAAAAATATGCATATAACTTTCATGCATCTCTAAGCCTGTGGATAAAACATTTGCATACACTTTCAATATTGCCCACTTAAAGGTGCAAAGATCAAAACTGTCCTCATTGATGCAAATCCTGTGGGTCATTTACCCACTGGGTTTGCACGAATAATCAGACCACATAACCTTGCAGACACTACGCCTGCTTGCTTTCTGATAATTCTTCCATCAAGAACTATGGGAGGAGGTTTGAATAATCAAACCCACGTGTATAGTTGCTCTCTCCTCCCCCATGATAACCTCCAGAATCCAATCGTAAAAGTATGCACGCTGCTGAACAATATGCATATTTTTTCCTGCAGACAGTTTGAGCAATTTTCAAAGCCCCAATTCCATAAAATACTTGCCTGAATATTGTCCTCTAAATGACAGAGTATATTGCTATAAGCCTTTCATAAATATAATAACACGTTTGCAATTTTATTTGATTTGAACTGTTTTGTACCTCACCTAGTACCCTGGGATAGTAAAAGTAATATCATATCATAGACCTCGGTGAAACATTTTTCTGAAAGGAGTATGAAGGCAACCTGCTTTATCTGATCTTTCCCTACTCTCTCATAAGGAAAAACAAAGAAATCCTAAACCTGTCATCCAGCTCCCTCTTTCTTGTTTCTGCTTTGGTTCCTTCCTTGTGCTCTTTTCCTCAGGTTCTCCTGAACAATCACCTTCTCCTGAAAATTCCTCTTCCTAATTGATATTTACTAGGGATGAGTATTCGGGAGAATTTCATTTCATTATCAAAGCAAAACAATGGAAAATCCTATGAAATGTCGTTGGTTTTCATGTTTTGTTTTGAAAACTAAAAGTGATCTCAGGCCCAGGCACAGGCATGAAGCCGGGGCCTCGCCTATGGAATAGGCCAAGACCCAAAGCAAGGGCCTTGGCCTAAGCCAGGGAGCAACACTGGGCCCTCAGTCAAAGCCTAGGCCCGAGGTCGGGGCTCACCTAGGCATAGGCTGCAGCCCAATGCATGAACCGTGGTCTGGGCCTAAGCGCAACACCGAGGTCTCAGCCCAGGCCCAAGCCTAACCCTGTGGCCTTGACTAAGACCCCAAAATTTAAAAAACTTACCTGCTCTGGGGATGCCTGGGCCTTGGCCTAGGCAGGGGATGGAGCCTGAGCCTGAGCCCAGGCCAGTTGCCATGACCAGGTCCAGGCAGAATCCTAATGCTGAGGCCTCAGCTGAGAGATAGGCCTGACACTGCAACCTGACATGGAGGACAGATCACAATGCCTGGGTGTCGGCCTAAGCCAGAGCCAAGGCATGACACAGGTATCTTGGCCCAGATGCTGGGTCCTGGCTCAGGTATCTTGGTCCAGAGACTGGGTCCAGACACCTGGGCCTCTGCCTGGGGAGCAGGCCTGGGCCTGCTCCCCAGGCCCAGGCCTCACAGCCCAGGCATGGGGAGCACCTTTGTCATCTTCTTTCCTCAGCACTTGAAAGCCAAATGATGCTGTCCACTGGCATCATACCAGAGTTAATTAATTGCAGCACGACCCTAGAGGATGGCATCAATTGGCTTCAAGAGCCGAAGAAAAGAAGATAGAAGAGGAACACTCCCAGGCTTGAGGCCCAGGTGCTAGGACCCAGGTGTCAGGAACCAGCCTTCGGATTGGGTCCCTGATTCAGGACTGTGTCTGAGACCGAGGTCTTAGGCCAAGGTCCAGGCATCGGGACCCGGTCTCCAGTTTGGATTCTGGTGTCAGGGCTAGGCCCAGGCTGAGGCCCCAGCATTGGGATTCATTCTCTGGATCAGGTCAAAGTGTTGGCATGGGCCTGGGCTTTACCCTAGTCCAAGGCCCAGACATCTGGTTCTGGCTTTAAATCCTGATCTTTGCCTAGGGCACAGGCCGAGTTCGAGGTGACCTACTGCAGTCAGAGCCTATGTAACAGGACCATCCCAACACTTAGACCCAAGCTGTAGCTTTGGCCTTGTGTAGATCTAGGCCATGGTAGGTCTCTGCGATCTTGGCTTATGCCTTACGCAAAGTCCATGCTTTGGCATTGGATAACTCTTGGACCAGGTAAGTGGGGGCTGGGGAGGATCCTGGACGGCATTTATCAAGTGAGGAGGATGAGTAGGTGGCTTGGGAGGTCTCCGCAGGCCCTGTTTCTTTTTTTTTCTTTTTTTTTTGGGGTGGTTTGTTTAAATGTTTATTTTAGTTTTGTAAACTAACTAAACAAAATAAACATTTGACGAAATGAAATTCATGGAAAATCAAATCCTCAAAAATGAAATGAAAAACAAAATTAAAATTGAAATTCTTACCACCCATAATATTTACCTTTCCTGGTAAAGCCCTCTGGGGATAGGGAAGTACCTACAGTACCAGAATGTAATGCGATTTGAAGTACCAAAAGGTGGAATATATCAAATAAAGAAAGAAAAAGAGCTATCATTCCCCATTCTCCATTATCAGTCATAGCATGAGGTGATGAATGATGCACAAATGAACAATAGCTAGGGTTGAAGCCTTGGTGATTGGTGCTACCGTTCACAAGTTTACTTGTGCTAATTCAACCTTTTTATATATGTGTTAACATGTATCCAATTATAAATGTGTATTTTTCTCAGGCATACTGAAATTAATGAACAGTTCTAACCACCCTGGTATGCAAAAGCACATTCATGCTTACTGTACCTGAAATACTACAGTTCATACCCTAGGTCATACTGGAATGGTGCAAACTTCTCTGCCAAATATTTAAGAATGCATAAAATTACTGTATATGGAATAGCTTTGTAGCCTGGGCACAATTCCACTAACATTTAGCTTGAGCACCAAATCTATTCATTTATTACCCATGTTAAATGCCAATTTATCATAGAGTATTCAGTAGTAAAACTCCCGAAGTGCAAGCCCAGTGCATTGACAGGCTCTCTTCATTGATATTTTTCTGATGATTATTTCATGGTTTCAGCAATTCTGTACCTTCTGCACTTGGAGAGGATTCAGAAGGCACAGATCTTTTAGTGCAGCTCTGAGGCTTGGCAACTTGACTCATTAAAATCACCGTTCTATGAACATAGCTTTGAGAGGCATTTTCCCCAAAGTTTGTGCCATTGGCAGTGGTGAGCCGCCTCCAGACCTCATGGACACCAGTTCGCTTGGGGGCAGATTTTAAAAGATGCGCGGGCATGTTATAAAATCCGTTGGCCACGCGCACACGTGCGCCGGATTTTACAATCCACGCGCGCATGTGCGGGTGGCGCACGCAAGGGGAGGGTGGATTTCTGCAAAGTCCACGCGGCGACGCAATCGGGCCTTCCCCCAGTTCCCTCCCTGTCCTCTCCAATTAAGAAACTTCCCTCACCCCTGCCTGTTCTTCCTTCCCCTTCCCTCTCCTCTCCCCCCCCCCCCCAAATCTAACCTAAATTGCCTCAATTTTTTTTAATTTTATTATTTACTGCTCCTCGGGAGCAGAAGTAATTTATGTGCACCGGCCGTCTGCCGGCAGGAGCTTCCCCGGGACAGCGACCAATGGCTGCTGTCCCAGACTGCGCATAAGTGGCCCGGCCCTTTTGAAAGTGCGTGCGACAAGTGCTCGGCCCGGCCAGGTGCGAGGCCGATTTAAAATTCGGCCATTGGGTTTTTAGGATATTCCTAATGAATGTGCGTGCAATAGATCTGCATGCACACTGCATCAATTGAATGCAGATCTGTCTTATGTACATCATTCGTTGCGATCTCCTGAAAACCCAAACTGATTGATATCATGAGGAATGGAGATTGTCTAGTCCAGTCTTTGGTCAACATAACAGATAAAGCTCCAACTATCTTTCTCTCCTACATTATTTGTGATTTCATTTCTTTGACCAATTCTGGAGAAATGTTTTTTTTTGGGAAAATTTATTATTCAGTTGTACCAAGATAGCGGGCATCTCCATCAATGTAATGATAATATCAGCACTTCAATAATAAGTTTTCTGCTTTAGCTTACTAATCAGTCATCACTGTTTTCATATAAGGCACATTCTATTTCTATGTATGTTAACTTCTGAAATACAGTACATGCTTTTATATAACATTTACAGAACGTAAAATGGGAATGTATCTTAAAATGCAGAATACGAGGCTCTCCAGATTCCAGCTCAACTTCCTAAAGAACATAACAGGCAATGTAGTAGATGATGGTAGAAAAAGACCGTCCAGCTATTGCTAATCCAGCCTGCCCAATGATTCCTTTCACACTGCTAAGGATGCATCCCAGCTGCCAGCCGCAGGGCATGGCCACCTGCAAGCACTCTTCCAATCCAAGGAAATCTTTATTTTGTCTTCCTCTTTTGTGTACCACCACCTTGAGTGGTAGAGCATTCAAAATCCCCTGTGCGGTCTCAAAGGTGTGCATGCAACATGTTTGAATAATTTTAGTATTGATTCAGTAGAAGATACCATAAGAATCCAGTTTACTTCAGAAGCAATAGATTTACTCGTATTCTGTACTACATTTAAAGTTTATTAAAAAATGCCATATGTCTAATAGAATATATCCCTGCATTACTTTCAGAATTTTGTTAATGATCATATCATTTATATGCAAATTTGAAAGCAGAAGGATCTGAAATTGCATTTCTTTTTATGGCATTTCAAATACCATATAAAACCCCATTTTCTAAGAATTCTGATATTCTTTTTTTTTTGTGGGGGCGGGGGAGTGAGTTCATTAGTGATATAGAGAATTATCATTAAGTAGTTTCTTTTTGTTTGCGTATTTATTAAAATTCTGTGTTCTGATTATCTTGGAATCTGTCATAAGGGCCCTTTTATAAATCATATGTACTCTATCTAGTTCTTCATTTTATGCCATTTCTTTTTGTTTTATAGAGCTTTTGCTTTCATGTACATATAAGTATCTGTGATTTAACAAAATGATGGGCCTGATGCACGTCCCATTTGATATAATGACTACTTGATATTACAGCTCTCATGAACCCTGTTGAAGGCTGGTTGACCCCGATGACTCCAATGTCCTGATCCCCATGTATGTGATCTTTTTGTTCTATCAGCGAGTCTTACGTGAAAATAATTGACTTCTCATTAAATAAAGGTTATGAACGTGAAATGGATAACATTGACCATGAATACTTCAGCTCATTTCTGGTATATTTAACTTTCTTGTGATGATCTTGCAAATATTTGGTGGCTCTTTCATGTGCTTTGTATCTTCATGGTATGGATATTGGATATCTGGTGAGAACATGCACAGTTAGGGCCGGATTTTAAAAACTACGCGCGGGCATAGATTTGTGCGCGCAACCTGGCGCGCACAAATCTACACCCGATTTTATAACGTGTGCGCAGCTGCGCGCATGTTATAAAATCCGGGGTCGGCGCACACAAGAGGATGCACACTTATGCACCTTGCACACGCCGAGCCCTAGGGGAGCCCCTGATGGCTTTCCCCGTTCCCTCCGAGGCCGCTCTGAAATTGGAGCGGCCTCAGAGGGAACTTTCCTTCCACTCCCCCCACCTTCCCCTCCCCCCACCTTCCCCTCCCTTCTCCTACCTTTATTTTGCTATTTACGCCTGCTGGCCGGCTGCCAGCACACAATTCCCCGGCGCGGCTGCTGTGCTCGAGGCCTCGGTCCCGCCCCCGGACCGGCGCCCCGCCCACGCTCCGCTCATTTTCAAAGCCCCGGGACATAAGTGCTTCCCGGGGCTTGCACGCGTCGCCGGGCCTATGCAAAATAGGCTTGGCTAGTGTAACCCCCCCCTGTGTGCGTAAATCTGGCCGGATTTCCGCTCACAGGGCTTTTAAAATCTGCCCCTAAGTGAGTATGGCGAGATAGTGGATACTTTTGCAGTAAGTAAGGAATGGTAATGTCGCTTTTCAACAGACAAAGTGTCATCGTGTGCTACGGCAAACTGTTTAAAAGCAGTGAGAAATGGCTGTGAAACGGGACCTTTTTTTTTTTTCTCACTTTTCATGATTCAGTGATTTCAGGCAGAATAAACTGAAAGTGGGCGTCATGAGTGGGCATCCAAGGATTTCCATGGAAGAAAAAGAAACTAAAATATTCAGTTTGCCTTCCATAGAAAAGAACAGGAGGGTCACAGAGAAATAGGAAGGTTGGCTGGAGCTGGAGCTGGAATCTATTTGGGTTGGAGGCCTTGGGGAGGAGAATAAAACCCTTATATTTGGAGGAGGGAGGGGAGATTCTATCTGCGGGCAGGAATGGAAGCAGAACTTAGTCTGTAAGTCAGGTGTGGCCATGAAGAGCCACAAAACCAGAATGCAGAAGAGCAGAGAGCCTCACCTTTGAGGAGGGCAGAGTAGGGATGTGAATCGTGTGATCGATCGTCTTAACGATCAATTTTGGCTGGGGGGGAGGGAAATCTGATTGTCATGGTTTTTTTTGTTAAAAAATCGTCAAATCGTAAATCGGTGGGAAAACCGGCACACCAAAACAACCCTAAAACCCACCCCGACCCTTTAAAACAAATCCCACACCCTCCCGAACCCCCCAAAATGTTTTAAATTACCTGGGGTCCAGTGTGGGGGTCCCGGCATGATCTCCCACTCTCGGGCCACGGCTGCGTTAATAGAAATGGCGCCGGTGGCCCTTTGCCCTTACCATATGACAGGGCAAAGGTAGCGCCAGTGCCATTTTGGTTCCTGTCACTCGACGTCACGAGTGCAGGAGATCGCTCCCGGACCCCCAGGAACTTTTGGCCAGCTTGGGGGGGCCTCCTGACCCCCACAAGACTTGCCAAAAGTCCAGCGGGGGTCCGGGAGCGACCTCCTGCACTCGGGCCGTATTGCCAATATTCAAAATGGTGCCGGCGCTACCTTGGCCCTCACTATGTCATACGTTTGGGAGGGTGGGGGATTTGTTTTAAAGGTTCGGGTGGGTTTTAGGGTTGTTTTGCTGTGCCGGTTTTTCCGCCCTCCCCCCTCCCCCGATTTACGATTTTTTTGACGATAAATCGGGGGAATTGCTATTGTATCGCGGCTCTAACGATTTTTGACGATTTAAAATATATCTGACGATTGTTTTAAATCGTCAAAAAACGATTCACATCCCTAGGGCAGAGCTCTTGGAAAGAGCAAACCGTGTCCCTCCCCACCCCTGTCTCCGCCAGCTTCTTTCTGTCCCCGCACCCTGCCTCTCTCTATACCAGGCCCCTGACACTCTGCACAGCCTCTTTCTCACTCTCGCTTCATTCTGCACAGGCTCCCAATCTGCCCAGCATCTCTCTCTCTGTCTCTTCATTCTGCATAGCTCATATCCTCTGCTCTCTACTCTGCCTAGCCTCTCTGACTCTCCCATCCCCCTACAATCTGCCTCGCCTCTCTCTTGCATGCTACACATCCCCCACCACTCAGCCTATCTCTCACCCATTGTCTCCCACACTCTACTCCCGTAGTTTCAGTTTTAAAAAATATTCATTTTTGAGAGCAGCGGATCGCAAGTGCTTCCTGCCTCCCACCCGGTTCAGGCCTATGAACTTACCTCTGGCTGGCCCCTCTCCCCACCTCGAGAACTCTAACCCTTACCCTCCTACTTCACCCTGCAACTTTGAAAGCCCTCCGCAGCAGTGCCCAGGACCACTCCTGCTGTGGTCCTGGGCACTTTAAGTATTGCCTTGAAAAGCTACACTGGAAGGATAAGCTACTAACGTTGCTGTCAAAGCAATGCTGAAAGGGTCTAGGATTGTGGTGGGTACTGTGATCCCGGGTGCTGCAGGGGTTTTCAAGGGCTGGAAGGAATAGGGATGGGGTGCTGGGGGAAAAGAGGGCAGAAGAGTAGACGGACAGAGGTAAGTTCACATGGATGAACTGGGGGGAGGGGAGAGAGGAGCTGTAGTGATCCATTGCTTTCAATAAGAATATTTCTTTAATTCTGGGGTCTTGTGGGGGGGTGGGGATGAAGGATAGGGACAATAGACCCTATGGATGCAAAAGACAATAGACCCTATGGATGCAAAAAAAAAAAAAGTACGGAAAAGTCAGCGCCCGCTTTCTTAATGTGCGCATGGCGCCCGCAAGGGGGGCGCCATGCTATATTGTAATTAGGAGGGGTCACGTTAGCAAGAGGTGCTAGGGTCGCTTGCATGACCTTAGCGCCTCCCTGCTGTTATGAAAACCGACGCCGAGCATAACGCCATCGGTCTTCAATTTTTTTTTTTTTTTTTACTTTTAAAAGAAGTACAGAAAAGCAGTTTTTTTTCTGCTTTTCTTTTCAATGCGCTCAGCTATTAATGCCCGCTCCAGGCAGCCATTCATAACTGAGCGATAAATGTGCTTCTGAGACTCACATTTATCTTTTTGCATTGGAGTGAATGAGTAATAGCCTCATTCACGTGCATTTGCATGTGGTGAGCGCTATCCCATTCACTCCACGTCGGACGCGCGTTAAATAGACGCTACTCCCCCTATTGCATCAGGGGGTGGATTAGCGACTATTTATCCCGCGTCCGACTGCAGGTTATACAGTGCGCTCGGCTGAGCGCACTGTATTGCATCGGCCCCTATATTTGCAACACTTGGATCGGGATGAAGGAATGGGCTGCTAGATCTGTGAGAGTATAATTGTTTTTTTCTTACTCTGCTCGGCACTTAATCAGCTAAGGTTCAAGTTATCCACAGTTACCAGAGCTGATCAGATTTAACGTTATCTGGCTAAATTTAGCTGGGTAACTATATTCAGGGGATATTCAGTGGGGCGTTTATCCCACTGATTATCAGGGCTAACTTAAGCCAGAGCAATAATCCATTAGATTTTTTTATTTTTATTTTTTAATGGCAGTTTCTACATTTTGAGTGTCTTATGTGTCTCTTTTATATGGTTTGTGTCGCAGGCCTAAAAGAGAACTAAAACATGAATTGTGAAAATTTCCCGTCTCCCTCTTTTTCTGTTGGCTTAGTCAAATATAAGCTAACTTCAGCCTACCATAAGGCACTTGATATATTACAGCAACCTTTGGCTGTAGCAGAAGAAGCAGCAGAAGCAATCATTTATCTTTTACAGCAAGACTAGAAAAAAGAAATGGAATCCATGGAAGAGAAATGAGCAGCATCAGCAGGGGGGGGGGGGGTTTGTATTTACCTTCTGCATTATGTATGCTTTGGAAGAGCCGAGTGAGGGGGAGAGGCCTCTGCACACGTCCTTATCTGATCTATGGCTGACAATCCAAGATCCCCTTTCCGACCTGTGATGGTGATTCCCCAAATAAACTGCAGACTGCAGCATAGCCAATGAATTGTGATCAGCAAACAATTCCGCCTTCCCCTCCTTATGATAAGCGAAGTCAACTCTCATGTTTAGAGAATTTCTTTTTTTTGGCATGTCTATTTTATTGTAATTGCTTGAGAAGGTAATTTAGAGTGGCTTGTGCTCTTTCATATGTTACTGGAGTCTACTCACAAATATTAATCTAGATAGTCTACTTCCAGGCACTTGTCTAAATGTTCTGTTTTATCAGAAATTGTACCCAAATTATTTTAAACTCAAAGGAGCAGCCAGTAACTAATTAAATCTGAGCCAAACTTGAAAAGTCGGTTGCAACTGGGTTGAAATTGTATACAATCCAGCAGTCAGAGCATCAAATCAGAATTAAAAGTGCCTAGACATTAATCATGCATTACCAATATTAATGTTTCTCCTGATTAAATATTGATTCTTTAAATATTCTTTTGAATGTGTTGCTCGTAATAAGTTTACTTTATGAGGATGGTTAGTATATCACAATATTGGAGATTTATGTTCTGGTTTTGAATGCAAATGGCCATTAATATAAAAGTGATGAGTCAATTCATTCAGTCCATCGTGGAGGAGTATCCTAGCAGTTAGAGCATTAAGCTACCCCTCAGGAAAAATAGGGTTGAAATCCCACTACTGCTCCTTGTGAAATGGTTAAGTTACTCCCTTCTCCATTGACTCAGTTGACTACTCAGTCATAGATTAAATATTTCTTGTTATACCCCAGTCTGCATGCTTTTTCTAGATAGTAAATTTAAAGATACCATAGTGCCAGCTCTAATTCTAGATCACATACTGATAATGGAAGCCACTAAAACGTTTGAAATGTTATTAAATTGGCTTTAAACCAATGTTTAGATCAAATCTGTAGTATTTTGTCGAATTTAATATTTGATTTTGTCTACAAATTGAAGAGTTAATTTAATTATAATTTATGATAATTTAATTTTATTTCACATTTTCATAAACATGTTCAAAAATGCTTAGTCATGTGTGAAATGCAACATAATAATACAAAATAATTAAGGAAGGAAAGAGTTTGGCATATTGGGTTGAACTTGAATCTCATATTTTACACAAATTTTGAACAGAGCAATGTAGGAAATTCAAAGACAAGGGAAAAATGAAAATGTGATTAGGAATGCTATTAAAACAGAAAAACTTTAATTATGTTTTTTTTAAACAGAAAAGCAAGCAATATGTTCTCTTTAAAAATTTTCTGTTCTTTTTAAATATGTTTATTTATGAAGTCTTTGCTATATTATTTTATGAACGTCTTATCCAATTTCATGGATTTATTTTATGTTTATATTATGTATGTGGTCGAATGTAAACCACTTTGATCTATTTTTAATTAAAAAGGCAGTATATAAACAATGCTAAATAAATAAATATTCCATACTGGTTGTGAACACCGTAACTTCTAAAACTGACACTAAAGGACCTTTCTACTCAGCTGCATTAAGCCACAGTTTAATGTGGTATCCACAACACAAATGAGATGCATATTACATATTAGGGATGTGAATCGGGCTTCGGATGATTGAAAATATCAGATGATATTTTCAAAATCATCAGAAATCAAGGGCTCCCCCAAAACGATAGGAAAACCCCACGATATTGATCGTGGGGGTTCTCTTATCGTTTTGGGGAGGGCGGGAAAAACGGCACACAAAAATAACCCCTAAACCCACCCCAACCCTTTAAAACTAATCCCTTAGCTTCCCCCACCCTCCCGACTCCCCCAAAAACTTTTTACAGGTACCTGGTGGTCCAGTGGGGTCCCTGGAGCGATCTCCTGCTCCCGGGCCGTTGGCTGCCACTAATCAAAATGGCGCCGATAGCCCTTTGCCCTTACCATGTGACAGGGTAACCTTGCCATTGGCCGGACCCTATCACATGGTAGGAGCACTGGATGGCTGGCGCCATCTTGTGCTCCTACCATGTGACAGGGGCTGACAAATGGCACCGGTAGCCCCTGTGACATAGTAAGGGCAAAGGCTATCGGCACCATTTTGAATACTGGCAGCCAACGGTCCGAGTGCAGGAGGTCGCTCCCAGACCCCCGCTGGACTTTTGGCAAGTCTTGTGGGTGTCAGGAGGGTCCCCCAAGACTTTCCAAAAGCCCCTGGTGGTCCAGCGGGGGTCCGGGAGCGATCTCCTGCACTCGGGCCATTGGCTGCCAGTAATCAAAATGGCACCGATAGACTTTGCCCTTACTATGTCACGGGGGCTACCGGTGCCATTGGTCAGCCCCTGTCACATGGTAGGAGCACAAGATGGTGCGGGCCATCCAGTGCTCCTACCATGTGACAGGGTCCGGCCAATGGCACGGATACCCTGTCACATGGTAAGGGCAAAGGGCCATTGGCACCATTTTGATTAGTGGCAGCCGACAGCCCGGGAGTGGGAGATCACTCCAGGGACCCCCACTGGACCACCAGGTATCTGTAAAAATGTTTTTGGGGGGTCGGGAGGGTGGGGGAAGCTAAGGTATTAGTTTTAAAGGGTCGGGGTGGGTTTTTTGTTTATCGGCTTGGGCACAGCCGATAAACAAAACCGCGATCAGGCCCGATGAAAAAAATCCACATGTGAATCGGAACCAGAATCCGAACTGATTCTGGTTCCGATTCACATCTCTATTACATATGCATAAAAATGGCCATATTAAACTGAATGCAGTCATCTTAATGAGACTACAATCTGTGCCATCTCCTTCAACCCACACTACCAGTCTAGGAATATGGACCCAGTTAGCATAGGCTACAGAGGATCTGGTAAGGGTAAAGGTGAGGAACACAGATGTGAGGTGGTTCCATTCCTAAGACAAGCCATCCTTCCCCTCTGAGAGCTGCACATCCTACCCAAGAATAAAGCCACCAGATCCCTTTACTATCAGCCACTCACTTTTCCTTCCCACTCCTGCCCAGGACCAGAAAAGTGGCAGGATAAGGAGAGCAGTTTATTTCCCTTAAATGTTGGCTTTGAAGCCTTGTAGTTTGGTCTGAATGTTGTGCACATATGTGGGTCAAACTATGACACATAGAAACATAATGGAGGAAAAAGCCCATATGGCCCAACCAGTGTGCCCATCCATAATTTAGCATTAAAATTCTCACTTCCTTATACATTCTCTGCATTTATCCCATGCTTTCTTGAATTCAGATACTGTTTTTATCTCCACTACTTTCACTGGGAGGCTGTTCCACACATTTACCACCCTCTCTGTAAAGAAATATTTATTCCTGAGTCTACCTCCTTTCAACTTCATCTCATGACTCATCATCCCAGAGCTTCCTTTTCATTGAAAAATGCCCTCGTGCTGTGCATGGGAACGGTTGAGATATTTGAATGCCTCTATCTCGCCTTTCCTCTAGTGCAGTGGTCATTAACCAGTGTGTCGGGATACACTGGTGTGTCACCAAGGGGTGGAAGGTGCATCATCAAAAACTTGACACAGCAAGCCTGTGCTTTCTATAACAGCCACATGTGCCTGCTGCTTGAGGAGAGTGCAGAGTAAGGAGCTGGTAATTAAAAGTCCTCATCACCACTCCCTGTTGCTTCTTTTCCCTCAACCCTGGCAATCACTGCCACCACCAATCCAAGCCAGAAATGTTGCAGGCATGCTGTATCCTGTCCCTGCCATCCTGCTGCTTCTCCCCTCCCACTTCTTGGAGTTTCTGTTTTATTCTGTATTAGATAAGAGTCAGTCTGCATCCTGCATGTTTGACACAGGTGGGGGATTCTGTACAGGGATCTAGAGTAGTCTGGCTAGCTTTGTTTCCCCAGTAGTAAGTGTACTGTGTTCTATATTTGCAGTCTTGCTTTTCCATAGCTAAGGCTATTGCTGTACAAGTCCTGGGTGTTAGTTCTCTTGTGGTATGGCAGGTTTCCAAAGTGGCTGGCTGGGAAGGGATTTTGAAGTGCTATTACTGAAGGGATATTAGAATTTGAATTTGAATATATTTTTTGTATTGTGAGTTGAACGGGGGGAATTTCCTAACTCTGCTCTCTCTAAACTCCAGAAGAGGGCAGAACTTTCTGAGGTTGACAGTGAGATGCAGTCCCAGATTTCTCATTGATGCAGTAAGCAACAATTAAAATTTGTGAACAAAATAACATTTCATAATGATATTTTATAAGCAGTTATTGAAATTAAGGAATATGTTATCTCTCTCCTGCATCATTTTTTTTTTTTTTTTAGTATAGCTGATATATGTAGGGTGCAACGTGTCACGCACATGAGCATCATGTGTGTCAGGTGTGTCATGACGGAAAAAAGGTTGAGAACCACTGCTTTAGAGGATAGTAATGTCATGTTAAGTAATGGAATGTGTACGTTAGCCATAATGCAAATTGGTAGATAGACTCCTAATGACCTGATTCACTAAGGCTTTTCTCCCATTTTGTGCTATGGGAAAAGAACTTGCTGAATTGAGCCTAAATAGCAAAGACAAGTTAGTAATAGGAAAATCTTAAAAAAAACAAAACCTGTCCTCTTTACCTTGGAAAGGCCTTATATCCTTATATACATAACTGATGTGCATACAGTTTGAATAATATGTGCTACTTATATTTATAGAAATATATTGCTATGAAAGATATATAACATTCAGGGGAAGAATGTTTAAATCATTAGTGCTATGTTCACAACTACCATTTGCATCAGGAAGTTTACTTCTGCTTGTAGTAGTAATGTCCTTCCAAAAGAATTAGGCTCACATGCAAAACACTGTAGTGGTAAGAAGCTCATCTTCTAGCCAAATGTTTTAGGCAATCTAATGGTTGATCAGCATTACCCATCTGCTTCCAGATTAGCAGATGTGTAAGTATAGGAAATTATAACTGTGGTAAGAGATGAGAAAACTATTGCATTATCTCCTTGTTGAATTCATGTTTGCTTATTGTATTTTTCTTGCTTTGCACAACTATTTTCTCTCTAATACTAGAGATAATTGAATGTCATAAAAAAACCTACTTTGTTGCTTATGGCTGTTTGGGGTATTTACTAATTAAGCTTTACATAATTATATCATAATGGTTACGCAGCGAAAAGTAATTTAAGATTCAATTGTAACTTGCACAATACTTCCTGCAGTGCATCTAATTCTTAACTATAATTGCATATAAGGCTAATACATCAAACACTTAGATTTCTGTAAATACATGCATGGGAAATTTTCTTTGGTAATATACTATCCACATATTCTCAATACATCTGGGATGTTTTTTTTCACTTGTTGCACTGGTTTCTAGTAATATTTAACCTGTACTAGATAATATTGTATTAATGGAAACAGCTTAATATAAATAGATGCTTTCTTGAATATTAGGAATTAAATGCAGGTTCCACCAGTACACGGTACATTTGAGAGACAGCCTCCTGCTGCGTAGTTAATAAAATTTAATAGTTCATAGTGTCAATCTCTGTTTCCAGTCAACTAAGATCTGATTCTAATTTGGTGCTCTAAGGGAAAGGAACATGACATGATTAATCTGAGTCACTGTTGTGATGAGATTCCCCTTGTCAAATAGAAATAATTGCATTGGAGACTAGAAGCATGTGAGCTTGGCTCACAGATTGTGATGTGAGACATGGAATACTTATTGAAGAACCAATTCTTGTATTAGTATAATTTTGAAACCAGAAAAGCAGTACATGAAATGCAGTGCCGAGCAGGAGTGTATTTTGCATCATTTGAAAATTCCATCTTCCATAATACCTTACCAACGTAAAGAGCTACATGAGAGGGAAGAGCACACAAGAAGAAACCTAACAAATTAGACTTCTAGAAGGGAACAAGTTGAAGTGCTGAGAAGCAATGACAAATAGTTTTGATGTCACGCACACAATGGAGTGACATCAGTGCTTGGGCATGCTCTGTGATCTCCATACCCTCTCTTTCTAGAGGAACCTGATGTCATTGTTGGATGCATATTCTATAAGGAATAACAGGAGGAGGAAGCATTAGGGATGTGCAGAGCAAAAGTTTATGTCCATATGTCAATATGTCCAAAGGGGGTCCCATTTGCGGTCAATATGAGTTGGGTATATGTCCATATGTGCAAAAAAAAAAAATTTAAACCCCCTCACCCTCCTTAATCCCCCCCCCAGACTTACCACAACTCCCTGGTGATCGAGCGAGGAGTGAGGACGCCATTTCTGCAATCCTTGGCGAGAAGCATGTGACGTCGGCGCCACGTCGAGTGACGCGGCGTCACGTGATTCCCGGCGAGTTCGCGCCGGAAGGCTCGTTCGGCCCAAAGGGCAGCTTGGGGGGCCCAAGCTGGCCAAAGTTCCTTTTGGGCCGAACGAGCCTTCCGGCGCGAACTCGCCGGGAATCACGTGACGCCGCGTCACTCGACGTGGCGCCGACGTCACATGCTTCTCGCCAAGGATTGCAGAAATGGCGTCCTCACTCCTCGCTCGATCACCAGGGAGTTGTGGTAAGTCTGGGGGGGGGATTAAGGAGGGTGAGGGGGTTTACATTTTTATTTTGGCTCAACAATCGCGATTTCCAACATATCCAACATAGCTATGTTGGATATGTGGGAAATCCGATCGTTTATGTCACATCACTTTTTTAAGTTAAAAACAAAATATGCGTAGCGTTTTACATATGCGGTCAATACGAATGCACACCCCTAGGAAGCATTTTCATGAGGTGCATTAGACATTCTACTGCATATTTGAGTACATGGGCATGGTGTGCAAGTTACATACAACCAAGTTGCATGAAAAGGCTCAGCTATGCAGTTTCCATGCACCCCTGCTTTTAAACACGAACTGCATATAACCTCCACCGGATACTTTCAAACTAAGGGGGAGAGGTTCGCCATAAAAATACTGAGAACTGGCCCTACAGGACAAAATGAATTCTTACTAAACAGGTGAGGAAAGATGGCTGTCTGAGACACTCTGTCCCAGCACAGAGTACTCCAATAAAATTCCCAGCTCTGGAAAGGAGCTCGCCCCATCCCTCTTATTTCCTACTCCTGTGGATTGGAAATAGTAGATTATTACTCAAAGGTATAATCATCACATTTTACTTATGAACAAGTTAACAAAACACAGCAATCAATATGGTTGCTAGTCCAGCTGAAGTTTGTTTGTCCCACCCACTAGTCAGCCCCGCCGATCTTCCAATGTCGTCGCTCTTGAGGTTCGTTACATTTCTGATTATGCATCGTTTAGAAAAAAAAGTTGAAAGCACATCTTTTTTGACTTGCCTTTTCTTAAATAATATTTTCTGTTATATTTTAATTTTTTAATTGCATTTGTGTTTCTGTTGTATTAAATTAGTCATTAAGTGTATTTTAATGGACACTGTTTTTTGTTTTCCTTTATCGGCGGTATATAAGAACTTCTAAATTAATGAAATAAGGATAATAAAAGGGAAAGCAGCAACAAGTAAAATATTGCCAAAAAATAAAGTGAGGGACCAATTGAGACAAATGAATACTTTCAGTATGCCAACACACAGTGAGTACTTTTCAGTCTAAACTTGAGAGAGAAAGTAAAAATGGAAAAGTTAAAGACAAATCCTGGAATGTTTACGGTGAAGCACTTAGGCTTCATCATAAACCAGTGCTTCAAATCACAGGTAGAACTGAAAATGTAAGAGCAACCTATTGCTTGATTAAATAAATAATTATGAGATGTTACCCAGCTGGAGCAGTTGCCCTTATTTTACAGATCTGTAGTCCAAAAACTTCCTTCTGTCCCATCTCCCATGAATGTTGTCCCAAACTTCTGTTCCAGTCACTTAAACATGAGAGTACCTTGCAACTCTGTAAAATGTTTTACAGAGAATTTGCTTTCTGCAGAAACAGCAAGCAGGAAGTGGTTTATTTTCACTTTTCTCTCATAGTTCTCAGCACATCTGCAATCCTTTGCTAACAGGTACCTTTTTTTTTTTTTTTTTTTTAGCAATTTTTCTCCATTTATTCTTAACTCCTTTGTTTAGGAAGAAACCAGAGATCACATTTCTTCTCAGCTGATGTGCTATTTACACTCCTGATGTACAGAGATCAGAGACTGGCAAGGAAATTTCTCCCTCTTACCTTGACTTCATAGGAGAAATTTCCCTGTCAGTCTCTGGCCTCTGAACATCAAGCACCATCAACTTGGGTGAGTGGAATAGCTTACTGGTTAGAGCAGTAGCCTAAGAACCAGAATTCTAACCCTACTGTTGCTGCTTATGACCTTGGGGAAGTTATTTTGCCCTCTATTGTCTCAGGTAAAAATTTAGGGACCAATTTTCTAAGTTGTAATATTTTTCCTGGAGGGGAAAAATATTGTGGGATTCACTAAGCTGCGATACTCAGAATGGAAGCCTAGCAAATACCGTGGCTTATGTGCCCCGACTATGGACTACAACCCTTAGCTACCATCATTTAAAGGTCCCAGTTGGCCCAGAATATCCCCCTTCAATAAGTTAAAAAAGCCATTACAGCCTCGAGAGACTCCCTATCCCACTCCCTACCAGTCCTTGAAGCAGCAAAATTATAATAATAATAAATTAATGAAAGTGTAGTTACCTGTGGCCACTCATGAGTCAAGAGGTTGGCTTAGCTTCTCATGGACAATGGCAGATAAAGGCTAGCATTATAATATTCTATTCTTTGTCTACTTACAGTCTGTTTCCCTGAAGGAGGACCATGGTATGATTTAAGACAAACAAAATTGAAGCAGAGTTTACCCTAGCTTCAGGCACAAAATGCACCAAAGATGATCTCCCCATGTTGGAGACAGCACCATCCAGCAAGGCTAGAAATCTCTTGGACCCTGCTCTCGTGGAACTAATGCAGCTAAAACAGATGTTGCGTATCAACACGGAAGCTATCTGTGCTATCAAGCTAGAAATTTCAGACCTTTCAATGAGTATTGCGGCATTCTGAACAGAGTTGATTCCTTTGAGCAGCATGTCGATTCTTGTGAGAAAGCCATCATGGGTCTTCTGGGCATAACCTTCAAGATGGCTACTCTGCAATGGAACATCAATGATCTCCCCAACCAAAATTGGAGGAATAATATCTGTGTTTGGGATATTCCGGAGGGGAAAGAAGGCTCCAGTATGGTAGCTTTTCTAACTAAAATGTACCTCGGTGTTTGGGAATCACTTTTACACCATGACTGGAGATCGAGCGTGGACATCAGGTCTGTCATGGACACTGCATCACGCCAAGTTCCCTAGGCTTATAGTTGCTAAATTGCTGAGGTATCCATAGACTTTGTTCATACTGAGTGAATACAGTGTAGGAGAATTCTCCCATACATTTTGAGAGACTGAAATCAATAGCACCGAACAGGCTCTTTCTTAGCTTACACCTGGAGTTATGGATATCGGGTTCTGTTTTTACTTACTATAACCAGCTCAAATGTGGGTGATCCATAATGTCACAAGAACATATCACATTCCAGAGAAGTTACAGACTATGGGGCAGATCTTAAAACCTGCGCGCAGGCGTAGATTTGTTCGCCCAACCCGGCACAAATAAATCTACGCCCGATTTTATAACATGCGCGCACAGCCACGCGCATGTTATAAAATCCAGTCGGCACGCGCAAGGGAGTGCATAATTGTGCAACTTGCCGCGCCGAGCTGCGCAGCCTTCCTCCATTCCCTCCGAGGCCGCTCCGAAATCGGAGTGGCCTCGGAGGGAACTTTACTTCTGCCTCCCCCCACCTTCCCTTCCCTTCCTTTCCCCTACCTAACCCACCCCCCAGCCCTACCTAAACCCTCCCCTTACCTTTGTCGGAGAAGTTGCGCATGCCTCCAGGCAGGCATAGCTTACACATGCTGGCCAACGGCTGGCCCATGATCCCGGGCACAACGGCAAATGACCGCTGTGCCTGGAGACAACAGCCCCGCCCCTTCCCCTTTTTGCAAGCCCTGGGACATACGTGCATCCCAGGGCTTGCCTGCGCCGCCAAGTCTATGCAAGATAGGCTCTGTGCACGCAGGGGCAGGTTTTCGGGGTTACGCGCATATGTTACGTGCATAACCCTTTGAAAATCTTCCCCTATCTTTGTACCTGTACTGTTTCTTTGAAGATGATTACATGACTGTGTGTGGATGCTGCAGTGTTTTGGTAGCCACGTTGCTGGGTTGGTATCAAGTGAAAGGATATTTTGGTCAATAAAAGTTTTTACTAGGGCCTATAATGAGCAAACTACGATGGCCTTAAGCTACGGTTGAGTGATCTCGTTAGCATTCAGTGTTTACTATATCAACTGTGCTAGAATTTTTTCTTTGATTAGTCTATTGTTTTTGTTTGTGCTATAGCCTCCAATTCAGAGTGACTGATTATGATGATAATTTTCACCCTCAAAGGGTTTGGTTTTCTGGGATTAATCATGATGATAACCAACTACTTAATAATATCTTATGCAATCCTGACATCGTAATGTTCATTTTATTTTACTGGTTCAAATGACATAGATGATCTTTGGAAATGCTTGATGTATTCACGTAACTTAGTTTATGAGGTGGCCTCGGGTCATGTGACCCTTTCTGGTTTGTAAATTGTAATTACGGCTGGAGTTTCTTTATTAGATCTTGTTGTGGTTTAAGGTCTTTTTATGGTTCATTTTTTTTTCCTTGCAGTAAGGCTCGCAGTAATCTCTTTATTTTTTCCGACAATGGCCTGTGGCTTACTTTATTCCTTGATTTCATTAATAGCTAATGTGTTGAATTTGAAGTTTCTTTTTTTAAATGTTAATGGTTTCAACTACTATATTAAGAGGAAGTGCTGAATTATTTAAAATTCTCCCACCCAGACATAGTGATGTTACAAGAAGTGTACTTATCAGCAAAAAAATCACTAAAACTCAAAAAAGATTGGGTTGGACAATTGGTTTTTGCTTCAGCTAGTCACAAAAAGAGAGGCATAGAAATTTTGAATAGTATAATTATGGATTAACAGTTTATGGAGCAACAGCAATGTCCAGATGGCACAAGGGCATTGGCCCAGATTTCTATTGATGACAGTCAATAATTTTTACTTAATATCTTTCTGGTCGATTTTAAAAGCCCTATGCCCACCAAAGCCGGGAGATACTTGCATGGCTTGGCCTGGTGTGCGCATCGTGGATTTTAAAACCTGCGTGGGTATATGCATAACTCCCTGTATGTGCATAAAATACATTTTTCTGAAAAGGGGTGGGGTGAGGCCATGGTCTGGGTGGGGCATGGGCGGGCTGGGACTGCTCCATGAAGTCATCGAATAACTTTTTAATTCTGCTATGGATGGCATGTAAGTGGTTTAACAAAAATAAGGTGCTAGTCAGTGGGGGTTTTAAGGCTCTGGGCTAATAGGGTAAAAGGGAGGCAAGCTAATAGGGGATTTAGGAAGTCCTCTTGGGAAAAATGCCTATTGCGTACCTACTAAAATTACCCTCTCTTATGCATTCCAGACTGCATTCATGCGCATGTCAATATAAAGTTATACATGCAGATAAATGATTTTATACATAAATGCGCCAATTTTATAACATATGTATGTGCACATGCTGGCAAACAAATGTGCATGTGTGCACATGCACAGGTCTTAAATTTTACTTCTAAGAACATAAGAACATGCCATACTGCATCAGACCAAGGGTCCATCAAGCCCAGCATCCTGTTACCAACAGTGGCCAATATAGGTCATAAGAACCTGGCAAGTACCCAAAAACTAAGTCTATTCCATGCTACTGTTGCTAGTAATAGCAGTGGCTATTTTCTAAGTCAACTTAATTAATAGCTGGTAATGGACTTCTCCAAGAACTTATCCAATCTTTTTTTAAACACAGCTACACTAACTGCACTAACCACATCCTCTGGCAACAAATTCCAGAGTTTAATTCTGCGTTGAGTGAAAAATAACTTTCTCCGATTAGTTTTAAATGTGCCACATGCTAGCTTCATGGAGTGTCCCTTAGTCTTTCTATTATCCAAAAGAGTAAATAACTGATTCACATTAACCCGTTCTAGACCTCTCATGATTTTAAACACCTCTATCATATTCCTCCTCAGCCGTCTCTTCTCCAAGCTGAAAAGTTCTAACATCTTTAGTCTTTCCTCATAGGGGAGCTGTTCCATTCCCTTTATCATTTTGGTGGCCCTTTTGAGATGCAGCGAGCAGAATTGTACACAATATTCAAGGTGTGGTCTCACCATGGAGCAATACAAAGGCATTATGACAGTTTCCATTTTATTCACCATTCCCTTTCTAATAATTCCCAACATTCTGTTTGCTTTTTTGACTGCTGCAGCACACTGAACCGTACTGATGTGATATGTACTCATGAAACATCGGTATATAAAAAATTATTAAATAAATAAATTATTAAAAACATAAATAAACCGATGATTTCAATGTGTTATCCTCTATGATGACTAGATCTTTCTTGGGTGGTAGCTCCTAATATGGAACCTAACATTGTATAACTAACTATAGCATGGGTTATTTTTCCCTGTATGCATCACCTTGCACTTATCCATATTAAATTTCACCTGCCATTTGGATGCCCAATTTTCCAGTCTCATAAGGTCTTCCTGCAATTTATCATAATCTGCTTATGATTTAACTACTCTGAACAATTTTGTATCATCTGAAAATTTGTCGTATTTCTTTCCAGATCATTTATAAATATACAAGCCGTTAAGCCCGTTAAAACGGGCTACATCCCTCTGTCTCTCACCTCCCCCTCATTCTCTCTCCCCTCACTCTTCACACCCCCTACCTCCCTCCCTCACACTCACCCACTCATCCCCACCCTCCCTCTCCTCTCACTCAGTCCCTCCCTCCAACTCAGTCTCACTCACTCCCTCCCCCTCTCTCCCTCCCTCTCACTCACACTCAGTCCCACTCACTCTCACTCAGTCCCACTCCCTCCCTCCTCTCCCTCAGTCCCACTCCCTCCCTCCCTCCCTCTCTCTCAGTCCCACTCCCTCCCTCAGTCCCACTCCCTCCCTCAGTCCCACTCACTCCCTCCCCCCTCCCTCAGTCCCCCCTCTCCCTCTCACTCAGTCCCACTCCCTCCCTCCCTCTCACTCAGTCCCACTCCCTCTCTCTCCTCCCCTCACTCAGTCCCTCCCTCTCTCTCAGTCAGTCCCTCCCTCTCTCTCTCCTCCCTCACTGCTGCCGCCCGTCTTCGCCGCCACCGCCGCTGCGGCCCTGTCTCTCACCTCTCCCTCATTCTCCCTCTCCCCCTTCCACTTACTCACATCCCTGACTCTCACCTCTCCCTCATTCTCACTCTCCCCTCACTCTTCCCCACCCCCTACCTCTCTCCCACACTCACCCACTCCTCCCTCCCTCTCACTCAGTCCCTCCCTCCCAGTCCCTCCCCCTCACTCAATCCCTCCCTCCCACTCAGTCCCTCCCTCCCTCTCACTCAGTCACTCCCTCCCACTCTCTCTCTCCGTCCCTCCCACTCAGTCTATCCCTCCCTCTCTCTCTCGCTCCCTCCCTCGCTACTGGCAGCTGCCGCCGCTACCGCTGCCACCGCCGCCGCTACCCGCTGCCGGTACCGCCGCCATGTTTGTTTTTTTTTTTTGACGCTGCCTAAGACTGACGTGCTCGCCCGCACATGCGCAGTAGAGCTGCTCTCTACTGCGCATTTGCGGCACGTCGGTCAAGCGTCGTTTATTAGGTAGGATTAAAAAGTACGGGTCCCAATACAGATCCCTGAGGCACTCCACTACCACTCCCTTCCACTGAGAAAATTGTCCATTCAATCCTACTCTCTGTTTCCTGTCTTTTAGCCAGTTTGCAATCCATGAAAGGACATCGCCACCTATCCCATGACTTTTTACTTTTCCTAGAAGACTGTCATGAGGAACTTTGTCAAACACCTTCTGAAAATCCAAGTATACTACATCTACCGGTTCACCTTTATCTACATGTTTATTAACTCCTTCAAAAAAGTGAAGCAGATTTGTGAGGCAAGACTTGCCTTGGGTAAAGCCATGCTGACTTTGTTCCATTAAACCATGTCTTTCTATATGTTCTGTGATTTTGATATTTAGAATACTTTCCACTATTTTTCCTGACACTGAAGTCAGGCTAACTGGTCTGTAGTTTCCCGGATTGCCCCTGAAGCCCTTTTTAAATATTGGGATTACATTAGCCACCCTCCAGTCTTCAGGTACAATGGATGATTTTAATGATAGGTTACAATCTTTTACCAATAGGTCTGAAATTTCATTTTTTAGTTCCTTCAGAACCCTGTGGTGTATACCATCCAGTCCAGATGATTTACTACTCTTCAGTTTGTCAATCAGGCCTTCCACATCTTCTAGGTTCACTGTGATTTGTTCAGTCCATCTGAATCATTACCCATGAAAACCTTCTCTGACATGGGTATCTTCCCAACATCTTCTTCAGTAAACACTGAAGCAAAAAAATCATTTTTTTTTTATTTAAAGTTTATTAGAGTTTTTACAAATTATAAAAAATGCAAAAATCAAGAAATACAATTGCATATATCACAATTAAATCAAAAACTAAATTTACAAAGACATTCATCTTCTATATGTCAAAATTATAGTCCACAAATTGGGAGGATACTACCAAGGAATAATTAAATAAACAAATAGAAATTGTAATTAAATTATTACATTAGCTGGATCTATATATATTTTATACAACTACTTAAATCTCAACCGGCTTCCTTATCTGCCAAGAACGTTTCCAGATGACTCGGTTCCTGAAAAATAAATCTGTTCTTTTGGTAAACAATAAGGCATTTACAGGGGAAACACAAAAAATATGTGGCCCCTAAGGACAATACTCTAGGCTTTAATAAAAGGAATTGTTTCCTCCTGTATTGAGTAGATCCAGAGACATCTGGAAACACTTGAACCTTATAACCACAAAATAAATGTTCCCTATTCCTAAAAAATTTCTGAAGAATATTTATTTTATCTTTCTCTCTGCAGAAGTAACTAGTAACGTGGCTCTCTGCGAAATATCATCCACTGATGATTCTAGGAAGGAGGTTAAATTAGGGGACGCTTGCTGGACACTGTCCATACCTTCCTCTCCTTCCTGTCTTTTAATTCTTGAGCTCAAGACATAATACATTTTTGATATAGATTGATCATCAATATTTAATATAGACAGGTTTTCAATTAAGTATTTTTTTAGCAATTCAGTAGCAGACAGGAGCCTAGTCATGGGAAAGTTCAAAAACCGCAGGTTTTTGGCCCTATTCTCATTTTCTAGGCTCTCTATCTGCCTTAGATTTTCCAGGCTATGCTTAATAAAAGAAGCATTTACAGTCTGTAAAGATGTTATCTGTACAGAATTAACCTTTCCCACTTCTTCCACCTGTTTTAGCCGATTCTCATATATCTGCAATGCATTTTTCATTTCCACATTTCCTTTATTCGTTTGTTCCATGAAACCAGTCATTATTTTCTGCAGGTCATTGATAGCTTTCCAAACATCAACTAGAGTCACTGTCTGGGGGTCTATTATTGGTGGGCTAGCACCCTGTAGGCCAGCCACTTCAACAATTCTCCCCAAATTCTCATCCCCCTCCATTGAGGGTTGTGCATTTACATTATGGGGCAGATTTTAAAAAGCATTTACATGCGTAAATCTGGGTTTTACACATGTAAATGCACTTTACTCGAGTAAGTGGGCTTTTGAAAATTGCTACAATATATGCCATTGAATCGTCCATAGGATTTATTTGCATAAGTGCACTTTAGGTGAGTAAATGGCTTTTGAAAATTGCTACAATAGTAGTTACATTTATGCGCGTAACTCCTTTGAAAATAACCCCCTATTTGTATTTACCACCTCCAATTGAGATTCAATAGGTACATTCGGCTCCGAAAATGATTGAGATAATAGTTGCTGGCTCGGGCTGTCTGAAGCTCCCGAAGCAAAAAAATCATTTAATCTTTCTGCCATGGCCTTATCTTCTCTAATTGCCCCTTTAAACCTTCAATCATCTAATAGTCCAACTGACTCCCTCACAGGCTTTCTGCTTCGGATATATTTAAAGTTTTTACAGTGAGTTTTTGCCTCTGGCCAACTTCTTTTCAAATTCTCTCTTAGCCTTTCTTATCAATGTCTTACATTTAACTTGCCAACATTTATGCATTATCCTATTTTCTTCTTCCAATTTTTGAATGAAGATCTTTTGGCTAAAATCGCTTCTTTCACCTCCCCTTTTAACCATGTCGGTGATCGTTTTGCCTTCTTTCCACCTTTCTTAATGTGTGGAATACATCTGGACTGTGCTTCTATGATGGTATTTTTTAACAATGACCACTAGGGATGTGAATCGTTTTAGGACGATTAAAATTATCGTCCGATAATTTTAATATCGTCTTAAACCGTTATGGAACACAATACAATACAGATTCTAATGATTTATCGTTATAAATCGTTAGAATCGTGAGCCGGCACACTAAAACCCCCTAAAACCCACCCCCGACCCTTTAAATTAAATCCCCCACCCTCCCGAACCCCCCCCAAATAACTTAAATAACCTGCGGGTCCAGCGGCGGTCCGGATCGGCAGCGGTCCGGAACGGGCTCCTGCTCTGAATCTTGTCGTCTTCAGCCGGCGCCATTTTCCAAAATGGCGCCGAAAAATGGCGGCGGCCATAGACGAAAAAGATTGGATGGCAGGAGGTCCTTCCGGACCCCCGCTGGACTTTTGGCAAGTCTCGTGGGGGTCAGGAGGCCCCCCACAAGCTGGCCAAAAGTTCCTGGAGGTCCAGCGGGGGTCAGGGAGCGATTTCCCGCCGCGAATCGTTTTCGTACGGAAAATGGCGCCGGCAGGAGATCGACTGCAGGAGGTCGTTCAGCGAGGCGCCGGAACCCTCGCTGAACGACCTCCTGCAGTCGATCTCCTGCCGGCGCCATTTTCCGTACGAAAACGATTCGCGGCGGGGAAATCGCTCCCTGACCCCCGCTGGACCTCCAGGAACTTTTGGCCAGCTTGTGGGGGGCCTCCTGACCCCCACGAGACTTGCCAAAAGTCCAGCGGGGGTCCGGAAGGACCTCCTGCCGTCCAATCTTTTCGTCTATGGCCGCCGCCATTTTTCGGCACCATTTTGGAAAATGGCGCCGGCTGAAGACGACAAGATTCAGAGCAGGAGCCCGTTCCGGACCGCTGCCGTTCCGGACCGCCGCTGGACCCGCAGGTTATTTAAGTTATTTGGGGGGGGTTCGGAGGGTGGGGGATTTAATTTAAAGGGTCGGGGGTGGGTTTTAGGGGGTTTTAATGTGCCGGTTTTTCGATTTTTCGATTTTTAACGATTTTTCACGATTTTTCACGATATTTTACCCCCCCAAACGGCAACAATACGATTCCCTCCCCCTCCCAGCCGAAATCGATCGTTAAGACGATCGAGGACACGATTCACATCCCTAATGACCACGCCTCTTGCACACTTTTTACCTTTGTAGCTGCTCCTTTCAGTTTTTTTCTATTTTTCTCATTCTATCAAAGTTTCCCTTTTGAAAGTTTAGCACGAGAGCCATGGATTTGCTTACTGTCCCCCTTCTAGTCATTAATTCAAATTTGATCATATTATGATCACTATTATCAAGCAGCCCCACCACCATTACCTCTCTCACCAAATCCTGTGCTCCACTGAGAATCAGATATAAAATTGTTCCCTCTCTTGTCAGTTCCTGAACCAATTGCTCCATAAAGCTGTCTTTTATTCCATCCAGGAGCTTTATCTCTCTAGCATGTCCTGATGATACATTTACCCAGACAATATTGGGGTAATTGAAATCTAAGTATATAATACTCTTATAACCACTGTACAATGAATTATGTGACCTTAGAGAAAATGTTGTATCATAAAATTTTTGATTTAGTAGGTATCAATGCTTAAACTGTAGTGTTTGTACGTGCATGTCATATTTGTAGATTAGGGACCTTCATAACATCCACAGTGCTGCAAGTTAATACTTGTATTTTGCACCTGTGTGGATCATTTTTAAATCATTGGTCCAATAGTCCATTATGCAGACACAAAATTGTATGCTTTTTAAGGCGTTTTTGTATTTTTCAATTTTTTATATTTGTATAAAACACAAAGGGTTACTTCCCTGTTTGTGCTCAGCTCAGCCGGAGTCAGTGGTCCGACATGCGCGTTTCGCGGGTACGCTGCTTCAGGGATGTTTTGAACTGACTTGTATCGCCCGGCGCACTTCACCACAGTGCTACTGTGGGTAAAGACTCCACTTTGCAGTTTCACAGGGGTCCCTTCAGTTATTCCTAAAAGTAAGACACTTTAAGTTATGTATCATCTTAAAAACTCAATCACCAAACTTTTTACAATGAACACACCTCACTCAGTGGGGAACACCGGCACTTACTGGACCTATCTCCATGTACAGTTTTGGCGTGTCAGCAACTGTGAGACTGAAAATGAGATTACTTTATTGGTTGATTTCCTGATCTCACCTGATGTAATGAATTGGCCATGATTTTGCCGGGAAATCACATAAAATGATGCCACTCAATCTCTTTATTGAGTCCACCTGGGGTTACTGATTGCAATAAGAAAATCCACTTTTGTTCACATTGCCGTAGCTGCAGTATTCTATCTCTGCCCCTCCAATGTTGTTTTACTATCTCCAGGATTGTCCACTTGATGTCCTTGAACTTGGGATTGTGTTCCTTAAAGTGGGCAACTAAAGGTTCTTCAAGCCTGTCTGTATTTAGACAACACTTATGCTCAGTTAATCGGATCCTAATTTGACATTTAGTTAAACCCACATATGTAAGCGGGCATGGGCAGAAAATTGCATATACCACAAAGGTTGAATGACATGTGAATTTTGGTAGAGTGAATACTTTGCCCATAGCTGTAGTAATGGTGTTCTGTGTGGCTTTAAGGGAGCAACACATGCACTTAGTGCATGGTTTCGCCGGCTCCGACTTGTCACCGGGATTGTAGCAGCTAGTGCGGACTATGTGATTCCTGATGTTCCTGCCCCTTGAATATGCAATCCTTAGTGGTTGATTGAATAATGGGTGAATTTGCTGAAGGATTTCCCAATGCTTACTAATGGCTCTACTGATTGGGGCTGACCTCACTGTATGTTTTAGCACCACAGTCTGTGGGTTCAAATCCAGTCTGGATGATGTTTTTGGTAAAAATAAATAGTCTCTGTTGGAGTACAAAGCTCTTTGGTATGCTGAGTTTACACATTGTAGCGGCAATGAGTCAGTTCAAAACATCCCTGAAGCAGCGGACCGCGAAACGCGCATCAGACCTCTGACTCTGGCTGAGCTGAGCACAAACAGGGAAGTAACCCTTTGTGCTTTATACAAATATAAAAAATTGAAAAATACAAAAACACCTTAAAAAGCATACAATTTTGTGTCTGCATAATGGACTATTGGACCAATGATTAAAAATGATCCACACAGGTGCAAAATACAAGTATTAACTTGCAGCACCGTGGATGTTATGAAGGTCCCTAATCTACAGATGTGACATGTACATACAAACACTACAGTTTAAGCATTGATACCTAATCAAAAATTTTATGATACAACGTTTACTCTAAGGTAATTGAAATCTCCCATTATTATTGCACTACCAATTTGGTTAGCTTCCCTAATTTCTCTTAGCATTTCACTGTTCATCTCACCATCTTGACCAGGTGGACGGTAGTATACTCCTATCACTATAGTCTTCCCCAACACACAAGGGATTTCAACCCATAAAGATTTGATTGTGCATTTAATCTCATGCAGGATGTTTATTATGTTGGACTCTATGCCATCCCGGACATAAAGCACCACACTGCCTCCCGGGTGCTCCTCTCTGTCATTGCAATATAATTTGTACCCCGATATAGAACTGTCCCATTGGTTATCCTCCCTCCACGATGTCTCTGAGATGCCAGGTAAGCCTATGTCATCATTCACTGCTATACATTCTAATTCTCCCATCTTACTTCTTAGACTTCTGGCATTAGCATACAAACATTTCAAAGTTTGTTTTTTGTTTGTATTTTCATTCTGCTTTTTAATTGATAGGGATAAGAATTTTTTAGCTCAGGTGAGTTTTTAATTACAGGCACTTGGGCTACTTTTCTTATTATTGGAACCTAACTGTCGGGATTGTAACATTAGGATATTCTACCACTACCATTTCATTAAGTGCACGTAAGTCTTGCACTAATCTCTAGAGATGTGAATCGTGTCCTCGATCGTCTTAACGATCGATTTCGGCTGGGAGGGGGAGGGAATTGTATTGTTGCCATTTGGGTGTTTAAAGTATTGTGAAAATCGTGAAAATCGTGAGCCGGCACACTAAAACCCCCTAAAACCCACCCCCGACCCTTTAAATTAAATCCCCCACCCTCCCGAACCCCCCCCCCCCCAAATGCCTTAAATTACCTGGGGGTCCAGCGGCGGTCCGGAATGGCAGCGGTCCGGAATGGCCTCCTGCAATTGAATCGTGTTGTCTTCAGCCGGCGCCATTTTTCAAAATGGCGGCGCAAAATGGCGGCGGCCATAGACCAACACGATTCGACTGCAGGAGGTCGTTCCGGACCCCCGCTGGACTTTTGGCAAGTCTTGTGGGGGTCAGGAGGCCCCCCCAAGCTGGCCAAAAGTCCCTGGGGGTCCAGCGGGGGTCCGGAAAATGATATCCTGCCGCGAATCGTTTTCCGTATGGAAAATGGCACCGGCAGGAGATCGACTGCAGGAGGTCGTTCAGCGGCGGTCCGGAACCCCCGCTGAACGACCTCCTGCAGTCGATCTCCTGCCGGCGCCATTTTCCGTACGGAAAACGATTCGCGGCAGGAGATCATTTTCCGGACCCCCGCTGGACCCCCAGGGACTTTTGGCCAGCTTGGGGGGGGCCTCCTGACCCCCACAAGACTTGCCAAAAGTCCAGCGGGGGTCCGGAACGACCTCCTGCAGTCAAATCGTGTTGGTCTATGGCCGCCGCCATTTTGCGCCGCCATTTTGAAAAATGGCGCCGGCTGAAGACAACACGATTCAATTGCAGGAGGCCTTTCTGGACCGCTGCCGTTCCGAACCGCCGCTGGACCCCCAGGTAAATTAAGGCATTTGGGGGGGGTTCGGGAGGGTGGGGGATTTAATTTAAAGGGTTGGGGGTGGGTTTTAGGGGGTTTTAGTGTGCCGGTTTTCCTGCCCTCTCCCTTCCCCCGATTTACGATTTTTTGACGATAAATCGGGGGAATTGGTATTGTATCGTGGCCCTAATGATTTTTGACGATTTAAAATATATCGGACGATATTTTAAATTGTCAAAAAACGATTCACATCCCTACTAATCTCCATTTCCCCGAAGGTTTCAGAATTGGGAACAAAGGGGTATTAAATGGTGAACCACTAGGCTCTATTATCCCATGTTTCAGAAGAGATGCAATTTCTGGCTTGATTCCTTCTTGTGCTTCTCTAGATAAAGGGTACTGACTACGCTTAGGGCCCATATAACCTGCTTTCAATTGGATTTCCACAGAGTCTATACTCTGCACTTTACCATACGGATCATTCTCAGTTGCCCACACTGACTCAGGCACATTAGGGAATTGTTCCTTTCTGTGTGTTATATTAACAAACTGTCTTGCTAAATGTAGTGCTGAGGAGTTTGGTGCAAATGAGAGTTCTATTTCTAAGGCTTGTAACAAATCCCTTCCTAACAAATTTACTGGACATTCTGGAGCATACAAAAACTGACTCATCACTGCTTTTCCTTCTAACTGCACACTAGTTTTTTCTGTTCTCTGTACTAGCTTATTCTGTCCATTAAATCCTATAGTACAGATAGTTTCCTCTGACAATGCAACTCCCTCAGGAAGTCTGGTGATCACAGATTTAGTTGCCCCTGAATCCAATAAAAAAGTATACGGTTGTTTATTTATATGTATTGTCAATATGGGATCTGCTGTTCCTGCCCTAATTTGCACCACCCCTAAAATTCATTGATTATACCCATTTCCTGCTCTGTACCTTTGAATCTCATTTGCAGGATCCCAGTGAGGGAATCCTCCTTGTCTCCCTCTACCACCAGTACTGTTGCTATCAGGATTAGCTCTGCATTCATATGCATAATGCCCAAGTTTGCCGCAGAACCAGCAGTCTATGCCTACTCTTCTATCAGGTCCAATCCCAGCTCCTTGTGATGGACTCCCATACATTCCTCGTCCACCTATCCCTCTCTTGCCTCGCAACATCCCTCTACCACGGATGTTATTTCCTCTAGGTGTAATTACTGCACCTATCAATTGATTCTGGGGGTAACCTGCATTACACCCATCCTGTCCATATTGTATTTCTGACGCAAATTCCTTATCTGGACATGCTTTAACTCCTTCTGTCCCAGTCACCTTATTTGTCTCTTCCTCTTTTTGTTTTTTCAGCTGTTCAATCTGCAGAGAGCATAACTTAGTTTGGATTTTAGTCAAATCATCAGCTCCTTTACCTTTCTCCCTAACATACAAATCACCATAATGGCATATATTAAGGAACATTTCTGGCCATAATTTGCTTTCCAAACCTACAACCAGGTCTAACTTTTGTTGAACACCTTTTGGTAAAGGTTTCCTTAATGCTTGGTAAAACAGAGGTAACATTCCAAGCTGATCAAATGGCTGTTCCATCTGCCTAAACCAGTCTTCCTGCATTGCTTGTACGTGCAGTCTGATATCAGTTGTCCCATCCCATACACGTGACAATAAGGGTTGATAAATCTCTTTGTGTAGGGACGTTTTGCCTTAAAGCTTTCCAGACATTCTGACGAAAATGATTAAAAGTATTACCATCATATTCTGAATTAGCTAATGTAATTTCCCTCATTCTAGCCTGTCTAAACAATGCATCTACATCAATTCCAGGCAGTCTAGCTAATAATGCTTTTATATCTCCAATGGCTAACGTCAATCCACTAGTTAATTTTTCAAAGTCACGAATCCATGCACTTGCACCTTTAGTTAACGGTGGCAATTCCAGGATTAAATTAGTCAGATCAGTAAATTGCCATGGTGTATACCGAGGAAGAACCTGACCTCTCTCATTAGGTCTCCCTAGCAACAGGGGATACTGTGTAGCTTCAGCCCCTGCTTGTTTTTCATATTTCTCCCATACCATTAAGCCAGCATTCATATATTGATCATCCCAATCAGGATCCCCATAAGGACCTCTAATACACTAGAGATGTGGTTCGTTTTTCGCCCTATTTAGGAAATTTAACGCAATTTCCTAATTCGTTTCTGTTTCGGAGTATCCGAAACACGACATAAACGCCGTTATTTCGGAGCCCCCGAAACCGGAAACGAAATTTTCCCCGCAATTCGGGGGAAAATTCGTTTTCGGGTTTGCCTGGGGAGAGGGGCAAAAATTATTTTTTTTAATTAAAAACCACCCCAAATTGAAATTAATTATAATACACCACCCCTCGATCCCTCCCCAAGACTTACGAAGATCCCTGGTAGTCCAGCGGAGTCCCGGCTTCCATTTGCCATGCCCTCCGTGCCCTAGTTCGTGCCAGTGCAAGCCGCGCGCCAAAATGGTGCCGAATAGCCCGAACGACCATGTCACAGGGGCTTTCGGCGCTATTGGTCAGCCCCTGTCACATGGCCATCGGTGCCATCTTGTGCTCCTATCATGTGACAGGAGCTGACCAATGGCGCCGAAAGCCTCTGTGACATAGTATGGGCAAAGGCTATCGGCGCCATTTTGGTTACTGGCAGCCGAAAACGAAATCGCTTTCGGACCCTTGCTGGACCCCCAGGGATTATTGGCAAGCCTTGGGGGGGTCAGGAGGGGGCTCCTGACCCCCCCAAGGCTTGCCAATAATCCCTGGGGGTCCAGCAAGGGTCCGAAAGCAATTTCGTTTTCGGCTGCCAGTAACCAAAATGGCGCCGATAACCTTTGCCCATACTATGTCACAGAGGCTTTCGGCGCCATTGGTCAGCTCCTGTCACATGATAGGAGCACAAGATGGCGCCGATGGCCATGTGACAGGGGCTGACCAATAGCGCCGAAAGCCCCTGTGACATGGTCGTTCGGGCTATTCGGCACCATTTTGGCGCGCGGCTTGCACTGGCACGAACTAGGGCACGGAGGGCATGGCAAATGGAAGCCGGGACTCCGCTGGACCACCAGGGATCTTGGTAAGTCTTGGGGAGGGATCGGGATTGGGGGGGGTTGTTATATATGTACGAAAATGCTTAAAATTGTTTTTAAATGCTTGGGGTGGTTTTTTTTTTTTTCGCTTCGTTACCGATTCGTTTTTCGGTCCGGTTTCGGGTTTCTCGTTTCGTTTTCGGGCAAACGACCCGAAAACGAAACGAGAAGACCCAAATTATACCACAAAGTATTTGAACCGAAAAACGACCCGGTAGAAAAAAACGAAGCACATCTCTATAATACACTGGCAGGCTACATTCATATCTCTGGAAGAGAAAGAACCCTGTCTTGGATACGGGGACATATCTCCTCTCCTGTCCTCAGTCCATCTAGATAACCTATCCACCCATAAATCCACATAATAATGACTAGCTTCTCTCTCAGCCACTATTTCTTTTGGTGTCTGTTTACACACACTCTGAACTAACATAATCAGATCCCCGTTTCCATCTCTACAGGCTGTCTCTTCATCCATTCCTTCATGTATTATTACACATCCCTGAGTTTTAGTGGACGATATGAAAACTCCTTTAGAGTTAGTTTTAGATGCAAATCCCCTTAATGTTAAAGAAATTAGACAACATCATAGTAAATGGAGTAAGCCGTCTAAAGCATATCTGGACTTTGTGTGGCCACAAAATGGCTCATTACAATCTTCTGTGCTGTTAAATTTGCTTAAATACATTAGAAATTCAAAGACAGGGAAATCTTTAGATAAGCATTTGCAAGTATTTGATTTATGGTATAGGCAGAGAGATTCTGTTAGTAAAGATACTGAGTGGGATAAAAGGCCTCCACCTTATGCACCTGAGAAGGTGTCTGGTAATTATTCCATGTTCCCTGCATCTAGTTATTCAGGATTGTACCCAGCACTGCCAGATGTTTATAGTAGTGTAGGGCACTATCCATTATATACTGTGCCTACGGAGTTAGGACTTGTGGATCCAAAAGATGTAGCTCCAGGTTATAAACCATTGCAGTTAGAGCCTCTCCCAGTAACTCCATTATCGGTTATTGATAATTCAGGAGAGGATATGTCTGGGCAATCTCAGGCTACGAGTGCTCTTGCAGCTGCTATGCCAGAAGTGGTTTCCCCTGCTTCTGTGTCAGAGGCAGCACCCGTGGTACTGCAGCAAGCAGAGACACATTCTAATGCATCATTAGTATCCTTTGAAGTTACTTCCCTCTGAACCATGCGCTGCTGAGCAAATGTTGGCTTTCCCTTTTGTTCATGTATAAAAGCTGCTCCATCTCCTTTTTAAAGGTTAGCACCAGCAATCTGGTTCAACCCTGGTTAAGGTGGTGCCCATCCTTTCGGAAGAGACTCCCCCTTCCCCAAAAGGTTCCCCAGTTCCTTACAAAACTGAATTTCTCTTCCTTGCACCATCGTCTCATCCACGCATTGAGAATCCTGAGCTTTGCCTGCATCTGGGGACCTGTGCGTGGAACTGGGAACATTTCAGAGAATTCTACCCTGGATGTTCTGGATTTAAGCTTTCTCCCTAAGAGCCTAAATTTGGCTTCCACAACCTCCCATCCACTTTTTCCTATGTCGTTGATGCCCACATGTAATATGTCAGCCAGCTCCTCCCCAGCACTGTCTAAAATCTTATCTAGGTGATGCATGAGGTCCGCCATCTTCACACCAGGTAGGCATGGTACCAGGCGATCCTCACGCCCACCAGCCTCCCAGCTGTCTACATTTCTAATAATCAAATCACCAACTATGACGGCCAACCTAACCCTTCCCTCCTGGGCAGTAGGCCTTGGAGACACATCCTTAGTGCAAAAGGACAATGCACCACCTGGAGAGCAGGTCCTTGCTACAGGATCCTTTCCTGCTGTACCAGGTTGATGCTCTCTGATCATGAGACCTTCTTCCTCCAAGGCAGCACTAGGGCTGCCAGTCTGAAGTTTCGACTTGGCTACTAGTTGGCAAGTCTTGATGTTCAAAGCTTTTTCTAAGAGATTTTTAATTAATTAATTAATTAATTAATTAATTAATTAAACTCTTCTCTATACCGACCTTCATGGTTAGAACCATATCAGATCGGTTTACACAGAACGGGGTAAACTGAAACAAAGAATAATTGAATAAAAGAATAATTGAATAAACAATCTTCCTGTAAATATCAGTCTTCATTGTCTCATAAGATGATAAATTCTTTAATGTGAACAAAAACAACTGATCTCCCTAGATCAAATGATGTGTGACAGAATAAATTTTAAATTGGACAGAATGACCATATTGCACTATATGATAAGTATCATCAGGGCTCGAAGTGCTGCCCTTTTAAAGTGCATGGGTTTTAATAGGGATGTGCATTTGTTTAGAACAAATTAGGAAATTTCAACGAAATTGCCTAATTCGTCCTGTTCGGGAAAACTGAATCCTGAACTGGAGTTTTTCCCGAACTTCGGGGAAAAATTCATTTTTGGGTTAGCGCGGGGAGGAGGGGCACATTTATTTAAAAAAAAAAAACCCAAACCCAACCCAACGCTTCAAATTTACTTAATTACAACCCCCCCACCATCCCAATTCCCCCCCCCCAAGTCTTACTGAAAGCCCTGGTAGTCCAGCGGGGGTCCTGGGAGCGATCTTCCATTCTCGGGCTGTCGGGCCTGCCAGGAATCAAAATGGCGCCGTGGCCCTTTGCCCTTATCATTACCTTTTAATGATAGGTTACAAATTTTAACTAATAGATCAGATATTTCATTTTTTTAGTTTTTCAGTACCCTAGGATGCATGCCATCCAGTCCAGGTGATTTGCTACTCTTTAGTTTGTCAATCTGGCCTACTACATCTTCTAGATTCACAGTGATTTCGTTCAGTTTGTCTGACTCATCACCCCTGAAAACCATCTCCAGAACTGGTATCTCCCCAACATCCTCAGTAGTAAACACAGAAGCAAAGAATTCATTTAGTCTTTCTGCAATGGCCTTATCTTCCCTAAGAGCCCCTTTAAACCCTTGGTCATCTAATGGTCCAACCAACTCCCTCACAGGTTTCTTGCTTCGGATATATTTCAAAATGTTTTTATTATGAGTTTTTGCTTCTATGGCCAACTTCATTTCAAATTCTCTCTTCGTCTGTCTTATCAATGTTTTATTCTTAACTTGACAATGCTTATGTTTTATCCTATTTTCTTCAGATGGATCCTTCTTCCAATTTTGGAAGGATATTTTTTTGGCTAAAATAACCTATTTCACCTTACCTTTTAACCATGACGGTAATTGTTTTGCCTTCCTTCCACCTTTCTTAATGTGTGGAATATATATGGACTGTGCCTCAAGGATTGTATTTTTAAACAGTCCATGCCTGTTGAACACTTTTTACCTTTGCAGCTGCACCTTTCGGTTTTCTTCTATTTTCCTAATTTTATCAAAGTTTCCCTTTTGAAAGTTTAGTGTTAGAACTGCAGATTAACTTATTGTCCCCCTTCCAGTTATTAGTTTATATTTGATCATGTTATGATCACTGTTGCCAAGTGGCCCCACCACCATTACCTCTCTCACCAAATCCTGCGTTCCACTAAGAATTAAATCTAAAATAGCTCCCTCTCTTGTTGGTTCCCGAACCAGTTGCTCCATGAAGCAGTCATTTATTACATCCAGGAACTTTATGTCTCTAGCAAGTCCTGATGTTACATTTACCCTGTCAATATCGGGGTAATTGAAATCTCCCATTATTATTGTACTGCCAAATTGTTTAGCTTTCCTGATTTCTCTTAGCATTTCATCATCTGTCTGACCATTTTGTCCAGGTGGATGGTAGTATACTCCTATCACTATACTCTTACCCAACACACATGGGATTTCTACCCATATAGATTCTACCAGTTTGCAATTCATAAAAGGACATCACCTCCTATCCCTTGACTTTTTAGTTTTCTTAGAAGCCTCTCATAAGGGACTTTGTGAAACACGTTCCAAATCCAAATGCACTACATCTTCAAGTTCACCTTTATCGACATGTTTATTCACCCCTTCAAAAAAATATAGCAGTTTTGTGAGGCAAGACTTGGGTAAATCTATGCTGGCTATGTCCCATTAAATCATGTCTATTTATATGTTCTGAGATTGTAGTCTTTATAAGAGTTTCCACATTTTTCCTGGCACTGAAGTTAGGGTCACTGGTCTATAGTTTCCCAGATCACCTCTAGAGCCCTTTTTATATATCGGGGTTACATTGGCCATCTTCCAGTCTTCAGGTACAATGGATGATTTTAATAATAGATTACAAATTATTTGTATAGGTCTGAAATTTTAATTTTGAGTTCAGACTATTGTTTTCTTTATCCCATCATGGTCATATACAATAGCAGCTAAATTATATACATTTTTGAAAGATGCTAAATTTCCTATTTGTTTGAATTTAGAACAGCTTTGGGAAAAAGACCTTGGTGTTGTTGCCAACTTTCCATGGGAATGCTGTTTGAGAACTTTGATTAGAGTGTCACTTGCCTCTCATATCACTCAGTCTTTCTTTTTTTTTCAATAGCAGATTGAGCTGTCTGACCTCCTTGTCAGCTTGCTAAGGCTTAAGTTATTACTACAGCATCAGTGTTGATTCTGTGGCTCCATAAATGTCTCATTGTCTCAAATATTATATTACTGTCCTTTAACCTATGATGGTAACTTTTAGTGAGGTTCATAGGGACACGTGCATGCATTTATGGCTTGCGTCCAGAAACGCGTCCATTTTATAACATAAATGCGTATATGCGTTCATGTTATAAAATACCCTGGCTACACCTTCCTGTGCATGCAACTTTAAATGGATGTGCACATGTGTATGCAAATCCCACATTTACCATATAGTGGGTGAATTTTATAAGGGATGCATGCCAATACTATTTGCCATTTTCCCAGTTCACCCAGTTTAGGCATAGGACTTGCAACCCCCCCTAGTTTAATAGCCTTTCTTTCCTCCTGTCAGCCCCAACCCTTAAAACCCCACTGACTTGTCTAAATTATTTTGTTTTAAAAGTTACATGCCATCTATAGCAGACGTAAATTAACGTGACAGGGATCCTGGAGCACGCAAGGATGCATAAGTATTTATGCCTGCACCTCTTGGCCATGCCCTGACATGCACACACTCTGCCCCTTTTAGAAACGTTTTACTTGTGTGAGCAGTGGAGATAAGCACATCATCGGGAGTCTTTTAAAATCCATTCGGCACATGATGGCCTGACGTGCACAAATCTCCCATTTTTGGTGCGCGCACAGAGGAGTGAATTTTCATACCTGCGCGCGGGTGTACATGTGCGCGTGCTACCCGGTGCACCCAGACGTATGCCCGATTTTATAACATGCGCGTGCAAGCACACACACGTTATAAAACTGGGGGTCGGCGCGAGCAAGGAGGTGTACACTAGTGCACCTTGCACGCGCCGACACCCGCGGCCTTTCCCCATTCCCTTCCCTGTAGCCTGACCTTCCCACCCCTTCCCCTAGCCTTTCCACCCCCTAACCCTAACCATCCCCCCCCCCCAAATTGTTGTCTCATCTTTTGCGCCTTCCTGGAGGTAGGCACAAGTTGCGCGCGCCGGCATACAGTCCTCCGACACAGCAGCAAATGGCCACTATGCCGGAGGCCTGTGGCCCCGTCCCACCCATTTTGTAAAGCGCCAGGACTTAGACACGCATCGCCGGGCTTTTATAAAATTGGCCCGGCGCGCATAACCCCCCAATATGCGTGCAAATCCTCTGACAATCCAGCCCAGTGCTTTTAAAATTTGCCGTTATGCTCTTTGTCAGGATCTGTGTGTAATTATTGCAGCTATTGGACTTCTTATCAGCCATAGCATTTAAAAAAGAATTCAAAAAAGCCCTAAAA
Organism: Rhinatrema bivittatum; assembly: GCF_901001135.1. Classification (NCBI taxonomy): domain Eukaryota; kingdom Metazoa; phylum Chordata; class Amphibia; order Gymnophiona; family Rhinatrematidae; genus Rhinatrema; species Rhinatrema bivittatum. The sequence continues at coordinate 63,240,084 of NC_042621.1, forward strand.
ACGTATTTTTTCAAGGAAGCATTTGGGAACCTAGAATCTGTTTAACTATAGATTATTCCTAGGTAACAGAGATAACTATGTGCTGTTACAATTAGTCTAGGGTTTTAATTCATATTTGTTTTATGTTTCTCTCTATCTCTTATTTGTAAGATAGTAATTAGAGTTTCCCTAATTCTATCATAGTATATTGTAGTTGTTATTGATCATGATGTTAAATGTATTTTTTATTCTAACTTTATTATTATTATTTTATTTTAATTATTTTTTTATTATTATCTTATTTTATTTCTAGTCAATTTATTTTAAAATTATTGTAAACCGCTTTGTTCAATCTTGTATTGGTGAAACAGTATATAAATGTGTTAAACAAATAAATAAATAAAATGGTTTTGTTAAATTGGAAAAATACTGCATCCAATATAATAGGATTTCTGGGTGGGTTGTAATGCTGGGACCTGTTAATTGATATTTAATGTATAACCAGATTGGGTTATACTTTTTTAGTTATTTGTATTTTAAATCATGGGAAGCTTGAATTCTTATATTCCTGTTGAGTTGCATTAGTGTGTTTGTTATTCTGTTACTTGGAGACTTTGTTTTGTTTGCTCATTTTTAACTGAATAAAAATATCTGAACTAAAAAAAATGTGTAGTTTGATATAGGCCCTGTCCCCTCTATCCCAATCTCCATACCTTTGGTGAATTCCCCCAATTTATAATCTCTTATCCACTCCTTAATCCCCAAACCCTTGTCTAGATAGACCTCATGTTTCAGTGGGTCCCAGATCACCCCCTGTGGTTTCTGGCCTGTCACCTCCCCACTTCAAAATGGTGCCAGCTGGCCACATTGATATATTTGCCCCATCATATGAGAGGGCTGTGGGGGCTGGAGGTGGGCTAAAGTAGGGGGGGGTCCCATCAAAAGGGTGGTAAGGTTTGGGATAGAGGAACTGTACCCAACATGCTACACGTTTATTCATTTATTTTATATTTTGGCCATCTCAAAGTGCAGTGGGAATGTGGAAGGGGGGGGGGGGGGTCTATCAAGACCCATGGGAATTTTGAATTATTTGGGGAGAGTTCTTGGATTACATGGGGAGGATCTTGAATTCTTGGGGGAATACATTTTTTGGGCTATTCAAGACATTTAAGTCTCTGAAGCATTGGGATGCATGACAGTATCCCAGTGCTCTCAGGTGGGCCGATACAGTAAAGTGCGCTCCGGTGGAGTGCACTGCTAGCCTGGGTTTGGACACGCATTTTCGACAATTTCTTATGTTCTTATGTTTGTTTTATTTTATTTAGAATTTTTTATATACCGATATCCATTTGCACATCGTATCAGTTTACAAATAACTTGGAACTTTTAGGCATAGCCTTGACATGGAACAGTAACAATAACTTTTTGAGACGAACGGTAACTATAACTATATGCTAAAAACAAGGAACTATATAATACAAAGTACAGAAACTCTTGATCATTAAGGTAAGGTGAAGCAAAGTTACAGGATCATTGGCATAGTGATAAAAAGATTAAGATCTGCGAAAACATGTTGTTTACATAAAGTTCAGGAGGAAATGGATCCAGATGGAACTAACAGAAAATAATACAAACATAGGGCCTCATTTTCCAATATCGCATTGGTATTGCATGCGATACCAAAAAGGGGTGTACCTTATGCTAATAAGCATTTGTATTGCAAATTGTGATATCAGCTATGTGAAAGGCTGTTATCACAAGTTGCACTATTAGCCCAATTTGGGCTTACATTGTGGTTCATAATAGGCCTGTTTCAGTATGATGCAGGCTGAGAGAGGGAGAAACTTACCGTAGTGCTGCCTCCCTAGACAGGTATTTGTATCCCTATGGGAGGCCCACCTAGTAACTCGAGGTGAGGGTTAAGTATTAGTGTAGGGGGTTAGGGGCCACTTTCACATTCAACATGAGACGTACGAACAGAACAGTGGTCTCTTGTGAAGATTTGATGACCTACGGAGTGAGGAAACTCACTCCAAGATGAGATTTGTTCAATGTTCTCTCCACCTAGCTTGATGGACTCTCTACCTGGGTAACAACAGGCCTGTCAGGAAACATCATGAACTGCGATAAACCTTTACCAGCCTGTAACGCAAATGAAAGAGGTGTAGTTATTGGCCGCACTAACAGTGCAGCTGTTTCGCAGCACACGATAAATCCTCCCTACTTTACATTTGCTCCACCCCCTGAATACAAAATTCGCAAATCGCGTTAACTGCTGTTAGCGCGATTTGCGGAATTATCACACGCGGTAACTCCTTGGAAAATGAGGCCCATAATTCTGAGAATAAGTTGCACGAGTTTCAGTTCTTAAAATCTGGCCAGATAAGTTAGGGGCATTCCAGAGGAGCAGTTAGCCAGAGCAGTTATCCAGCTAACTCTGATATTCAGTTAGCCGGATAACTTATCCAGTTAATTCTGGTTGCCCCATAGACTTATCTGACTAACTTTAGGATAGCTGGGTATATTCAGCAATGTGCCTGAGCCACTGAAGAGATAGGCTAAGAGGGAGATTTACTAAGCAATGATATTTAATATGAGTTAAATTTAAATATAGTTGTGTGATATTGCACAATATAAATAAAGATTTCCTCCCTTTATGGAAATAAGCTGCTTTGCATGCATAAAATGCCTAATGCATTGAAAGTAGCTTAAGCATAGGCAGTCCAGTGCAAATAAAATAAAGTGGCCAACTTAGAAAAAAGTTAGCCCTGTTATTTTATTGCTATGGAGGAAGGTGTAGATAAATTTCTTCTGGGAGTGCTGGGCCACTAATGTAGGTCTCAGACAATCCCTTAGAAAATGTAAAGAGCCAAGTTGCCCAATACATCCCCCCCAAAGGCATCAAGAATGACCCCAAGTGTCGATGTTGAACCCAGTGGGACCCCCAGCCCCTACCGCCTGCCGCTTCCTAGTGAAGTGGCCCTCTGAAAAAATAGCTCTTCCAGCACAGTGATGGCCCTTACCTGCAACCCCCGTCCCCTTCAAATTGCAAAGTGCCATGATAGGCCCCCCACCACATCAGTACCCCCCTTCCAAATTAAAAAAAAAAACTAGTGTCTGGTGGCCCTCCTATTCCTTCCAACCCCCGTACCCCTAAAAGTATAACCCTGATGATCTAGGAAGGGCAGATACATCCCCACTCCTCCCCTTAAGCCCAATATCTAGCAAATGGTCATCAATTTGCCAGATAGTCCCAGGTCCAGTTGACACCATTGTTCAAAATGGCACTGATCCAACCTTGCCCCACCACGTGAAAGGGACAAGGTCCAGGGATTGGACCTAGACCAAGCAGTAGGGGTAGAGAAAAACTTCATAGTTGTATATATTGTTTTTAGAGTTTAACTTTCATTTTTCCCTTTACTGCGCAGGCCATATTTTAAGTAATTTTTTCTTTTTCACATAACATAGGCTACCTTTTCTTAACTTTCCTTTGTGATTTTTATAGGAGAATTCTTAAAACTTCCAGATCAGATAAATACATATCTGGCCCGATTTTAAAAGGGCCATGCATGTAAATAACAGGGGTTTACGTGTGGCCGGGCCTTGTGCATGCCGTGCACATTTTTGGAAGGGCCTGGCCACCCAGTGTAACCCAGTTATGCCCTGAAGGGCCAGGCCTCTCCAAAGGGGCAGGCTGGGGGGGCGGGGTATGGACAGGGAGAGGCAGGGTGGGGGGTGGGCTGGGACAGCGCCATTCAATACTGTCCCAGGGAAGTGCATGCCAGCAGCAGGCCAACATGCATGACTTACTTCTCATCAGAGCAATTAAGTTACCTAACAAAAAAAAAGGGTAGGTAGGGGTTAGGGGGTCAGGTGGAGAGGGGGAAAGGGGGAAGGTTAGGTAGAGGGTTAGGAAAGTTCCTTCCGAGTCCGCTCCTAAACTGGAGTGGACTGGGAAGGAACTGGAAAAAAAGGCTGACTGCATCGCCGTACGTAATTTGAACCTTCCCTCCTTTGGTGCGTGTGCTGGGAATCGTGCGCACATGGATGCGCGTGGGTCTTAAAATCGACCCCACATTTCTAAAACCCCTTAATTGTTATAAAACAGAAGATTTAAGAATGTATATTCTTTTCTCCAATATTGTCATTTTTTTTCTTTACGGCTTCTTCAAATGAAATATATTTTACTGCGTTAAGTAAGTTTATTATTATTTTTTATTCTGACCCCTTTGTCTTCTTTTCAGGTTTTCATTTTGAAATGAGTATCAGAGCTCTGATAATAATGTATGTGTTTGTATGAGATTTCTATCCTATGTTGTTTTTAAAACTGAGAATGTTTATTTGTGATCTGCTTTGATTGACTAAGTTGGAAATAACTGACAAAACAAATTGCAAATAAATGAATAAATAAAAAATGTAATGTAGTATACAAGTAAGTGTACGTGAGCTCACAAGTTTGCAAGAGTTATGTATTTTGGGTGCCTGGTTGAAGATTGTAGTTCTGTGCTGTGGTAGCAGCAGTCTGTCACATTCTCCATTGTCTAACTTCATATTCTTTGAGTTCTCTGGCAAGAAATATTCAATAAAAATATGCAATTACATTTATGCATGAATCTCCCTTTCCCCTTCTTCAACAAAGATATATGAGCATGTACATCATTGCTGGATCACTTATACATGTTGTTATGATCCGGAAGTGGATCCTTAGGCCGACCTTTGTTGGGAAGCGCTCGGAAGGCAGACACGCACAGCCGTAGATGGATCTTCGCCTGGAAACCCGTGAAGCCCCCAGAGGAGCTGTGAACGCCCGGGTCGCTAGGACTTAGGTGGCTTCACCCTGGAAGTCCAAGGTCCCCCCCGGAGGAGCCCGTAGGGACCCGGACTGCTGGGACTTAGGAGAGGACTGGCGTGGAAGAAAACCCGGACCGGAACTGGAACAGGAGTGAAGGCAGGAGAGAGAGAGACGAACCGTGATCAAGGCAGGCAGCTGGAGTCAGGAGCGAGAAGACAATCCGTGGTCAAGGCAGGCAGCAGGAATCAGAAGCGAGAAGACAATCCGGGGTCAAGGCAGGTTGCAGGAATCAGAAGCGAGAAGGCAATCCGTGATCAAGACAGGCAACAGGAATCCGAAACAGGAATGCTGAGACTGACAAGCAGAAACAGGAGCACCTGGAACAGCAACTAACCCACAGAAGTGACCTCGTTGCAAGGCAAAGCAGGAAGAACAGAAGCCGGCTTAAATTCCCCGCTGGTGCTGACGTCAGACAGGGGGGCGGTTCAGCACATCCGGGTGCTGGGCCGTCAAAAGCCCGCCCTTCGCGCGCCGCGCGCGTTCCCCCATGGGGAGGGAGTCATCTGTGGGGCTCGGCGGCGTCTCCCACGCAGAGAAGCCCGTCGCCATGCGGCCAGGCCGGCCCTGTATCCCGCGACTCGCGGCCGAACACCGGACCCCGCTGAGGAGGTAAGGGCCCGGCCGAGCGCCGGCTATAACAGTACCCCCCCTCTTACGCCCCCTCCGCAGAGGCCCTGGCTTTCTGGGATTGTCCTGATGGAATTGAAGTGAGGAGGGACTTGTCCAAGATGTTCCGAGCCGGTTCCCAAGAATTCTCCTCGGAACCGCAACCCTCCCAAGCTAGAAGGTACTCCCAACGACGGGCGTGGAAACGTACATCCAGTACTTCCCGAACTTGATACGTGGGTTCTCCAGTGGAAGAAGAAGATAGCGCATCAGTAGTTGGTCGATGGAACCGTGAGAGCACCACAGGCTTTAGTAGAGAAACGTGGAACACGTTATGTATGCAGAGAGAAGAAGGAAGACGAAGTCTGTAGGGGACCAATCCAATTCGTTCTGCTATTGGAAAGGGACCGCAGTATTTCGGTGCCAACTTACGAGATCGGTTAGGTAACTGTAGATTTCTGGTACTTAACCATACCTTGGTACCAGGTAAAAACACTGGCGCTGGTCGTCGGTGGCGATTGGCGCTTCGTTGAGCTCTTTCCGCGGCCGTGGAAAGTCTTCGTTGGATTACTTTCCAGAGATGATGGAACTGACGGGCTACTTTCAATGCAGCTGGTGAAGGAACGGTAATTGGTACAGGTACTGGAGGTCTTAGATGGCGACCGAATACTATCTGAAAGGGTGTTTGCCCAGTAACTGAGTGTGTATGATTGTTATAGGCGAACTTGGCCCAGGGAAGCAGGGAAACCCAGTTAGTCCCTTTCTCGGAGATGAAACTTCGGAGGAAAGTCTTTAATGATCGATTCGTGCGCTCAGTTTGTCCATTACTCTGAGGATGAAATGCAGTGGACAAATTCAGCTGTACCCCAAATTTCTTGCAAAGGGCACGCCAAAAACGGGCGGTGAATTGCGGTCCTCTGTCAGATACGATGCTTTGCGGAAGACCATGGGCCCGAAAGATGTGCTACGTGAATAGTAGCGCTAGCTCAGGCGCCGAAGGTAGTTTGGGCAGTGGTACCAGATGAATCATCTTTGAGAAGCGATCCACGGTGACCCATATCACCGAGTTACCCTCAGATGGTGGTAGGTCCACTACAAAATCTGTGGCGATGTGGGTCCATGGCTCAGTGGGGTATGGGTAATGGCTGTAGAACACCCCAAGGTCGTCCACTGGGAGGTTTTTGTCTTGCACAGACTGGACATGAATCTACGTACAGGCGCACATCCTGTCGTATCTTGGGCCACCAATAGTAGCGGTTTAGAAGATCGAGTGTCCTTTCTCTTCCGGCGTGACCCCCGGAGAGGGAGTCGTGAGCCCAAGCGAGGACTTTCTTGCGATCTCTGCGAGCGACCACTACCCGCCCTAGAGCAGACACTGTGATACTGGCTACCTGGATCTTGGCAGGATCGATGATGTGTTGAAGGACATCTTCCTTTTCTTCCCGCACTTCGTAACGAGACAGAGCATCCGCCCGGACGTTCTTCGAAGCTGGACGATATTTCAAGACGAAATCAAACCGGTTAAAGAAAAGCGACCAACGCACCTGTCTCAGATTAAGCCGTTGGGCTTGATTCAGGAACTCTAAATTTTTGTGATCCGTGTAAATGGTCACCGGATGAAGGGACCCCTCCAGCCACTGTCCCCACTCTTCCAGCGCCAATTTAATCGCTAACAACTCCTTGTCTCCTATTCCATAGTTGCCTTCAGCTGGGGTGAACTTCCTGGAGAAGTAGGAGCAGGGTAGAAGGTGTCCGGAACTAGAGTTCTGAGACAGGACCGCCCCCACGGCTATACTAGAGGCATCCACCTCCACGAAGAAAGGCCGTGTTGGGTCCGGATGTCGTAAACAGGTGTCCTGGAGGAATGCCTCTTTTAAGTCTTCAAAGGCTTTACAAGCCTCTTGAGGCCATACTCGAATGTCTGCACCCTTTCTGGTCAGAGCAGTTAGGGGTGCCACTAATCGGGAATACTGAGGAATGAAGTGTCTGTAGAAGTTTGCAAACCCCAAAAAGCGTTGCAGGGGCTTTAGACCCACCGGACGGGGCCATTTCCGGATGGCGGACACTTTGCTGGGGTCCATACGGAATCCGGTTGCTGAGACGATATACCCTAAAAAGGGCAGCGACTCTTGTTCAAAGAGACACTTCTCAAATTTTGCATATAAATGATGGTCCCGCAAGATCTGGAGCACTTGTCGAACGTGTTGCCGGTGGGAGGACAAGTCTGAAGAGTGAATGAGGACGTCATCCAAATACACAATAACGCATGAGTGCAGTAAGTCCCGAAGAATCTCGTTCATTAAGGGGCAGATTTTCAGACTCCGCGAATAGGCCTACTTTTGTTTGCGCTCCAGGCGCAAACAAAAGTACGCTGGATTTTAGTAGATACGCGCGGAGCCGCGCGTATCTGCTAAAAACCTGGATCGGCGCGCGCAAGGCTATCGATTTTGTATAGCCGGCGCGCGCCGAGCCGCGCAGCCTACCCCCGTTCCCTCCAAGGCCGCTCCGAAATCGGAGCGGCCTTGGAGGGAATCCTCTTACACCCTCCCCTCACCTTCCCCTCCCTTCCTCTACCTAATCCACCCGCCCGGCCCTGTCTACACCCCCCCCTTACCTTTCTCCGGGGATTTACGCCTCCCGGAGGGAGAAGTAAATCCCCGCGTGCGAGCGGGCCTCCTGCGCGCCGGGCCGCGACCTGGGGGCGGGTACGGAGGGCGCGGCCATGCCCCCGGACCGCCCTGGGCCGTAGCCACGCCCCCAAACCCGCCCCGAAAACGCTGCCGACACGCCCCCGAAACGCCGCGATGACCGGCCCGCCCCCCCCCCGACACGCCCCCGACACGCCCCCCTCCGAAAACCCCGGGACTTACGCGAGTCCCGGGGTCTGCGCGCGCCGGTAGGCCTCTTTGAATGTAGGCATACCGGCGCGCAGGGCACTGCTCGCCTAAATCCGCCCGGTTTTGGGCGGATTTAGGCGAGCAGGGCTCTGAAAATCCGCCCCTAAGTGTTGAAACACAGCGGGGGCATTACACAACCCGAATGGCATCACTAGGTATTCATAATGCCCGTCCCGGGTATTGAAAGCAGTCTTCCATTCATCCCCGGGACGGATACGGACCAAATTGTAAGCCCCACGGAGATCTAGCTTAGTGAAAACTCGGGCTCCTTGAAGTCTGTCTAATAACTCAGGAATTAAAGGAAGCGGGTAGCGATTCTTCTTAGTAATGGCATTGAGCCCGCGGTAATCTATACACGGCCTCAAGGTACCATCCTTCTTGGCAACAAAAAAGAAACCCGCCCCTGCGGGAGACTTCGAAGGCCAGATGAACCCTTTAGCAAGGTTTTCAGCAATATAGTCCGACATTGCCCGAGTCTCGGGCTGAGACAAGGGATATACTCTTCCACGAGGGGGAGTGGAGCCTGGAAGCAGGTCGATAGCGCAATCGAAGGGTCGATGCTGTGGTAACAGTTCCGCTTTCTCCTTGGAAAACACATCTGCGAAGTCTGCATACGGAGACGGTAATAAGGGTCCGGTATTTGCCAGCAGAATCTGTTGCCCCTTCTTAGGTCGAATGCAAGAGTGGAAACATTTGGAACTCCACTGGGTGATCTGAAAATCCTTCCAGCGGATCTCAGGAGAATGTTGCTGAAGCCAGGGTAATCCAAGAACCACCGGATGTACCGATTTTTCCAGAATCAAGAATGAAATCTTCTCGGTGTGAAATAAGCCAGTCTGAAGGATAAGTGGTGTGGTAACAGTGGAAATACGGCCAGACAGGGGTGTACACTGAATCGAAGTAACCCTTAAGGGGGGTTCTCGAAGCTGTGTGGCGAGTTGAAGCTGTTGTACCAAATCCTTCGTAATAAAGTTCCCTCCAGCCCCGGAGTCGATGAGGGCCTGGGTCTGAAAAGAACCACCGGGATATCTCAAGGTCACTGGTACAGTACATTGAGGAGCTGCATTGAGGCAGCCTAGGGAACACTCCTCTCGAACACCTAGGCACGGGAGTTTTCCGCCCGTTCCTTACATTGTGCGAGGAAGTGACCTTTACCACCACAGTACAGGCACAGCCTCAGATCGCGACGACGCTGCCTCTCCTCGGGCGACAAAGATGACCTCCCAAGTTGCATGGGTTCCTCCGTGGAAGTTTCAGCCGGAGCATTGGGACCCCGAGACCCCGAGTTCGCTGACCTGGATGGCACAGAAGAGAATGAGGGCAATCGTCGAGGAGGACGCCCCTCCTTAGCTCTTTGTTGAAGCCGCCGGTCAATGCGTCCTGCCAAGTCGATGAGGCCTTTAAGGTCCTCCGGGAGGTCGCGGGCCGCTAACTCGTCCTTGATCCGGGCTGCCAGACCCTCCAGGAACACGCCTCGGAGAGCATCATCTTGCCAGCCTACTTCTAGGGCGAGCGTGCGAAACTCCAGAGCATAATCTGCAAGGGGCCGCGAGCCCTGCCGGAGCTGGAGCAGCTCTGAGGTCACAGACGTCAGACGTGCAGGTTCATCGAAAGCTGCCTTGAAATCCTCCACAAATCGATTTAAATTACTCAATGCCGGATCATTCTTCTCCCACATGGGAGATGCCCAATTCAATGCCCGCCCATCCAGGAGCGAAAAGATATAGGCCACCTTGACGCCATCCGATGGGAACTGATTGGGCAGGAGAGCAAAACGCACGAAACATTGGTTTAAAAAACCGCGGCAAGCCTTGGCATCTCCGGAGTATCGGGACGGAGCCGGAAGCTGCGTAGGCGAATGAAGTGTTACCACTGGAACTGGTGCGGGTGCAGGTACCGGAACCGGAGCCTGAGGTTCGGCGTCCATGCGCGCAGCCAAGCGTTCCACGGTGGCAGCCAGGGAGTCTAACACTTGTTGTTGCTGGACCAGAGCTGAGCCAGACCCGGGATGGCCTGTAGGCCGGCGAGGTCTGCCGGATCCATGGCCTTGCAAACTGTTATGATCCGGAAGTGGATCATTAGGCCGACCTTTGTTGGGAAGCGGTCGGGAGGCAGACACGCACAGCCGTAGATGGATCTTCGCCTGGAAACCCGTGACGCCCCCAGAGGAGCTGTGAACGCCCGGGTCGCTAGGACTTAGGTGGCTGGAAGTCCGAGGTCCCCCCAGGAGGAGCCCGTAGGGACCCGGACCGCTGGGACTTAGGAGAGGACTGGCGTGGAAGAAAACCCAGACCGGAACTGGAACAGGAGTGAAGGCAGGAGAGAGAGAGACGAACCGTGATCAAGGCAGGCAGCTGGAGTCAGGAGCGAGAAGACAATCCGTGGTCAAGGCAGGCAGCAGGAATCAGAAGCGAGAAGACAATCCGGGGTCAAGGCAGGTTGCAGGAATCAGAAGCGAGAAGGCAATCCGTGATCAAGACAGGCAACAGGAATCCGAAACAGGAATGCTGAGACTGACAAGCAGAAACAGGAGCACCTGGAACAGCAACTAACCCACAGAAGTGACCTCGTTGCAAGGCAAAGCAGGAAGAACAGAAGCCGGCTTAAATTCCCCGCTGGTGCTGACGTCAGACAGGGGGCGGTTCAGCACATCCGGATGCTGGGCCGTCAAAAGCCCGCCCTTCGCGCGCGCGCGTTCCCCCATGGGGGAGGAGTCATCTGTGGGGCTCGGCGGCGTCTCCCACGCGGAGAGCCCGTCGCCATGCGGCCAGGCCGGCCCTGGATCCCGCGACTCGCGGCCGAACACCGGACCCCGCTGAGGAGGTAAGGGCCCGGCGAGCGCGGCTATAACACATGTTGCAAGTGATCTTTTGGCTTGGTGTTCATGTTTTATGCTTTTATTTGTTCATGTTTCCGTTGTGTGCAAATACAAAATGGATGTTGTATGCTTTTGTTTCTTATGCTGGAAGATTGGTGTGAGCCACTTTTTCAAAAATCTTGAAAACGTGTAACATAAATCTGAAAATTAAATTATTGGTGATATTAGTTACAAGAAAAGAAACTATGAAATGTGTAATTGTGTTTCCAAGTTTCAACATCTACCTATTTCATTCTTAGATTAATCGGGGATGTTATTAAAGCTTAAGAGAACTGCACACATATTGTTATGAATGGTTTCGCTTGCTCTACTTTCATACAGGTAGGAACAAAGATTTCTTTTATTTGGGATCCATTCAATATTCAATTTTCTCTGTTTTCTCCTTTGACCTTTTATTTTTAGGACCTTAAAATGATTTTTAACTTCTGAGTTACTCCTCATAAAACGTTCACAGGTCTGTGCTAACTGTGCCACTCTGTAACTGACTATAGAGTAAGCCCTGTATGAACATTTCTACTACTGATCTGTTTCAGGTCACCAGTATCAGTTTCTTCATTTCAGAGTTTATTTCATTCTTAAAATATATTGGAAATAGTCTTTCTCACATGTATTCCTCCTATTTAGAGCAAAATATGTTTGTTTGTTTTCCTCTAATTCTGCTAAAGAATATTTGTATCTACTTCTCTCATATTCAAAATCCTTTTTGTTTTATTTTTTTACCTTATGAGAATTATACTTATAAGAGATTATGGTCCAGATTCATTTTTAATATTTCACTTTGTGTGTTAAATCTGTTTCATTCACATTCCACCATTCTCTATATTATTCCTAATTTGAATTTCAGGACCCTGGACAGCTCTCAGCTCCAACCCCCTTTCCTCCCCCAGACTGCTTTTAAATGTAACATCTAATTTTAAATATCACTGAGAAATGGCCTCTCAATAGTAATTCTGTCCCCTTCACTTCCCAATGGTCTTTTGACCCCCAACTATAATTCTCCCAGAGTTCAAGGTCACTAGCTCGAGCTATCCTCAGTGCAGCTCATGCTGAAAACGTTCTCTTTAATTCCTTCTCCCTGCCCCAGGCTTGTCTTCCAGTCTGGGCAAATTTGTTTGTGGCACCTTCAGCAATGCGAGCACTTTTGGGATCATTGCAAGTAACTGGCACCTCACCGAAGGCATAGAATAGTGGTGGGAGCTTCCTTGAGAGGTTACTCGCTGCCTCTACTGCTCTTCTTACACTGCTCTGGGATTCCTGCAGTGGAAGTTCAATGGCTCCCAGATCTGGTCTTGATTTGAGGTGAGCCACTGACTTTACCATTGCATGTGCTAGGGACCAGCCTTCAGTCAAAGCACAGCAGCGGGAGTTGAGTGTCAATATTTCTGCTGCCTCTGTCCACAACAATAGTGGGAGTTAAAGGAAACACTTTCTGCTACTTCCCTCAGTCAGCTCAACACTAGTGTCTTCTTTGCCTGATCCTGCCTGATGACTGGACCATGGCAGGAAAAGAAAATAAATAATAATAAAAAAATATTGGGACGTGGGGTGGGCATGAAAGGGCCATCATCCCCAAGCTGGGTAAGAAAACTCTTTAAAAAAAAAAATCATTATTCTAATTCACTCATCCCTGGAGATTTTTTTTTTATATGAATAATAATTAGTTCCACCCAGCTGGTGTCTTCTTTTTAATCTGCTGACACATATTCCTTGGGAGTTTGTTAAAACAGTAGTTTAAGTCATCAGGGTACCAGTATCTATGTGCAGAGCCTCATGATGCATATATAAGGAGAACAATTATAAAATACATTTACTTAGGTAGCTGGGTTTGCCCATCTAAACTGGCTATCTAAAAATTACACATCTCTCAGTATAATTAAAAGTGCATGCAGGGTTCTGTAGAATGCCTACTGTTAGCCAGAAAGATGGGAGCCATTCCTGGGGGCTTGGTTTTTTTTTTTTTTTGGGGGGGGGGAGGCAGGGGGAAATGGAAAATAACACACATATGTTGTATTTTCAAATCTATGCACATTATTTTCCATATAAATTGTACCTGCTGGAAATGTATTAGCAAAGGTTTGCGGGTACTTTGCATCCACCTATATACACATTGGCCTTTGAAAAATAGGTACAAGATCCACATGTACTTTGCATGTAGGTAGACAGTTGTCTTCAAATGAATTACAGTAAAATGAGTGCTACAATTCATGTTAGTATTTCTCCTTGGCTTTGATTTTGTGGAAGTAACAGTCGCTTTTATTCTTTTGCTGTTATTAAATAATCCAGTGTTGTAATACCTGCATATACTGCATTTAACAAGCTGAATAGTAAATCATGTCATAATTCCAAGCTATTTGCAAAGCTAATGTGAATAGTATGTTTATAATGTATATGAACAGAGGGAAAACAGTACTTTAACCATAGAAATGGGCCTTTACCAAATCGTCTGCCCAATGAGCAGGTATTTATTGATTGATTTGATTTATATTCTGCTTTAAACTAATGTGTGTATGTTCTGCATGTGCCTACATTTTCCCACACTGAACAGAAGCATTCCCGGGGCTGGATTTTGGAAAGAGTTTTCATTGCTACATTTACAAAAGTATGTGCCTATATTTTCTCCTAAAAAAAAATCCTCTGCATACACAATTAGCAGGTGTAATTGTGTGTGTAGAGTTTTAGTGGGATAATTTTCAAAGCAAAATCAGATGTGTACTTTCCTGTGAAAATTTGTGGAAAGAATTCTCGCGATTGACTTCAAATTTTTATTTATTTATTTTTTTTTTACAAAAAATGATCCTCCTTAATGAATATAATAATAGGGCAATATGCATGGCAAGTTTCCCAGGTAAAATTATCTTTTCTGTAAATTGCAGTTCCTTGTGTACATAAAAGTATGTGCAGGGTTTCACAGCAAACACACACCTTCAGGTGGAGTAAAGGGATGTGTCCCTGGGAGTGGGGAAGAGGACACAAGTCAATCAGGTTTTTAAAATTACTTGCATCATTTTTCTGCGAATTTTCACCCACAGGAAAAAGCAGGTGGAAAATCTGCATGTACTTATATCTGTGGGCAGTTGTCAAACAAAACTACCCATGTATTTTGCTTTGAAAGTCATCTACAAAAATCCACAGGTATCAAAGTTGAAAAATTGCTCCTATACTTAAGGACATGGTAGAAAAAACTGTAAAGTTTCAGTTGCTTTTAATATAATAACACTATGGCCTGAATTCCTCAATCATTAGATGACTGCAAACTGTATTTTATTGCATTCCTGTTTTCATATACTTCTACACAATTACAAACAAAAACACAATCCTGATCAGGGTAATTATGATGAAATATATCTGAATAAATGTTCTTAGCAATTGATAGTGAGTTGTGGATGTTGAAACATGGATGGGATATGCCATGTTTAATAGATTTTATTCCTGCATATAAAGCAAACCAAGTCGGTTCGATAGCATTTTGAGAAATGCTAATTGACATAACAGACAAATATGAGACTGTCGAATCCTACAGCAAAGAAATCAAATTTAATAAGTATTGATAGGGTAGAGAAATATCAGTTATTTTCATCATGTTTTATTTTTATATGACATATACATTCACATCATAGAATACAATCTATGTACAGCTTTTTTGATCCATCTAGCAGCAAGTTGTGCAGAATGTCATATTATGCACAATAATTTGTACCTCATGAGCACAGAATGTATAACTTAGAATATATAATGCACAATTAGTGGCGGAGAGAGGTTTAGGGGTTTACAGGATTTTCTTGTTTTGTTTGCCTTTCCTTTTGCTGGTGGGTGGGTTTCATTTCCTTTTTTTTTCCTTAAGTGCATGGCTATTTTACAATACTGCACACTACAGACATCAATCGACTACTCAAGCCTACCCTAACCAACCCCCCCCCCCCCTCCAACTTTTAAAACTTTAGAAAAATACCCCCTGGCTTACCCTGTATGAAACCCATCCCAGAGACTCTTCTGGAACTTACCCCATCACTCACATGCTCCAAAGGGGGCATTAGTGATCCTCAGGAACTCCTGCCCCACCGCAGACATACCTCAAAATGGCTCCAGCTAACCTTAGGCTATTAAGGGATTTTACCATTTTCCAAAAGGGTACAGGGTCAGCCACCACTGTTTTGGAAGAATGGCTGTGGTGGGGGGAAAGGATTGGCTGGAGGTTTGTTCCCCCTTTGGACCCTACATGTGATCGGTTGAGGTTTGGTGGGGGAGAATCAAGGAGTGCCCAGGATGGGGAGGATACAGGAGAAGCTAGGGGAACTTTTTATAAACTTAAAAAAGGGTTTAGTTGGTGGTGCGGGGGTTTACAGATAAACAAAATGAAAAAAAAGAACAACATTTCAATTGCTTTTCTTTCATTTCATTTAAAAAATGAAACAGAAGGAAATAGGAAATGTCGACATCTCTCTTAATTTTAAATGAAAGCGTGTCCCTAAAGAAGCTGGGATTGATATTGTAATCTCTTGATGCTACACTTTGAAAGCAACTATTTTCCAGACTATTGAATTAACCCCAAAGGGGGCCTATGCAATGAAGCTTAAAGGGCGATTTTAAAAGTGCTGCGCGGGCACAAATTCAGAGCTGCGCGTGCATGTAGTGCTTGTTCATGCCAGGGTGATTTTTATAAACCTTGCACATACGCGTGCAAGTGCTGATGCGTTAATATTTAGGATTGTGTGAAAGATTTGACATCTCCCTCCCCCCCCCCCTGCAATATCAGTAATTTCCCCATGGCAATCTCATTAACTCTCCCCCCTCATTATGAGCAATTCCAAGGCATCATCTGGTAGCTACATCCCGCCGCGCCCCCCCCTTGAGGGACCAATCCCGCCTGATCTCCTCCCACTCTTCACATGACAGGGGTGAAGGATTCCTAGCAGTATCACTTTGTGGTTGCAGCAGTGTTGGCAAGAGGGCTCTGACATTCCTCCTGCCTGTGGAGATGAGGGATCCTCCAGACTGGTAGGCACTTATTTTGAGTGCTATAAATACAATTACTTCAAATTGCAGGAAAGGCCACACATTTTTAATTCACAGAAAAGCATGAAAATAGAGCTAGGAGAAATAATCATGTATGGCTACTGAGTTTTCAGTTTCAATCATGGTACTCCCTTGTAATCAATTGTTTTCCGTATTCAGGCCGTCCTCCTCATATTCTCTTTTTCTCATTTTTAAATTACTTACAGATAAAACAAAATGGGAGAAGCTGCAACTATTCAAACTGGCCACTAATCCAACGGTATAGTCTATCATTGTTTCGACCTTGTGTGTGAGACACTATAACTGCTTTAAACTGTGGTATGCATATTTTTAAATCAGAGCTGCTATTAAAGAATGTCATTAGCTTTTTTTTCATCACTACCCAATGTGGGCTGCACTTTGATATTTCTTCATCTGGGGAAATGCGCTGCCATGAAACTTTCCTTCCACATTAAGGCTGGTTATGTTATATGAATGCAAAAGCAGCGGAATTCAAAAGGGCCTGGTGGGACCAACGCAGGGAATCCCTGCTGACTGGAAAATAGAAATGAAGACATGGAGGGGAGTCACATTTCTGTTGCATTTATAGTTTGCATTCAGGCATGGGGATGGTCTGCATGGATAATTTTATATCATCAATAAAATTTGATCTCATCACTTGTTTATGATCATTTATGAAAATATTAAAAAGCAGCAGTCCTAGTACAGTTCCCTGGATCACACCTCCATTCACATTTCTCCATTGACCATTTAGCCCTGTTTTCTATCAGTTCACAATAGAACATCGCCTCCTATCCCACGCCAGGAACCTTAGCAGGAGGGACTTCCCCTACATGCAGATGGAGACTAGAGATGTGAATCGTGTGATCGATCGTCTTAACGATCAATTTTGGCTGGGGGGGGAGGGAATCTGATCGTCGCGGTTTTGTTTTTTTAAAAATCATTTAAATCGTAAATCGGGGGAGGGCGGGAAAACCGGCACACTAAAACAACCCTAAAACCCACCCCAATCCTTTAAAATAAATCCCCCACCCTCCCGAACCCCCCCAAAATGTTTTAAATTACCTGGGGTCCAGTGGGGGGGTCTCGGTGTGATCTTCCACTCTCGGGCCACGGCTGCTTTAATAGTCACGAGCGCAGGAGATCGCTCCCGGACCCCCGCTGGACCCCCAGGGACTTTTGGCCAGCTTGGGGGGACCTCCTGACCCCCACAAGACTTGCCAAAAGTCCAGCGGGGGTCCGGGAGCGACCTCCTGCACTCGGGCCATATTGCAAAATGGCGCCGGCCGTATGGCCGTATTGCCGTATTGCAAAATGGTGCCGGCCAGACATAGTGCTGCTCCTGCTTGGGCTTGCACTACTCTCTGAAGTGCCCGCTGTTTCCTCCTCTGCTTCATGCCTAATCTCTCTCTGCCTATGGCTCTCCTGTTCATGGAGGTTTACTAACAGCATGTGAACAGGAGAGCCGTAGGCAGAGAGAGATTAGGCATGAAGCAGAGGAGGAAACAGCGGGCACTTCAGAGAGTAGTGCAAGCCCAAGCAGGAGCAGCATTATGTCAGCGACAGCTAGTACTTCCTCCTCCACTTCAGTACGCCAAAGCCATGTTGCCCATGTTGCCCATAAAGAATCATCTGTTCTGGAACGGGCTAGAGTGAAAGCAGCTGGCAAGAAAGACTCAGCCCAGCCAAGCAAAGGAGATACCATCACAAATGTCAGTGACACGGTATCTCACAGAGCCCATAGAGGACATGCAGACAGATCCGCTGGCATATTGGGCACAAGTCCACTGGACACACCTCGCCAAAGTGACTCAGTGATATCTGTCATGTTCACCAACCAGTGTGCCCAGTGAATGTGTATTTTCAATGACAGGGGATATCATGAGCCCTCACCACTCAAGGCTGGCACCAGAGTTGATGGAAATGCTAGTGTTTTTGAAAATAAACATGCCTTTGCTTGGGTTTCCAGATCTTCCCTGTGAATAGCAAGATGAATAAAACAATTTAAAGTCTTGCAGCAGCTCCAACTGCCTCATATGCTCCAGATAATATCAGCACATGTACCTGACCTCAACCGCTGTGCCTGTCCGTCCAGCCCTTACGTCACTACAAGGGCCTGACCCCAAATGCTGTGCCTGTCTGACCAGCCCTAATGTCAATACAAGGGCCTGACCCCAAACACTGTGCCTTTCTGTCCAGCCCTTACAGCACTACAAGGGCCTGACCTCAACTGATGCGCCTGCCCGTCTAGCCCTTACGTCACTACAAGGACCTGACCCTAAACACTGTGCCTGTCTGTCCACTGTCCAGCCCTTATGTCACTACAAGGGCCTGACTCCAAACACTGTGCCTGTCTGAGTTTAGTTCCAGTATCTCTAATTTCTGTTTCATGTATTTGTGCATCACTTTCTTTCAGAAAATTATTTTTCTTGTTTTGCAACATTTGGAATGTAAGAACATAAAAAGCTGACTTAAGATGTTTGGAGCTTGCATATTTCATATGCTCAATAGTTTTCATGACCTTCATAATATGGGCCATTTTCCCTAAATCTTTCTTAGGTGCCAACATTAATGTTTCTAGTACTATAGAGAACTGGTGGTAGTTGTACTCTAGTTCATCCTCTGTGTTCCCATAGTTTACAGAGGCACTGTGTAGGGTACAAAGTCAACAAAGTTTGATAATTTAGATTTGGACTTGAGTAGCAATTTTCTTATTTCTGAGAGCTCTTCAAGTTCCGTTGACATCAGCTGAAGTGCATAAGTACAGTTAATAGCTTCTGGGTATTCACAAATAATCTCCAGCTCAGTTCTTACTTCACAAAGGGCAGTCTCTATTTCTCCAAAAGCATCCTCTGTTGAATTATCTTTCACAAATGAAAAAGATGCAATTTTCTTCCTGCAGTGAATCACTTCAGGAAGAAGTGACAGATCAAACCACAATATATCTGCACAAAGGAAAGGGAACTCTCCCCGGGTATAGTCTGTCTCTTGATACCCGCTGACACATGTTGAACCAGAACTGCTGTTCACATGGAAACCTCCTCCATGAACACTTTCCGAGTCTCGTGCCCTACTCTCGTGGTGAACCCATTTCAGGGAGCCCTTTCCTGTGCAAAGGAAAGGGAACACTAGTTCTGAATCTATTAAATGGGAAGTTAAGTCACTAAAAGTTCTGTAACAGACTATCATTAAGGAAAATCGGCTGTTATCGTATAAAATAGAAAGCTTGGAAAATCTTATGAGAGGGACAAATCTGAAGTTTCTTAATTTTCTTGCTATAATATTGAAGGACATGGTGAAAAAATATTTCTTAGAGATACTCAATATTCCAGAACAATCTCTTCCTCCTATTTCTAAAGTGTATTATTTTCCTCCTTTTAAAAGGGAAACTTGCAATACTGCTCAACAGACAGTAATATCAAAAATGAATTTGGAAAATTTAACAGCTTTGTTATATTGAGGGGGTCATCCCTACAGCTTTGATTGTGTCTTTTCTTCAAGAAATCAATAGGGATTGCATTTTATGTTTATTTTTCAGATATCATTTGGAGGTTTTTCTAAACTGTAAGATTGGAATTTTTCTAGATGTAGCTAAACAGACACAGAAAAAGAAGTTAAAAAATTCTAATTGTGAGACCTAGAGTTGTGCATCTGGAGACACTTCTCTTTTTTAAATTCTTCTGTAAATATATCAAATAAAAGGGTAAATCATTTGTATTTTTTCAGCCAGCACAGTTGTCTCTTTTCCTATCTGATAAGATGCTGCCAGAAGAATACTCTCTTCATTCTGTTGTTACTTGAATGGTTTTAGATACACAGGATTGAATCTGCCAATATAATATGTTTGTCTCCATAGGTGATATGCACTTTGATTATATATTTAATTATATTTTCCTTGAATTGTGTCTAGAGACCCCCTTGGTAGACTTGGATTGAGTTTGACAATGAGTATGATTTTTTTTTTCTTTCAGTATTGTTACAGACTTGTCAAATTTTGTTTTCTTAACAAGAGGATTCTTGGCAAATGTATTTGTAAAATTGCATAAATAAATTTTAATAAAAAGGATGCACTAGGAATAAATTCTGTGTCCCTAGCACATCCATGGCATTGGGTGTCCAGGAGATATGGCTGTGCACGGGTTAGGAAAATGGACACTGGTAAATTGAACATCAGTTTTCCTAACTTGACCGCCATCAAGATTTTTTTTTCATGCTGCTTCCTGTGGTTCTTCCTACTTAGTATGAGGATGATACTAAATAGGAGGAATCACAGAAAAGCAGTAATGTCTGCTTTTTTTTTTTTTTTTTTGAGCCCTTGATGTGTGTCCTGAATTAATGTCAGCTCCGGGGATGGGGTTAATTCTTGTGTCTAAAAATATGCACGTTGGTCGCATGGTTATTTTTTGCATTGGGGGCAATATCTAATAGCCTCTTCCTCTTCATCCTGCCAGACCAGTAATCTGTTGTATTCTCCCTCCCACTAGCATATGGGGGCAGAAAATGAAAGTTTCCTCTTTGATGTCACTACCATAAAGGCTGGCCCAGCAGAAGGGAAGTCAGTAGTCTCTGCCCCCAACAGATGGGATGGAGCACAGATGTCGCTGGTCCAGCAAAGTAAGAAGGACCCTAGGGCAAAAGCCTTTCCTAAGATCACTTTCCCTAGGAGCCAGGGCCAGGGTGGGGACCCTGCAGGATATCAGCCTCCATAGGTCTGATCTTCCCTCTCCAGGGAAACCAGTTGTTTTGGTCTCCTGGTTTCTTGACTAAATCGTCTGTGAGAAAAAAAAATAAAAATAAGAAAAGGCGGAGAAACAGCCCAGCTCGAACCATTGCTGCCTCCCTCAGGTATGGACAAGGGGAGGAATTGCACCAGGCTTGGGGCCCAGTGGGTCCCTAGCATCATCGTTGACTCTTTCTGCCGCAATGTGATGGTGAAAACCAGGCCCTGGTGGAGGAAGAGGCAGGGCTGGGCTAGGGAGCACATCCTTTCTTCTGCCTCTGGAACAAGTTTCAGGGCAGTCAAGGCATTCCTTCAAAGCTTCAGAGGGTGGGGCAGCTCCAGGCAAGCAGCATCAGCGACTAGAGCCCCGGGGGAGGAGTAGTCTGCGTTTTCCTTGGACTTCATCTTGGCTATGTACCAAACTTATCTCCAGATGAAAGATAAGCAGAATAAGGTTCCTTCTTGAGGGGAAAAGCCCAAGCCACTTTCCAGGAAGAGACTGTAGGTGAGGAAGAACTGGAAGCTAGGGACTCAGCGGTGTGTTTGTTTAGGACAGATGATCTTGGGCTCTTAATCACAAAAGTCTCGCAGGTCCTAAGTCTGAAAGAGGAAATGCCCAAAGCTAGAATGAAAGGAAATCCCATTTGAAACCTTGCAAATCCTTTCCAATCCATTCAGCAATCCAGGATATGCTGTCAGCAGAGTGAGATATCTAATAGAAGAGCAGGGTAAAGATAGACTTCTGTGTCTGCCTAGAGTAGATGCAAGGATCTCAGCAAAGGCAAAAAAATCTACTCTACCAGTAGAAAGTTGAGCTACCCTGAAAGACCCTCAAGATTGGAAAGTGGAAACGTGACTAAAGAGAGGTTTTGAGCATTCATCCTTGGCCCTCCTGGCAGCTGTTTGGTCTCAACAAGAGATCCAGTGCCGCAAAGATGCAGGACCTTCAGACAATAGGGCGTGGCCAGCCCTAGTGGAATCGGTGCCAGCCTTTGTAGCAGATACTATGTATGACCTTACTAGAGTTTAAGCAAAGTTAGTAGCAACAGAGACCATGGCTAGGTGGCTTTTATGGCTAAAGAATTAGGCGGCAGATTCAGCATCCAAGACCAGGTTAGGAAAGCTACTCTTTAAGAGGAGGCTTCTGTTTGGAGAACACCTAGAAAAGGTGATAAAAAACGAGAGGATCGAGGCCCCATAGGTTACTGGAAGAAAAGCCCAGAGGCTTCTTGAGGGGAGGCAACTGGAGACAGTGGCCCAGCGAGTATAGATAGAGGGGTGGTAGAGGCCAGATCCCTCGCCCAGACAGGATCCTGGGCACATCTCAGCCCTTTTGGGGGAATAGAAGTTTTCCAAAGTAAGGGAACTGACAAGAGAGGTAGCAATTTTAGACCTAATTCTCAGTGGAGCACAGGATTTGGTGAGAGAGGTAATGGTGGTAGGGCCAATTGGCAATAATGATCATAATATGATGAAATTTGAATTAATGACTGGAAGGGGGGACAGTAAGCAAATCCACGGCTCTCATGCTAAACTTTCAAAAGGGAAATTTGAGAAAATGAGAAAAAATTATTAGAAAAAAACTGAAAGGAGCAGCTAAAAAGGTAAAAAGTGTGCAAGAGGTGTGGTCATTGTTAAAAAAAATACCACCCTAGAAGCACGTATGTTTTAAAATCTGCCCCTTAGGGTTTTCCCTATTACCTTTTCTGTTTGTTCCTCCTTCATAGTGCCTTAGGATGTTGATGCTCTTCTTGGTACCACTTTAGCTCTCACACTGCTTTTGAGGGTTCATACTACTATTGTTGGTATGCTCTTTTGAATTCTTGGGGTGTTCTACCCACTCCTGCTGCTTCTTTGCTCCTCTACCTTGGAGGCCTCCTGCCTCTCCTGGTATCCCTTTCTCCCTTTACAGTGCCTCAGGCTCTTCATGCCACTTTTGGTGCCACATTGGCATAGTTTTGATGTGTTGGCTTATCTTCACCCTTATGATGATGTCCACCCACCAGTCTTTTTTAGAATTGATGAGAAAATCCCAATTTGGAGCCCAAAATAGGCTGGAATGCTTTTCCCATTGACTTTAATTGTAAACAAATGAATGAATAAAATAAAATAAACAATTTGTTTTTCATTTAAAATTAATGAACCAAATTGAGGTGCCCTATGAAACAAATGAAGAAACCAAAATGAGAATTTGTTCTCTGTACAACCCTATTGAATATACCCAGATAAAGTTACCCAGATAAAATTATGTTATTTAGATAAATTTAGGATAGGAGTTCACCTCATGCAGATTTAAATTCCTAATTTAGCCAGTCAATTCTGAATCACCTCCACAGATTTCTCTGGCTAAATCCTAACCAGACAAATCTTTTGAATACTGACATCAAGATATTTAACATATACCTTCTTCCCATTTGCCAACTACTGAAAGATAATCAAATCACCTGTTGAAAATGGGGTGTTTAGTGTGCCCTTGGGTCTCAGCCCAGGCCCAGACCTTCAGGGCCGAGCCGAGGGTTGACGGCATGCTCCCGCATGGCTGATGGTCTTACCCTCTGCCAGGCCGGCAAGCTCCCAAGGCCAACATCCAATGATGTTGGAAGTTGAATGGTCCTCCGACCATTCCGAGCCCTTTCGGACCTGTCGCTTGATCGGCATTGGAGCAGCAGGCCTGGCCTGAGGTTGAGGGCAAACGGGCCTTGACATGAAGACATGACAGCAGGATCGATGCAACGGCATTGCGGACAAAGACATGACAGCAGGATCGATGCAACGGCATCGCGGATGAAGACATGACAGCAGGATCGATGCAACGGCATCGTGGACAAAGACACAACACCAGGATTGATGCAATGGCATCGCAGACGAAGACTTGACACCAAGGCTGATGCGAAGACATCACGGACTAGAGGTCGATGCGACGGCATCCCAGACCAAGGTCGATGCGACGACATCAGGAACAAGACATGACACCAAGACTGATGCAACGGCATCCAGGATGAAACGAGGAACTGACAAAGTCCAGACGAGATGAGAAGCTGGGTGGAAGGACATTGGCACTGTCTCTCAGGGCGCCCTACTCAGGCCACCCGCGGGACTGAGTCGCGGACCACCCTGTCCCACTGCGCACCCTACACAGCCCTAGGAGGCTGGTAACGGACCACGAGGGGAACGGGACAAGCGCAGGGAAGATCCAGGACATGACGGCTCGAGAGTGCAGAACACCAGTCCACCTGCAGGCCACTCCAACGAGACACCAGGACACCTGGACGGGGACCTCAGGCAACGAAGACATAACTTGACATGACGAAACAAGACGAAGCAACAAGAACTCCATGGAGGAGACAAGGAAGACCTGACGGAGCTCTGGCAGGCAGGAGCCTCCAGAGTGAAGCAACTCCGATGCAAGGCCAAGAACAGATTGATGAAGCAGCCCTTTAGAGGGCTAGAGCAGGAAGTCCAATTACAGGTGGGTGCCTAGCCCTTTAAATCTTGCAGAGAGACGCACGCCGGCGCCTAAGGGAAGCAGGAAGAACTGTGCAGGACCGCGGACAGTGGCCTGCACCGACGACTCCAGATGCAGGCAGGGCCTGAGGAGCAGGCCCTGACGTCAGCAGTGGCTCCAGCCACTGTAGGGAGCCCCAGGGGTGGCTCCAGCCACCGGATGGCACCAGGGCTTGTGGCCTGGTGCCGCGAAGATGGGAGCAGCGTCGGGGGTGGTCCCAGGCCCCATGGGGGATGAAAGAAGGCCGCGGCTCCGACCGCGAGGCAGCAAACAGTCCAGGGCAGCCTCCGGGCCGCGTGCCAATACCGACCGCGGCTCCAGCTGCATAGAAGGCCTGACGGCGGCGACCTGGCGTGTCGGGTGAAGAGTGCACGGCATGAGGTGAGTGAGCCTGCTCGCGGGGGAAACCCGTGGGCAGCAGGATTCATAACATCACCCACTTCCTCTACGTGGTGACATTCAACTTCTAATTCCCATCCGAAATTCAATAGAAGACATGTACAAAGAAACATCCGCTCTATTTGTCTCAATCAAACATCTCATAACTTCACTGAAACTCATAATCAATATCGACAAAACTGAAATAATCCTCATGGACAAAAAACCCAATCCAACTCCACCACCCCTACCTTTACTTGACAATCAAATGAACTCTATTCTCCCTGTCACTCACACCAGAAACCTTGGAATTATTATTGACAAAGAACTTTCATTCAAAAACCATATAATAAAACTTGTTCTTTGTAAAGGCCATGCCTATTTATACCTTGGTTCAAAGTTACCTGTAAACCGACACGATGTGCAAACAGTTGTCGGTATATAAAACCTTTTAAAATAATAATAAATAAATAATACAATCAGAGGGATATCACAAACTACTAACTCTAAGACATTTAAACCGTTTCTCAACCCTTATGACTTCAGAACTGTATTACAGCTACTCATATTCTCTACCATCGACTACTGCAACTCCCTACTGATTGGAATACCATCTTCCAACCTCAAACCTCTCCAGATTTTGCAGAATCCTGCAGCCAGAATTCTGACAGGAACAAAGAGAAATGACCACATAACGCCCATATTGATTTCACTACACTGGCTCCCAATTAAAGCACAAATTGAACACAAATCCATGACCATCATACATAAAATACTAAACAATGAACATCAAGGACTAACTGGCTTAAACATAACCCCCCAGAATACTCTAAGAAAATTATGCTCAAACAACTCAGGACACTTAAATGTCCATCCCCCCCCCCCCCCCCAATCAGAGATGCTCACTTGAAAACAACCAGTAAAATAGCCTTTTCCATTGCTTGCCCTAAAATTTGGAACACCCTCCCAAAAGATCTGAGAACCCAACCTAACCTCAAAACTTTCAAAAAAGACCTAAAATCATGGCTGTTTCACAAAGTCTATATTGACATTCAAACGTCTCAGCATCCTAACACCCAAAGCAACTTCCAACCAAATCCACAAAACAACTTGACTCCAGCCAGCTCCAAACAAACCCTCCTCACTAAAAAATGATTCTCTTCTAGACTATAAATGATTAATCTTTTGTTTAATATGCATCCTGTTATACCTTTTTTCACAATTGTTAAGAGAATTTCAATTTGAATCTTGTAAACCGTTATGATGGCTTCACCGAATGACGGTATATAAAACTCAAATAAATAAATAAATAAATAAATACATACATTTTAAATTATTTTTATCTGTTATGATTTACCTATATCTGGGGTAGGCATCTCCAGTCCTGAAGTGCCACAACCATGTCTGGTTTTCAGGATATCTACAATAAATATGTATGAGATAGATTTGCATACAATGGAGGCAGTGCATGCCAATATAGCTCATGCATATTTGTTGTGGATATCCTGAAAATCAGACCTGGTTGTGGCATTCCAGGACCAACATTGCCTACCTATGACGTATATCATATGTGTTGTGCCTGCTGCCCGTGGAGCCCCGCAGGCAGTTTCATTCACCCAACACCACACTGCCATGACCGAGCCAATCCTGGACTCCTTCTTAGTGGCTGGGAACCACTGCCACCACTGTCCCTTCACAGCCTTGAGTCGCAAGCTATGCTGCTGATGCCGCTGACATCCTGTTCCTGTCACATCCTGCTAGGCACACATGCGTGCCTCTCTTCTTAATTTAAAGGGCATGCAGTGGGAAAAGCCCTGCGGCCCTCGTTGATGACATCATCACCCTGGGACTTCTTAAGGCTGGTCCCTGCCTTCAGCCCTTGCCTTGGAAGTAGGTCAACTTTCTCCAGAGTAGTGGATTGCCATTTCCTGAGTTTCTTGCCTTCTCCTTCCTTCCCTTTGGACTGATCTTGATTTGACCCCGGACTGGACTTCGACCCTATACTTCTTGCTGCCTGCCTTGACCTTTGTCTGGACTTGACCTTGGAATTTTCTTCCTGCCCCTGACCTAAGCCTCTATCACCATTTTTCTCTTTTCTCTGAACTCCTGGCTGTTCCTCAATCGACCCTTCGGCGTGCTTCCTGCAACGCTCCAAATTCCTGGACTCCCATCTCCGCAGAGACCCCATCTAAGACCAGCCGGCCCCAGCACCCTAGGGCTCAACTTAAGGGGAACATGGGCTGGTATTAGTGAAGCTTCAGCAGAGCTTCTGCCTCCACCAGCCTCACCTACCAATGGTAGGGACCTGTGGGGCTCCTCCCTACTGGTAGGGTCAACTCTCCCTCAGTTCAAGGCTCCACCAGCAGAATAATATGTAAATTATTACATAGCAAGTGTAATAAGCTTAAGTAAAGAATTTGTAAATTATTATATTTAATACCTGTGGTTTTTTTTTTTTTGCTTCCTAAAGGTTAATGTTCCAAATGAGGAGAATCTAATGCATTGTTATATATCCATCTTGAACACATTGTGAGTAAAGGCAGAATAGAAATGATTGTAAATAAAGAAAGAAATACATTATGAACAAAGATGTCTCAGAGGTAGTATAACTGCACATTTTGTCTGAATTAAATGGTAGAAATATAGAAACAGAATATGATAGAAGATAAGGACCTTAAGTCCTATCTAGTCTGCACAATTTGTTTCCTTTTGCAATGCCTCAGACCCCTGTTGATCCCTGGCTTTCCATTCATTTCTCTCCAACTAAGGATCTTCTGTGAAATGCCATGCAGCCATAGTATATCCACTCTAACTTAGTAAAATTAAAAGCACAAAAATAAATAACCTTCCACTGTACCTCTGGTTGACTCTGATATCTTTATACAATTCTATCTCATGTGATCTGTTGCCATGGAGATTTTACACTGCTTTTTTTGCTTATGACATACAGAAGTGAGATTCACACATTTCTATAATTACTTATTGGCAAATACTATAGAATGAGCAAAGAATTTATTTTTAAAGATGTGTATATAAGATATTCGTAACACATGTTTATTTAGACTTATCAAAATGTGTTCACAGTTACAGTATGCTGCTGTCTGTCCAAGAGAGATATCTGTGTTTGGAGAAAACTTTTTCAAATCGATAAAATGGTCAAGGTTTTGTAACCAGATATATTCAAATCTGACACATTTTGCACATTCATTCATTCATTCATTCATTCATTCATTCATTTATTTGGAATGTGTATAACCCACCTATCTAGATATCCTAAGTTGGTAACAAATAAACACACACACATTTAGTTTATCATAAAACAAATCTGCATAAAATAATATTGACCTATGACATGAAGAACCAAATAAAATCGAAACAAACTTGGGATCAGCCACTATAATTTTGATAAAGTAAAACTCAGAATGAGCCTTGGCCTTCAAAAGTCTGAATAAAAGCCTTTTGACCTTTTTCCTGAATGTTTTAATGCAAACTTCCAGAGCGAAAGTCCTCAGGTTGTGAATTTCAGCAGAGAGAAACGGTAAAACAGTGAACATCCTCTTCCTGATTTTGCGTAAATGCAAGTGCTTAGAGATGGGACTTCCAGCAAATTTCTTCCTTGAGATCATAGCAGCCGGGTAGGAAGATATATTTTCAAAGATGCAGGAGGGTGTTACGCAATGCAATATCTTGAAAACTGAAAGCAACATTTTAAATTTGATGCACCAAAAGGCAAGTAGCCAATGTAGAGATTTCAAGACAGGTGTATGTTGGTGTAAGAGGTACCTATCATATGTGCTACAGCATTTTGTGCTATTTGTAAAACTCATTGTGTTGATACAAGAAGATGCAAAAACACAGAATTACAAGAGTCTATCCCACCAATCAAATTGACTGAATTACAGTGTAAAAATCATCTAGGGCAAACAGTGGCTTCAGCCTACATAATATCTTCAGTTTATAAAATATGTTTTGTGCTATTTTGTTAGCATGGACCCAGCAATAGAGAAGAGTAAAAAATGACCCTTAAAGTTTTAATTTGAGTAGTGATGGGAACAGACTTAAGTACATCATTTGGGGGACACTGTGCCAATTACAAGATTTCAGTTTTGTTGATATTCATGGACAATCTATTTACTTGCAGCCACTATTTAATAATGTTTACCACATTTTCTATTCTAATACACTGTCCAAACTTTGACAGTTAAGAAAGGCAAAATTTTGTCTTCGTAATGTTTATAATAAAGATATATGTCGACCAATAAAGCCAAACCTTTAGGAGCTCTGGTTTCCAATGGAAACCAAGAGGAGACACAGACCTTGAGCATAAAAGCTGAAAGCAGCCTTTGAGATAAGACTTGAACCAGTTTAGAACGACATCCTGTAGACCTAATTATAATAGTCTCAATAACAGGATCTCATGGTATATAGGGTCAAAAGCTGCTGAAATATCCAAAAAGGCTAAAAGTACTTCCAGCCCTCATTAAACTCTCTCTAAAATATATTTAAACAGGACAATAATAATTTTTCAATACTATACCCTGTTCAAAAATTGAATTGGAATTGATCAAAGAGCTTGTGTTTATTCAAAACTTTCAGTTTTACGATTGTTGCCTCAACAATCTTTGCCACAAATGGCAAAAACAACATAGGTTTATTATTTGAAAGATTATCCAGATTCCAATTAGGGTTTTTAACACTGGTCTTATATTTGCTAATTTTAAATCCACCCCTTTCAGGGACAGCACCGCCCATTGAATCCCAAATACATTTTAAAATAGTTGTAGAGAATGGATTCAATGGACAAGAGTGCTCGATATGATTTGCTTGGATTTCAGAAAAGCTTTTGATAGGGTCACATATAGGAGGCTTATGAATAAAATGAGAAGCTTGGAAGTAGGCGCCAAGGTGGTGGAGTGGATTACAAACTGGTTGACTGACAGAAGACATGGAGTGGCAGATTATAAGAAACATGGGGGTAATCTGCAGTGAGTGGCAGTTACTACCAAAAGAGACTTGCTGGGTAGACTGGATGGTCCATTTGGTCGTTTTCTGCCATCATTATTATGTTACTATATTTAGCTTAGAGACCACTTCCTCAACTGAAACTTCTGAGAAATTATCCCAGCTAAACTGGTTTCAGATATATGTACAGTAGATTCTTCTTTGATAGAATGAAATTCAGCAAATATCTTCTTGACCTTTTCATTAAATTGAACAGCATACTGCTCATGCTTCTTTTCCAACTCAGTTCTTTCATCTTGACATAGTACAATAGGTGGTTTTGTCAATTTGTTTACAATATTAAAACGTTCATGAGAAGCATTTCTTACATCTTGTATTTTAATAAAGAAAAATCCCTTTTTAGATATAGCTGAGTCTGTATCAGATCTTGTCTTTCATCGGCGATGTTCTGCTTTACATAGCTGACATTTTTTTCCCTTATATTATTATGAAAGCAAGGGGCAATTTGATGATGAACCCCAGCCTTTCGCTTAAAAAGGTGCTATTGTGTCTAGCTTTGGGTTAAAGTATCATTCCATAATGCTACCACAGTCAAATCAGCATTTAGTTTTAGTATTCACTCATTACAGAGGCAAATAGAGTCTGTCACTGGATGCTTGAAAATAGTATTTTTATGACGCATGTTTTGATTTTGATGCAATACTATTTTCATATATGCATGCAAAATAAAATGGTCTTAGCACAGTACCTCATTTAATGTCCAGGGTATGCTGCTGTTGTCAGTAAAGTAGCTGATTGCCAATGAACAGCTGGTCTAAAAGATGACCAGCCATATGTGTAGGTTTGTCAATGAATTGTTTTAGGCCTAAACCAGTCTAGCGCCACCTCAGCATATGGTGTCAGCTGAGGATCTGCTCTGAGGCCTGGAGCCTGGGCCTGGGCCTGACCTTAGGTCAAGGCAAAGGCATTGGGACCTGGCCTCCAGGCCAGGCCCTGGCATTGGGCCTAGGACCAGACCGAGGCCCTAGTATCAAGACCCTGCCTCTGGGCTGGGTTGCAGTGTCAGGCCTGTGTCTGGGCTCCAGCCTAAGCTGAGGCTCAGGCATTGGCAGCTGGTCTTCAAGCCAGGCCCTGTCATTGGGTCTGGGTCAGGTCAAGGCCCTGTTGTTGGGAACCCAGCCTCAGGGCTGGGCCACAGTGTCACTCCTGGATCCGGGTCCTGGCTTAAGCTCAGTCTAAGGTTTAAGGACCCAGCCTCTGGGCTGGGCCCTGGCATCAGGCCTGGTTCCGGGTTGAGGCTCAGTCATCAGGACCTAGCCTGGCTTGGCCACTTCTGTGGATATTCTATGATTGTTTGGGGGGAGCTTGGGTCTCGGTCAAGGTCCCAGCATCAGCCTGGGCCTAGTCCGAGACCATGGCATCACACTCAGGCCTAAGCCATTGCTCTTGCTTTGAGCCTCAGCCTATGCCTTTGGCGAGACCCTGGCCTCACTCCTAAGTCAAAGCCTGATGCATTCATTTAAAAAAAATATGCAACAAATAAGATTTGTTTCATTTGGGGGGCCCTCAATTCATTTCAGGGTCCTCAAGTGACATGAATTGCCCTTATTTGTCGTTTTTTTGCATATTTGTTTTAAACAAATACACATCCTTTCTTGGCCAGTAGTCCAGGTAGACAATAGCAAACATAGAGACCATTTACTTATAAATACAATTAATATTTCATAATTTTGATCAATCTCAATTTCTATTCTAGTGAAATGAGAGGCCAAAGTTGATTTTTTGATCCATATTCAAAACTGGTCTTAGCTGGCTAAGTGGCTGCCGCTGAGTTTCCAGCTTAGCCGGATAAGTCACTTATTGTATCCAGCTAACAGGTCGATCCAGTAAAGTGTGCTCCGTCGGAGCGCACTGTCACCCTGCTCTGGGCGCGTGTTTTCCCTTACCCCTTATTCAGTAAGGGGAGGAAAACACGCGACCCGCCCGCGGCACCTAATAGCGCCCTCAACATGCAAATGCATGTTGATGGCCCTATTAGGTATGCCCGAGCGATCCAGTAAGTAAAATGTGCAGCCAAGCCGCACATTTTACTCTAAGAAATTAGCGCCGCCCAAAGGTCGGCGCTAATTTCTTCCGGCGCCAGGGAAGTGCACAGAAAAGCAGTAAAAACTGCTTTTCTGTGCACCCTCCGACTTAATATCATAGCGATATTAAGTCGGAGGTCCCCAAAAGTAAAAAAAAGTAAAAAAAAAAAATTTTGAATTCGGCCCGCGGCTGTCGGGCCGAAAACCGGACGCTCAATTTTGCCGGCGTCCGGTTTCCGAGCCCGTGGCTGTCAGCGGGCTCGAGAACCGACGCCGGCAAAATTGAGCGTCGGCTGTCAAACCCGCTGACAGCCGCCGCTCCAGGCCAAAAGGAGGCGCTAGGGACGCGCTAGTGTCCCTAGCGCCTCCTTTTCCTCGTTTGCACCGCGTCAGCTCATTTGCATACTGGATCGCTCGCACCGGCCAAGGGCCGGTGCGTGCACCGGGAGAGCGGGCGATCGTCCACTCTCCCACGGACTTTACTGGATCGACCTGTAAATAAGCCAGATAAGTAGTGATATTTAGTTCTAGTTAAGCGAATAAGTTAGACGTGGCCCATAGCTGGTCTAAAGTTAGCTAGATAAGTTTATCCGGCTAACATAAATACTTTTCTGGTTATATTCAGCAGCATTATCATAGTGCTGAATATCTAATATAAGTTAGCTGGATACGTCTTACCCAGCCAACTCCCAAAGCCAGGTAGCTTTAAATATTGGCTGCCTTATGTCTATAAAACATCACCATCCTTTTTCCTAGCCTGGGTTGAGGAAAAATCACATAATGCTGGGAACATAACTGATTCACAATTACAGTATTTGTTTCTAGAATCCAAGTCTCAGTTATACCAATTAAATCAGCCTTTGTATATGCAGTTATCATGCAAATATGTAAATCAGCTAAACTGTTCTGATGTGAGGAAATAGATTATAAATTGGACAGTGGAATATAATACAAAAATGCATATAGGCACTCATATTTAATCTTATCTTTGCCCAGTGACTGTTGGTATATATTCTATGGTATATTACCACGGTCAGCAGAAGGGAATATGGCTTCCTTGTACAACAAAGATTCTCAGGGCCAGGGGTTAGTGGGGTTTAGAGGTTGAAAGGGGGATTAAAGGCCACCAATCTTTTGATTGGTAGAGTTTACATCAGTTACAGGGAGGGGTATGCATTGCAACATCTGGGAGAGAGGAAGGGTGGTCCAGAATATACCATGGTCTCTCTTCATCTGGAAGGGGGACAATTTGGTCAACTCTTGGGGAATCAAGTCATTTGTATTAACACAAACGACTGACTAGAAAGCTGCATCTCTTGAGGTGTAATTAATTTTCCTAAGGCAAGTGACCTATGCTAACTCAGGTATAGTATGAATGCTGGCTATACCATCCATCATTAATACCTAATGAGCCCATTAGCATAAATTCAAGTAATTGATTCATTTGTGCATTACACACCACGTGGTAGCAATACTGCACATTCAAATAATACATGTTGTACATGAGCATTAGGACACTCAGGTTAATGGCCATCAACATGCTTCAAATATGGCATTAACCCTAAAGCCCTTTAGTAAACAGGCCTCATTGTGTCATGTGGTACTCATTACTAGCTCTCTTAGGAGAGCTAGTAATGAGTGATCATAATCATGTCCAAACTCACTTCTTGGATTAGTAATACATTTTTTAGGCTTTTTACCATAATGTCTAAAGATTTTCCCTCAAATGAGTTTGAGGCATATTTGAGTTTCAGACATGTTTGTCATACAGTATTTGTCAAATTTTTCCCACCTATTATCAGCAGAATTTAGGAATTTTTATACTGCTTACTGTCAGTAAGCCTAGTTGTGACCTTTCCTTATGGACTTATTTTTTTCAAACATGGCAGTATGAAGGGACTTATATAAATTATTACAGGGTAATAGAGTGCACAGTTCTTCTAAAGATGACATCAGAGAGAAAGAAGCTGACTCTTGTTCTGTATGTTTATCTTATTAGATTGTAAGTTCTATTGCCTTTTTTGTGTATTTGTATAGCGCTGCCAGGTCCTGATGACGGGGCCTGAACTTGGAACCAGACCTGAAGCCATGACCTGACTCGAAGGCTGGGCCCTGATCCTGGGGCCTTGGCCCAGATCCAGGCCCAAGACCGTGATAAGATCCGGAAGCTGGGGCCTTGGCCAACCCAGGCCTGATGCTGGGGCCTTGGCAAGGGGTCAGGCCCAAGCCTCAGAGTCTCGTCTTGGTCCCCTTCGTTCTTCGGAACTTGTAAGCAAAATGATGCCATCCTCTGGGGTCACACCAGAGTTGAAGAATGAAGAGTACCAAGCAGAGGCGCCGAGGCCTGGCTTGAAGATTAATGATCTAGCATCCTGGCCGAGGCCCCGGTGCCAAGACTGGGTCCGGACCGAGGCTCCAGCATCGGGACCCAACCTCATGGTCGTGTCACAGCATCGGGCCTGGATCCAGGCCAAGGCCCCTGCATTGAGATCAGGCCTCCAGGCCATGTTGCATCATTGGGTCTGGGTCCAGGCCGAGGCCCCAGCATCAAGACCTGACCTCCTTGGATACCCAATGGATACGATTTTGGGTTTTTTTGTTTAATTTTTGGGGGTCTCAGCTGAGGTCCAGGCATCGGCCGTGCCTCCACCAAGACCCCGGTGTCATGCTCGGGCCTAGGTAATGGCCCCTTTTGGGTCTCAGCCTATGCCTTAGGTGAGGCCCCAGCTTTGGGCTGAGTCTGAGGCGCCAATGTTGCGCTCGGATATTGGCCGCGGCCTCTGCTTTGGACCTCGGCCCTTCCCTTGGAGTGGCCCCAGTTTCAAATCATTAGTTTAAAATTGAACTAATGAATAATATTCTTTTAATTTGGGGGGCCCCCAATTCTTTTCAGGGCCCTCAAATGAAATGAATTAGCCTTATTCATCACGTTTTGTTGTTTCATTTTAAAGGAATGCACATCCCTACTAATCTTATGGCAGGTGGTTACCTATAGGTGATGATGAATGTAGAATTTGGCAGGAGGGGGTCATTGCACAGGTGAGAGTGTGGTCACCCCAATAGGTAATTTAGAATGTTTATTTGGGTAATGTTTGTAAACTGGTGATTTGAATTGTTGTTTATAATTAGTTTATGCTGCAGCCATGTATATCCAATAAAATAATTCCTTTCTCAAACAATGGTTGACACTGAATCCTTTGCAGGTTAAGTGAGGTGAGGGTAGGATGGGGATGGGTAAGATTAAAGGGTGGAGATGGCATAGCACCTGTCCAGGCTGAGAGCAAATAGATGCCAAATACCAAATACTGGGACTGGTTTTAGTTGTTATAGACATTTCGACTTCACACTAAGGATGTAATTTTTAAAGAGTTATGCTTGTAAAAATTATTTATGCGCAGAAGTATCCTATAGTTGTATAATCACTATTTTATAAAATTCAAAATTATGTGCATAGTTAACGTTTCTTGCACATGGAAAAAGGATGCATTCTAAGGATGTTGCAGGGCACCTAAGTTGCTTTTCTAAAAGATACTTACATATGTACATTTCGCAACTTACATAATTTTACACTTGCTAATTACCTTAAATAATTGATATCAGACTTCTTTATTATTGGCTGGGTGGGAGGCCAGGGTGAACGGGGGGGGAGGGAGGGGAGAGATCAGGCTGAAGATTTAGGAAGGTGGAGCACTGAAAGTAGAGGATCATGTTGCTGGTGGCTAATGAGAACTGGTAAATATTGCTTTGGGAAATTTTAGAACTTAAAAGGTTTTGGGGAGATGTAAACTATTGGGGTACATTCTTTAGTGTGTGTGTTTGTTATAAAAGGCTAACCAAAAGGTTGGAAAAAGCTGTGTGTGTGTGTTTGTTATAAAAAGATTTGCAAATGGTAGGAAAAAGCTTAGAATTTATATGTGCAAAAAAGAGGGATTCAATTTTAAAAGGAACTGGGCAACCTTTTGGGGAAGGAAGAGTCTTTATTGAAGGGATGGGATCCACCTTAACCAGAGTGGAACCAGGCTGCTGGAGCTAACTTTCAAAAAGGAGATAGAGCAGCTTTTCAACTGTAAGAAAAGGAAAAGCCGACAGTCACACAGCAGCACATGGTTCAGATGGAGGTAACTTTGAAGGATACTAATGAAGCAGGAGAGTTAGAGCATTCCAATAACAGCAAAAGTAGTTGATGTGCCTATAATAATCACTTGAGCTAAAAGTTTCCAAATTATCCCTGTCAACTGAAAAGCAGGTTGTTAATACAAACAAAAAACACACTTTGAAATATCTGTATGCCAATGCCACAAGTCTAAGAAGTAAGAGTTGTGAGCATGGAGGGGCGGTCGCTTGCTCGAGGGATTGTGAGCCCTTGGGCCACAGCACAGCTCAGGGAGGAATGCCAAGACACACACCATGGGAGGTGAGAGTGTTCAGGCACGGGCTGGAGCAGGAACAAGGCTGGACCAGGATCAAGACATGGAACATCAGGAACTGGAACAAGGCAGGCACAGCCCTCCACTGGACCTGCATGCATCAATGAAACCCAGCAATGCAATCCTGGTCTCAAGAGTAGCCCTCGAGCCACTCTGTAGCCCTTCCGGAGCCGCCGCTTGGGAATGATGAGTGTGTGAGGCCAGACAGAGGCTGAGGGCAGGAAAAGGATGAGATATGGAACTCAGGAACTTGACAGACTCAGACGAGGGCTCAAGGGTTCAGATGAGGGTTTATGGAACTTGAAAGACAAGCATATGTGGAACTTGGAAGATTCAGACGAGGGCTCAAGGAACTTGGAAGACTTGGACATGGTTTCAGGATACTTGGAAGACTCGGATGAGGATTCAGGATACTTGGAAGATTCAGACAGGCACTGCCCTTCAGGGCACCCAACACAGCCCCCCTTGGGCTGATCACGGACCATTCTGTCCCACTACGCGCCCTACACAACCTGAAGAGGCTGGTCACAGGCCATGCAGAGAGTGGGACAAGAACAGGACTGAAGCTCAGGATGGAAGGGAATCCAAGCAGTGCAAGAAAAGGATCCAGATGGAATGGGGCTCCAATGACTGAGAACAGGAACCGGATCAAATATGGATTTACCCTCAGGATAGTCATCTGGAGGTGGAATCTGGCAGGCGAGGCTAGACAGGAATAACTGGAGCCAGGAACTGGAGAAACCAGGACATCAGGGCACAGGAACTGGAGTACTGGAACATCAGGAACAAGGAACACCAGAACAAGGAACTTCAGGAACATGGAACATCAGGACATGGAACAGGCGACGAAGGAGCTCCGATAAGGAACAAGACCAGGAACATCAGACGAAGGAGACCAGGAACATCTGAAACATCTGGAACATCAAACGAAGAGCCATCTAGATACGGGAAGACCACGGAGGACCTTGACTGGAGAAGAGTTGCATGGATAACCATGGAGATCTGGTTTGAAGGTCCCGAGGAAGTTGAAGAGAGCCCTTTTATAGGGCTTGTGAAGGAGCAAGCTGATGAGGTCATCCAGTGGGGCCGTGGGCTTTTCCCGCTGCTGGCCCTTTAAATAAAGTGCTGAGGCATGCACACGTGCCTAAGCAGAGCTCGGGGAGGCAGGAGCAGGCAGCGGCATCCCTGCCGCGTGGAGATGGACAGCAGCAGCAGCAGCAGCACCAGGGCCACAAGAAGGAGATGTAAAACCCGGCAAAGCTCCCCTGCTGCGCAAGAAGACAGGTCGGCGGTAGCCCTCCTGACCACGGAGCATGGCGGCGGCCAGGCCATGTTAGTGGCAGCAGCAGCGGAGGTCTGGGGTGGCAGTGACGCAGCGGTCCAGGGTGGCCTAGGCCGCGAGGAGGCATCCTGCGGCGTTGGGCCAGCAGTGAGGAAGGTGGTCGGGTGCCAATCGGCTCAGGTGAGAGGCTGCTCATGAGATGGGCTCCACGAGCAGCATCGTATCAGTAAGGTGGAAGAGTTAGTGTATAGCAGTGAATGATGACATAGACATAATTGGCACCTCAGAAACATGGTGGAAAGAGAATAACCAATGGGATACTGCTATACCAGGGTATAAATTATATCACAATGATAGAGAGGAGCAACTTGGTAGGGAGAGGCACCTTATGACCGGGCTGGCATAGAGTCCAACAGGATAAAGATCCTGCATGAGACCAAATTTACAATAGAATCTTTATGGGTAGAATTCCCATGTGTTTTGGGAAAGAGTATAGTGATAAGTGTATACTACCATCCACCTTGCAAAAATGATGAGATGGATGATGAAATGCTAAGAGAAAGTAGGGAAGCAATCCAAATTGTTAGTGCAGTAATAATGGGAGATTTTGATTACCCCAGAACTGACTGGGTAAATGTAACATCATGCTAGTAAGATAAAGTTCCTGGATGGAATAAACGGACAACTTTATGAAACAATTGGTTCCAGAGCTATGAGAGAGGGAGAAAGTTTAGATTTAAATTCTTAGTGGAGCACAGGATTTGGTGATAAAATGAGAAAAATAGTTAGAAAAACTGAAAGGTGCAGCTACAAAGGTTAAGAGTGTATAAAAGGTGTGGATACTGTTAAAAATACCGTACTAGAAGCACAAATCCATATGTATTCCATGCATTAAGAAAGGTGGAAGGAAGTAGGGATGTGCAGAGGGACCGCATACATTACATTCGGTATTTGTATTCGTGGGGGGGGGCAGATATGTTGCATTCGGCAAGGGGGGGCCCTGATCTGTTCATGCGTTCCATTCTTATTCGTTTCCTGGCTAAAATTTAATTAACTACAACACCCCCCACCCTCCTGACCCCCCCAAGACTTATCAAAACTCCCTAGTGATCCAGCGGGGGTCTGGGACCCATCTACTGCACTCACACCATCGGCTGCCGGTATTCAAAATGGCACCGATAGCCTTTGACCTTACTATGTCACAGGGGCTACCGGTGCCATTGGTCGGCCCCTGTACATGGTAAGAGCAATGGATGCCCAGCGCCATCTTGTGCTCCTACCATGTGACAGGGGCCAACCACTGGCACTGGTATCCCCTGTGACATAGTAAGGGCAAAGGCGATCATCTTCATTTTGAATACTGGGTGCCGATGGCCCGAGTGCAAGAGATGGCTCCAGGACCCCCACTGGACCACCAGGGACTTTTGGCAAATCTTGGGGAGGTCAGAAGGGTCCCCCAAGACTTGCCAAAAGTCCCTGGTGGTCCAGTGGGGGTCCGAGAGCGATCTGCACTCGGGCCATCGGCTGCCAGCAATCAAAATGGCGCCGATAGCCTTTGCCTTTACTATGTCACAGGGGCTAAAGGCGCCATTTTGAATACCGAGTGCAGGACATCGCTCCCGGACCCTCGATGGACCACCAAGGACTTTTGACAAGTCTTGGGGGGTCAGGATGGTGGGGGTTTTGTTTAAATTCATTTCTTTAGACGGCCGAATAATTTGGTGAAGATTCGTTGTATTCATGGGAATTGCGATACGTTTCACTTCCCCATGAATACAACGAATATGGCCCTATAAATTGCGGACTGTCAATACGTTGCAAACGAATGCACACCCCTAGAAGGAAGGCCAGTTGTCAGTATGGTTAAAAGGTGAGGTTAAAGAGGCTGTTTCAGCCAAAAGATCTTTCTTCAAAAATTGGAAGAAGGATCCATCTGAAGAAAATAATTAATAGCATAAGCATTAGAGATGTGTAGTTGTTTGCAATGAAATAGGAAATAAAGTTAATATTTCTATTTCCTTGCATTTCGGGAAGGAAAAAAACTGATAGAAAAACCCACAAAATTTTGTGTGGTTTTCCTAGAGGTTGTTTTTTCGTTTAAATTTTGTTTTAAAAAAATAACCCATAACCTACCCCAACCTTTCAAATATAAATATTGTGTCCCACCCTCCTGACCCCCCAAAACTCACCCAAAGTCCTTGGTGGTCCTGCGGAGGGCCCTGGAGCGATCTCCTGTTCCTGGGCCATTGCCTGCCAGTAATCAAAATGGCACTGGTGGCCCTTTGCCCTTACCATGTGACAAGGGCTACCTGTGCCATTGGCCGGCCTGTGTCACATAGTAGCATGGTAGGCTATAGAGGAAAAAACTTATAAAATTTTTTTAAAATATATCTGAAGTAGGAGGCCTGTGAGGGAGTGGGATGGACCGTTAAATGATCAAGGGGTTAAAGGGGCATTTAGGGAAGATAAAGCCATTGCAGAAAGGCTAAATTAACTCTTAGCTTTGCTGTTTACTGAGGAGGATATTGGGGAGATACCCATTCTAGAGACAGATGAATTTATTTATTTTATTTTATTTAAAACTTTTTTATACTGACATTCATTTGCATATCACATCAGTTTACATATAACGGGGTTAATACAACATGATTTAGAAAGTGAAAAATAACTTACATGAAACAGGGAGGTGAAGGAACAAGATGGGAATGAAGTAGAAGAGTAAAGGGTCCAAGGTGGTTGGGTAGGTTAATTAAAATGAAAGAAAATAATGTTAAATAAAATGAAATGAAGTGGAATAACTATTTACAAGATTCTGTGTTAGCTAAAGGTAAAATAGATAAGCGTCTGTGGGTTTCATTGGAGGGGGGGAAGAGAAGATGGATTTTTAGGGAGAAGGATGGTGGAAAGTTATTATTATGAATAGGCCCTTTTAAATAGCCAAGTTTTTAGTTTTTTTTTTAAGTTTTTGTGCAGTGTTCTTGGCGTAGTTCGGATGGCATT